>NW_027141156.1:2020000-2620000 GCF_036365525.1 Heterodontus francisci | reverse complement strand
CGTTAGAATACCTTCAGTCTTGTTACTCGCTATCAGCAGCTGTGTACAATTTCTATAATAATATACGAATATAACAATTTCTACTTGCTCTGGCTTGATGTGGGTAATATGTATGTTTGAAAGGATGGGGTGAATCTTAGAACAATTTCCCAGGGATGAAGTGAGATTGAGGGACTGGAGGAAAGGTCAGTACTTTACATGACTTAATGACAAAATCTGTTGTGTTAAATTTGAATATTTCACACGCTGTTGCACTGTGACAATTGCTGATAGTTTTTAAGGATAGGGATTGTTTTTCGTGCAGGATTTTCGATTTTACTTTCCTTTATTGACTGTTGTATAGCATATAAGAGCAAGGAATTCATGCTACAACTACATAAAGCACTAGTTAGACCACAGCTAAAGTACTGCATACCGTTCTGGACACCACATTACATGAAAGATGTGAACACACAAGCGAAGACATAGAGGAGATTTGCAGAGGATGTTGTCAGCACTGCAGAATTCTACCTGTGAGGAAAGATTGAACAGGCTGGTGTTGTTCTTTTTGGAACAGAGGAGGCTGAGGGGAGATTTAATGGTGTATAAAATTATAAAAGGCTCAGATAGAGTGGAGAGGAAGGATCTCAGCAGTGGGGTCAATAACCAGGGAGCATAGATTTGCATTAATTGGTAGAAGGATTACATAGAAACAGTGAACATAGAAAATATAGAATCAGAACAAAGCAGGGAGAATTTAAAAAGGAAACTTCCGCTGAATTTGTGAGCCTTACATTGTGGAATGCTTTCTTATTTGGTGAGAATGGTGACCGAATGAAATTCTGCTTCTGTGCGATGAATAGATACTATATGATCTTATTGCAAAAGTAAGGTACCATGTGTACTGTAAATATGGACTGAAATGGCTGAAATAAAAATGTAACAGATCAATTGTTGGCTGCATACTATGACTACAGTTATGACAGTTATCCTCTGAGAATGTACATAAGACACAATGGGATGAAGTCAAAGTGGACACTGTTGAATTTGATAGCTTGATCTTTGTGGGAACACAAGGGTTAAATAAGTTAAAGATACTAAATGGTCAATTCACTTGTACAAGTAAACATTTAACAGAAATGGGCATAGAATGTCCTATGTGCTGCATTGCTAATCCTGCACCTACTCTATCTGGACACCTCATGATTTTTAACATGTCTATCAAATCTAATTTCCAGTGTTTTCTTCTCCATGGAGAACACCCCAGCTTCTCCAGTCTATCCACGTAACTGAAGTCCCTCATCATTGTTCTCATGAATCTTTTCTTTACCCTCTCTAATGCCTTCACATCCTTCCTAAAATACTGTGCCCAGAATTGGACACAATATTAGTTGAGGCTGAACCAGTGTTTATAAAGCTTCATTATAACCACCTTGCTTTTATATGCGAAGCCTCTATTTACAAGACTGGGATCCCATATGCCTTTTAACTACTTTCTAAACTAGCTCTGCTACCCTCAATTTGTGCACAGATATCGCCAGGTCACCCGGTTCCTGAACCCACTTCAGAATTTTCTCCTTATTTTATACTGCGTGTCTTCATTCTTCCTACCAAGATACATTATTTCACACTCTCTGCACCAAATCAGATCTGCCACATGACAAACACTGGTGAGAAACTATTAAATGTTGGTGTTCAGAGGGGTTTAGTTTCTTTGTACACACATCATACAAAATTAACATGCTGGTGCAAAAAGGGAAGGCAACTGTTTTCTTGCTCTTTATTGCAAGGGATTGGATACAAGAGTAAGGAAGTTTCACTGCAATTGGTGAGACCATAACTAGAATACAATGTACAGATTTGGTCTCCATACCGAAAAGAGGATATACTTGCCTGACAGGCAGTACAACAAAGATGCACTAGATAATGCTGGAACAGACTTGAGGGGCCTTATGGCTTCCTCCTGCTCTTATTTCATCTGTTCTTACGTTCGCATGACAGAGAGGGACGGAAGGACAGGGAGGTCTAGAAAGAGGGAGGGGGAAAGAGAGCGAACAAGCAGGAAAAACAGATGGGAACACCACCACCTGCAAGTTATACACCATCCTGAAATGGAACGGGATCACTGCTACTTCACTCTCACTGGGACAAATTCCTGGAACTGCCTTCTACAGCATTGTGGGTGAATCGACACCAAATGGACAGTAGTGATTCAAAAAGGAAGATCACCAAAAACTTCCCAAAGAGCAATTAGTTTGGGACATGAATGCTGGCCTTGTCAGAAACACACACATCCAACAAACGAATAAAAACATTTTTAGGACGGCACAGTGGGGCAGTGGTTAGCACCGCAGGCTCACAGCTCCAGCGACCTAGGTTCAATTCTGGGTACTGTCTGTTTGGAGTTTACAAGTTTTCCCTTTGTCTGCGTGGGTTTTCTCCGGCTGCTCCGGTTTCCTCCCACAAGCCTTGCAGGTTGGTAGGTAAATTGATCATTATAAATTGCCCCTAGCATAGGTAGGTGGTAGGGAAATAGAGGGACAGGTGGGGATGTGGTAGACATATGGGATTAGTGTTGGATTAGTATAAATGGGTAGTTGATGATCGGCACAGACTCGGTGGGCCGAAGGGCCTGTTTCAATGCTGTATCTCTAAACTAAACATAAATGAAAAATTGACAGCGATGCATATAAGGCGATATTAGGCTCAATGACAAAAACTTGGGCAAAGAGCTTAGTTTTAGGGAACATCTTAAATAAGGAAAGAGAGGTTGTGAGATGGAGAGGGTTGGGGAAGGAATTCCAGAGTTAGGGCCTTGGCAGCTTGAAGGCACGGCCACCAATGGTGGAATGTTTAAAATCAGGGATGCTCAAGAGGCCAGATAGGGAGATAGAGACGGGGCGAGGAGGAGACAGGGCGAAAGAGAGTGAAAGAGATGGTGTGAGGCAGGAACAGAGACCGAGTCAGTGATAGAAAGAGAGACACACACGGACGGGTGAGGGAGAGAGCTGGATACTCCCTCCCAAGTATGGGACAGTCCAAGCTGTTTCTCTGTGTAAACAGCGAATGGGGGAAGGAGGGATATTCCAGACATATCCCAAATGGACCATTCAAGCCAGAAACCTGGCTCTCTGCCTGTCTCTCCCCCTCCCCGAAAAACCTCAGTAACTGTGCAGAAACGCTGCTGTAATTTTAAACCGGGAGGAGCCGGATTGGATAATGGTCATTTAACACAAATTGAATTAAATGTCGTTCACTATTCCCCTCCCATTAACAGAAAGTTCAGAAAAATAATTGAAAATGTCTCATTGCATTGACCTTGAAATTTTGACAAAGAGCTTTTGCTTGAAAGGCCAGTTTGCCCGCAGCACAAACAGGTAGATTATATTTTGATTTTCTTTTACATTGTGTGGGAAAGCCTGAAGCCAGGTTAATGATACAGCCAAGGGAACATTTACAACTGGTGACATTGCACACAAAAATTTTGACCCATATTTTCAGTTATATTTATCAACGACTGTTTGTACTTCATTTGATGTTGCTGTATTGACGCATTAGCTTGTAATCAATCGAATAAACTGTCTTAATATTTACCACTTTAATGTTACAAGGGTTTATAAAGCTGTAAAATGGCTATTTAACACAAATTGTAAGGAAGATCTTCCACTTTTCACCTCCAGTTTCTATAATGCCTCGCAATAAATACATTTACATTCTGACAAAGAGTTTTTGCTGCTGTAATAAAGTGTCACTTGTTTCCATTTGCTTCCTGACTGTTTCTTTCCTCTGCTCTCCTGGGGCATTCAGAGGGTTTTTTTGTTCATCACTTGTCCACATTCAGGAGGTTCCAGATCTTCTTCTGCTGCTGCCATGAATACATTAGTTGCATTCAAAATCTTTCCCTCGGTTTGGAGACATGAGGAGAGACTGTTTACACTAGCTGAGGAGAGAAACAGATAGGCAGGGAGTTGTTATGGCCTGTAATTCACTCTGAGGTGTTTCTGAAAGCAGATTCAATAATAACTTTCAGAAGACAATTGGATCAAGACTTCAGTTACTCTTAGTTATAGTAGAGAAGATGGCAGCACAGAAAGAGAAGCGAGAGAGAGAGAGATGTCATAACTTTAAGGATGAAGAACTCAGCAAAAATTATTTCGAGAGCTCTTTTTGTAACTGATTTTTTCAGTTTTATTTGATGCAGCTGTTTTATTTATTCATTACATTTAATCACTCAAAATAATTATCCATATAGGAACCAGTTTAATGTTAAAAGTGTTTACATAGTTGGAAAACAGCCATTTAACACAAATTGTATTGAAATTATTTCATTAAGCATCTCCAGTTTACATTAAGGAAATTCCTCAAACTTTTGGAAACTTTCAGACGGTCAGCAGCACAGAATCGCCCCATCATCAATGGCTCAGCATCACCATTTGCTGGTGTCCCTTTCTCACTGCAGTTAATGTCTTCCTTTCACCATCTCCATCAGCTGGTGCCCCTGTCTCACTGCAGTTACTGACCCCCCCTCACCTTCTCCAACTGCTGGTGTCACAGTCTCACTGCAGTTATTGACCCCTTTCACCATCTCCATTCTGCTGGTGTCCCTGTCTCAATGCAGTTACTACCCCCTCACCATCTCCATCTCCTGGTGTCCCTGTCTCACTGCAGTTACTGACCCCTTTTCACCATCTCCATCTGCTGGTATCCAGTGTCACTGCAGTTACTGTCCCTCAACATCTCCATCTTCTGGTGGGAGAAATTGCCGCGGGGGTGGGGGGTTGTAATTGCTGGGGGTGGGGGAGAGGGAGACGGCAATGACTGGGTTGTGAGAATAGAAGGGAGACAGAGTCAAGAATGTGTCCCCAAAAATACAGAAAAATAATCAATTGACACGAGAAAATTTCCTGTATCTGCAGCATTTTCCTTCTGTAAGAACAACTTTGTTTCTCTCTGCGCAGATGTGAGCAACTAAGAATGGAACCAGGTAAAGCGGTGGAGAGGCTGTGGGTGCTGTTTCCACTCCTGTCCTGCAGGGTGCACTCTGACATTCCTCCTGCCCCACTAATGTTCGCCACTGTCAAGGTCGTCTCTTTCCTGCTGCCTCGCTGCTCTTTGCCATGTCTTCCCCCTCTACTGCCGTTGTGCTCATGCTGCTGTCATTCACCTGTTACACGCCGCAACCCCTGCTCTTTAGCATCTGTCAACCCCCAGCCAGTGTATTATGGGTCACTCAGTTGTCGTTCAATTCTTGCCCACTGGGGACAAATGCTCAGTTCATGGTCTGAACACGTAGGGACCCGCCCCTGGGTTGCTCTTAGTTGTTTTGTTTATTCATTAATTGAATAATTGATGTAACTGGATATTTCACCGCCCTCTTGACCTGCTCTCTGAACTTGTACTGTGTCGTCCCATAAATAAATGTGTTGTGCAGCAACTTAAACTGTGCAGCATTAATCCGACTTGTCGGAATATATATTCAGAATTGTTGTAATCCCTGTGATTTTTTCCTGTAATGTTATAATGTTAGAAATCTAGAACAATTATCAACCACAGAAGTATGAAGCTGCCAGATATAGTGAAGAGAAAAATCACAGACTTCCTTTTGCTCTCCATCTCTGGTTCACTGCGATTCTCTGCCTTGTTCTGGCCCCTCAGTCCCTTACGGACTCAACTGGCCACTAAAATATGCCTGACAATCAGAGCATTAAGGAAAAGCATTAAAGCAAATGGGAACAATGGGATTAAAATCTTATCAAACCAGTCAAATGCCATCCATCCGGGATCAGTATGATAGCTTGGCTTTCAATAACAGAACCATCGTGCATTACCAATTATCTCTGGAGGTGCACATGCAAAGTAGAAGGGGAGGTTTTTTAAACATAGCAGAACGCAGGTTTTTGCTAGAACCACAGCTACAGTTTTCTCGGTGCAATAATTTGTTTTCAGCTTCTGGCAACAAACGGCCACAAATCGATCGAAGGTGAAAGTGACGGTGAACCAGACAGAACAGTCTCTGGTTGCACGAATCAAGACAATGATAACCTTACAAACAGGGATGATAATCATCAGTATTTCTGGCAGATAGTAAAAATTGATCCTGTACAGTATGACCTCAGTGATAATGACCAGGAGATCCACCGTTGCCATGGCCACTAAGTAGCGAGTGGTGCAGGTGGAGAGACCGCATTTTGCCTGGGGAAGAATCACAATCACCAGTAAATTAACGGCAAGAGAGAGAAGGGAAAAGAGACTGGAACTTACTGATCAAGCATTAGTAGTGTCTGACCCAGGCAGTAAGAGCTGATGCAGACGATGCTCCAGGTTACGAGACTCCTCCTGGGGTTTAGGGATTGACAGCCCAATGATCAGAGATATCACCACTCTCCACCCCTCTGGAGTTACTGGTTGAGCATCCCCTCCCCTGCCCCCGTCCCGCCCCCGCCCCCGGTGTCAGACAACTCTGCCCAAACCCTGCAGTCATGGTTTGGACTGCCCTCGCCCTGAGGCCTGCTCCAGAGTCCTCCCTGCCTGAATGGAATCCAAGCCTGTCAATCAGGCAGACTTCAGAGCGGGAATCCAGTCAAGGATAAAAGAGGAAATGTGTGGGGTTACAACACTGGGACACTGCTCCCAACCTATGTCACGCACAACTGTTAATCTCCAGGCAGAGGTATTGGAGTAAAAACAAAATACTGAAAATTGCTGTAAATCGGATGAAATTAGCAGAATGTTGAAAACACTTCATAGGTCATGCAGCATCTGCGGAGAGTGAAACAGCTTTCACGGTTTAGGCTGATAGACTTCCATCAAAACTGGAAGATATGAGAGGTTAGCAGTTTTAAAGCAATGATAGAGCCATTGCAAAGTGGGGTACTGGAGGATGAAAGAACAAAGGAGCAGCTGTGTGGGCGGATGGAGGGCAGAACTGATCTAATGACTAAGTTGATGTTGGCGCAAGGTTTAGTTTAGTTAAGAACATTACAGCGCAGTACAGGCCCTTCAGCCCTCGATGTTGCGCCGACCTGTGAAACCATCTGACCTACACTATTCCATTTTCATCCATATGTCTATCCAATGACCACTTAAATGCCCTTAAAGTTGGCGAGTCTACTACTGTTGCAGGCAGGGCGTTCCACGCCCCTACTACTCTCTGAGTAAAGAAACTACCTCTGACATCTGTCCTGTATCTATCACCCCTCAACTTAAAGCTATGTCCCGTCGTGTTTGCTATCACCATCCGAGGAAAAAGACTCTCACTATCCATCCTATCTAACCCTCTGATTATCTTATATGTCTCTATTAAGTCACCTCTCCTCCTTCTTCTCTCCAAGGAAAACAACCTCAAGTCCCTCAGCCTTTCCTCGGAAGACCTTCCCTCCATACCAGGCAACATCCTAGTAAATCTCCTCTGCACCCTTTCCATAGCTTCCACATCCTTCCTATAATGCGGTGACCAGAACTGCACGCAATGCTCCAGGTGCGGTCTCACCAGAGTTTTGTCCAGCTGCAGCATGACCTCGTGGCTCTGAAACTCGATCCCCCTACTAATAAAAGCTAACACACAATTTGCCTTCTTAACAGCCCTATTAACCTGGGTAGCAACCTTCAGGGATTTATGCACCTGGACACCAAGATCTCTCTGTTCATCTACACTTACAAGAATCTTCCCATTAGCCCAGTACTCTGCATTCCTGTTACTCCTTCCAAAGTATATCACCTCGCACTTTTCCGCATTAAACTCCATTTGCCATCTCTCAGCCCAGCACTGCAGCCTATCTATGTCCCTGATCCTATCCGCCAATGACTTCTCGTGCCCTCTCCTTGCTCTTCTTAACTCTCCCTTTAGATCCTTCCTGGCTAGCTTGTAACTCTCAAGCGCCCTAACTGAGCCTTCACGTCTCATCCTAACATAAGCCTTCTTCTTCCTCTTGACAAGCGCTTCAACTTCTTTAGTAAACCACGGCTCCCTCGCTCGACAACGTCCTCCCTGCCTCACAGGTACATACTTATCAAGGACACGCAGTAGCCGCTCCTTGAATAAGCTCCACATTTCGATTGTTCCCATCCCCTGCAGTTTCCTTCCCCATCCAACGCATCCTAAATCTTGCCTAATCGCATCATAATTTCCTTTCCCCCAGCTATAATTTTTGCCCTGCGGTATATACCTGTCCCTGCCCATCGCTAAGATAAACCTAACCGAATTGTAATCACTATCACCAAAGTGCTCACCTACATCTAAATCTAATACCTGGCCGGGTTCATTACCCAGTACCAAATCCAATGTGGCATCGCCCCTGGTTGGCCTGTCTACATACTGTGTCAGAAAACCCTCCTGTACACACTGGACAAAAACTGACCCATCTAAAGTACTCGAACTATAGTATTTCCAGTCGATATTTGGAAAGTTAAAGTCCCCCATAACAACTACCCTGTTACTCTCGCCCCTGTCGAGAATCATCTTCGCTATCCTTTCCTCTACATCTCTGGAACTATTTGGAGGTCTATAAAAGACTCCCAACAGGGTGACCTCACCTCTCCTGTTTCTAACCTCGGCCCATACTACCTCAGTAGACGAGTCCTCAAACGTCCTTTCTGTCACTGTAATACTCTCCTTGATTAACAATACCATCATGGACAATTAAAGAAACTTAGGATGGGTCCAGAGGAGGTGCACATGGTTCGAGCAGAATCTCAGAGGGCGAGGGGAGAATGTAAAATCTGGCAAAGAGGAAAAGGCCCCAGTGGCCCAGAGAAGTGTCAGGAATGGTGGTATACCCCAAAGGTGGGTTTGCTGCAGGTTCGGAGAAGTGTCTGGAGATGGGGAAGGTTGAGGCCCAAGGTTAAGAATTTTAAACCTAAAGCGTGAGGGGACTGAGAGCCAATGTGTGTCATTGAGGGTGAGGGTGATGGATGAGTTGGACGTGGTGAGGGATGGACATGGACAGTGGAGTTTTGGATCAATTCTGTTTGATAGAAGCTGGAGGTTGGCTGGCTGGTCAGGGGTGAACTGGAGGAATGGAGTCAGGAGGTGACATAGTTCTAATTTTACTGGAGTCATTAACCAACATAGAATAGACAGGTAAACATCTGCTGTGAAATAGCAGAGAGAAGAATGTCAGTTTGATACTTTCTTTGTCACTCCCCTAAAATCACCCACAGTAATTTCCAAGCTGTAATTTTGAATGTGATCTTTAACTGTTCCCGTGACAGATATTCAAAGTTCATATTTTAACTGGAAAGCTTCCGAGGCAAAGTGAAACAGCTCTGCTAGAGTACCTGAATTCAGTATACACTGCAGTCAAATCAATAATATTTATCAATGAATCGGAGGAGTGAACATGGCTAATATAATTATATGAAAGCTGTAAATAAAGCTTCTCATCATTATGGGGCCAGTCCTGCATGAATACAGCTTCCAGCTATATTTCTGAGTGGGGTTTAACTAAAATAATTTCCTGGACTTTGAAATGCTTGTGTCTTATCTGCCACATTATTTCCATCGGAGTTGAAGCAGCTGATGCATTCTGTTTGTTTATTCAGTGTAACTAGTAGCAACAATCAGGTGTATAACCATGTCACTGGATACTTATCCCCTGTATAAATCTGGACCAATTTGAATGGAGCAACTCAGTGTGCCTGCCAGAGCTGTGGGATCCAGACCAGCAGAAGTCACTGCTTCTCGGGGAAATGGGACGTTCAGTAATCCGTCAGATAGAATGCATTTACTATCCTATTCTTGCAGCTGTTGGAGTTCCTTGTAAGCTGTTATCTCAGTTGTCGATGGTGTAACCAGTTTTACCTGGAAAGCTGTAATCGGTATTATTTCTTACTGTGTGTTTTACTCAGCTACCGGTTCAGTTTCAGCAGTTGCTTGATAGAATGTCCTCAGTCTCTGCTCTTTCAGTCTTGCAGGAGCTGCATTATATTTATAATGATCTTTCTTCATGCAACCCTGGTATTGTCACTGGGTTATTCCTTCTGCTGTGCATATCGAAATCAGTTGCCTGGGTGAAGAGCATGGATGTGCCCATAAGGAGCTGTTAACAGTTTCATGTTGTCCAACTAACCTGTCCGAGGACATTGATATGAATGTGTTTCCAGTGATTGATAATGAGACAGCTTACTGTCTCAGTGTTGCAAGGAGGCAGTGCAATGTCCTATTTCACCATGAACATTGTTCAGTTTATGTGTAATTTCAATATATTTATTGTTTATCCCTGTAACAAAATAGTATTTCATTCTGTGTTTGTCTGTTGCTGCTTCATGGGTCTGGCTACTGAACTGAGTTTTCTGCTTACTCTTTCACATCTCTTTCTCTGCTTCATTGTGCATGAATTCACTGTCACTGGGCTTCATTGTGAATTGAAGTGTGTTGGTGATGTTGTATCAGTTTACACTGTGCCTGTTGGAATTATGAATTCTTCTATTTATCAGGAGATTATAATTAGCAGAAGTAATCTTGTGCTTTATGAGTTAAGCAATCTCGCCATCGAACACCATGCTTTATCATACAATGAGAAGGAATTTTAATGACTGTAAAGGTGTGCCTGGAAAAGACTTTTGATATTGTTTATTCTGTGCATTGTAGATATTGTGAACAGTGTAGGTGAATAGTGGGAGATTTGTGTGATTTGGTTAAACATTAAACTATTGACAGAGACTTCACCATTGAACAAACTGAATCTGAGAATAGAATCATTACGGGGCTGGTGAATTGAATGCAGGCTCAGAATATTAGGACAAACGGATTGGAAAATTATCATTGTGAAAGACAGTACAAGATCGTGCTGTGATGGAAATCACACCTGTCAAATGGAAACACCTTAATTTAGTCATATGGGACACCACATTAACATTTTTTTTGCCAGAGATTGCAAAGAACGTGTTAAAAAACACAGACCTGAGTGGATGAAAACATGGTTGCACATTTCCATTCTGAGAGACATGAATGGAAAGACGATGGGGTGCTCTTTGATTCAATTAACAAGAATAGCCTGGACAATAGTGATGATCAAAAGTCACCAACGGCTTCTGACGTTGTAAGAGACAAAACTTCACCCCTCACCGAGTATGTGTGGGAGGCACTCAAATCCACCAACCTTCCCGAAAGTGGTGTTTGAAGCTAAGAGATGGTCACATGACCTGCCTGCTGGTAAGACCGGTGGCTTTCTGAATTGTGACACAGAAAGGGAATAGCCTGCAACTTGGCTGCTTACTTTCCACCATTCAGAGTAAGAGACTTTACCTCCTCCTCGAAGAAAAGCGGAAAATGCTTTAAACACTCTGCCAGTCAGGCAGCATCTGTGGGGAGAAATACACCTTCTGAAAATGTTCCATCACAGCCTGAAACGTTAATTCTGTTTTTTTCTCTCCACAGATACTGCCTGACCTGCTGATTATTTCCAGAATTTTCTGTTTTTTTTCAGATTTTCATCACCCACTTTTGTATTGGTGTTGAATTCCCAGCAACTTCTCTTCCAGGAATGGTTACCTTGAAGAAGTTCTGCTCTTCTCTCTGATGGGATTTCCCTTTCTCTCTTGTACCTTGCTCACATTCATTTCTTTCTATCTCCCTTCTTGTGTTTGAACAGGTAACTAACAAAACTCGCTTTCACAGTCACATGAACTGTCTCTGATTCCAAGTTATGTCACGTGGATTCCCACAGACATTCCACCCTTTGTGTGTTTTAAATTAAAGGGAGAAACTAATTAATCTTAAAGTTAAGTCATGGCAGGAGCGACCTCACCCGTGATATGCTGGAACTGTGGGTGGATTGACTGTGGCGCATCACGATGCTTTGATTGTCATGGTTGACACGTTCAGCATAAACCTTTTTGATAACATTCCAAGCCTTCAGTTTCTTTCGCATCAGAACAGCCTCCTTTATCTTTTTGTTGCTCTCAATCTTGTCTTCAACTACAAGTGGGAGCTCTGGGATTTCCTCAATGCGATGATCTTTTGACAGGACCAGAGCAGGGAGGGCTGATGCAGCCAGAGAAGACTGTTGGCACCCTATGGTGCCAACGTCGCCAAATCTTTGTGGGAGCGAACCTATATTCAGCTTGCAGGACCTCATCCCCCCTTTCCTTTTACCTATGTTGTTGTTACCAATATGTACCACGACAACTGGCTGCTCGTCATCCCTCCTCAGAATGCTCTGTTGCCGCTCAGAGACATCCTTGACCTGAGCACAAGGGAGACAACAGACCATCCTGGAGTTTCTTTTGCGGCCACAGAAACGCCTGAATGATCCCCTTACGATTGAATCACCTGTCACAAGAGCCCTGTCAATCTTCTTCCTCCAATCCTGTGCAGCACAGCATCCCCCCACCCCCACCCCCCACCCACATTGTGCCATGAGCTTGGCTCTTGTTGCTTTCCCCGAGCCATCTCCGCCAACAATGTCGAAAGCCGTACATCTGTTAGAGAGAAGGACGGCCACAGGTGACTCCTGCATTACCTGCCTTCCTCTACTCTGCCTGGTTGTCATCCACTCCCTTTCTGCCTTTGCCTGCGGTGTGAGCACCTCGCTCAACGTGTTATCCATGACAATCAAAGTATCGTGAATGCTCCACAGTGAATCCACCCGCAGCTCCAGCTCCGTAAGGTGGGTAGCCAGGAGCTGCAGATAGATCCACTTCCTGCAGACATGGTCTTCATTCTGGAAGCATCCCTGATTTCCTACATCGCGCAGGAGGAGCATACCACGGGTGAGGGCTCCCCTGTTATGATTTAGTTTTAAGATTACTTAGTTACTCCCTTTAATTAAAAATTACACAAAGGGTGGAAGTTCTGTGGGTATCCACGTGACATAACTTGGTGTCAGAGTCAGTTAATGTGACTGTAAATTGAAAGGTAGGATCTCAAAGGTGGTAATCTCAGGATTACTACCAAAGCCACATGCTGGAGAGAGCAGAAATAACAGGATATATCAGATGAATATGTGGCTGGGGAAATGGTGTCGGAGGAGAGATTCAGATTCCTGGGAAATTGAGACGGGTTCTGAGGAAGTTGGGACCAGTACAAGCTGGATGTGTTACATCTGGGCAGGACTGGGACCAATTTCCTTGGAAGGGAGGTGGGTGTTTGCTAGTGCTGTCGGAGAGCGTTTATAATAGAATGGCAGGGAGACAGAGGAGGGAGATACAAAAATAGAAATGAAAGAAAGAAAGGCATGAAGGAAAAGTGGAAGCAGAGAAAACAAGGGCGAGAAACACATGGGACCAAAGTGCAAATTAAAGCAAAGGTGACGAACAGCCTTAAAAAGACAAGTCTAAAGCATTGCGTCTTACTGCACTGAGCATTTGCAACAAGCCAGATGAATTAACAGCGCAAATAGATATAAACAATTATTATATAGTTGTGATTACAAATACATGGCTGCAGGGCGACCAAGGATGGGAGCTGAACATCTATGGGCATTCAATATTTAGGAAGGATCGGCAAAAAGGGAAGGGAGGTGGGGTAGCTTTGTTAGTAAAGGAGAAAATCAATGGAACAGTGAGGAAGGATATTGACTCGGAAAATCATGATGTGGAATCTGTATGGGTGGAGCTAATAAACACCAATGGGCAGGAAATGTAGGTAGGAGTTGTCTATCGGCATCTAAACAGTAGTGGAGATGTAAGGGATGGCAATAAACAGGAAATTAGAAACATATTCAATCAGGGTACAACTGTAATCATGAGTGACTTTAATCTACATATAGATTAGTCAAACTAAATTTGCAATAATACTGTAGAGGAGGATTTCCTTGAGTGTGTACATGACGGTTTTTGAGACCAGTATGTTGAGGAACCAACTAGAGAACAGGCCATCATAGACTGGGTATTGTGCAATGAGAAAGGATTAATTAACAATCTTGTTGTGCAGGGTATCTTGGGGAGGAGCGACCATAACATGATAGAATTCATTATTAAGATGAGGAGTGAAACAGTTCAATCCGAAACCAGGGTCCTGTATCCAAATAAAGGAAACTACGAAGGTATGAGGTGAGAGTTCGCCATGGTAGATTGAGTAACTTTGCTAAAAGTGTTGACGGTGGATAGGCAAATGATAATATTTAAAGAATGTGTGCATGAATTACAACAATTATTCATTACTGTCTGATGCAAAAATAAAACCAGAAAGGTGGCTCAACTGTGGGTAACAAAATAAATTAGGGATAGTGTTAGATCCAACGAGGAGGCATATAACATATTCAGAAAATGGGTGGTTGATGGTCGGCACAGACTCGGTGGACCGAAGGGCCTGTTTCAGTGCTGTATCTCTAAACCAAAAGGCAGCAAGTCTGATGATTTGGAGCAGATTCGAATTCAACAAAGAAGGACAAAGAGGTTGATTAAGCGGGGGGAAATGGATTATGAGGGTAAACTTGTGGGAAAATAAAAACTGACTGTAAAAGCATCTATAAATATGTGAGGAGAAAATGAATAATGAAGACAAACGTAGGTCCCTTACGGTCAGGAGCAGGGAAGGTATAATGGGGAACAAAGCAATGGAAGAACAATTAAACACAAACTTTGATTCTGTCTTCAAAAAGGAAGACACAAATAACCTCTCAGAAATGTTAGCGAACCAAGGGTCTAATAAGAGGGAGGAACTCAAGGAAATCAGTACTAGTAACAAAATGGTGCTAGGGAAATTAATGGAGTTAAAGGCTGACAAATCCCCGGGGCCTGATGATCTACATCCCAGAGTACTAACGGAAGTGACCCTAGAAATAATGCATGCATTGGTAGTCATCTTCCAAAATGCTGCAGACTCTGGAGCAGTTACTACAGATTGGAGGGTGGAAAATGTAACCCCACTATTTAAAAAAGGAGGGTGAGATAAAACGGCGAATTAAGACCAGTTAGCCTTACATCAGTAGTGGGGGAAATACTTAATTCGATTATAAAGGATGTGATAGCAGAACACCTGGAAAGCATAAACGGGATTACACAAAGTCAGCATAAGTTTGCGAACGGGAAATCATGCTTCACAAATCTACTGAAGTATTTTTGAGGATGTAGCTAGTAGAATAGGTAAGGGAGAAACAGTGGATGTGGGGGATTTTGATTTTCTGGAGGCTTTTGATAAGGTCCCACATAAGATGTTCGTCTGCAAAATTAAAGCACATGGGATTAGGAGTAATATACTGGCATGGATTAAGAATTGATAGACAAGGAACAGAGAGTGGAATAAACGGGTCTTTTTCCGCGTGGCAGGCAGTGACTAGTGGGGTACCGCAGCGATCAGTGCTTGGGCCCCAACCATTCATAACATATATTAATGTCTTGGGTGAGGGAACGAAATGCAAAATTTCCAAGTTTGCACATTGAGGGGGGAATGTGAGCTGTGAGTAGGGTACAAATAGGCTCCAATGTGATTTGGACAAGTTGGGTGAGTGGGCAAATGCATGGCAGATGCAGTATAGTGTGGATAAATGTGAGGTTATCCACTTTGGTTGTAAAAACAGAAATGCAAATTATTATATGAATGGTATAGATTGGGAAAGGGGGAGGTCTAACGAGAACTTGGTGTCCTTGTACACCAGTTGCTGAAAGCAAGCAGTTAGGAAGGAGAATGGAATGTCGGCCTTTGTTGCAAGAGGATTTGAGTACAGGAGCAAGGATGTCTTGTATTTATACAGGGGCTTGATGATACCACATCTGGAGTATTGTGTGCAGTTTTGGTCTTCTTATCTGAGGAAGGATGTTCTTGCCATGGAGGAAGTGCAAATAGTATTTATCAGGCTGATTCCTGGGATGGTAGGATTGACATATGAGGAAAGATTGGGTTGTCTCGGCCTATATTCACTCGAGTTTAGAAGAATGAGAGGAGATCTCATTGAAATCTATACAATTCTAAAAGAACTAGATAGTGTAGATGCCTGTCATTTTTTGTGAGATATGTCGAACATTCCTCTTCAGGCCCCCTCCCTCAACTCTTTTTTCCGGTACATTGATGACTTTATCGGTCCCATATCCTGCTCCCGCCCGGAATTGGAAAACTTTATCAACATTGATGCTAATTTCCACTCTTCTCTCACCTTTACCTGGTCCATCTCTGACACTTCCCTTTCCTTCCTCGACTTCTCTGTCTGCATCTCAGGGGATAGGCTGTCTAATATTCGTTGTAAGCCCACCGACTTCCACAGCTACCTCGACTACACTTCTTCACACCCTGCCTCCTGTAAGGACTCCATTCCATTCTCCCAGTTTCTTCATCTCCAACGCATCTGCTCTGATGATGCTATGTTCCACGACAGCGCATCTGATATCTCTTCCTTTTTCCTCAGCCGAGGGGATTCCCCCCACTGTGGTTGACAGGGCCCTCAACCGTGTGCAGTCCATTTCCCACACCTTTACCCTCACTCCTTCCCCTCCATGCCAGAACCGCGACAGGGTTCCCCTTGTCCTCACTTTAGACCCCAACAGCCTCCACATCCAAAGGATCATCCTCCACCACATCCACCATGTCCAGCATGATGCCACTACCAAACGCATGTTCCCCTCCCCGATCTGCATTCTGAAGGGATAGTTCTCTCTGCGACACCCTGGTCCAATCCTCCATTATCCCCAACACCTCATCCCCTTCCCACGGCGCCTTCCTCTGCAATCGCAGGAGGTGCCATACCTGTCAATTTACCTCCTCTCTCCTCACTATCCAAGGCCACAAACACTCCGTTCTTGTGAAGCAGCAATTTACTTGCACTTCTTTCAATGTAGTATACTGTATTCACTCCTGACAATGTGGTTTCCTGTACTTTGGGGGTGACCACTCTGCGGAATACCTCCACCCTGTCCAAAAGCATTAACCGAACTTCTGGTTGCTGGCCATTTCAACACCCGCCCCTGCTCTCATGCCCACTTTGCTGTCCTGGGATTGCTGCAGTCTTCCAGTGAACATCAACGCAAGCTCGAAGAAAAGCACCTCATTTATTGATTAGGCACGCTACAGCCTGCCGGATTCAACATTGAGTTCAATAATATCAGAGCATGACGGGCCCCCCTTTTTATTTTTATTTTTAGATGTTTTTCTTTTTTTAAATACTATTTGTTTAGTTTTCTTCTACTGTGCCTACACACTGTTTTTTTTCATGTTTGTGCTTTGGGCCAGGGCTGTTCTTTTTCTTCTGTCACTGAACACCCTCTCTGTCTGACACTTTGCCTTTCACCACACCATTAACATACCATTTGCCTTTGCTTCATAACCTTCTGGTCAGTTATTCTCAGCGTCCTTGTCCTATCAACACCATCTCTTTTGTTATCTCGTGCCCCACCCCCACTTTATTTGCTTTAAACCTATTACATTTCTAATATTTGCCATTTCTGACGAAGGGTCACTGACCTGAAACATTAACTCTGTTTCTCTCTCCACAGATGCTGCCAGACCTGCTGAATATTTCCAGCAGTTCTTGTTTTTATTTCAGATTTCCAGCATCTGCAGTATTTTGCTTTCGTTCTAAATACAGGAGAATGTTCCTGATGGCTGGGGAGTCCAGAATCAGGGGGCTCATTTAGAACCGAGATGATGAGAAAATTCTTCACTCATAGGGTGGTGAACCTGTGGAATTCTCTGCTGCAGAAGGCAGTGGAGGCCAAGTCATTAAATATATTCAAGACGGAGATAAATATATTTCTTAATGCCAAAGGGATCATGGGATATGGGGAGAATGTGCGAACAGGGTACTGAATTAGACGATCTTTTTGAATGGTTGAGCAGGCTGGAATGGCCGAATGGCCTACTCCTGCTCCTATTTTCTATCTTCCTATGCTTACAGAGACAGTGCTCGAGTGGTAAAAACCCATAATATCATATGTGGCGTCATTTAGTTGGGCACTTGGAATCAATAAGTGTAGAAGTCTTTTCTCTGTCTTGTTGCAATATAAATTATTCACGTGGTTATCAAGAATCAAAG
Source organism: Heterodontus francisci (assembly GCF_036365525.1). NCBI lineage: Eukaryota > Metazoa > Chordata > Chondrichthyes > Heterodontiformes > Heterodontidae > Heterodontus > Heterodontus francisci. The sequence goes on along the minus strand of NW_027141156.1, from coordinate 2,602,115 downwards.
AGAGATTTGGAATTGGAAATAGTTAGCTTAAATTGCTTTCTGGGAGATCCCACATGTCCCACTTACTGTTGAGATAGATGTTGCTGGGGAGAAGCTTTTTGATGTCAGGTGTCTATTGGTGTGTGCTTGCTGACACATCACCAGCCAGTTGGACTTTCGAAAGGTAAGTTGGCTTTTGGAAAGCTGTTGGCTTTGAAAACAGCTGGACTCAGGAACAGAGAAGCCATCAGGAACCAGGGGTGTTTCTGTTTTGAGGCAGGCCCATGCTCAAGCTGGGAAATCCAGACTCATGAGGTTTTGAAGGTGAAATGGATCATAATTCTACCTGAGGCTAGGGGAAGAATTCGCAGGAAATCTCAAACCTCAGAAGACAGCTGAGAAACTAAGAAATTGAAGTAAATTCTTAAGAGCTTTGGCACACTTTGAATTGGTCCCAGGAGAAGTGGACACACCGTCAAGATCCTGGAATCTTGACTTCGAATTAACCGTCAAACGAGGATGTTCTGCTGAGATTTAGAGTTAGAAGTATACAACGTCATGCTCTGTTAAGATTTTATGTTGAAAAAATACATATTTCTAAATTGTAGTGATATGTTAGTAGTGCTTTGCTTTGTTTAACTCTTGTACAGTAATATTTTTTGTTTAAAGCATGAAATCGTGCAGCGTAACACATTCAGTAGCAACTGGGATTTCGACGTTCTCTTTTTAAAAGTTAATAGTCCCTAATGGAATTGTAGCACCCGGCACTCGTGTCGCACGAATGTTACTTGCCACTTATCAGCCCAAGCCCGAATGTTGTCCAGGTCTTGCTGCATGGATGGTTTCAGTATCTGAGGAGGTACAAATGGTGCTGTGTAATCATCGGCAAACATCCCCAATTCCGAGCTTATGATGGAGGGAAGATCATTGATGAAGCAGCTGAAGATGAGCGGGTCTAAGGCACGACCCTCTGGAACTCCTGCAGCAATGTCCTAAGGCTTAGATTATTGGCTTCCAACCACCACAACCACCTTCCGTTGTGTTAGGTATGACTCCAACCAGATGTTTGGGTTCCTTGATGCCGCATTTGGTCAAATGCAGCCTTGATATCAGCTTTTGCCCCATGTCTGGACCAAGGCTGTAATGAGGTTAGAAGCCGAGTGGCTCTGGCATATCCCAAACTAAACATCAGTGAGCCGGTTACTGCTGAGTAATTGTGACTTGATAGCATTGTCAATGACAGCTTTCATGACTTTTCTGATTATTGAGAGTAGACTGATGTAGCAGTAATTGGCCAGTTTGGGCCTATGAATAGACAAACATATGAAATAAAAGCAGGAGTGGGTCAATCGGCCCCTTTGAGCCTGCTTGGCTATTTCAGAATATCATAGCCGATCTGTGTTTGGCCTCTACTCCACTTTCGTACCTACCCCCGATACCTTTTGACTCCCTTGTTGGTCAATAACTTGTTGACTAATTTATTGACCCTGCCTCCACCACTCTCTGGGGAACAGACGTCTAAAGACTTACAACCCTCTGAGAGAATAAAAATCTCCTCATGTCTGTCTTAAATTGGCGACCCCTTATTTTTAAACTGTGTCCCCTAGTTCTAGTCTCGCCCACAAGGGGAAACATCTTGTCAGCATTCACCCTTTCAAGTCCCCTCAGATCTTACATGTTTCAATATGATCACCTCTCATTCTTCCAAACTCCAATGGATACAGACCCAACCTGTCCAACCTTTCTTCATAAGATGACCTGCTTCCCAACACCATCGCAGTTGTCAGTCGGGTGAACCTCCTTTGCGCGGCTTCTAACGCATGTATGTCCTTTCTTAAATAGGAAAACAACACTGGACACAGTACTCCAGATGTGGTCTCAACAATACCCTATACAGCTCAAGCAAGACATCCCAACTTTTATATTCCATTCTCCTTGCAATAAACAATAACATTCCTTTTGCCTTCCTAATCACTTGCTGTATCTGCATAAAAGCCTTTTGTGATTTATGTACCAGGATACCCAGATATCTCTGCACCTCAGGGTTCAGCAGTCTCTCTCCATTTAAATAATGTGCTGCTTTACTATTTGTCCAGCCAAAGTGGATAAATTCATACTTTCACACAATTATACTCCATTTTCCAAGTTTTTGTTGACAGAATTGACCTAACTATATTCCTTTGAATGCTCCTTATGCCCTCGTAACGATGTACTTTCCTACCTATCTGTAGGTCATCAGCAAATGTAGAAACCATACATTTGATCCCTTCATCCAAGTCATTGATATATATTGTAAATTGCAGAGGACCCGGCACTGATCCCTGTAGCATTCCACTAGTTACAGCTTGCCAACCCGAAGAAAGACCCACTTATCTCTACTCTTTTCTTCCTGTTTGCCAACCAGTCCTTTATCCATGCTAATATGTCCTCCTACACCATGAACTCTTAACTTATATAATAACCTCTGATGGGGCTCCTTGTCAAATGCCTTATGGAAATCCAAGTGCACCACATCCACATATCCACGATGTTTGTTCCTTCATCAAAGAACTCCAATAATTTAGTCAAACATGATCCCCCTTTCATAAAACCATGTTGACTCTGCCTGATTATATGAAGGTTTTCTAAGTGTCTCGTTATAACCTCCTTAATAATAGATTCTGGCATTTTCCCTCTGACAGATGTTAGGTTAACTGGCCTGTAGTTTCCTGCTTTCTGTCTTCCTCCTTTCTTGAACACAGGAGTCACATTCGCGATTTTTCAATCTGATTGAACCTTTGCAGAATCAAGTGAATATTGGAAAATTGAAAACAATGCATGTATTATCTCAGCAGTCAATTCTATTAAGACGCTAGGATGAAGTCCATCAGGACCTGGGGACTTGTCAGCTTTTACTTCGAACACTTTTCTCAGCAGCTGATCCCTGGTGATTGTAAATGTTTTAAGTTCCACCCCACTCGCCCTTTCACATCCTGATTCAGAATTATTTCTGTGATGTTATTTGCATCCTCTACAGCGAATACAGATGCAAAAACATCTGTTGAAATCCGTCACTATTTCCTTATTGTCCATTATTAATTCCCACTCTCTCTCTCTAGAGGAACAACACTCCCTTTATTTACTCTTTGACTTCCTAAATTCCTGTAGAAGCTTTTATTTTTATACTTTTATATTTCTAGCTTGCTTTATCTCATTCTCTATTTTCTCCCTCCTTATTAACCTTTTAGTCATTCTTTGCTGTTCTTTCTATTCTGCCCAATCTTCTGACCTGCCGTGGAATGATACGCTTTTTCTGTTAATTTGAGAATGTCTTTGACTTCCTTAATTAGCCATGGATTGCACGTCCTTCCCTTAGATTCTTTCTTTCTCACTGGAACGTATCATTTCTGAGTATGCTGAATTGTCTCCGTAACTGTCTGCCACTGCATCTCCAATGACCTATCCCTTAACCTAATGTGCCAGTTTACTTTAGCCAGGTCTGTCTTCATGCCCTCATAACTGCCCTTATTAAAATTTAAAACACTGCTCTTAGATTTGTCCTTCTCTCACAAGCTGGATGCGAAATTCAATCATGTTATGATCACCTTCTTATGAGAGCATTCACTAATTTTGTCTCATTGCATAGTACAATACCTAGTATAGACTGCTCTCTAGTAAGCTTTAGAATATGCTGCTCCAAAAAACGGTCCCGAAATTAACTCCAGGCTAAATTTGGCAAGCTGATTTGTGCAATCGATATGCAGATGCAAATCGCCCATGATTATCATCGTACCTTTCTCACAAGCCCCCTTTATTTCATCCTGTATCCCCGGTCCTGCAGCGTGGTTACTACTTGGGGTTTGCCTGCTTGTTTGTGGACAGGGCATAGCTGGGCAATTTCCACATTGTCGGGAAGAGACTAGTGTCATAGCTGTACTGGAACGACTTCGCTGGAGTTGGGGCCAGCTCCAGAGGACCAGATGCTGACAGCTTTTGTTCTATCTTGTTTATACTTCCTCCAGCTGAGAAACTGAATTTGCCACCCACGATGGAATCTCCTGTACATTGGGGAGGAGTAAATGCAGATTGGGTGATTACTTTGCTCAGTGTGCAAGATTGACTCCGAGCTTCCGGTCACTTCTCACTTTATTTCCACACTTCAAGTCCATTCTGACCTCTCGCACTTCGACCTGCTGCACTCTTCAACTGAAGCTCAACGAGGAAGAGAGAAGAATGTTTCAGTTTGATATTTTGCTGCCTGCCAGGCTCAACACTGAGATTACAACTACTGTTCCCATTTTCAGGGATGGCCTGTGTTGTTAATGGAGGATGGGTACACCAGAATCACTGGACGTGGAAGTGGGGGGTGGGGGGGGGGGATGGTTTGGTGCGGTGCGGTGTGGGCTGGTGCTTGGGATAGGATGGTAGATTCCCTATTGGTACACAGCTGGCAGGCTGGTCCACACTCCTGGGGACCTATGCATACTTCTCCATCACTTTTTCCAGAGCCACTGGAGCTTTCTCCTATTTTCCAGATTTCCCATGCTTCCCTCTCCCTCTGTTATTCGGTTAGAACCATTTAAACCTCCTCTGGACCCATCTTCTATTTCTTTAATTGTCGCATTCGCCTTTCAGTATCATCCCTTTTGTTATTGAATCACTCCTTCCTCCATCCGATCACAGACCTTCCCCTTTGTTCGCCCCTTCCACCCGCCACACCGTCCATATCGCAATTTTCAATGGCTCTGTCATTGCTTTAAAACTGTTATTCTCTGATATTTTCCAGTTTTATGAAACATTAACCCTGTTTCTCTCCCCGCAGCTGCTGCCTGACTTGCTGAGTGTTTTCAATATTCTGCTATTTTTATCATATTTCTGGCAGTTTCAACATTTTATTTGTGTTCCAATCCTTAGGCTTGCATATTACCGGGGCGGGTTTGAGGGCGAGTTTGGGGGCTGCTGGGGAGCGGGGAATATGTTTTACTTCGGCAAGGGGCGTAAGTCCAGGTTTCCCCCAGCCTGCTGTGAGGTTTTAATTCCACAGACTGCATCTTTTATCATTGACAGCTTTCTCAGCCTGAAGTGAGCCTGATTGACAGGCTTGGCTTCCAAATAGACGGTGAGGAATCCAGAGCGGGTTGAAGGAGCAAGTAAGTCTTATTACAGATCCTGAGGGGGTTAGAGCCTGGCAGGTCCGACTCGCAACTCCAGCGAAAGTGTCCAACGTAGTTGCATGGTGGGGTGGTGTCCAATTCTAGGATGGAAGTGGTTCACGGGAGGACAGTGTCTGTTCCAGGTGGGGGGGAGAGGTGATGTCTGATTCTGAGGAGTGGATCTGATCCCAGGTCCTGGGGGTCTTTGTGTGAGGGTGTGTGATTCTCTGATGGATGGGCAGCTTGCGGGTACAGGGGGAATGAACTCCTTGTTTTCCTGGGCCCACAAGCAGTGCTGTAAAGACATTTACTGTCTGCCTGAAAATGTCCTTATCCGCCTTCAGCTGCTACTTTTCAGAGGCCTGGGAAACCCGACCTGACTCCGTCAAAACCTGGAAAGCAGATTAACTCATAGTCTTATAGACTCCTTGAAATATTTAAATTACCAACCCTGCTCCTGGGAGCGGTTGTCTGCTCCTCTGCCTGCCCCAACTGTGTTAAACCCAGAAATGGGCGGGTTGGAAGTGGGTTTGGGTCAGGGTTCAGATTTTAAAATTGTAACCTGTGACCCGACCACAGCCCAGCTGTTTTTTTTTTATCTTTCTTTACTGTCTAGGTCAGATGGGGAGAATGTTTGATCAGTAATTCCCAACCTCTTTCCCCATCTCTCTCTTACAGTCAATTTATAGGCGATTGTTATCCTGTCCCGGGGAAAGTGCGGACGCTCCACCTGCACCACTCGTTACTGGCCATTGTAACTGAGGTCATTCTGAGGTGGATCAGTTATTACTATTTTCCAGGATCTTTCCTGAACATCTCCCCTGTGTGTAGCATTGTCATTGTCCTGCTTCATGCAGCCACAGACTGTTCTGTCTGGTTCACCGTCACTTTCTCCTTTGATCGATTTGTGGCCATTTGCTGTCAGAAGCTGAAAACTGAATGTTGCATGGAGAGAACTGCGGCTGTGGTGCAAGCAACAACCTTCATTCTGCTCTGTTTAAAAAACATTCTTTTCTAATTTACATATGAACCTGGAGAGATAATCAACAATGTACCATGATTCTGTTTTATAAAGCCAATCTATTTTACTGATCCCGGATGGATGGGATTTGACTGGCTTGATACGGTTTTAACCCCATTGCTCCCATTCACTTTAATTCTGTTGCTCCACGCTCTGACAGTCAGACACATTTTAGTGGCTAGTCGAGTCTGTAATGGACTGATGGGTCAGAGCAAGGGAAAGAATCGTAGTGACCCCGAGATGGAGAGCAGAAGGAGGTCTGTGATTTTACTCTTCACCATATCCGGCAGCTTCATACTTCTGTGGCTGATGAATGTTATAAATTTCTTATATTATAGCAATACAGGAACAGATCCCAAGAATTGCAATTATTCTGAAGAGGTATTTGAAGAAGTCGCAGATATGCTACAGATCATAAGTTGCTGCACAGACACATTTATTTATGGAGTGACACAGTCCAAGTTTAGGGAGCAGCTTAAGAACGCGGTGAAATATCCCGTTACATCAATTATTCAATTAATTAATAAACACAACATTTGAGAGCAGCCCAGAGACGGATCCCAGTGCTTCCAGTTATAAATGTAATATTTATCCAGGAGTCGGAGAGGGGACGAGGGAAGAGGAGAGTCAGAGTGCCTTATGCAGGATGAGAGTAGAAAAAGCGGCCACAGTCTCTCCTTCACTGCCACTGGTTCAATTCCCAACTACTCACATCTGTTCATGAAGAAAAATAAACGTCCTCTTATTAAACCAAATGCTGGAAATCTTCATATGTGAATGGATTATTATTATTCCATTCTCTCTCTCTCTCTCTCTCTCTCTCTCTCTCTCTCTCTCTCTCTCTCTCTCTCTCTCTCTCTCTCTCTCTCTCTCTCTCTCTCTCTCTCTCTCTCTCTCTCTCTCTCTCTCTCTCTCTCTCTCTCTCTCTATCTATTTATCTATCTATGACGGTGGGAGTGGGAGTGGGATTGGGGATGTGACTTCTGGACAAGCCTGGCTGAGGGACTCGGGCGAGGAGACTGTACCCAGACTGAGGGAGAGGGGCCGGGCCTGGCACAGGAGCTGACAGTCCTGGTGCCTCAGTTTGATGGCAGCTCAGATGGAAGTGGTCGAGTCCTTCCCTGTTCGCCATGTTAGCTGATATTGTTATCGGTTCCGACTCATCAGGAATCCAGGTCGGACGACACTGTAGTATGGGTATGAGTGGCGGGCGAGGGTGTCTCACCACTGAATCAGCAGATCAGGGGTTCAAGCCACAAAATTGCCATCCCCCAAAACAGTCATCCCCTCGTTACCCAGTCCTGAGAGAGCACTGCACTGCTGGATGGTCAGTACTGCGGGAGAGCTGCACTATCGGGGTCAGTACTGAACGACTGCTGAAATATTGTAAGGTCAGTACTGGAGGACTCTGCACTGTCAGTTGATCAGTACTGACGGAGCACTGCACTGTTCGAGGGGAAGTAATGAGAGAGCACTGAACCGTCGGAGGTTCAATACTGAGGGAGGGCTGCATATTCGGAAGGCCCGCACTGCGGGAGAACTAAACTGCCAGAAGGGGAGTGCTGAGGGAGCACTGAGCTGTCAGAAGGGTAATGCTGAGGGAGCACTGCACTGTCAGAGGGTCAATACTGAGGAAGCGCTGTATTGTCAGATGGTCAGTACTGAGATGGCGATGCACTGTGGGAGTTTGAGTACTGAGGGAGCACCGCACTCTCAGAGGGGCAGTACTGAGGGAGTACTGAATTGTTGGAGGTTCAGTACTGAAGGAGCACAGAACTGTCGAAGGTTCAGTACTGAGGGACGGCAGCATTGTCAGAAGATTCGCGCTGATGGAGCACGGGATTGTCAGCGGAGAAGTACTGAGGGAGTGCTGCACTGTCAGAGGGCTACTACTGCAGGAGCGCTGCACACGTAGAGAGGCAGTTCTGAGCGAGGCTGCCCTCTTTGAGGGACCGTGCTAAGGGAGCGCTGCACTGTCAGAAGGTCAATACTGAGGGAGCGCTGCACTGTCGGAGAGGCAGTAATGGGACATTGCTACACTGTCGGAGGGTCAGTACTGATGGACTGGTGAAATGTTGCAGGGTCAGTACTGAAGGAGTGCTGAACTTTCGGAGGGTCAGTGCTAAAGGAGGGCGGCACTGTTGGAGGGTCAGCAACGAGGCAGCGTAGCAATGTTGGAGGGTCAGTACTGATGGAGCACTGCACTGTTCAAGGGGTAGTACTGAGAGATTGCTGAACTATCAAAGGATCAGTACTGAGGGAGCATTGCACGGTCGGAGGGCCCCTACTGAGGGAGTACAGGACCGTCGGAGAGTCAGTACTCGTCGAGCCCTGCACTGGATGATGGTCACTTCTGAGGGAGTGCTGAAATTTTGGAGGGTCAGTACTGAGGGAGCCTTGCTCGGTCGGAGAATCATTACTGAGGGAACACTGCACTGTCAGCGGGGTAGTCTGAAGGAGCACTGCACCGTCGGATGGTCAGTACTTGCCGAGCACTGCACTGTCTGATGATCAGTTCTGATGGAATGCTGAAATGTTGGAGGGTCAGTACTGAGAAAGCGCTGCACTGTCGGATGGTCAGTACTGAGGGTCCTGCTGCACTGTCGGGTGGTCAGTACTGAGGGTCACTCTATTGTTGGAGGGTCTGTACCGAGGGTGCCCTGCACTATCGGACTGGTAGTGCTGAGAGATCGATACACTCCCGGAGGGGCACTACTGAGGGAGTAATGCGCTGTCAAGAGTCAGTACTGAGGGAGAGGTTCACTGTCTGAGCGTCATACTAAGGTAGCGCAGCACTGTCGAAGGGTCAGTCTTGAGAGAGTGCTGAAATGTTGGAGGGTCAGTACTGAGGGATGCTGAAATGTTGGAGGGTCAGTACTGAGAGGATGCTGAAATGTTGGAGGGTCAGTACTGAAGGAGCACTGCACTGTCAGTGTCCCAGGTCACCTAGAGAGAGAAAGGGAGAGAGACCTCCTAAATCCTGCACTGGTGGAAAACTCAGTAACTTGTCTACCATAGCAAGAAGAAACTGCAAGTTTCCATCCAGATGGAGGGTCGGTCACATAAGGTCGCAGTGTATTCACTCATTAGCACTTCAATGGGTTCCAAGTCTAAGAATTTCAGTCTGACAGATCTCATAGTTTCAGTGTTTACCCCTTATGGGGTAATAATGTTCCAAGATTTCCTGCTAATGAAGGTGAGACCAGGTAGTTCATTCAATTTCTCACACCATTGTTCTGGATGAAGACTATTCAGACATGCGTCTCTGCCTCAATACCTTGGTATGTAAGGTGTTTAGATGTAAATTGCATTGGCCATTTTTGCTGCTGGCAGTGACCTCATCTGTTCTATTTGCTCCTTTAAAAAACAGGTTTCCGACAGATGACGTAAAAATCCTTGCTTGGCATAGCCTGATTCTGACAGCCTTAGATAAGTTAGACAAGGAAAAGCTGTTCCCATCACCAAATGGTTCAAGGTGTGTGGAGCACATGTTGGAAGTGATGGGAAAAGGATGCCGTGGGGGGAGGGGAGATATGAGGAAGCCCTTTTACACAGCAGGTGATAATGACGTGGATCTCACTGCCCACAAGAGTGGTGGAAGGGGAGACGATCAATGAATTAAAGCAGAGGTTGTATGGACACCTGAGAGAATTAGACTTACAGGACTATGAGGATCAAGCAGCGGAGTGGGACTGACAGCATAGCTCTTTGATCTGTGGCAAGCCAGCAAGGAATTAATGGGCTGAATGGCCTCCTTCTGTGCCATAAATGAAGTTATGACTTTCTGACTCTCTGATTCTACTCCTCATTTCCCATCACTCAGATAATTTTGTGGACATGCTGCCACTGTCCCTGTTATTCCATGGCCTTTGACTTTGCTGACAAGCATGTTATGGGGCATTTTATCAAGCACCATTGTGGGAGGGGTGAGTGGGACGAAAATGAGTTTTGTAAAATTAGCCCGCAGTGGGCCCACTGGGTGGGAAGGGTGTTGAGACAATAGGAGGAGTGAGTTGGACATGAACGGGATTGGTATGGTTAGCCAGGAAAATAATGAAGCTGAAATTCTAGTGTAACCAGTGGCTCAGTCACAGGGTCAACATGAGACAGAAATCTCTCAGTCACAGCAGTGATAGGAAAGGGCAGTAAACTGATCAAAGGTACTTTAGATATTGTAAAGGAGCAGCATAATAGAGACTGAAGTTGGGCTTCATGGTACAGTTGGTGTAGACCAGACCAAAAGAAGTTTAGAAGCTAAGTTTAAGAGACATCGAGATCTCGAGTTTTCCAGATCTTTCCACAGTTCACATATCAAAGAAGAGCAGAAGATTATAGACAGACGCAAAGTCTGATGATTTATTCCAATGTAGTTCAGTGAATCACAGAATAGTTCAGCACAGAAGGAGATACTTCGGCCCATCGTGTTTGCACTGGCTCTCGGGAAGAGCAATTCCCTCAATGCCATTCCTCTGCCTTCTCCCTACAACACTGCACGTTCTTCCTTTTCATAGAAGTGTCTAATTCCCTTTTGAATGCTTCAATTAAACTTGCCTCCACCACGTTCTCAGACAGTGCATTCCAGAACTTAACCACTCGCTGCGTGAAAACATTTTTCCTCATGTCACTTTTGCTTCCCTTACCAATTACTGTGAATATGTGCCCTCACGTTCTTGATGCTTTCACAAATGGAAACAGTTTCTCATTATCGACTCTGTCCAGACCCCTCATGATTTTGAATACCTCCATCAAATCACCTCTCAGTCTTCTGTTCCCGAAGGAAAACAATCCTAACTTAGAGTCATGAAGTCATAGAGCCATAGAGTCGGGCAGCATAAAGACAGGCCCTTCGGCCCACCACGTCCATGCTGACCATAATGCTATCGATACTAATCCCACCTGCCTGCATTAATTCTATATCCCTTTATGCCTTGCTCATTCAAGTACCTGTCCAGATGCCTCTTAAATGTTGCCACTGTTCCTGCCTCCGCCACCTCCTCTGGCAGCTCATTCCAGATACCCACTATTCTTTGTGTGAAAGATTTACCCCTTTGATCCCCTTTAAACCTCCTCCCTCTCACCTTAAATCTATGCCCTCTAGTTTTAGCCACACCTACCATGGGAAACAGATTCTGGCTATCAACCCTATCCATGTGTCTCATAATTTTATATACCTCTATCATGTACCCTCTCAGCCTCCTTCGCTCCAGGGAAAACAGACCCAGCCTATCCAATCTCTCTTTATAACCCAAGCCCTCCAAACCAGGCAATGTCCTTGTGAATCTTTTCTGCACCCTCTCTTGGTTAATCACATCTTTCCTCTAGTGCAGCGACCAGAACTGCACACAATACTCCATATGCAGCCTAACCAACATTATGTACAACTGTAACATGACGTCCCAACTCTTGTACTCAATGCCTCGGCTGATGAAGGCAAGCATGCCATACGCCTTCATCACCACCCTGTCTACCTGTGTTGCCACTTTCAGGGAACCATATACTTGCACCCCAAGGTCTACCTGCTCAACGACACTCACCAGGGTCCTACCATTCACTGTATACGTCCTGTCCCGGTTTAACTTCCCAAAATGCATCACTTCACACTTGTCTGCGTTAAATTCCTTTTGCCAAGCCCTTGCCCACTTTCTCAGTTGATCTATATCCTGTTATAACCTTAGACAACCTTCTTCACTGTTCACTATATCACCGATTTTGGTGTCATCTGCAAACTTACTAATCATGCCCCTTACATTCACATCCAAGGCATTAATATATATGACAAACAACAGAGCGCCCAGCACTGATCCCTGTGGCACACCACTGGTCGCTGGCCTCCAATCTGAAAAACAACCCTCCACTATCACCCTCTGCCTCCTATCACCAAGCCACTTTTGTATCCAATTTGTTAGCTCGCACTGGATCCTATATGTTCGAACATTCTGGACCAGCCTACCTTGTGCGACCTTGTCAAAGGCCTTGCTAAAGTCCATGTAGACAACGTCCATTGCCCTGCCCTCGTCAATTCTCTTGGTCACCTCCTCGAAAAACTCAATCAAATTCGTGAGACATGATTTCCCACGCACAAAGCCATGCTGACTATCCCTGATCAGACCATGCCTTTCCAGATGCATATGAATCCTGTCTCTCAGAATCCCTTCCAATAACATTCCCACCACTGATGTAAGTCTCACCGGCCTGTAGTTCCCTGGTTTCTCCCTGCTGCCATTCTTAAATAAAGGCACAACATTAGATATCCTCCAGTCTCACCTGTGGCTAACGATGATACAAAAATCTCTGCCAGGGCCTCAGAAATCTCCTCCCTTGCTTCCCAAAGCATCCCAGGTTACACCTGGTCAGGCCCTGGGGATTTATCCACCTCAATGCGCTTCAAAACCTCCAACACCTTCTCCTTTGTAATGTTAATATGCTCCAGGATATCGGTGTTCCCTCCCTCGAAGTCAGTAGCTTCCATGACCTTCTCCACGGTAAATACGGATGAGAAATATTCATTCAAGACCTCGCCCATTCCCGTGACTCCACACATAGATTGCCACACTGATCCTTAAGGGGACCGACTCTCTCCCGAGCTACCCTTTTACTCTTAATATACTTACAGAATATTATAGGATTCTCCTTTATCTTATCTGCCAGGGAAATCTCATGGCCCCTTTTTGCCCTCCTAATTTCCTTCTTCAGTGTATTCCTACATCCCTATACTCCTCGAAGGACTCGCTCATTCCCGGCTGCCTATACCTGAGATATGCCTCCTTCTTTGTCCTGACTAAAACCTCAATATCCCTCGTCAACCAGCCTTGCCCTTTCATCTAACAGGAACATGCCGGCCATGAAATCTTCCTATCTCACTTTTAAAAGCCTCCCACATGCCAGACGTCCCTTTACCTGTAAACAACCTCTCCCATTCAACTTTTGAGAGTTCCTGTCTGATGCCATTGAAATTAGCCTTGCCACAATTTTGGACTTCAAGCTGAGGACCAGTCCTATCCTTTTGCATAACTGGCTTGAAGCTAATAGAGTTATGGTCACTGGTCCCAAAGTACTCCCCCACTGACACTTCAACCACCTGCCCGTCCTCATTGCCTAAGAGGAGGTCGAATGTAGCCCGTTCTCTGGTAGGGCCATCCACATACTGCTTCAGGAAACTATCCTGGTCACACTTAACAAATTCTTCCCCATCTGATTCCTTTGTACGAAGGCAGTCCCAGTCAACATTAGGGAAGTTAAAATCACCTACTATTACAACCCTATAATTCCTACACTTATCTGTGATGTCCCTACATATTTGCTCCTCCCATTCCCTTTGACTATTGGGGGGCCTATAGTATAATCCCATCAAAGTGATCACCCCTTTTATTTATTTCCAAGTTCTACCCATATGGCCTGGCTGGACATCCCCCCGGGATATCCTCTCTAAGTACTGCCGTGATGTCCTCCCTAATCAATAGTGCAACTCCCCGTCCTCTCTTACATCCACCTCTGTCAGGCCGGAAAGATCGGTATCCCAGAACATTGAGCTGTCAGTCCCACCCATCGCTCAAGCATTTTTCCGTAATAGCTATAATATCACAATCCCATGTACCGATCAATGCTCTGAGTTCATCTGCCTTACCTGTAAGGCTTCTTGCATTAAAATAAAGGCAAATTTGCCTACCAGACCTTCCAGGCTCCCTGCCCTGCCCCTGCCCTGCCTGCCTACTGGACTTGCTTGCTAAAACTTCTACATTTGCCTCAACTATCTCATCTGAGAGACTACTACTTTGGTTCCCAGCCCCCTGCAAGACTAATTTAAACCCACCCGAGCAGTGCTAGCAAACCTCCCTGCAAGCATATTGGTCCCCCTCCACTTTAGAAGCAACCCGTCCTTCTTGTACAGGTCACCTCTGCACCAGAAGAGATCCCAATGATCCAAGTAGCTGAAGCGGGCCCGCCTACACCAGCTCTTCTGCCACGCATTCATTAGCCTAATCCTCCTAGCACGTGGTACAGGCAGTAATTCTAAGATTACAACCCTAGACGTCCTACTTTTTAACCTTCTGCCTGACTCCCTATATTCACTTTGCAGGACCTCACCTCTTTTCCTGCCTATGTCGTTAGAACCAATATGGACCACAACCTCTGGCTGCTCACCCTCCCCTTTCGGAATGTCCTGCAGCCGCTCCGACACATCCTTAACCCTAGCACCAGGGAGGCAACATACCATCCTGGAGTCTCGTTTGTGGCCACAGAAACGCCTATCTGCACCCCTTACAATAGAACCCCCTATTACTACAGCTCTCCCAACCCTTTTCTTCCCCTGCTGTGCAGCAGAGCTCTCCTGCCATGAATTCCCCTGAGGTTAATTAGTTACTCCCTTAATTAAAAAATACTAATTATACTAGGGGCCTTGTGCAACCGACTCCAATATAAATCCTTAAAAAAACGCTTTCATAGTACTCGCCTTATCACCAGAGGTTTTATTTTCAACAAAAAGAACTTACCCGATTTTTTGAAGATATTCTTACAGCTGTTACTCACCAACCAATCACCTTGCAGCTCTCCTGTGATGTCACTATTGGCTTTTTTTTTTCCAAACCTCAGGCATGCTGTCGCTGTTCTTTTTAAACACCGCCGGTCCCACTCAATCTCCTTCTTTCCCGCTGTCACTGCTCTTTTTAAACACCGCCAGTCTCACTCAGTCTCCTTTGCCGCTGTCTCTGCTCTTTTTAAACACCGCCAGTCTCACGCAGTCTACGTCTTTCTCGCTGTCTCTGTCTCTGGGAAACTTTGCGTGTGTTCTGTGCTTGGTGGAGGATTCAGCTGATTGTACAACTTGGAGAAATAGGAAGAAACTGTGGAAATGTGTGGAATGTGGGAAGGAATTCAGTTACCCATCAGAGCTGGAAACTCATCAACACAGACACAGTAGGGAGAGGCCGTTCACCTGCTGCATGTGTCGAAAGGGATTCACTCGGTCATCCAACCTCCTGGCGCACCAACTTGGTCACACTGATAAGAGACCGTTTAAATGTTCTGACTACAAGACCAAGGATTATAGCAAACAAAGCAGAAACACAGCAGTATGATGTCATAGCTATGACAGAAACATGGCTAAGGAGGGATAGCTCAACTTTCCTGGTTACAGTAAATGGAGGGGTATAAGAAAGAAGGGTTGGTGGCAAATTTGATAAAAGAAACTCTTGCAGCTTTGAGAAGGGACGATATGTTGGAAGGTTCATCCAATGAGGTGATACAGATTGAGTTAAGGAACAAAAAAGGGGCAGTCACACTGCAGGGAGTGTACTATAGACCCGCAAACAGTCACAGGCAGATAGAAGAACAGATATGTAGGCAAATCTCTGAAAAGTGTAAGAACAATAGGGCAGTAATAGCACAGGATTTTAACTACCCCAATATTTACTGAGATAGTTTTAGTGTGAAAGGAATTAAGGGAGCAGCATTCTTGAGGTGCATTCAGGAAAATATTTTTTTGCCCAGTATGAAGCAATCTCAACATAGAAGGTGCAGTCTCAGACTTAGTTTTAGGATATGAAAATGGGCAGGAGGCAAGAGTGGCAGTGGGATTGCATTTTGGTAGCAGTGATCATAATTCAGTCAGTTTCAACATAATTATGAAACAGAATAGAGAGAGAACAGGAGTCAGAGTTCTCAATTGGGGCAAGGCATACTTTACTAAACTGAGGCGTGACTTAGCGAAAGTGGAGTGGAAACAGCTACTTGAAGCTAAATCAGTGTCAGAACAGTGGGAGGCATTCAAAGGGGAGATTCAAGGGGTTCAGAGTAAACATGTTGCCACGAAGAAAAAGGGTGAGACGGTCAAATCTAGGGCCCCATGGATGTCAAGGAGCTTACAGGGTAAGATAAGGAAGAAAAGGAAAGCTTATGTCCGACACAAGGAACTCAATGCTACAGAAAGCTGAAAGGAGTATAAAAAGTGGAGAGGTGAAATCAAAAAGAAAATGAGGAAAGCAAAGAGAGGGCATAAAAGAATATTGGCAAACAAAATCAAGGTGAATCCAAAGATGTTTTATCAATATATTAAGAGTAAGAGGATAACAAAGGAGAGAGTAGGGCCCATGAAAGACCAAAACTGGATCATATGTGTAGGGGTAGAAGATGTTAGTAAGGTTATTATTGAATTCTTTGCGTCTGGCTTCACAACAGAGCGGGCGGATGCAGATATTGCAGTTAAGGAGGAAGAGTGTGGAGTATTAGATGTGATAAATCCCGGGGGAGTGGAAGTATTAATGGGGCTAGCATCCTTGAAAGTTGGTAAATCACCAGAGCTAGATGAAATGTACCCTCGGCTGTTAAAAGAAGCAAGAGAGGAATTGCAGAAGGTCTGACCATCATTTTCCAGTCCGCACTGGATACAGGTATAATGCTGTAGGATTGGAGAACTGCCAGTGTTGTACCCCTGTTTCAAAAGAGAGCGAAGGATAGACCGAATATTTATAGCCCAGTCAGTCTAACCTCCGTAGTGGGCAAATTATTGGAATCTATTCTGAGAGAAAGGATACACTGTCACTGAGAGAGGCACAGGTTAATTCAGGAAAGTCAACATGGATTTGTGAAATTAAGATCTTGTTTGGCCAATCGTGTCGAATTTTTTGAAACAGCAACAAGGAAGATAGATGAGGGTAGTGCATTTGATGTGATCTACATGGATTTTAGCAAGCTTTTTGACAAGTTCCCACATGGCAGACTGGTTAAAAAAATAAAATCCCATGGGATCCATGGAAATGCAGCAAGGTGGATAAAAAATTGGCTCAGTGCCAGAAGACAAAGGGTAATTGTTGACGGGTGTGTTAATGACTGGAGGGCTGTTTCCAGTGGCGTTACTCAGGGTTCAGTACTAGATCCCTTGGTTTTTGTGGTATATATTAACGATTTGGATGTAAATGTAGGGGGCATGATCAAGATGTTTTCAGACGACACATGGATTGGCCGTGTGGTAGATAGCGAAGAGGATAGCTGTAGGCTTCTGGGAGATATTGATTGTCTGGTCAGATGGGCAGAAAAGAGGCAAAAGGAATTCAACCTGGAGAAGTGTGAGATGATGCATTTGGGGAGGTGAAAGGAATACACGATTAATGGGAAAATACTGATAAGTGTACAGGAAGTAAGGGACCTTGAAGTGAATGTCCACAGATCCCTGAAGGTAGAGGACAGGTCGATAACGTGGTTAAGAAGAAATATGGAATCCTTTCCTTTATTAGGCGTGGTATAGAATATAAGTGCAGGGAGGTTAGAACTGTATAACTCATTGGTTAGGCCACAACTTGAGTAGTGTGTGCAGTTATGGTCACCTCATGACAGAAAGGATGTAATTTCACGAGAGAGTACAGAGGAGATTTACGAGGATGTTGCCAGGACTGGAAAAATTCAGCTATGAGAAAAGACTTGAAAGGCTGGAGTTGCTCTCCTTGTAACAGAGAATGCTGAGTAGAGATATGATTGAAATGTACAAAACTGTGAGGGGCCTGGATAGAATGGAGGTCTATTCACCTTAACAGAGGTGGCAGTGACGAGGGGGCATAGATTTAAAGTGATTGGTATAAATTAGAAGGGAGATGAGGAAAAGATTTTTCACCCAGAGGGTGGTGGGGTCTGGAACTCACTGCCTGAAAGGGTAGTTGAGGCAGACATCCTCAACTCATTCAAAAGGAGAATGGATGTCCACCTCAAGTGCCATAATCTGCAGGGTTACGTTCCAAATGCTGTAAAATGGAATTAGAATAGGCGGATAGTTTTTTTTTGACCGGAACAGATGTGATGGGCCAGGTGGTTTCTTTCTGTGTGGAAAACGTTCTATTATTCTATGCTACTCATCCCTACTTCTTCTTCTTAGGCAGTCCCTCGGGATATGATTTACTTCCCTCGATGGCTCAATGAGTTTTAAGGTGGCTGATAAGTCCAATGATTGATCTGCAGACTCTGCCATGAGGGGCAGCTAGTTCTTGAAGTATCAGGTAGACGGGTTGGTTGGGGGTTTGTGCGCTCCCTCTGTCGCCTCAACTTCACCTCCAGATGTTGCTGCCGAAGTCACTTGAGGTGTACGATGCCATCCCAAATGAGATTTCTCAGCTAAGATGGCCATGAGCCAGGGCCTCCCATGAGTGGATGGGGATGTTTTATCTCTTCAGGGATACTTTGAGGACATCTCTAAAGTATTCCCACTGTCTTCCTGGGAGTCTCCAGCCGTTGCCAATTTCTGAGTAAAACAGCTGCTTTTGGAGACTGGTGTCAGACATGCAAATTACATGTTCTGCCCAGACAAGCTGGTTTTGGGATTAGCACCACAATTCTGGGCAGGTTGACTTGAGTGAGGTCATTGCTGTTGGATCACATTTCTTGCCACTGGATTTGGAGGATCTTGCGGAGGCACCTCTGGTGGTACTTCTCCAGTGCTTTCAGGCACCTGCTGCCGGTTGTCCAAATCTCTGGCATCTACAAGAGAAGGGGCAGTACTGAACCTAATGCAAGGGAATAAAGCCCAACAAGTAGTAGAATTGTCAGGGGGGAGCATTTCGGGGACAGTCACCATTATTCTGTAAGGTTTAAGGTAGTTATGGGAAAGGACAAAGAGGGGCTGGAAATAAAAGCACTGAATTGCGGGAAGGCCGATTTCAATATAATAGAACAGGGTCTGGCCAAAGTGGACTGGAAGCAGATACTTGCAGGAAAGACTACATCAGACCAGTGGGAGACATTCAAAAAGGAAATAGTGAGATTTCAGGGCCAACAGTTTCCCATAAAGGTGAGTGGGAGATCAAACAAGTTCTGGGAACCCTGGATTTCAAGAGTTCTAGAGGATTGGGTAAGGAAAAAAATGGAGGCTTATGGAAGATTCAATGTGCTGAAAACAGCGGAGGCCCGAGAGGAGTATAGCAAATGTAGGAAGCTACTTAAAAAAGTAATTAGTAGAGTGAAGAGGGGGTATGAAAAAACAAGGGTAGGCAAGATAAAGGAAACTCTTAAGGTATTTTATAAGTCTATTAAAGGGCAAGAGGATAACCAGGGAAAGAGTAGAGCCCAATCGGGACTAAAGTGGCAATCTGTGGAGCCGAAGGATATAAGTGAGGTTTTAAATGATTACTTTTCATCTGTGTGCACTATGGAGAAGGACGATGTCGGTGTTGAGATCAGGGAGGCAGAGTGTGATATACTAGAACAAAGTAGCATTGAAGACGAGGAGGTATTAGCTGTTTTAGCGGGATTCAAAGTGGATTAATCCCCTGGCCCAGACACTTATGTGAGGCAAGGGAGGAAATAGCAGGGGCTCTGATACAAATTCTCAAATCCTCTATGGTCACAGGGGAGGTACCAGTGGACTGGAGGTCTGCGAATGTGGTGCCATTATTAAAGAAAGGTAATAGGCATAAACCAGGTAACTACAGGCCAGTGGGTCTAACATCAGTGGCAGGGAAACTATTGGAAAAGAATTCTGAGGCTCAGGATTAATCTTCACATGGAGAGGCAGGGATTAATCAGGAATAATCAGTATCGCGTTGTTAGGGGGAGATTGTGTCTAACAAACTTGATTGAATTGTTCGAGGAGGTGGTGAGTTTTGTAGAGGAGGGTAAGGCAGTTGATGTAGTTTACATGAACTTCAATAAGGCTTTTGATAAGGTCCCACATGGGACATTGGCAAACAAGGTAAGAGCCCATGGGGTCCAGGGAAATTTGGCAAATTGGATCCAAAATTGGCTTAGTGGCAGGAGGCAGAGGGTGATGGTCGAGGGTTGTTTTTGAGAGTCGAAGCCTGTGACCAGTGGTATACCTCAGGGATCGGTGCTGGTACCCTTGCTGTTTGTAATGTACA
The DNA here is from genome assembly GCF_036365525.1 of Heterodontus francisci. Classification (NCBI taxonomy): domain Eukaryota; kingdom Metazoa; phylum Chordata; class Chondrichthyes; order Heterodontiformes; family Heterodontidae; genus Heterodontus; species Heterodontus francisci. The sequence continues at coordinate 2,582,145 of NW_027141156.1, read as the reverse complement.
TTAATGATTTAGTCGTGAGTATAGGAGTTATGATGAGTAAGTTTGATAAAACGAAAATTGGTGGGGTCGTAAATACTGAGGAAGAAAGCCTTATAAAACAGGGTGATAGTGAAGGGCTGGAAAGATGGGCGGAGCAGTGGCAAATGTAATTTAATCCTGAGAAGTGTGAGGTCATGCATTTTGGGAGGAGTAATAAGGCAAGGGAATATACAATGGATGGTAGGACCCTAGGAAGTACAGAAAGTCAGAGGGACCTTGGTGTTCTTGTCCATAGATCACTGAAGGCAGCAGCACATGTAGATAAGGTGGTTAGGAAGGCATATGGAACACTTGCCTTTATTAGCCGAGGCATGGAATATAAGAGCAGGGAGGTTATGATGGAGCTGTATAAAACGTTGGTTCGGCCACAGCTGGAGTATTGTGTACAGTTCTGGTCATTGCACTATTGGAAGGATATGATTACACTGGAGAGGGTGCAGAGGAGATTCACCAGGATGTTGCCTGGGATGGAGCATTTCAGCTATGAAGAGAGACTGAAACGGTTAGGGTTGTTTTCCTAAGAGCAGAGACGGCTGAGGGGGAACCTGATTGAAGTATACAGAATTATGAGTGGCATTGATAGGATCGATAAGAATAAACCTTTTTTCCCTTAGTGGAGAGATCAATAACCAGGGGGCATAGATTTGAGGTACGGGGCAGAATGTTTAGAGGGGTATTGTGAATTTTATTTTCACGCAGAGGGTGGCTGGAATCTGGAACACACTACCTGAAGGGGTGATAGAGTCATACAGTAATAAAGTTAAACAGCACAGAAACAGGCCCTTCGACTTATCGTGGCTGTGCCGGCCATCAAGCAGCTAACTATTCTAATCCCATTTTCCAGCACTTGGCCCGTAGCCTTGTATGCTATGGCGTTTCAAGTGCTCATCTCAATACTTCTTAAATGTTGTGAGGGTCCCTGCCTCTGCCACCTCTTCAGGCAGTGCATTCCAAGTCACTACCACACGCTGTTTAAAAAGTGCTTCCTCATATTCCCCCTGCATCTGTTGCTCAAAACCTATCAATCTGTGTCCCATAGTTCTTGCACCAGTTGCTAATGTGAACAATTATTTCTTGTCTAACTTATCTAAGCCTGTAATAATCTTGCGTATGCCAATTAAATCTTCCCTTATTATCTTTTGTTCTAAGGAGAACAACCACAGTTTTTCTAACTTAACCTTGTAACTAAAATCCACCATCTCAGGAATCATTTGGGTAAATCTGCCCTGCACCCTGTCAAGGACCCTCACATCCTTCCTAAAGTGTGGTGACCAGAACTGGACACAATACTCCAGTGGGCCCAAACCAAATCTTTACAAAGATTCAGCATAACTTCCCTGCTGTTGTACTCAATACCTCTGTTTAAGAAGCCCAAGACCCCATATGTTTTACTAACACTCTCTCAATATCTCCTGCCACCTTCAAAGATCGATACACATGCATCCCAGGTCCCTCTGTTCCTACACACTCTTCCGAACTGCACCATTAAGTCTCTGTTGTCTCTCCCTATTCCTTCTGCCAAAATACATCACCTTACACTTGTTTGCATTAAATTCTAGCTGCCGCTTCTCTACCCATTCTGCTCGTCTATCTATGTCCTGTTTCTGGCAGTTCATATCATCCTCACTGTTTGCTGCACCTGCAAGTCATTGGCACATTTTCAGATTCGACACTGTATTCCAAGATCTAATTCATTGATATACAACAAAAACAGAAGTTTTCCCAGCACTGACCCTTGGGGAACAACACTGTCTACCATCCTCCAGTATTAAACAACCAAAGCGACCGACTGTGTAGGACCACCAGAGCAGGCAAAGGCACCAACAGTACAGGCACTAAGGGAATGTACAAGGGTGATTTGGTTTTTTTTGTATTATTTATGTATTGTTGGATACAGTTTTTGAGTGAAGGTATTTGTTTCATGTTGTTGTGCAGAAAGTTCCTTTTAACTGAAGGTAAGCCTCACAATGTGGTCCCTCCAACTCCGTCCAGTTGAACGTGGCGGATGTAGTCTCCTCCCTGCCTCCTCTTCATCCCCTGCACATCCTCTTTCCCCCGAGCTAATTTCCGAATCCCAGGACATAGTGTCTGGACCCTCGGAATGTCCAGGTTATGAAGGACGCAGCACACCGCCACAAAATGGACACCCTCTCGGGCGTGTCCTGCAGAGGCATCCCTTAAGCAATCTAGGCAGTGAAACCATTGTTTGAGGAGGCCGCTGGCTTGCTGCATGCTGTGGTGTGACACTCCATTGCTGTTATTCAAGGCCCTGTGACCTCGCATACTGGGATGGTGGCAGGGGGTCATCAGCCACCGGTGGAGGGGCAGCCGTTGTCACCGAGCAGCCATCGTCACACAGCTTTGAGGCTCCAGGTCAGAGTGAAGGAGGTGAGACAACTCCGTAGCCTCCTCAGGCACTGCTTATGGCTCAGCAGGAGAGGTGATCCTGGACAACCCTTTTTGGGTAGGACCTGCTATGGTCTTCTTCTCCCTGCTCACAGAGCTTTCCCTCTCTGCCTCCTCCTCTCCATGTCCTGTTCATATTGCGGACCAAGTGGTACAGCAAGAACTTCCCCCATACCTGTGCAAGGCACTGGTCTTTCCTTCATTACTTTGTATAGCAAATCTCTCCAAATTGTTGCAGTAACTCAGTGCTTCCACAAACTTTACCTCAGCACAAGCCAGTGTAAAACACCTCAGCTGTACTTGTTGAGTGTCCCTTTAAATAGCCCCAGAACAGGGTCCATCTTGCTTCATAACAGTTCTTGTTTTTGGAGTGATTAATGAAGACGCTGCCTGCTTGTGCATTGACCATGTTTGGGATCCTGGTGTTGTATCAGTCTGTTCGGGTCACTAATGTCAGCACAGTGTCCATTCAAGGCCTTTAGGCTCACACAGGAGACGCTCGTGCTTTCACCATTCCAGTTCATTAACACCGCATGGTCCATGCAGGAAGTGCCCAGCCAAGCATCGCGCACAAGAAAACCTGAAGGAGGCTCCGTAACGCCGTTGGGACCAACTGAATGTCACCCCATATGGTTTTGAGAGGGTTTTTGACAGGGTAAATGCTGGGAGGAAGTTTCTGTTGGCTTGGGAATCTAGAACATGCGGTCACAATCTCAGATGAGGGGTCGGCCATTTTGAACTGTGATGAGCAGAAATTCCTTCACTCAGAGGTTTGTGGATCTTTGGAATTCGGCACACCCGCTCAGTGAATAAGCAAACTTGATGGAAAGCACAGCAGAACAAGCTGCGGCTTTAACTGCAGTAAGAGTGAGACACAGGAAGCTTACTGCTGCAAGTGCAGGAAAATTTAATCGGATTCCTGAAGGTTATCAGGGTTTAGTGTCTGAAGGGAAAGTAACCCCATCCCCCTCGATTGGGGCAAGCATGTCCAAAGTCATTCAAAGGGACACACGTGTCACTAGATCCCTTTTACTAGGAAAAGGTCTGGCCTTTCCCCCACAGAGTGCAGTGAGCACCAGAATGTTGGTGAATGATATTGGAGGGCAGTGTATGCCTCCACCTGGACACCAGGTGCACCTGGAGTGCGACCTTGATTTGAGACTGGTGACCATCGGGATTGTCCCTAGTTTGCCTATGAATGGTGCTGACCTGTTATTCGGTAATTATCTTACGGGGGTGAAGGTCGTCCCCCACCCCTAAGTAGTGAAAGAAAGACCGCACGAGGTCAGAAAGACGGGCAGTGGCAGGAGATGGACACCTGCAGTTTCCCTGAATGTGTAGTGGATCAGGCCATGATCAAACCAGCTCCCCCAGAAGAGACTGAATTAGCGTTGCAGGCAGTTGGCCAGGTCTGCCTGTCCGAGACTTTCTTTGGAATGTTAGGAGACCCAAGGAATGAATTAAATGGATTTTGCCTACCTGAGGCGAGGCGAGCCAACGCAGTATTGTGAGAGTTAGAACAGGCTTCCCAGTCTGAAACTGAAGCAGCGGAAGTCCGTGATTGTGACTATTTAATGAATGAGGTACTGATAAGGAAATGGAGCTCCCCACACAGACCTGAGAGCAAGGAGTGGACAGTACTTCACCAGTTAGTGATGCCAGAGAGGTACCGGAGAGAAATATTAAGAAAGCCCACGAGACTAGACTGGCTGTCCATGCCAGTAAACGAAAGACCAAAGCCCGCATAGGACAGCAGTTTGTCTGGCCAAAACTCCACGACGATATGGTAGAGTACTGCAGGAGTTGTCACATGTTCTAGGTAGAGAGGAAACCCAAGCTACAGTGAAACATGTACCTCTAAATCCTGTACTAGTGTTAGGAGGACGCTCCAACAGAGGGCGGGTTCATTTCCTGTCGTTTCTTTTCGGAATATGCGTTTGCCATTAAGGCTTTCAAGGGATCAGTATTGTTTTAAGAGCCGGCAAGTCTCAGGAGTTTTAGGAAGGTGCATTTTCATTGCCTTATAAACAGCCATTTGGAGGCTCCGATTCAAAGGGTGCATTCCTGTTACCATAAATATAGTCAATGGGAGTGATCCTGATTTGAACTGGCTTTTGAGTCAAAGATAGTTTGTTCTAACAGAACACGGAACACAGACACAGAGCGCAGCGTGTGTTAGCACCTGGAAAAAGAGCTCTACCATCTAAATTGAATGAATAGGAATTTAGTCTGTTTAATTATTATCTCTCAAACTTCTAAAAAGTCAAGCCAAGACAGAGACCTCTGATAATTTACATTGAAGAAAGGGAAGTTAGACTGTGACAATGTTTTATCCCACCAAAAAAACTCTCAAGGCAGATTGATTCTGTTGAAAGTGTTTGCAAGTCGTTAATTGTTGAAATTTGCTGGAGAAGGAAAGCAACATCCTGTGAGGACTTCGAGTAACATCCTGTGAGGACTTCAAGAAACATTGGACTGCAAATTTACAAGGACGACAACCTTTCTATTTTAAATGTTATTTATATCCTCATAGTGTTTAAAAGTACTGATTTTAATTAAAGATTTAATTTATTGGTATAAAGGCACCTGGTTTGGTTAGCCTAATTCAGCAGTCAATAGGTGGTACAATTTGGTGGGTCTTTAATTTGGAAAGTTTTAAATTATATGTTAGCCGATTTGTGGAGCGACAGGATTGAATCAACATTGCGTTTGGTCCCACCACAATCAGAATCATATATTTTGATTGGGGCCTTTGACAGGAATGGTCAGTCATAACATAATTATTGGGGGCTCGCTCAAGATTTGAATCATGTATTGATTGGGTTTCTGGATTTGAATGTTATCTTAATTGGGAGCTTACTTGCAGTTGAATCATATTTAATTCAGTGGCTCATGTCTGGGATCAGATTCAGACTAATCTGGAGTGCTCACATTTGGAATCATAGTAATTACTCATCTCTGGGATAACATATTTAAATTGGGGTCTTGCGTTTGGCATCATATTAATTGCTCTCAAGTCTAGGATCTTATCAGTTGGAAACTTGATTGTTGGGATCTAAATCTGTCACCAATGGCAAAGTAATTAAAACAACCAGGTCTATTTTATAAAAAGGTACAGAGTTTACCATCGTTATGGCATTAGTGGTTGTAGCAGAGATTTTCAGAAAGTAGAGTGTTTCCCTGAGTGACTTGATAACTTTAACTAAGAGCAAATTTAAAAAATTGACAGCGAAATTGGGATTGGAATTGAAATCAGGTGGCATAAAAATAGCGATAATTGGAGTAATAGCTGAACATCTGGAATTAGTAGAAAAAGATGATGATGGGGGTAATGCAGATGAAGGGCCATACGAGGAACAAGAACGTGAATAGGAAAGACATGAAGGTAATGGGTCCGAGACTGATGCAGTGGAATTGGCTAGGATTCAGTTAGAAAGGGAAAAAAAACTGGAGCTTCAGCAGAAAAAGAAACAAAAAACTTGAGGCAGAAAAAGAATGAAGAAAACTTGAATTGGAAAAAGAGGAAAGGGAGAAAGAGAGAGCATGTCAAAGAGAAACTGAAAGAGAAGAGAGGGAATTTAAGTTAAAAGAGATGGAACTAAGACCAAAGACGAGTCTTGAATCCAGGGAAAATTCGGGTCAGGAAGAATCTGAGTTTCGATCAGGACCCAGTGAGAAGTTGTTTAAATGTATACAGGCTCTTCCGAGGTTTGAGGAAAGGGACGTAGAGGCATTTTTCATGTCTTTTGAAAAAATAGCCAAACAGATGAAATAACCGAAAGAAAGCAGGACATTGCTTATTCAGGGCAGGCTGGTAGGCAGAGCTCATTAAGCTTATGCCATGCTTTCTGAAGAGGCTTCTGCAGATTATGAGATGGCAAAAAAGCTATTTTCGCTGCGTATGAGTTAGTACTTGAAGCTTACGGTTAGCAGTTTCGAAACTTACGGAGATTGACGAGGCAGACATATTTAGAATTTGAGAGGGTGAAGCAAATGAATTTTGACCCTTGGATACGGGCATTAAAGATAAAAACCACATATGATAACCTTTGAGAATTGATTCTCTTAGAACAGTTTAATAACTCCATTCCTGCAGCAGTGAGAGCTCATACAGATAACCTGAAAGTTTTGAAATCTAGGCAAGCAGCAGAGATTGCTGATGATTTTGCGCTTGTGAATAAGCCAACCTATTTTGTCCATCTGATATATAGGGAATGATAGGAAGTGGGAGAGTGAAAGGAAGGCAAGTAGCCGGGATAAGAAGGAACAGCTGGAAATGCCCGCAGATTACCTCCTCAGGTCAGAAAGGAAGGTGCTGAGGGTAGAAGAGGTTTGCAAGCCAAAGTGTTATCATTGCGAACAAATGGGTCATCTTTGCTCAGATTGCTGGAAATTGCATGATAAACCCATCGGACATGTTGCAGTACGCAAAGGTAATGCAGAGGAAAAGACTCTGACTGAGAGTATAGCACATCAGGCTATAGCTTTAACAACAGTTGTGTGTGTGAAACCAGATACTGAAACGAAGAGGAATGTAGAGGTTAAGAATAAATTACCTTTTAGAACATTACAGCGCAGTACAGGCCCTTCGGCCCTCGATGTTGCGCCGACCTGTGAAACCATCTGACCTACACTATTCCATTTTCATCCAGATATCTATCCAATGACCACTTAAATGCCCTGAAAGTTGGCGAATCTACTACTGCTGCAGGCAGGGCGTTCCACGCCCTTACTACTCTCTGAGTAAAGAAACTACCTCTCACATGTGTCCTATATCTATCACCCCTCAACTTGAAGCTATGTCCCTGAGAGTTATAATGATTTTTTGTCAAAGGGGACAGTAACTCCGTATCCTGTAAGAGAGGCAGGAAAACCTCTTATTATACTCAGGGATACAGGTGCAACCCAAACACTCTTAATGGGAAGGATATGAGGATTCCACCAGAGGGCGCCTTGAACTCTAACGTTTTAGGAAATGAAATTGCCAGGGTGTGTCTACCCATACCTTTGGAGAAAATAGGCCGAGAGAGTGACTTCATATCCAGGATAGTAACAGTAGGTATTGTCCACAGTTTACCAGTAAAGGGAATTGATCTACTCCTGGGAAATGATTTGGCAGGAGCAAAAATAACAGTTTCGTCTATGGTTACAGAGGAACAATGTGAAATTAAGGAATGGAGCAATTACAGGAACAGGTTCCGGGAAAATTTCCTGCATGTGTAGTTACCTGAGCAATGGCTAAACAGGATCCATTGTCATAGGTAAAAGGGGCTCCACAAATAGATAATAAGACATCTGAAACCTTATTTTGGTATTTAGATAATCCAAATGAGATGTTTAACAGATCGTCTATTATTGCAGCACAGCAAGCTGATCCCGAGATCTGCCAAATAGCACAAGTGGCTCTGTCAGAGGCTGAGGTGAATTGAGTTTCATAAGGCTATTATATGGCAAATGGGGTTTTGAGGGGGAAATGGAGACCGCCTCATAGACCTGCCGATGAAGACTGAACAGTTGTTGAATAGATAGTGGCACCACCCAGATATCGACATACATTATTAAGGATAGCACAAGACATTCCTTTTTTCAGGACATAAAGAAATTCAGAAAACCAAATCAGACATAAGCAAACATTATTACTGGCCAGCTCTTTTAAAGGATGTGAGTCAATTTTGTCGGGCATGTCACACCTGTCAAACAGTGGGAAAATCGCAAACTACCATAAAACCATAGGATGAAGTATGAATGTTGTTACCATCTCAAAGAGAACCAGTGAAAGCATGGTTCAAAAGAACAAAGAAAAATTAAAGCACAGGAACAGGCCCTTCGGCCCTCCAAGCCTGCGCCGATTCAGATCCTCTATCTAAACATGTCGCCTATTTTATAAGGGTCTGTATCTCTTTGCTTCCTGCCCATTCATGTATCAGTCTAGATACATCTTAAAAGACCCTATCGTGCCTGCGTCTACCACCTCCGCTGGCAACGTCTTCCAGGCACCCACCACCATCTGCGTAAAGAAATTTCCACGCATATCCCCCCTAAACTTTTCCCCTCTCACTTTGAACTCGTGACCCCGAGTAAATGAATCCCCCACTCTGGGAAAAAGCTTCTTACTATCCACCCTGTCTATGACTCTCATGATTTTGTACACCTCAATCAGGTCCCCCTTCAACCTCCGTCTTTCTAATGAAAATAATCCTAATCTACTCAACCTCTCTTCATAGCTAGCGCCCTCCATACCAGGCAACATCCTGGTGAACCTCCTCTGCACCCTCTCCAAAGCATCTATATCCTCTTGGTAATGTGGCGACCAGAACGGCACGCAGTATTCCAAATGTGGCCGCACCAAAGTCTTATACAACTGCAACATGACCTGCCAACCCTTGTACTCAATACTCCGTCCGATGAAGGAAAGCATGCCGCATGCCTTCTTGACCACTCTATTGACCTGCGTTGCCACCTTCAGGGAACAATGGACCTGAACACCCAAATCTCTCTGCACATCAATTTTCCCCAGGACTTTTCCATTTACTGTATAGCTCACTCTTGAACTGGATCTTCCAAAATGCATCACCTCGCATTTGCCCTGATTGAACTCCATCTGCCATTTCTCTGCCCAACTCTCCAATCTATCTATATTCTGCTGTATTCTCTGACAGTCCCGTTCACGATCTGCTACACCACCAATCTTAGTGTCGTCTGCAAACTTGCTAATCAGACCACCTATACTTTCCTCCAAATCTTTTATGTATATCACAAACAACAGTGGCCCCAGCACTGATCCCTGTGGAACACCACTGGTCACACGTCTCCATTTTGAGAAACTCCCTTCCACTGTTACTCTCTGTCTCCTGTTGCCCAGCCAGTTCTTTATCCATCTAGCTAGTACACCCTGGACCCCATGCGCCTTCACTTTCTCCATCAGCCGACCATGGGCTTATCAAATGCCTTACTGAAGTCCATGTATATGACATCTACAGTCCTTCCCTCATCAATCAACTTTGTCACTTCCTCAAAGAATTCTATTAAGTTGGTAAGACATGACCTTCCCTGCACAAAACCATGTCGGCGATCACTGATAAGCCCATTTTCTTCCAAATGGGAATAGATCCTATCCCTCAGTATCTTCTCCAGCAGCTTCCCTACCACTGACGTCAGGCTCACCGGTCTATAATTACCTGGATTTTCCCTGCTACCCTTCTTAAACAAGGGGACAACATTAGCAATTCTCCAGTCCTCGGTGACCTCACCCGTGTTTAAGGATGCTGCAAAGATATCTGTTAAGGCCCAGCTATTTCCTCTCTCGCTTCCCTCAGTGACCTGGGATAGATCCCATCCGGACCTGGGGACTTGTCCACCTTAATGCCTTTTAGAATACCCAACACTTCCTCCCTCCTTATGCCGATTTGACCTAGAGTAATCAAACATCTGTCCCGAACCTGAACATCCGTCATGTCCCTCTCCTTGGTGAATAGCAATGCAAAGTACTCGTTTAGAATCTCACCCATTTTCTGTGACTCCACGCATAACTATCCTGCTTTGTCCTTGAGTGGGCCAGTCCTTTCTCTAGTTACCCTCTTGCATCTTATATATGAATAAAAGGCTTTGGGATTTTCTTTAACCCTGTTTGCAGAAGATATTTCATGACCCCTTTTAGCCCTCCTAATCACCCTCTATAAAAACAAAGGTGACCGCGGTGACTGCAACAACTACCGTGGAATCTCCCTGCTCAGCATAGTGGGGAAAGTCTTTGCTCGAGTCGCTCTGAACAGGCTCCAGAAGCTGGCCGAGCGCGTCTACCCTGAGGCACAGTGTGGCTTTCGTGCAGAGAGATCGACTATTGACATGCTGTTCTCCCTTCGTCAGATACAGGAGAAATGCCGTGAACAACAGATGCCCCTCTACATTGCTTTCATTGATCTCACCAAAGCCTTTGACCTCGTCAGCAGACGTGGTCTCTTCAGACTACTAGAAAAGATCAGATGTCCACCAAAGCTACTAAGTATCATCACCTCATTCCATGACAATATGAAAGGCACAATTCAACATGGTGGCTCCTCATCAGAGCCCTTTCCTCTCCTGAGTGGTGTGAAACAGGGCTGTGTTCTCGCACCCACACTTTTTGGGATTTTCTTCTCCCTGCTGCTTTCACATGCGTTCAAATCCTCTGAAGAAGGAATTTTCCTCCACACAAGATCAGGGGGCAGGTTGCTCAACCTTGCCCGTCTAAGAGCGAAGTCCAAAGTACGGAAAGTCCTCATCAGAGAACTCCTCTTTGCTGACGATGCTGCTTTAACATCTCACACTGAAGAATGCCTGCAGAGTCTCATCGACAGGTTTGCGTCTGCCTGCAATGAATTTGGCCTAACCATTAGCCTCAAGAAAACGAACATCATGGGGCAGGATGTCAGAAATGCTCCATCCATCAATATTGGCGACCACGCTCTGGAAGTGGTTCAAGAGTTCACCTACCTAGGCTCAACTATCACCAGTAACCTGTCTCTAGATGCAGAAATCAACAAGCGCATGGGTAAGGCTTCCACTGCTATGTTCAGACTGGCCAAGAGAGTGTGGGAAAATGGCGCACTGACACGGAACACAAAAGTCCGAGTGTATCAGGCCTGTGTCCTCAGTACCTTGCTCTACGGCAGCGAGGCCTGGACAACGTATGCCAGCCAAGAGCGACGTCTCAATTCATTCCATCTTCGCTGCCTTCGGAGAATACTTAGCATCAGGTGGCAGGACTATATCTCCAACACAGAAGTCCTTGAAGCGGCCAACATCCCCAGCTTATACACACTACTGAGTCAGCGGCGCTTGAGATGGCTTGGCCATGTGAGCCGCATGGAAGATGGCAGGATCCCCAAAGACACATTGTACAGCGAGCTCGCCACTGGTATCAGACCCACCGGCCGTCCATGTCTCCGTTATAAAGACGTCTGCAAACGCGACATGAAATCGTGTGACATTGATCACAAGTCGTGGGAGTCAGTTGCCAGCATTCGCCAGAGCTGGCGGGCAGCCATAAAGACAGGGCTAAATTGTGGCGAGTCGAAGAGACTTAGTAGTTGGCAGGAAAAAAGACAGAGGCGCAAGGGGAGAGCCAACTGTGCAACAGCCCCAACAAACAAATTTCTCTGCAGCACCTGTGGAAGAGCCTGTCACTCCAGAATTGGCCTTTATAGCCACTCCAGGCGCTGCTTCACAAACCACTGACCACCTCCAGGCGCGTATCCATTGTCTCTCGAGATAAGGAGGCCCAAAAGAATTCCTCGTTTCAGATTGGTCCTACATTCCCGATATTCTTTCAAAGTTCGTCTTTCTTCAGCCTCCTAGACCTTATGCATGCTACCTTTTTCCTCTGAGCTAGTCTCACAATTTCACCTGTCAACCATGGTTCCCTAATCTTGCCATTTCTATCCCTCATTTTCACAGGAACATTTCTCTCCTGCACGCGAATCAACCTCTCTTTAAAAGCCTCCCACATATCAAATGTGGATTTACCTTCAAACAGCTGCTCCCAATCTACATTCCCCAGCTCCTGCCGAATTTTGGTATAGATGGCCTTCCCCCAATTTTGCACTCTTCCTTTGGGACCACTCTCGTCTTTGTCCATGAGTATTCTAAAACTTATGGAATTGTGATCCTTATTCACAAAGTAGTCCCCTACTGAAACTTCAACCACTGGCCGTGCTCATTCCCCAACACGAGGTCCAGTATGGCCCCTTCCCGAGTTGGACTATGTGCATACTGCTCTCGCAAACCCTCCTGGATGCTCATTACAAATTCTGCTCCATCTGGACCTCTAACACTAAGTGAATCCAAGTCAATGTTGGAAAATTAAAATCTCCTATCACCACCACCCTGTTGCTCCTACATCTTTCCATAATCTGTTTACATATTTGTACCTCTATCTCACGCTCGCTGTTGGGAGGTCTGTAGTACAGTCCCAACATTGTTACCGCACCCTTCCTATTTCTGAGTTCTGCCCATATTGCCTCACTGCTCGAGTCCTCCATAGTGCCCTCCTTCAGCACAGCTGTGATATCCTCTTTGACCAATACTGCAACTCCTCCACCCCTTTTACTCCCACTCTATCCAGCCAGAAGCATCGATGTCCTGGGATATTTAATTGCCAATCATGCCCTTCCCTCAACCAAGTCTCAGTAATAGCAAAAACATCATACTCCCAGGTACTAATGCAGGCCCTAAGTTAATCTGCCTTACCTACTACACTTCTTGCATTAAAACAAATGCACCTCAGACCACCAGTCCCTTTGCATTCAACATCTGCTCCCTGTCTACTCTTTCCCTTAGTCACGCTGATTTCATTATCTAGTTCCTTCCAGGCTTTAGTTACTACCTCCTTACTGTCCACTGACCTCCTCATTTTGTTCTCATCCCCCTGCCACATTAGTTTAAACCCTCCCCAACAGCGTTAGCAAAAGCACCCCCAAGGACATTGGTTCCAGTCCGGCCCAGGTGTAGACCGTCCAATTTGTAATCGCCCCACCTCCCCCAGAACCGGTACCAATGTACCAAAAATCTGAACCCCTCCCTCCTGCACCAACTCTCAAGCCACGCATTCATCCTGACTATTCTTTCATTTCTACTCTGACTATCACGTGGCACTGGTAACAATCCTGAGATTACTACCTCTGAGGTCCTACTTTTTAACTTGGCTCCTAACTCCCTAAATTCTGCTTGTAGGACCTCATCCCGTTTTTTACCTATATCATTGGTGCCTATGTGCACAACGACAACTGGCTGTTCACCATCCCCTTTCAGAATGTTCTGCAGCCGATCTGAGAAATCCCTGAACCGTGCACCTGGGAGGCAACATACCATTTGGAAGTCTCGTTTTCGACCACAGAACCGCCTATCTACTCCCCTTACAATCGAATCCCCGATGACTATATCCCTTCCACACTTTTTCCCACCCTTCCGAACAGCAGAGCCAGCCATGGTGCCATGAACCTGGCTACTGCTGCCTTCCCCTGGTGAGCCATCTCCCTCAACAGTATCCAAAACGGTATACCTGTTTTGGAGGGAGATGACCGCAGGGGACACCTGCGCTGCCTTCCTGCTCTTTCTCTGCCTTTTGGTCACCCATTCCATTTCACCCTCATGAATCCTAATCTGCGGTGTGACCAATTCGCTAAACGTGCTGTCCACGACCTCCTCAGCATCGCGGATGCTCCAAAGTGAGTCCATCCGCAGCTCCAGAGCCATCATGCGGTCTAACAAGAGCTGTGGCTGGACACACTTCCAGCGCGTGAAGGAGTCAGGGACATCAGCCCTGTCCCTGAGCTCCCACTTTGAGCAAGAGGAGCATAACACTGGTCTGAGATCTCCTGCCATTTTCAATCTTAAGCTTAAGTTAGTCTTAACTTAGATAAACGAAAAAGTAACGAAAACTTTTCACCAATCACATGAAAAAACAAGTAGAAAAAGCCTTTCCTTATCTGCACACAACCGAGTCCTTATTTTTTGATTTGAGGAGGAGGGCGGGTGGGAGACACTACAGCTGTAGTGTCTCGGGTTCAGCTGCTGCCCAAATATATAGGAATTACTTACCCAGCTGCCACCTCGCTCTCCCGGTCGCCGCTGCAAAAAGAAACCGCCAAAACAACAAGGTAAGTTTATATAAGTTGTAAACTCACTTACCCAGCTGACACCTCGCTCTCCCTGTCGCCGCTGCAAAAAGAAACCGCCAAAACAACAAGCTAAGTTTATATAAGTTGAAAACTCACTTACCCAGCTGCCACCTTGCTCTCCCTGTCGCCGCCAGCTGCCACCTCGCTGTCCCTGTCGTCGCCAGCTACCACCTCGCTCTCCTTGTCGCCGCTGCAAAAAAAAAAAGTGGCCCATGTCGTGTGATCAAAAGAGCGGGTAAGGGAGATTACTTGATTGACAGCACTGTTTGCCGGAGGAAGAACCAGTTGTGTCATAGTAATTTGCTCAAACCATATTACCACAGGGAGAAGGATAAGCCAGTGCAGGTATGTCAGGTAATCGGGACTTTGGAGAAGGAAAGGGATAGTGAGGATGAGGCAGAAGTAGGCCCAGGAAATTCTCAGATTTAACCTCTAACTATCCCATTAGCAAATGTAGAATAGCTAGGAAAATTAAACAATAGGCTTTTACACTTAGAGGAAAACAGCGTGAAGTACGAACCAGGGTTTCGCAAAGTTTCAAGAAGTTTGTAGGGATAAGCCAGGATATATAACCTTAGCCACACATGATGTAGGTATCGGGGGAGCCTTTCCTTTAAATTCACATCCTTGTTGCTTTCGAACAGACAGACAAGCCTAAGTGGAAGCAGAGGTACAATGCATGCTGGAGGGGAGCTTAGATGCACCGAGTCAGGAGAGCTGGAATTCGCAGATGGACCTGATGACTAAACCTAGTAGGACAGCTCAAACTGGCATTGACTCTAGAAAAGTCACTGTGGTAAAGAAGGCAGACTCCTACCCGAATTCTCATTTAAAGGAATGGATGGACAGAGTGGGCAACATAATGTTTTTTAAAGAGACCAATGTGTTGGAAGGATACTGTCAAATTCCTTTGACACCCCAGAGTAAGAAAACATCAGTTTCTATTGCACAGGACAGGGTTTTCCGGTATCAAGTGAAGCCACAGAGGTCAAGGGGTGCTCAACAAACGTCTCAGAGAATAATGAGCCTTGTAGTGGTCATTGCTCCCAGCTGTGCAGCTCACCTGGCTGAGGTGATGAACAATAGGGACACTTGGAAGGAAGACACGGAACAATTGCAAGACTATGCTTGTAAATTTGATGTGGCTTAATTGGAACAACCTTTTGAAAATTTAAAGCAGAAATGTTCTCGTGGAACTTCTTGCTGCAGTCTAAACATTTGCTTTTTTTTAGAAATGTGTATATCTGTAAATGCGTGAAAAGTGAGTTAGCGTTTTTTCAATTTGTATTTTTTTTACCAATTGTGATGAAATGCATTTCAGAAATTGCGCTTAATTCCGCTAAGAGCGCTCATGCGCCTTTCTTTTTGGAATATGCATTTTGCCTTTAAGGCTTGCAAGGGACCAGTATTGCTGTAAGAGCCAGCAAGCCTTACGAGTTTTCGGAAGATGTATTTTCATTGCCTTCGAAACAGCCATTTGGAGACGGCGATTCAAAGTACGCATTCTCGTTTCCATAGATATAGCCACTGGGAGTGTTTCTGATGCTTTCTGATTTCTTTCAACTCTGTTTTGAACTGGCTTTTGAGTCGAAGACAGTTTATTCCAACAGAACACACAGACATAGAGGACAGCTGGTGTTAGCACCTGGAGAATGAGCTCGTTACCATTTAAATTGAAGTAATAGGAATTTAGTCTGTTTAATTATTATCTCTCAAAGTGTTAAAAAACTCAAGCCAAGACAGTGGTCTCTGGTAATTGACATTGAAGAAAGGGAAGTTAGGCTGTGACAATATTTTATCCCTTAAAAACTCTCAAGTCAGATTGATTCTGCTGAAAGTGTTTGCAAGTTGTTAATTCTTGAAATTTGCTGGAGAAGGAAAGCAATATCCTGTGATGACTTTGAGCAACATCCTTCGAGGACTTCGAGCAACATCCTGTGAGGACTTCAAGCAAAATTGGGCTGCAAATTTTCAAAGACTCTAACTTTTCTATTTTAAATGTTTATATCTTCATAGTTTACAAGAATTTAGTTCTTCCAAATAAAGTGTTAATTTATTGATTTAAAGACACCTGGTTTGGCTAACCTCATTCGGGGGTTGATAGATGGTACAATTTGGTTGGGTCTGTTTAATTTGGAAAGTTTTAAATGATGTGTTAGCCAATCTGTGGAGCAACGGGATTGATTTAACAGTGTGTTGCTCCCGCTCCAATCAGAATTGTATCTTTTGATTGGGGGATTTGACAGGAGCGGTTGCTTATACAACTGGAAGGGACCTCTGCTGAGAACAAAAGGGGACAGGCAGGTACAAGGCTCACAAAAGTTTAGAATGGGAAGGGGAAAAAGCGACCAAGCGGGCAGATTAAAGGAGGTCTGGGAGGAATGTCACATGAAAAGCCTTACTTTCTGGTCCACCAACCCTAAAAAGTTTAAACCTATATCCTCCTATGTAATTCTTAAAAAAAATTATTTCATGGGATGTTGGCGTCGCAGGCCAGGCCAGCATTTATTGCCCATCCCTCATTTCCCTTGAATTGAGTGGCTTGCTCGGCCATTTGGAGGGCATGTAAGAGTCAACCACATTGCTGTGGATCTGGAGTCACATGTAAGCCAGACCAGGTAAGGACAGAAGATTTCCTTCCCTAAAGGACATTAGTGAACCAGATGGGTTTTTACAACAATTGACAATGGTCTCATGGCCATCATTAG
Organism: Heterodontus francisci; assembly: GCF_036365525.1. Classification (NCBI taxonomy): domain Eukaryota; kingdom Metazoa; phylum Chordata; class Chondrichthyes; order Heterodontiformes; family Heterodontidae; genus Heterodontus; species Heterodontus francisci. Next base: position 2,565,335 of record NW_027141156.1, on the reverse strand, counting down.
ACTAGCTTTTAAATTCCAGTTTTATTATTTGAATTTAAATTCCACCTTCTGCTTTGGTGTGATTCGAACCCATGTCCCCAGAGCAATACCTGGGTCTCTGGGTGACTAGTCCAGTGCCAATACCAGTCCGCCACCGCCTCCCCTAAATGTAGATACAAGAAGCACCCCACCAGAGATGCTAATAGCATTTATAGGAAACTATGAAGGTATAGTCATAGAGTCATATAGCACTGAAACAAGCCCTTCATAGTTTCCTTTATGTATATTCAGGTCGCTAGTCTTGGAATCAACTCTCTCACTCTCCATCTTCATGAAGAATTCTATCATGTTATGGCCGCTCTTTCCCAAGGGACCCTGCACTACAAGATTGTTAAAAAAATATTTCTCATTACACAATACCCAATCTAGGATAGCCTGTTCTCTGGTTGGTTCCTCAATGTATTGGTCCAAAAAGCCATCACATACGCACTCCACGAATTCCTCCTCTACAGTATTATTGCTAGTTTGGTTTGTCCAATCTATATGCAGATTAAAGACACCCAAATTTGCAGTTGCACCTTTGTTGCATGTTTCTCTAATTTCCTGTTTAATGCCATCCTCTACATAACCACTGCTGTTTGGGTGACTATATACAGCCCCCACCAACCTTTTTCTGCCACTTGGTGTTTCTTAGATCCACCCATACAGATTCCACATCAGGATTCTCTGAGCTAATATCTTTACTCACTATTGTACTGATTTTATCTTTTACTAAAAATACTACTCCACCTCTTTTCCCTTTTTGCCTTTCCTTCTGCAATATTGAACACACCTGGATGTTCAGTTCCCATCCTTGGTCACCCTGCATTCATGTCTCCATCATCGCAACTATATCATATCCATTTACATCTATTTTCGCCATTTATTCACCTACCTTATTGCAAATACTCCATGCATTGAGACACAATGCCTTTAGGCTTGTCCTTTTAACATTCTTAGTTATCTTAGCATTATTTCACACTTTGACCCAATTTGTTTCTTTCCCTTTATTTCTATGCTTTCCACTTTTGCCTTTTTGTTTCCTGTTTTTCGTTTCTATACTTGTTTCCTCCTATTCAGACGCCCCGCTCAGGTTCCCATCCCCCGCCATTCTAGTTTAAATCCTCCCCAACAGCACTAGCAAATGCCCCTGCAAGGACATCGGTTCCAGTCTGGCCTGGAGGCAACCCGTCCCGCATGTACATGTCCCATCTTCCCCAGAACCTGCCTGGGTGGAGTTTGCAAGTTCTCCCTGTGTCTGCGTGGGTTTCCTCCGGGTGCTCCGGTTTCCTCCCACAGACCAAAGACTTGCCGGTTGATAGGTAAATTGGCCATTAGCAATTGCCCCTAGTATAGGTAGGGAAATATCGGGACAGGTGGGGATGTGGTATGAATATGGAATTAGTGTAGGATTAGTATAAATGGGTGGTTGATGGTCGGCACAGACTCGGTGGGCCGAAGGGCCTGTTTCAGTGCTGTATCTCTAAAACTAAAACGAAGGAACCAGTCCCGATGTCCGCAGAATCTAAATCCCTCCCTCCTGCACCATTTCTCCAGCCACGCATTCATCTAGTCTATTCTCTGCCTATACTCACTAACACGTGGCACAGGAAGTAATCTTGAGATTACTACCTTTGAGGTCATGATTTTTAATTTAGCTCCGAACTGCTTAAATCCATCTTGCAGGACCTCGTCCCGTTTTCCACCTATGTCGTTGGTACAGCCATGTACCGCAACTACTGGCAGTTCACGATTGCCCTTCACAATGTCCTGCAGCTGCTCTGAGGGACAAGAGAGGTTATTTCCCTTACCCACTTATTGTAAAATTGGCTTTGATCACCAAAGGTATTGTGTGCAAGAGGATACATTCCAGAGTCTGCCAGGACAAGAGAATCCTCAAACACAGAGGTGGTTACACCAGTTGGTCACGTAACTAACCTGCAGGACAACTTAGGGAGTTTTTTGAGTTGTACAGACAGAGTGAACTGAGAGACTGTTTGCTCCTCGACTGAGAAGACCTGTCCAATCCCATCTTTTTCTCACAAGCCTCTGGACCCACTGAAGACACGTGAACCTCGAGAGAAAAGTCTCCTAGATCGAACAAGGTTTAAGAAGAATACTGGCCCCCAATGAAAAGCAATACCTACCCACAATTAAGGACCCTACAGTGAGCTCGGAGAACAGCAATCAAAACCATCTTCAGATATTACATCAAACGTTTCCACTTTATTTGTTTCAGAACAAAGAACATAGAACATTACAGCGCAGTACAGGCCCATCGGCCCTCGATGTTGCGCCGACCTGTGAAACCATCTGACCTAAACTATTCCAATTTCATCCATATGTCTATCCAATGACCACTTAAATGCCCTTAAAGTTGGCGAGTCTACTACTGTTGCAGGCAGGGCGTTCCATGCCCCAACTACTCTCTGAGCAAAGAAACTACCTCTGACATCTGCCCTATATCGATCACCCCTCAACTTAAAGCTATGTCCCCTCGTGTTTGCCATCACCATCCGAGGAAAATGACTCTCACTATCCACCCTATCTAACCCTCTCATTATCTTATATGTCTCTATTATGTCACCTCTCCTCCTCCTTCTCTCCAACGAAAACAACCTCAAGTCCCTCAGCCTTTCTTCGTAAGACCTTCCCTCCATACCAGGCAACATCCTAGTAAATCTCCTTTGCACCCTTTCCAAAGCTTCCACATCCTTCCTACAATGCGGTGCCCAGAACTACACGCAATACTCCAGGTGCGGCCGCACCAGAGTTTTGTACAGCTGCAGCATGACCTCGTGGCTCCGAAACTCGATCCACCTATTACTAAAAGCTAACACACCATATGCCTTCTTAACAGCCCTATTAACCTGGGTGGCAACTTTCAGGGATTTATGTACTTGGACACCAAGATCTCTCTGCTCATCTACACTACCAAGAATCTTCCCATTAGCCCAGTACTCTGCATTCCTGCTACTCCTTCCAAAATGAATCACCTCACACTTTTCCGCATTAAACTCCATTTGCCATCTCTCAGCCCAGCTCTGCAGCCTATCTATGTCCCTCTGTAACCTACAACATCCTTCGGCACTATCCACAACTCCACCGACCTTCGTGTCATCCGCAAAAATACTAACCCACCCTTCTGCACCCTCATCCAGGTCATTTATAAAAATGACAAACAGCAGTGGCCCCAAAACAGATCCTTGCGGTACACCACTAGTAATTAAACTCCGGGATGAACATTTGCCATCAACCACCACCCTCTGTCTTCTTTCAGCTTGCCAATTTCTGATCCAAAGCTCTAAATCACCTTCAATCCAATACTTCCGTATTTTCTGCAATAGCCTACCGTGGAGAACCTTATCAAACGCCTTTTGCTCTTTTCTTTCTCTATCTGCATATGTGTATTGTATCTGCATGTTCGAGGGGGAAGGTTGCATATCTGTATGCGTTAACGAAATAGAATTTAAGTTTAATAACGTTCAGCCTTTCTTCTTTAAACCTAAACAAGCATGTTTGGCTGGTTTCTTTGCCTTGCACTTGGAAAGCAGTAAACCAGGATTCACCAAGGGGGAGCTAAAAACACCGTGTTTTTAAATTAAACCCGATTACAGTAAGACCAGGTGAAAGCTGAGAGGGAACCCTTAGTCCCCTTTCTCACCTGTTCGTAACAAGTATACTAAGCGGAAAGAAGACCATGTAAAATGCTGTTTCACCTGAAAGGATTGTTTGGGGCCCTGGAAGGTGAGAAGAGAGGATGGAAAAGGGTAGGTTTTGAAACACGTGTGCTTGCACGGAAATGTGCTGTGGCAAGGGGAGGGATTGTTGTGGGTGATTGAGGAGTGAAGCAGAGTGTGACAGAGGCAACTGTCCCTTCGGAATCCTCAGGCCCCACGATATTTGCTGGAAACATGACATGCCTGCGTGTGCTATATCGATACCATATTCCCTCATTGAGTGTGGAATGGCAATACAATTGTTGCATAATATTAGATCAGATGCGGTTGTAACAGTGAGGTCATTTCGAAAATTGTGCAAACTTGGTACTGTGGGAGCGATTTCTTTTTTAAATGTTTACCCTATCACGTCTTTCCTGCTTCATGATTCTATAGCTTCCAGACATAATTACAAAGACTCATCTTATTTTGTGGCTGCTTTTCTGTTCACTAGTTTTAGCGAGTTTGGCACCGCATTTATGCTTACATCATATGATGTTGTTCAGCAAACTTTTCCTCCCAACTAGGAGGACTGAATGTAGGTAATGGAGGTTGTGAAAGGTAATGCACTGGGTTGAACTCATCTGGCTGATATTCAACATGCCACCTGTACTCTTATAGTTTGAGTATCCAACAATCTATCGGAGTAAGTGGTTTGCAATGTAGATTGTTGAACAAGCTTACCAGCGGTCTATGATTGGTTATCACTTTAAACTCACTTGCATATAGAAAGACAAGAAAGTGGAAGATATCCCATGTGACTGAGAGAGCTTCTTTCTCTTTGTGAATAATGTTGCTCTACAGGCGTTAGCAATCGGCTTTCCATCGCGATGATTGATGTTACCTGTCTTGTCTTTCTACGCGAGGACTGCACCTTTGCTAGCCCGGTTGCATCCACGTTTAGCTGAGTATGTTTTCAGTGTCCAAATAGGCGCTTGTGGGACTTGCAGACAAACGTCGTTTGATCTGGTGTACCTCCTGTTTGTATCATTTAGTCCATTCCCAGTTGGTTGTCTCTTTTGGCAGATTGCCTTGGGGACAGATAGCGTAGCGAGGTGAGGAATGAAGTGACTACAGTATGTAATGAGTCCTTGCAGACTCAGGACTTCTTCTACATTTGTAGGATCTTCAAAGTTTGCAATGGCTTCACATTTCCGTGGATCTGGTGATACTCCTTCAACACTGAACACGTGACAGAAGAATTCAATTCTCCTTTCATTAAATACATAATTGTCTTTCTTCAAGGTGGGGTTACATTCTCTGAGACATTGTCGACATGTATGCAGTCACATCTCAAGTTCCCTTTCAGTGCGACCATATATGAGAATGTCATCACTGATGTTCAGCCTGCCTTCAAGTCCTTGGAGTGCAGACTGAATCCAGTGGTGAAATACCTCAGCTGTTGAGCTGACTGTAAAGTTGAACCTCTTGGATTGGAGAAGTTCGATGTGAATAGCTAATACCGTAAGATATCTTGATTCTTGTGCAAGCTCGATTTGATAGTAGGCTGCAATGAGCTCAAGGTTAGCCAAGTGCTTTGCACCATCACTTTTCCTATGATGTACTTAATTGTCGGTGTTGTGTCTTTCTCGTTGTACACTTGGTTTGGTGATCGCATATCAATGTGGCCACTAATCTGGTTCTTGCGTTTGGGTGCCTTGATGACTTGTGTGGGTGAGACTGAAGGGATAGGCTCATCCTCAACTTTCTCAATAAAGTCAAGGTCAAGTTCGTGTTGAAGTTGCTTCTCTGCCTGCTTCCTAACATGAAATGGTATTCCTCGCCATTGATGTGCAACTGGGGCACATTAGGATCTACATGCAGCTTGCATGTGACACCTTTCAGCTATCTGATACCAGTGAAGTGATCAGTGGCATATGTTCAGAATGTTTTTGTTATGTGAAGGAAGTGCATATGTGACTGCAAGGATTTACAGATATGTTGCTGTGTGGAAAATGATAATCATGTCACATGCTCCAGAGAATGCTTTCATTGTAGTGGCTTTGAATGAGACAGATATTTCAAAACTTCCAACAATTTTTAATGGTTTGTCACTGTTGTAAGGGAAGATTTTCATGTTCCCTGGTTTGCAGAGAAGGGAGCAATATTGAAGTTTGTTTAATATATTGCCTCCCAGACACTGCCAGACGCTCCTTATCGATGAGAGCGCCGACATCCGAGCAGCCAGTGGTTACTTTCACACGTGACTGTGTGCTGTGTCTGAGGAGAACCCAAAAGTGTGTTCAGGGTCGTCCGGCTCTATGTTAGGTACATTCTGTCACCTTTGTGCTCTAGTACGCATACGTGGCACCCTTCTGTTGATATTGGGATTAATAGTTGATTTTCCTGATGAGCGACAAAAACGAGTGAAGTGCGGGTTTTCCGTAGGCTTTACTCTGTTTACCAGAAGCCGAACACTTTATGCAGTGTGGGTAAACACTGCAACAGTGGAAACCTTCTTTGTATAAGTCATAACCTTGCCTGTGAGACAGCTGTTGTTGTTTTGTAGCTGGTTGCCTAGCCTGTGAATGATGAATAAAGTCCACAGGAGATGAGATTCGTGTTGTAGTTACTGTAAGCAGTCTAGTATCATAGGGTCACGAGAAATATAAGCAGGAGTAGTCCATTCGACCCACTGAGCTGCCTGCTCTGTCATTCAAACAGAATGGGCATCCACCTCTATGCCATTTTTCTGCACTATCCCCAAATCACTTGATGTCACCAGTATCCAGCAATCTATCGACTTCTGTCTTGAACATGCTCAATGGTTGAGCTTCCACAGCACTCTGAGGTGCATATTTCCACTGATTCACCACCCTATGAGTAAATGCATTCCTCCTCACCTCAGTCTTATATAGACATTCCCTTATTTTGAGACTGTGTGCCCTTGTTCTAGACCCAGCAGCCAGAGGAAATATCCTATTCTCTGTCATGCCCAACTACTTGCTCCTGATCATCCCAATGCTGAATGTTGTCCAGGTCTTGTTGCATGCACGAACAGTTAGCTTCAGCACCTGACGAGTTGCAATTGGTATTGAACTCCGTACATTCGTCAGTGGAACATCCATGCTGAGACATTTTGTCGAAAGGAAGGTCATTGATGAAGCAGCTGTAGATGGTTGGACCGAGGACACAACCCCGAGGAACTCTTGCCGTAATTATTGGCCTCCAGCAAGAACATTCATCGTCCTTTGTGCTTGGTATGACTCCAACAAGTGAAGAGTTTTCCCCTTGCTTCCCATTTATTTCAATTTAATAGGGCTTCGTAATGTCACACTGGGTTAAACACTGCCTTAAAGTGAAAGGCAGTTACTCTCACCTCACCTATGAAAGTTAGCTCTTTCGTCCATGTTTGACCAAGGCTGTAATGAGGTCTTAAGCCGAGGTCTGGCAGAACCCAAACTGAGCAACGGTAAGCTGGTGTAAGTGCACGTGTCAAAGGTAATCCTGTCAACGACAAAATCCTTGACCTTGGTGATGATTGAGATTAGATTAATGGAGGGATAATTGGCCAGGTTGGATTTGGCCTGCTTTTGTTGACAGGGAATACCTGTGAAATTTTCCACATTTTCAGATATTGTCCCTTCTTTAGGGGCTTGGCTCGGTCTGGAGCACATATCTTCAGTATTATATCCAGGATGTTGTCAGAGCTCAAAGCCTTTGTTTTGCTTAGGGCCATTTATTGATTTAATGTAGAGTGAATTGCGTTCTTGTGTCACAGAGTCGTACAGCAGATAAACAGGCCCTTCGGTGCACTGGGTCCATGCCGACCATAATGCCTATCGATACTAATCCCACCTGCATGCATTAATTCCATATCCCTCTATGCCTTGCTCATTCACGTACCTGTCCAGATGCCTCTTAAATGTCCCTACTGTTCCTGTCCACCACCTCCTCAGAAATCTCATTCCAGTTCCCCACTATTCTTTGTGTGAAAAATGTATCCCTTTGATCCCCTTTAAACCTCCTAACTCTCACCTTTAATCTATGCCCTCCAGATTTAGTCACCCCGACCATGGGAACCAGACTCTGGCTATCGAGCCTATCTATGCCTTTCATAATTTTACATACCTCTGTCATGTCTCCTGTCAGCCTCCTTCGCTCCAGGGAAAACAGATCCAGCCTATCCAATCTCTCTTTATAATTCAAGCCCTCCAAACCAGGCAACATCCTTGTGAATCTTTTCTGCACCCTATCTAGCTTAATCACATCTTTCCTGTAGTGTGGCGACCAGAACTGCACACAGTACTCAAAATGCGGCCGAACCAACGTTATGTACAACTGCAACATGATGTCACAACTCTTGTACACAATGCCTCGGCTGATAAAGGCTAGCATGCCATACGCTTTCTTCACCAGCCTATTTACCTGTGTTGCCACTTTCAGGGAACTACGTACTTGCACCCCAAGGTCTCTCTGCTCAACAACACTCTCAAGGGCCCTGCCATTCACTGTGTATTTTCCTGCCCTGGTTTAAGTTCCCAAAATGAATCACGTCACACTTGTCTGCATTAAATTCCATTTGCCACTCCCTTGCCCACTTTCCCTGTTGATCTATATCTTGTTGTAACCTTAGACAACCTTCTTCACTGTCCACTATACCACCAATTTTGGTGTCATTTGCAAACTTACTAATCATGCCCCTTGCATTCGCATGCAAGTCATTAATTGAAATGACAAACAACAGAGCGTCCAGCACCAATCCCTGCAGCACACCACTGGTCACCGGCCTCCAATCTGAAAAACAACCCTCCACTACTACCCTCTGCCTCCTATCACCAAGCCAATCTTGATCCAATTTGCCAGCTCACACTTGATCCCATATGATTGAACGTTCTGGACCAGCCTACCATGCGGGATCTTGTCAAAGGCCTTGCTAAGGTACATGTGTACAAAGTCCATCGCCCTGCCCTCGTCAATCCTCTTGGTCACCTCCTCGAAAAACTCAATCAAATTCGTGAGACATGATTTCCCACGCACAACGCCATGCTGACTATCCCTATTCAGACCATGCATTTCCAGATGCATATAAATCCTGTCTCTCAGAATCCCTTCCAATAACTTTCCCACCACTGATGTAAGGCACACCGGCCTGCAGTTCCCTGGCTTATCCCTGCTGCCCTTCTTCAATAAAGGCACACAATTAACGATCCTCCTGTCTTCTGGTACCTCACCCATGGCTAACAATGATACAAAATCTCTGTCACGGTCCCAGCAATCTCCTCCCTTGCTTCCCATAGCATTCTAGGATAAACCTGGTCAGGCCCTGGGGATTTATCAACCTCAATGCGCTTCAAAACCTCCAACATATCCTCCTTTGTAACGTTGATATGCTCCAGGATATCGGTGTTCCCTCCCTTGAAGTCAGTAGCTTCCATTGACCTTCTCCATGGTAAATACGGACGAGAAATTTTCATTTAAGACGTCGCCCATTTCCTGTGGCTCCACACATAGATTGCCACACTGATCCTTAAGGGGACCTACTCTTTCCCGAGATACCCTTTTACTCTTAATATACAATCTTTTAGGATTCTCCGTTATCTTATCTGCCAGGGAAATCTCATGGCCCCTTTTCGCCCTCCTTATGGCCTTCTTGAGTGTAGTCCTCCATCCCCTAAACTCCTCGAGGGATTCGTTCATTCTCAGCTGCCTATACCTGACATATGACTCCTTCTTTGTCCTGACCAGACCCTCAAAATCCCTCATCACCCAAGGTTCCCTAAACCTGCCAGCCTTGCCCTTCCACCTAACAGGAGCATTCCGGCCCTGAACTCTTACTATCTCACTTTTGAAAGCCTCCCACTTGCCAGACATCCCTTTACCTGTAAATAGCCTCTCCCCTTTAACTTTTGAGAGTTCCTGTCTGATGCCATCGAAATTAGCCTTCCCCCAATTTAGGACTTCAACCTGAGGACCAGTCCTATCCTTTTCCATAACTATCTTGAAGCTAATAGAGTTATGGTCATTGATCCCAAAGTGCTCCCCCACTGACACATCAACCACCTGCACATCCTGATTTCCGAAGAGGAGGTCGAGTGTAGCCCCTTCTCCAGTAAGGCCATGCACATACTGCTTCAGAAAACTGTCCTGGACAGACTTAACAAATTCTTCCCCATCTGATCCCTTAGCACTAAAGCAGTCCCAGTCAATATTAGGGAAGTTGAAGGCACCTACTTTTACAACGCTATAATTCCTACACCTATCTGTGATTTTCCTACATATATACTCCTCCACTTCCCTCTGACTATTGGGGGGCCTATAGTATAATCCCATAAAAGTGATCAACCCCATTCCTATTTCGATGCTCTACCCATATGGCCTAGCTGGACATTCCCCCCGGGATATCCTCTCTAAGTATTGCCGTGATGTCCTCCCAAATCAATAGTGCAAATCCCCGTCCTCTCTTACTTCCACCTCTGTCGAGCCGGAAGGATCGGGACTACGGAACAATGAGCTGCCAGTCCTGCCCATCCCTCAACCACGTTTCCACAATAGCTATAATATCACAATCCCATGTAGCGGTCCATGCTCTGAGCTCATCTGCCTTACCTGTGGTGTACCTAGATTTCCAAAAAGCCTTCGACAAGGTGCCGCACAAGAGGCTGTTGTATAAAATAAGGATGCATGGAGTTCGGGGTAAAGTATTAGCATGGATAGAGGATTGGTTGACTGACAGGAAGCAGAGAGTGGGGATAAATGAGTGCTAATCTGGTTGGCAATCAGTCACTAGTGGTGTGCCTCAGGGATCGGTGTTGGGTCCGCAATTATTTACAATTTATATAGATGATTTGGAGTTGGGGACCACTTGTAGGGAGTCAAAGTTTGCAGATGACACTACGATGAGTGGCAGAGCAAAGTGTGCAGATGACTGTGAAACTTTGCAGAGGAACATAGGTACATTGAGTGAGTGGGCAAAGGACTGGCAGATGGAATACAATGTTAATAAATGTGAAGTCATTCATTTCGGTAGGAGTAACAGTAAAAAGGATTATTTCTTGATTGGTAAAAAGTTGCAGCATGCTGCTATGCAGAGGGACCTGGGTGTCCTTGTGCATGAATCGCAGAAGGTTGGTCTGCAGGTACAGCAAGTAATTAGGAAAGCAAATGGAATGTTGTCCTTCATTGCTAAAGGGATTGAGTTCAAAAGCAGAGAGGTTATGTTGCAGCTGCATAAGGTACTGGCGAGGCCGCACCTGGAGTACTGTGTGCAGTTTTGGTCTCCTTACTTGAGAAAGGAAGTACTGGCACTGGAGGGGGTGCAGAGGAGGCTCACTATGTTGATTCCGGAGTTGAGGGGGTTGGCTTATTAGGAGAGACTGAGTTGATTGGGATTTTATTCATTGGAATTTAGAATAATGAAGGGAGATCTTAAAGAAACATATACAATTATGAAGGGAATAGATAAGATACAAGTAGAGAGGATGTTTCCACTGGCAGGTGAAGCTAGGACAAGAGGGCATAGCCTCAAGATTAGAGGGAGCAGATTTAGGACTGAATTCAGAAGGAACTTCTTCACCAAGAGGATTGTTAATCTGTGGAATTCCATGCCCAGTGAAGTAGTTGATGCAACTTCAGGAAACGTTTTTAAAGCTGAGGTAGATATCTTTTTGAATAATAAAGGAATTAAGGGATACGGTGAGAACGCGGGTACATGAATCTGAGTCCACGAAAAGATCAGCCAAGATCAAGGGGCCAGACGGCCTACTCCCGCTCCTACTTCTTATGATCTTATGATCTTATGATTAGTTTGAGGGGCTGCATTAGTTTGAGGGGCTGCATTAGTTTGAGGAGCTGCATTAGTTTGAGTGAAGTCTTTAGTTTGACTGAAGTAATTTATTTGAGAGGCTGCATTAATTTGAGGGGCTGCTTAAATTTGAGGAGCTGCATTAGATTAAGGGTCTGCATTAGTTTGAGAGGCTGCCTTCCTTTGAGGGGCTGCATAAATTTGAGGGGCTTTATAAGTTTAGGGGCTGCATAATTTTAGGGACTGCATATGTTTGAGAGGCTGCATTAGATTGTGGGTCTGCATTAGTTTGCGGGGCTGCCTTTGTTTGAGAGGCTGCCTCAGTTTGAGGGTCTGTATTAGTTTGAGGGGCTGCCTCAGTTTGAGACGCTGCATTAGTTTGAGGGCCAGCCTTATTTTGAGATGCTGCCTTAGATTGAGGAGCTGCCTTAGTTTGAGGCTCAGCCATAGTTTGAGGGGCTGCCTTAGTATGAGGGGCTGTCTTTGTTTGAGGCGCTGCTATAGTTTGAGGGGATGCATTAGTTTGAGGGGATGCATCAGATTGAGGGGCTGCATTATTTTGAGGAGCTGCATTAGTTTGAGTGAAGTCATTAGTTTGACTGAAGTTATTTATTTGAGAGGCTGCATTAATTTGAGGGGATGCTTTAATTTGAGGAGCTGCATTAGATTAAGGGTCTGCATTAGTTTGAGAGGCTGCCTTCCTTTGAGGGGCTGCATTAGTTTAGGCGCTGCATACGTTTGAGGGGCTGCATTAGTTTGAGGGGTGCCTTAGTTTGAGGGGCTGCATAAGTTTGAAGGGGTGCCTTAGTTTGAGGGGATGCATTATTTTGAGGGGCTGCCTTAGTTTGCGGATCTGCATTATTTCGAGGGGTTGCATTAGTTTGAGTGGCTGCATTAATTTGAGTGAAGTCAGTAGTTTGAATGAGGTTATTCATTTGAAGGACTGCATTAGTTTGAGGGGCTGCATTAGATTGAGGGGATGCCTTAGATTGAGGGGCTACCTTAGATTGAGGGGCTGCATTAGTTTGAGGTACTGCATTAGTTTGAGTGGCTGCATTAGTTTGGGGGGCTGCCTTTGTTTGAGGGGCTGCCTCAGTTTGAGGCCCTGAATTAGTTTGAGGGGCTGCCTTAGTTTGAGGGGCTACCTTAGTTTGCGGATCTGCATTATTTCGAGGGGTTGCATTAGTTTGAGTGGCTGCATTTATTTGAGTGAAGTCAGTAGTTTGAGTGAAGTTATTCATTTGAGGGACTGCATTAGTTTGTGGGGCTGCATTACTTTGAGGAGCTGCATTAGTTTGAGTGAAGTCATTAGTTTGACTGAAATAATTTATTTGAGAGGCTGCATTATTTTGAGGGGCTGCTTTAATTTGAGGAGCTGCATTAGATTAAGGGTCTGCACTAGTTTGAGAGGCTGCCTTCGTTTGAGGGGCTGCATAAATTTGAGTGGCTTTATAATTTTAGGGGCTGCATAACTTTAGGGGCTGCATAAGTGTGAGAGGCTGCCTTAGATTGAGGGTCTGCATTAGTTTGCGGGGCTGCCTTTGTTTGAGAGGCTGCCTTAGTTTGAGGGGCTGCCTTAGTTTGAGGGCCTGCCTTAGATTGATGGTCTGCCTCAGTTTGAGGTGCTGCCTTAGATTGAGGGCCAGCCTTCGTTTGAGGTGCTGCCTCAGATTGAGGAGCTGCCTTAGTTTGAGGCTCCGCCTTAGTTTGAGACTCTGCCTTAGTTTGAGGAGCTGCCTTAGTATGAGGGGCTGCCTTAGTTTGAGGCGCTGCTTTAGATTGAGAGGATGCATTAGTTTGAGGGGATGCATTCGATTGAGAAGCTGCATTAATTTGAGGGGCTGCTTTAAATTGAGGGCCTGCCTTAGATTGAGGGTCTGCCTCAGTTTGAGGTGCAGCCTTAGATTGAGGAGCTGCCTTAGTTTGAGGCTCTGCCTTAGTTTGAGGCTCTGCCTTAGTTTGAGGGGCTGCCTTAGTATGAGGGGCTGCCTTAGTTTGAGGCGCTGCTTCAGTTTGAGGGGATGCATTAGTTTGAGGGGATGCATTCGATTGAGAGGCTGCATTAATTTGAGGGGCTGCTTTAATTTGAGGAGCTGCATTAGATTAAGGGTCTGCATTAGTTTGTGAGGCTGCCCTCGTTTGAGGGGCTGCATAAGTTTAGGCGCTGCATACGTTTGAGGGGCTGCATGAGTTTGAAGGGGTGCCTTAGTTTGAGGGGCTGCCTTAGTTTGAGGGGCTGCCTTAGTTTGAGGGGCTGCCTTCCTTTGAGGGGCTGCATTATTTTGAGGGGCTGCATTATTTTGAGGGGCTGCCTTAGACTGAGGGGCTGCCTTAGATTGAGGGTATGCTTTAGTTTAAGGGACAGCCTTAATTTGAGGGGCTGCATTAGTTTGAGGTACTGCATTAGTTTGAGTGCTGCCTTTGTTTGAGGGGCTGACTTTGTTTGAGAGGCTGCCTTTGTTTGACTGGCTGCCTTTGTTTGAGGGGCTGCCTTTGTTAGAGGGGCTGCCTTAGTTTGAGGTCCTGACTTAGTTTGAGGGGCTGCCTTAGTTTGAGGGGCTGCATTAATTTGAGTGAAGTCAGTAGTTTGAATGAAGGTATATATTTGAGTGGCTGCATTAGTTTGAGGGGCTGTATTAGTTTGAGGCTCTGCCTTCGTTTGAGGGGCTGCCTTCGTATGAGGGGCTGCCTCAGATTGAGGAGCTGCCTTAGTTTGAGGCTCTGCCTTAGTTTGAGGCTCTGCCTTAGTTTGTGGGGCTGCATTAATTTGAGTGAAGTCAGTAATTTGAATGAAGGTATATATTTGAGTGGCTGCATTAGTTTGAGGGGCTGTATTAGTTTGAGTGGCTGCATTAGTTTGAGGAGCTGCATTAGTTTGAGTGAAGTCATTAGTTTGAATTAAGTTATTTACTTGAGGGGCTGCATTAATTTGAGGGGCTGCATTACTTTGAGGAGCAGCATTAGTTTGAGTGAAGTTATTAATTTGAGGGGCTGCATTAATTTGAGGAGCTGCATTAGTTTAAGGGGCTGAATTATTTTGAGGGGCTGCCTTAGACTGAGGGGCTGCCTTAGATTGAGGAGCTGCTTTAGTTTAAGGGACAGCCTTAATTTGAGGGGCTGCATTAGTTTGAGGTACTGCATTAGTTTGAGGTGCTGCATTAGTTTGAGTGCTGCAATAGTTTGAGCGCTGCATTAGTTTGAGGGACTGCCTTTGTTTGAGGGGCTGCCTTTGTTTGAGGGGCTGCCTTAGTTTGAGGTCTTAACATAGTTTGAGGGGCTGCCTTAGTTTGAGGGGCTGCATTAATTTGAGTGAAGTCAGTAGTTTGAATGAAGGTATTTATTTGAGGGGCTGACTTAGTTTGGGTGAAGTCATTAGTTTGAGGGGCTGCATTACTTTGAGGAGGTGCATTAGTTTGAGTGAAGTTATTAATTTGAGGGGCTGCATTACCTTGAGGAGGTGCATTAGATTAAGGGGCTGCCTTAGTTTGAGGGGCTGCCTTAGTTTGAGGGGCTACCTTAGTTTGAGAAGCTGCATCAGATTGAGGGACAGCCTTAGTTTGAGGGGCTGCCTTAGTTTGAGGGTCAGACTTACTTTGAGGGGCTGCAAAAGTTGAGGGGCTGCATATGTTTGAGGAGCTGCCTTAGATGGACGGGCTGCCTTAGATTGAGGGGCTGCCTTAGATTCAGGTACTGTAATAGTTTGAGGGGCTGCCTCAGTTAGAGGGACTGCCTCAGTTTGAGGGGCTGAATTAGTTTGAAGGGCTGCATTAGTTTGAGTGAAGTCAATGGTTTGACTGAAGTTATTTATTTTTGGGGGCTGCATAAGTTTGAGGGGCTGTATTACTTTGAGGAGCTGCAGTAGTTTGAGTGAAGTCATTAGTTTGAATGAAGTTATTAATTTGAGGGGCTGCATTAGTTTGAGAAGCAGACTTCGATTGAGGGTCTGCCTTCGTGTGAGGGTCTGCCTTAGTTTGAGGGTCTGCATTAGGTTGAGCGTCTGCCTTAGATTGAGGGGATGCATTAGTTTGACGGTCTGCCTTAGATTGAGGGGCTGCATTACTTTGAGGAGCTGCATTGGTATGAGTGAAGTCATTAGTTTGACTGAAGTTATTTATTTGAAGGGCTGCATTAGTTTGGGTGAAGTCATTAGTTTGACTGAAGTTATTTATTTGAAGGGCTGCATTAGTTTGGGCGGCTGCATTACTTTGAGGAGCTGCATTGGTTTGAGTGAAGTCAGTAGTTTGACTGAAGTTATTTATTTGAGGGGCTGCATTCGATTGAGGGGCTGCCTTAGTTTGACGGTCTGCCTTAGATTGAGGGGCTGCATTACTTTGAGGGGCTGCATCAGTTCGAGTGAAGTCAATGGTTTGACTGAAGTTATTTATTTGAGGGGCTGCATTAGTTTGAGGGGCTGCATTACTTTGAGGAGCTGCATTAGTTTGAGTGAAGTCAGTAGTTTGACTGAAGTTATTTATTTGAAGGGCTGCATTAGTTTGGGCGGCTGCATTACTTTGAGGAGCTGCATTGGTTTGAGTGAAGTCATTAGTTTGACTGAAGTTATTTATTTGAGGGCCTGCATTCGATTGAGGGGCTGCCTTAGTTTGAGGGGCTGCCTTGGTTTGAGATGCTACTTTAGTTTGAGGGGTTACTTTAGTTTGAGGGGCTACTTTAGATTGAGAAGCTGCATTAGATTGAGGGTCAGCCTTAGTTTGAGGGACTGCCTTAGTTTGAGGGGCTGCATTAGTTCGAGTGAAGTCAATGGTTTGACTGAAGTTATTAATTTGAGGGGCTGCATTAGTTTTGGGGGCTGCATTACTTTGAGGAGCTGCATTAGTTTGAGTGAAGTCATTAGTTTGAATGAAGTTATTTATTTGAGGGGCTGCATTAGTTTGAGGAGCTGCATTACTTTGAGGAGCTGCAGTAGTTTGAGTGAAGTCATTAGTCTGACTGAAATTATTTATTTCAGCGGCTGCATTAGTTTGGGGGCTGCATTGGTTTGAGTGAAGTCATTAGTTTGACTGAAGCTATTTATTTGAGGAGCTGCATTAGATTAAGGGGCTGCATTAGTTTGAGGGCTGCATAAGTTTGAGGGGCTGCCTTAGGTTGAGGGGCTGCATAAGTTTGAGGGGCTGTATTAGTTTGAGTGGCTGCATTAGTTTGAGGAGCTGCATTAGTTTGAGTGAAGTCATTAGTTTGACTGAAGCTATTTATTTGAGGAGCTGCATTAGATTAAGGGGCTGCATTAGTTTGAGGGCTGCATAAGTTTGAGGGGCTGCCTTAGGTTGAGGGGCTGCATAAGTTTGAGGGGCTGTATTAGTTTGAGTGGCTGCATTAGTTTGAGGAGCTGCATTAGTTTGAGTGAAGTCATTAGTTTGAATTAAGTTATTTACTTGGGGGGCTGCATTAATTTGAGGGGCTGCATTACTTTGAGGAGCAGCATTAGTTTGAGTGAAGTTATTAATTTGAGGGGCTGCATTAATTTGAGGAGCTGCATTAGTTTAAGGGGCTGAATTATTTTGAGGGGCTGCCTTAGACTGAGGGGCTGCCTTAGATTGAGGAGCTGCTTTAGTTTAAGGGACAGCCTTAATTTGAGGGGCTGCATTAGTTTGAGGTACTGCATTAGTTTGAGGTGCTGCATTAGTTTGAGTGCTGCAATAGTTTGAGCGCTGCATTAGTTTGAGGGACTGCCTTTGTTTGAGGGGCTGCCTTTGTTTGAGGGGCTGCCTTAGTTTGAGGTCTTAACATAGTTTGAGGGGCTGCCTTAGTTTGAGGGGCTGCATTAATTTGAGTGAAGTCAGTAGTTTGAATGAAGGTATTTATTTGAGGGGCTGACTTAGTTTGGGTGAAGTCATTAGTTTGAGGGGCTGCATTACTTTGAGGAGGTGCATTAGTTTGAGTGAAGTTATTAATTTGAGGGGCTGCATTACTTTGAGGAGGTGCATTAGATGAAGGGGCTGCCTTAGTTTGAGGGGCTGCCTTAGTTTGAGGGGCTACCTTAGTTTGAGAAGCTGCATTAGATTGAGGGACAGCCTTAGTTTGAGGGGCTGCCTTAGTTTGAGTGTCGGACTTACTTTGAGGGGCTGCAAAAGTTGAGGGGCTGCATATGTTTGAGGAGCTGCCTTAGATGGACGGGCTGCCTTAGATTGAGGGGCTGCCTTAGATTCAGGTACTGTAATAGTTTGAGGGGCTGCCTCAGTTAGAGGGACTGCCTCAGTTTGAGGGGCTGAATTAGTTTGAAGGGCTGCATTAGTTTGAGTGAAGTCAATGGTTTGACTGAAGTTATTTATTTTTGGGGGCTGCATAAGTTTGAGGGGCTGTATTACTTTGAGGAGCTGCATTAGTTTGAGTGAAGTCATTAGTTTGAATGAAGTTATTAATTTGAGGGGCTGCATTAGTTTGAGAAGCAGACTTCGATTGAGGGTCTGCCTTCGTGTGAGGGTCTGCCTTAGTTTGAGGGTCTGCATTAGTTTGAGCGTCTGCCTTAGATTGAGGGGATGCATTAGTTTGACGGTCTGCCTTAGATTGAGGGGCTGCATTACTTTGAGGAGCTGCATTGGTATGAGTGAAGTCATTAGTTTGACTGAAGTTATTTATTTGAAGGGCTGCATTAGTTTGGGTGAAGTCATTAGTTTGACTGAAGTTATTTATTTGATGGTCTGCATTAGTTTGGGCGGCTGCATTACTTTGAGGAGCTGCATTGGTTTGAGTGAAGTCAGTAGTTTGACTGAAGTTATTTATTTGAAGGGCTGCTTTAGTTTGGGTGAAGTCATTAGTTTGACTGAAGTTATTTATTTGAAGGGCTGCATTAGTTTGGGCGGCTGCATTACTTTGAGGAGCTGCATTGGTTTGAGTGAAGTCAGTAGTTTGACTGAAGTTATTTATTTGAGGGGCTGCATTCGATTGAGGGGCTGCCTTAGTTTGACGGTCTGCCTTAGATTGAGGGGCTGCATTATTTTGAGGGGCTGCATTAGTTCGAGTGAAGTCAACGGTTTGACTGAAGTTATTTATTTGAGGGGCTGCATTAGTTTGAGGGGCTGCATTACTTTGAGGAGCTGCATTAGTTTGAGTGAAGTCAGTAGTTTGACTGAAGTTATTTATTTGAAGGGCTGCATTAGTTTGGGCGGCTGCATTACTTTGAGGAGCTGCATTGGTTTGAGTGAAGTCATTAGTTTGACTGAAGTTATTTATTTGAGGGCCTGCATTCGATTGAGGGGCTGCCTTAGTTTGAGGGGCTGCCTTAGTTTGAGATGCTACTTTAGTTTGAGGGGCTACTTTAGTTTGAGGGGCTAATTTAGATTGAGAAGCTGCATTAGATTGAGGGTCAGCCTTAGTTTGAGGGACTGCCTTAGTTTGAGGGGCTGCATTAGTTTGAGGGGCTGCATTAGTTCGAGTGAAGTCAATGGTTTGACTGAAGTTATTAATTTGAGGGGCTGCATTAGTTTTGGGGGCTGCATTACTTTGAGGAGCTGCATTAGTTTGAGTGAAGTCATTAGTTTGAATGAAGTTATTTATTTGAGGGGCTGCATTAGTTTGAGGAGCTGCATTACTTTGAGGAGCTGCAGTAGTTTGAGTGAAGTCATTAGTCTGACTGAAATTATTTATTTCAGCGGCTGCATTAGTTTGGGGGCTGCATTGGTTTGAGTGAAGTCATTAGTTTGACTGAAGCTATTTATTTGAGGAGCTGCATTAGATTAAGGGGCTGCATTAGTTTGAGGGGCTGCATAGGTTTGAGGGGCTGCCTTAGGTTGAGGGGTTGCATAAGTTTGAGGGGCTGCCTTAGTAGAGGGGCAGGCTTTGTTTGACGGCCTGCCTTTGTTTGAGGGTCTGCCTTTGTTTGAGGGTCTTCCTTAGTATGAGGGTCTGCCTTGGATTGAGGGGCTGCATTAGTTTGACGGGCTGCTTTAGTTTGAGGGGCTGGCTTAGTTTGAAGGGCTGCATAAGTTGTGAAGGGCTGCCTTCGGTTGAGGGGCTGCACAGGTTTGAGTGGCTGCCTTAGATTGAGGGGCAGCCTTAGTTTAAGGATCTGCCTTTGTTTGAGGGTCTTCCTTAGTATGA
Source organism: Heterodontus francisci (assembly GCF_036365525.1). Classification (NCBI taxonomy): domain Eukaryota; kingdom Metazoa; phylum Chordata; class Chondrichthyes; order Heterodontiformes; family Heterodontidae; genus Heterodontus; species Heterodontus francisci. The sequence continues at coordinate 2,545,799 of NW_027141156.1, read as the reverse complement.
GGGGATGCCTTGGATTGAGGGGCTGCATTAGTTTGAGGGGCTGTCTTAGTTTCAGGGGCTGCATTACTTTGAGGGGATGCATTAGTTTGAGAAGCTGCATTCGATTGAGGGTCTGCCTTAATTTGAGGGGCTGCCTTTGTTTGAGGGGTTGCATTACTTTGAGGGGATGCATTAGTTTGAGAAGCTGCATTAGTTTGAGGGGCTGACTTAGAATGAGGGTCTTCCTTGGTTTGAAGTCATTAGTTTGAATGAAGTTATTAATTTGAGGGGCTGCATTAGTTTGAGAAGCTGCATTCGATTGAGGGTCTACCGAAGTTTGACAGGCTGCCTTAGTGTGAGGGTCTGCCTTCATTTCAGGGTCTGCCTTAATTTGAGGGTCTGCCATAGTTTGAGGGGCTGCATTAGTTTGAGATACTGCATTAGTTTGAGGGTCTGCATTAGTTTGAGGGTCTGCATTAGTTTGAGGATCTGCATTAGTTTGAGGTTCTGCATTAGTTTGAGGTTCTGCATTAGTTTGAGGGGCTGCTTGAGATTGAATGGCTGCATTCGTTTGAGGGGCTGCTGTAGTTTGAGGGGCTGGCTTAGTTTGAGGGGCTGGCTTAGTTTGAGGGGCTGGCATAGTTTGAGGGGCTGCCTTAGTTTGAGGGGCTGCTTTTGTTTGAGGGACTGCCTTAGTTTGAGGTCTTAACATAGTTTGAGGGGCTGCCTTAGTTTGAGGGGCTGCATTAATTTGAGTGAAGTCAGTAGTTTGAATGAAGGTATTTATTTGAGGGGCTGACTTAGTTTGAGGGGCTGCATTACTTTGAGGAGCTGCATTAGTTGGAGTGAATTTATTAATTTGAGGGGCTGCATTACTTTGAGGAGGTGCATTAGATTAAGGGGCTGCCTTAGTTTGAGGGGCTGCCTCAGTTTGAGGGGCTACCTTAGCTTGAGAAGCTGCATTAGATTGAGGGACAGCCTTAGTTTGAGGGGCTGCCTTAGTTTGAGGGTCAGACTTACTTTCAGGGGCTGCAAAAGTTGAGGGGCTGCATAAGTTTGTGGAGCTGCCTTAGATGGACGGGCTGCCTTAGATTGAGGGGCTGCCTCAGATTCAGGTACTGTAATAGTTTGAGGGGCTGCCTCAGTTTGAGGGACTGCCTCAGTTTGAGGGGCTGAATTAGTTTGAAGGGCTGCATTAGTTTGAGTGAAGTCAATGGTTTGACTGAAGTTATTTATTTTTGGGGGCTGCATTAGTTTGAGGGGCTGTATTACTTTGAGGAGCTGCATTAGTTTGAGTGAAGTCATTAGTTTGAATGAAGTTATTTATTTTTGGGGGCTGCATTAGTTTGAGGGGCTGTATTACTTTGAGGGTCTGCATTAGTTTGAGCGTCTGCCTTAGATTGAGGGGATGCATTAGTTTGATGGTCTGCATTAGATTGAGGGGCTGCATTACTTTGAGGAGCTGCATTAGTTTGAGTGAAGTCAGTAGTTTGACTGAAGTTATTTATTTGAAGGGCTGCATTAGGTTGGGTGAAGTCATTAGTTTGACTGAAGTTATTTATTTGAAGGGCTGCATTAGTTTGGGCGGCTGCATTACTTTGAGGAGCTGCATTGGTTTGAGTGAAGTCAGTAGTTTGACTGAAGTTATTTATTTGAAGGGCTGCATTAGTTTGGGTGAAGTCATTAGTTTGACTGAAGTTATTTATTTGAAGGGCTGCATTAATTTGGGCGGCTGCATTACTTTGAGGAGCTACATTGGTTTGAGTGAAGTCAGTAGTTTGACTGAAGTTATTTATTTGAAGGGCTGCATTAGTTTGGGTGAAGTCAGTAGTTTGACTGAAGTTATTTATTTGAGGGGCTGCATTCGATTGAGGGGCTGCCTTAGTTTGATGGTCAGCCTTAGATTGAGGGGCTGCATTACTTTGAGGGGCTGCATTAGTTCGAGTGAAGTCAATGGTTTGACTGAAGTTATTTATTTGAGGGGCGGCATTAGTTTGAGGGGCTGCATTACTTTGAGGAGCTGCATTGGTTTGAGTGAAGTCATTAGTTTGACTGAAGTTATTTATTTGAGGGCCTGCATTCGATTGAGGGGCTGCCTTAGTTTGAGGGGCTGCCTTAGTTTGAGATGCTACTTTAGTTTGAGGGGCTACTTTAGTTTGAGGGGCTACTTTAGATTGAGAAGCTGCATTAGATTGAGGGTCAGCCTTAGTTTGAGGGACTGCCTTAGTTTGAGGGGCTGCATTAGTTTGAGGGGCTGCATTAGTTCGAGTGAAGTCAATGGTTTGACTGAAGTTATTAATTTGAGGGGCTGCATTAGTTTTGGGGGCTGCATTACTTTGAGGAGCTGCATTAGTTTGAGTGAAGTCATTAGTTTGAATGAAGTTATTTATTTGAGGGGCTGCATTAGTTTGAGGAGCTGCAGTAGTTTGAGTGAAGTCATTAGTCTGACTGAAATTATTTATTTCAGCGGCTGCATTAGTTTGGGGGGCTGCATTGGTTTGGGTGAAGTCATTAGTTTGACTGAAGCTCTTTATTTGAGGAGCTGCATTAGATTAAGGGGCTGCATTAGTTTGAGGGGCTGCAAATGTTTGAGGGGCTGCCTCAGTTTGAGGGGCTGCATAAGTTTGAGGGGCTGCCTTAGGTTGAGGTGCTGCATAGGTTTGAATGGCTGCCTTAGTAGAGGGGCAGGCTTTGTTTGACGGTCTGCCTTTGTTTGAGGGTCTGCCTTTGTTTGAGGGTCTTCCTTAGTATGAGGGGCTGCCTTGGTTTGAGGGGCTGCATTAGTTTGACGGGCTGCTTTAGTTTGAGGGGCTGGCTTAGTTTGAAGGGCTGCATAAGTTGTGAAGGGCTGCCTTCGGTTGAGGGGCTGCACAGGTTTGAGTGGCTGCCTTAGATTGAGGGGCAGCCTTAGTTTAAGAGTCTGCCTTTGTTTGAGGGTCTTCCTTAGTGTGAATGGATGCCTTGGATTGAGGGGCTGCATTAGTTTGAGGGGCTGTCTTAGTTTCAGGGGCTGCATTACTTTGAGGGGATGCATTAGTTTGAGAAGCTGCATTCGATTGAGGGTCTGCCTTAATTTGAGGGGCTGCCTTTGTTTGAGGGGTTGCATTACTTTGAGGGGATGCATTAGTTTGAGAAGCTGCATTAGTTTGAGGGGCTGACTTAGAATGAGGGTCTTCCTTGATTTGAAGTCATTAGTTTGAATGAAGTTATTAATTTGAGGGGCTGCATTAGTTTGAGAAGCTGCATTGGATTGAGGGTCTACCGAAATTTGACAGGCTGCCTTAGTTTGAGTGTCTGCCTTCATTTCAGGGTCTGCCTTAATTTGAGTGTCTGCCGTAGTTTGAGGGGCTGCGTTAGTTTGAGATACTGCATTAGTTTGAGGGTCTGCATTAGTTTGAGGGTCTGCATTAGTTTGAGGATCTGCATTAGTTTGAGGTTCTGCATTAGTTTGAGGTTCTGCATTAGTTTGAGGGGCTGCTTTAGATTGAATGGCTGCATTCGTTTGAGGGGCTGCTGTAGTTTGAGGGGCTGGCTTAGTTTGAGTGGCTGCCTTAGTTTGACGATCTGCATGAGTTTGAGGGTCTGCATTACTTTCAGGGTCTAACTTGGTAAGAGGGGCTGCCTTAGATTGCGGGGCTGCATTAGTTTGAGGGGCTGTATTAGATTCACGGCCTGCTTTAGTTTAAGAGGCTGCATTAGTTTGAGGGTCTGCCTTTGTTTGAGGGGCTGCATTTGTTTGAAGGTCTGCATAAGTTTAAGGGGCTGCATTAGTTTGAAGATCTGCATTAGTTTGAGGCGCTGCCTTCGATTGAGGGTCTTCCTTGGTTTGAGGTGCTGCCTTTGATTGAGGGCCTGCCTTTGATTGAGGGTCTGTCTTCGTTTGAGGGGATGCAGAGGTTTGAGGGGCTGCAGAGATTTGAGGGGCTGCATTAGTTTGAGGGTCTGCATTAGTTTGAGGGGCTGACTTAGAATGAGGGTCTTCCTTGGTTTTAGGTGCTGCCTTAGATTGAGGGACTGTCTTGGATTGTGGGGCTGCCTTAGACTGAGGGACTGCCTTGGACTGAGGGGATGCCTTAATTTGAGGTGCTGCAGAAGTTTGAACGGGTGCCTTAGTTTGAGGGGCTGCATAAGTTTGAGGGGCTGCCTTAGGTTGAGAGGCTGCCTTTGGTTGAGGGGCTGCCTTAGATTGAGGGGCTGACTTAGAATGAGGGTCTTCCTTGGTTTGAGGTTCTGTCTTAGATTGAGGGGATGCCCCAGATTGAGGGACTGTCTTCGATTGAGGGGCTGCCTTAGATTGATGGGCTGCCTTAGATTGAGGGGCTGCCTTAATTTGAGGTGCTGCAGAAGTTTGAGAGGGTACCTTTGTTTGAGGGGCTGCATAAGTTTGAGGGGCTGCCTTAAGTTGAGAGGCTGCCTTTGGTTGAGGGGCTGCCTTGGATTGAGGGGCTGACTTAGAATGAGGGTCTTCGTTGGTTTGAGGTGCTGCCTTAGACTGAGGGACTGCCTTAGATTGAGGGGCTACCTCAGTTTGAGGGGCTGCTGTAGTTTGATGATCTGCATAAGTTTGATGATCTGCATAAGTTTGATGATCTGCATTAGTTTGAGGCGCTTCATTAGTTTGAGGAGCTGCATTTGTTTGAGTGAATTCAGTAGTTTGACTGAAGTTATTTATTTGAGGTGCTGCATTAGTTTGAGGTGCTGCATTAGTTTGAGGTGCTGCATTAGTTTGAGGGTCTGCATTAGTTTGAGGGTCTGCATTAGTTTGAGGGGCTGCATTAGTTTGCGGGGCTGCATTACTTTGAGTGAAGTCATTAGTTTGGCTGAAGTTATTAATTTGAGGGGCTGCATTAATTTGAGGGGCTGCATTAGTTTGAGGGTCTGCATTAGTTTGAGGGGCTGCTTTAGTTTGAGGAGCTGGATTAGTTTGAGGGTCTCCCTTTGATTGAGGGTCTCCCTTTGATTGAGGGGCTGCCTTAGATTGAGGGGCTGCCTCAGCTTGATGGGCTGCCTTAGCTTGAGGAGCTGCATTAGATTGAGGTGCTGCATTAGTTTGAGGGTCTGCATTAGTTTGAGGGTCTGCATTAGTTTGAGGGTCTGCATTAGTTTGCGGGGCTGCATTACTTTGAGTGAAGTCATTAGTTTGGCTGAAGTTATTAATTTGAGGGGCTGCATTAATTTGAGGGGCTGCATTAGTTTGAGGGTCTGCATTAGTTTGAGGGGCTGCTTTAGTTTGAGGAGCTGGATTAGTTTGAGGGTCTCCCTTTGATTGAGGGGCTGCCTTAGATTGAGGGGCTGCCTCAGCTTGATGGGCTGCCTTAGCTTGAGGAGCTGCATTAGATTGAGAGTTGGCCTTAGTTTGATGTGCTGCCTTAGTTTGAGGGTCTGCATTAGTTTGAGGGTCTGCATTAGTTTGAGGGGCTGCCTCAGTTTGAGGAGCTACCTCGGTTTGAGGTGCTGCCTTAGTTTGAGGGGCTCCATTAGTTTGAGGGTCTGCCTTAGAGTGAGGGATTTCCTTAGTTTGAGGGGCTGCATATGTTTCAGGGACTGCAATAGTTTGAGAGGCTTTCTTAGATTGAGGGGCTGCCTCAGTTTGAGTGTCTGCCTTAGTTTGAGGGGCTGCATATGTTTGAGGGGCCAAATAACGGGGTGGCACAGTGGCGCAGTGGTTAGCACCGCAGCCTCACAACTCCAGCCAGCCGGGTTCAATTCTGGGTACTGCCTGTGTGGAGTTTGCAACTTTTCCCTGTGTCTGCATGGGTTTCCTCCTGGTGCTCCGGTTTCCTCCCACATGCCAAAGACTTGCAGGTTGATAGGTTAATTGGCCATTATCAATTGCCCCTAGTATAGCCAGGTGGTCGGGAAACATAGGGACAGGTGGGGATATGGGATTGGTGTAGGATTAGTATCAATGGGTGGTTGATGGTTGGCAGAGACAGGGTGGGCCCAAGGGCCTGTTTCAGTGCTGTATCACTGAACTAAAGTTTGAGAGTCTGCCTTATTTCGAGGGGCTGTCTTAGTTTGAGGAGCTCCCTTATTTTGATAATCTGCATTACTTTGAGGAGCTGCATTAGTATGAATGAAGTCATTAGTTTGACTGAAGTTATTTATTTGAAGGGCTGCATTAGTTTGGGCGGCTGCATTACTTTGAGGAGCTGCATTGGTTTGAGTGAAGTCAGTAGTTTGACTGAAGTTATTTATTTGAAGGGCTGCATTAGTTTGGGTGAAGTCATTAGTTTGACTGAAGTTATTTATTTGAAGGGCTGCATTAATTTGGGCGGCTGCATTACTTTGAGGAGCTACATTGGTTTGAGTGAAGTCAGTAGTTTGACTGAAGTTATTTATTTGAAGGGCTGCATTAGTTTGGGTGAAGTCAGTAGTTTGACTGAAGTTATTTATTTGAGGGGCTGCATTCGATTGAGGGGCTGCCTTAGTTTGATGGTCAGCCTTAGATTGAGGGGCTGCATTACTTTGAGGGGCTGCATTAGTTCGAGTGAAGTCAATGGTTTGACTGAAGTTATTTATTTGAGGGGCGGCATTAGTTTGAGGGGCTGCATTACTTTGAGGAGCTGCATTGGTTTGAGTGAAGTCATTAGTTTGACTGAAGTTATTTATTTGAGGGCCTGCATTCGATTGAGGGGCTGCCTTAGTTTGAGGGGCTGCCTTAGTTTGAGATGCTACTTTAGTTTGAGGGGCTACTTTAGTTTGAGGGGCTACTTTAGATTGAGAAGCTGCATTAGATTGAGGGTCAGCCTTAGTTTGAGGGACTGCCTTAGTTTGAGGGGCTGCATTAGTTTGAGGGGCTGCATTAGTTCGAGTGAAGTCAATGGTTTGACTGAAGTTATTAATTTGAGGGGCTGCATTAGTTTTGGGGGCTGCATTACTTTGAGGAGCTGCATTAGTTTGAGTGAAGTCATTAGTTTGAATGAAGTTATTTATTTGAGGGGCTGCATTAGTTTGAGGAGCTGCAGTAGTTTGAGTGAAGTCATTAGTCTGACTGAAATTATTTATTTCAGCGGCTGCATTAGTTTGGGGGGCTGCATTGGTTTGGGTGAAGTCATTAGTTTGACTGAAGCTCTTTATTTGAGGAGCTGCATTAGATTAAGGGGCTGCATTAGTTTGAGGGGCTGCAAATGTTTGAGGGGCTGCCTCAGTTTGAGGGGCTGCATAAGTTTGAGGGGCTGCCTTAGGTTGAGGTGCTGCATAGGTTTGAATGGCTGCCTTAGTAGAGGGGCAGGCTTTGTTTGACGGTCTGCCTTTGTTTGAGGGTCTGCCTTTGTTTGAGGGTCTTCCTTAGTATGAGGGGCTGCCTTGGTTTGAGGGGCTGCATTAGTTTGACGGGCTGCTTTAGTTTGAGGGGCTGGCTTAGTTTGAAGGGCTGCATAAGTTGTGAAGGGCTGCCTTCGGTTGAGGGGCTGCACAGGTTTGAGTGGCTGCCTTAGATTGAGGGGCAGCCTTAGTTTAAGAGTCTGCCTTTGTTTGAGGGTCTTCCTTAGTGTGAATGGATGCCTTGGATTGAGGGGCTGCATTAGTTTGAGGGGCTGTCTTAGTTTCAGGGGCTGCATTACTTTGAGGGGATGCATTAGTTTGAGAAGCTGCATTCGATTGAGGGTCTGCCTTAATTTGAGGGGCTGCCTTTGTTTGAGGGGTTGCATTACTTTGAGGGGATGCATTAGTTTGAGAAGCTGCATTAGTTTGAGGGGCTGACTTAGAATGAGGGTCTTCCTTGATTTGAAGTCATTAGTTTGAATGAAGTTATTAATTTGAGGGGCTGCATTAGTTTGAGAAGCTGCATTGGATTGAGGGTCTACCGAAATTTGACAGGCTGCCTTAGTTTGAGTGTCTGCCTTCATTTCAGGGTCTGCCTTAATTTGAGTGTCTGCCGTAGTTTGAGGGGCTGCGTTAGTTTGAGATACTGCATTAGTTTGAGGGTCTGCATTAGTTTGAGGGTCTGCATTAGTTTGAGGATCTGCATTAGTTTGAGGTTCTGCATTAGTTTGAGGTTCTGCATAGGTTTGTGGGGCTGCATTAGTTTGAGGGGCTCCATTAGTTTGAGGGTCTGCCTTAGAGTGAGGGGTTTCCTTAGTTTGAGTTGCTGCATTAGTTTGAGGGGCTGCCTTAGTTTGAGAGGCTGCCTTAGTTTGAGGGTCTGCGTTAGTTTGAGGGTCTGCATTAGTTTGAGGGGCTGCATTACTTTGAGGAGCTGCATTACTTTGAGGAGCTGCATTAGTTTGAGTGAAGTCATTAGTTTGACTGAAGTTACTTCTTTGAGGGGCTGCATTAGTTTGAGCGGCTGCATTAGTTTGAGGGGCTGTATTGCTTTGAGGAGCTGCATTAGTTTGAGTGAAGTCGTTAGTTTGACTGAAGTTTTTTATTTGAGCGGCTGCATTAGTTTGAGGGGCTGCATTAGTTTGAGTGAAGTCATTCGTTTGACTGAAGTTATTTATTTGAGTGGATGCATTAGTTTGAGGGGCTGCATAAGTTTGAAGGTCAGCCTTAGTTTGAGGGTCTGCATTAGTTTGAGGGTCTGCATTAGTTTGAGGGTCTGCCTTAGTTTGAGTTGCTGCCTTAGTTTGAGTTTCTGCATTAGTTTGCGGTCCTGCAGAAGTTTGAGGGTCTGTCGTTTGTTTGAGAGTCTGCCTTAGTTTGAGGGGCTGCATAAGTTTGAGAGGCCACCTTAGTTTGAGGGGCTGCATTATTTTGTGGGCTGCTTTAATTTGAAGTACTGCATACGTTTGAGAGGCTGCCATAGTTCGAGGGTCTGCATTATTAAGAGCGGCTGCATTAATTTGAGGTATTGCATAAGTTTGAGAGGCTGCCTTACTTTGAGGGTCTGCATTAATTTGAGGGTCTGCATGCTCCATGTCAGGCTGCTGCAGCCGGAGGATTGGGCCAGGCGGAATGCTCCATGTCGGGCTGCTGCAGCCAGAGGATTGGGCCAGGTGGAATGCTCCATGTCGGCCTGCTGCAGCCGGAGGATTGGGCCAGGAGGAATGCTCCATGTCGGGCTGCTGCAGCCAGAGAATTCTGCCAGGCCGAATGCTCCATGTCGGACTGATGCCAGTGCGATCTTGTGTCACTGCCAAAGAGCAGGAGGGCAAGAAAATCCCGGTTAATATGTCAGGAAGCGTTATAAAGGATTCCTGAACATTCTAAAGAGTTAGGAAATATTGTGAATGTTTTCAAGGGACATAAAGGATGATAAATGGATATTAATCTTTATGTCAGATTCTGAAGCATTAGAAACGGTTTTGTTTCGCAGGCTTTAAAGTATTATGAAGAATTGTAAAGGGTTATAAACTGTTGTAAAGCAATACAAATGACTATAAAAAATAAGATAGGTTCATCAAGTATTATAAAAGGTGATAAATTACTGTAATGGGATATAAAGGATTATCTAGGTATCTAAATATTGGTGTAGGATTCTACATTGTTTTGTAGTTGTTTAAAGAGGTAAGGAGCATTACAAATGTCAGTAAAGAAGATAAACCATTATAAAGTATTGTAAATGGTTCTACATTACCAAGTGCAATAAAGGAATATACAGATGTATAATGGATAATAACGCATTACAAAGTTATAAATTATTGCAACGTGTTATAAAAATGTAAAGATTTATAAAGGAAAATAAAGCATTAAAATTTTATCAATTGTCATGAAAAAGTCAGGCTGAGCTCAAACCAGATTTTCTCGTACAGTTGTTATTCTGGTTCTGCTGGAAACGCAAGTGGACGAGGCTGCTTCTGATGCTGAAGGTGGTGGGCGGGGCCGATGTTATAATGAGGGAGGTGGGCGGGGCCGCTGTTGATGATGAGGGTGGTGGGCGGGGCCGCTGCTCATGCTGAAGGTGGTGGGCGAGGCCGCTGCTGATGCGAAGGGCGGTGGGCGGAGCCGCTGTTTTGACGAGCGTGGTGGGCGGGTCTGCTGTTGATGCGGAGGGTGGTGGGCGGTGCCGCTGTTGATGGGAGTGTGGTGGGCGGGGCCGCTGATGATGCGGAGAGTGGTGGGCGGGGCCGCTGCTGATGCGGAGAGTGGAGGGCAGCGCCGCTGCTTCTGAGGGTGGTGGGCGGGGCTGCTGCTGATGATGAGGGTTTTGGGCGGGGCCGCTGTTCTGATGAGGGTGGTGGGCGGGGCCGCTGTTGATGCTGAGGATGGTGGGCGGGGCCGCGGCTTTTGATGAGGGTGGTGGGCAGCGCTGCTGCTGCTGATGAGGGTGGTGGGCGGGGCCGCTGTTAATGATGAGGGTGGTGGACCGGACGGCTGCTGATGATGAGGGTGGTGGGCGGGGGCTGCAGCTGACGCTAATGGTGGTAGGCGGGACCGCTGTTGATGCTGATGGTGGTGGGCGGGGCAATTGCTGATGTTGAGTGCGGTGGGCGAGACCGTTGCTGATGCTGAGGGTGGTGGGCGGGCCCGCTACTGATGCTGCGGCCGGAGGGCGGGGCGGCAGCTAATGCTGCGGAAGGTGGGCCAGGCCGCTGCTGATGCTGAGGTTGTTGGGCTAGGCCGCTGCTGATGCTGAGCGTGAACAAAGAACGAGAACAAAGAACAGTACAGCACAGGAACAGGCCATTCGGCCCTCCAAGCCTGCGCCGATCTTGATGCCTACCTAACCTAAAACCTTCTGCACCTCCGGGACCCATATCCCTCTATTCCCTTCCTATTCATGCATTTGTCAAGATGCCCTTGAAACGTCGATATTGTATCTGCTTCCACCACCTCCGCCGGCAGCAGGTTCCAGGCACTCATCGCCATCTGTGTAAAGAAATTGCCTCACACATCCCCTCTAAACTTTACCCTTCACTCTTAAACGTATGTGACCTAGTAACTGACTCTTCCACCCTCGGAAAAAGCTTCTGGCTATCCACTCTGTCCATTCGCTCATAACTTTGTAAACCTCTGTCTTGTCGCCCCTCTACCTCAGTCGTTCCAGTTAAAACAATCAAAGTTTTTGCAACCTCTCCTCATAGCTAATCCGCTCTAGACCAGGTAACATACTGGTAAACCTCCTCTGTACCGTCTCCAAAACCTCCACGTCCTTCTGGTAGTGTGGTGACCAGAAGTGCACGCAATAATCTAAGTGTGGCCAAATTAAAGTTCTATACAGCTGCAGCATGAATTGCCAATTTTTATACTCTATGCCCCAACCGATGCAGGCAAGCATGCCGAATGCCTTCTTAACTACCTTATCCACCTGCATTGCCTCTTTCAGTGACCTGTTAACCTGTACGTCCAGATCTCTCTGCCTTTCAATACCCCGAGGGGTTCTGCCGTTTACTGTCTACTTCCCAGCTGCATTAGACCTTCCAAAATGCATTACCTCACATTTGTCTGGATTAAACTTCATCTGCCATCTCTCTGCCCAAATCTCCAACCGATCTATATCGTGCTGTATCCTCTGACAATTCTCATCACTGCCCGCAACTCCACTAACCTTTGTGTTGTCCGAAAACTTACTAATCAGACCCGCTACATTTTCTTCCAAATCATTTATATATACTACAAACAGCAAAGGTCCCAGCACTGGTCCCTGCGAAACACCACTAGTCACATCCCTCCATTCAGAAAAACACCCTTCCACTGTTGCCCTCTGTCTTCTGTGACTGAGCCAGTTCTGTATCCATCTTGCCAGCTCACCTCTGATCCCATGTGACTTCACCTTTTGTACCAGTCTGCCATGCAGGACCTTGTCAAAGGCTTTACTAAAGTCCACATAGACAACATCCACTTCCCTTCCTTCATCAATCATCTTCGTCACTTCCCCAAAAATTAGTAAGACACGACCTCACCTTCACAAAAACATGCTGTCTCTGTCTAATAAGTTCATTTGTTTCCAAATGGGAGTAAATCCTGTCCCGAAGAATCCTCTCTAATAGTTTCCCTACCACTGAGATAAGGCTCGCGTAAGGTGGTGGGCGGTGTCGCTGCCCATGCTGAGGTTCGTGGGCGGGGCCGCACCTCAAACTGAGGGTGGTGGACGGTGCCGCTCCTCATGCTGAGGTTGGTGGGCGGAGTTCCTGCCGATGCTGAGGGTGGTGGGCGGGGCCTCTACTCATGCTGAGGGTAGTGGGCGCGGCCGCTCCTCATGCTGAGGGTGGTGGGCGGGGCCGCTCCTCATGCTGAGGATGGTGGGCGCGGCCGCTCCTCATGCTGAGGGTCCAGTGCGGTGCCGCTGCTGACTCTGCTGAGGGTACTGGGTGGTGCGACCGCTGATGCTGAGGGTGGTGGGCGGGGCCGTTGCTGTTGGTGAGGGTGGTGGGCGGGGCCGTTGCCGATGCTGAGGGTAGGGCCGCTGCTTATGCTGAGGGTGGTGGGCGGAGCCGCTGCCGATGCTGAGGGTGCTGGGCGGGGACGCTGTTAATAATGAGGGTGGTGGACCGGATGGCTGCTGATGATGAGGGTGGTGGGCGGGGGCTGCTGCTGACGCTAATGGTGGTAGGCGGGACCGCTGTTGATGCTGATCGTGGTGGGCGGGGCAATTGCTGATGTTGAGTGCGGTGGGCGTGACCGTTGCTGATGCTGAGGGTGGTGGGCGGGCCCGCTACTGAGGCTGCGGCCGGAGGGCGGGACGGCAGCTAATGCTGCGGAAGGTGGGCCAGGCCGCTGCTGATGCTGAGGTTGTTGGGCTAGGCCGCTGCTGATGCTGAGCGTGAACAAAGAACGAGAACAAAGAACAGTACAGCACAGGGTAGGGCCGCTGCTTATGCTGAGGGTGGTGGGCGGAGCCGCTGCCGATGCTGAGGGTGAAGGGTGGGGCCGTTGCTGATGCTGAAGGTGGTGGGTGGGGCCGCTGCTGATGCTGATCGTGGTGGGTGGGGCCGCCAGTGGTCAGGCACTTCGATCTTTCCAGTGTAGTGTCACCATGGGAACAGGCTCCAACCCCATGTCTGATAACCACGGGAAACCGCACTCGCCCCGTCTGCCCGTCCCCATGTGAATGAGGCCCGACACCCACCTCCCCACCAAAATAGCGAATACTCAACTTTACGAATGGGCTCAGGCCCCACCAGCATCAGTCACCATAGCGATAGGGCCCGCCTCTCTTGTTCACCATAGTGATCGGCCCGTCCAGCTTTGTCACCACCGTGATAGGCCCCGCCCCGCTTTGTCACCATAGTGGTGGGCCCTGCCCCACTTTCACACCACAGCGGCAGACCCCGCGCTGCTTTGTCACCATAGCAACAGGCTAGGCCCCAATCCCTGTGGCATCAGTACTACAGGTCCGGTCACCGCCTTTCGCCATCACGACAGGCCCAGCCGAACTCTCCCGTCACCACAGCGACTGTCGACCCCCCGGCTGCTGGAAATGGTCAATCAGTTTCTTTCATCATCCAATGAATTGAACAATTGCAGTAAAGGGATATTTCAGCACATTCTTCAACTGCTCTCTGAACCGAGTTTGGGTCACCGCATAAATAGTAGTGTTTGTGCAGCAACTCAGGAGCTGCAGCATGAAGCCCAATTCCTGCAGGAAAACATGTGGATAAGCAAATGTAGTGTCCAAAAACCACATCCGGAACCATATTGAATACACCATTAACGCTGCCCATAACAGGATGAAATTCAGCGAGATAACTAACAGTAAAATGATGGATTTCCTTCGACTCTCCATCTCTGGATCTCTTCGACTCTTCCCACTGCTGTGATCTCGGAGTCTCCTGCGTCCTCTGCTGCTCACTGAAATGTGTCTGACGGTGAGAGCATTGAGCAGCAGGATCAACACAAATGGGAGCCCCGGAGTTAGAATGTTGTGGAGCAACCGGATTGTTCCCCAAACCCGAGAAAGCAGAACATCCGGTGTTGCATCACAAAACCAGGGCATGTTAATCAGTCCATAAGGAACTGTTAACATAAAATACCAGATGATGTTCTTTAAACAGCTCAGCACAGTCACTGCTCCAAGTACCACAGACGCCATTTTCTCACTGCAATATCTACTGCTCAGCTTCTGGCAACAAATGGCCACAAATCGATCAAAGGTGAAAGTGACGGTGAACCAGACAGAACCGTCTGTGGCTGCATAAAGCAGGATGGCGTGAATATTACACACGGGGATGGACCGCAGGAACTGAAACTGTTCCTTATAAACAATCGGAATGTGCCTCAAAATCAGGTCCAGGATAATGACCAGTAGATCCGCCGCTGACATGGCCATCAGGTAACAAGTGACACATTTGGATAGACCGCACTTTCCCCGAGACAGGATCCCAATCGTCAGCAAGTTAACTGTGAGGAAGGGAAATAAACAGAGAAATTATACATCAGGCTGGAGCAAAGTTAACAGTTCGATTGAGGACTTATTGAGTTTAACAAATATGTTCCTGTATCCAGTGATGTATTAAAATGATTAAGAGTGAAAGAACAAACGGGATGGTCTACGATATGGTGGAAGGCAGGAGAGATTAAGTAACAAAAGTATGATACCGAAATTGTTAAACATAATCCTCCCTCTCCCTCCTTTCGCTGTTTAGTTTAAAAATTGATTCCATATCTAATCTGTCCCAGTTCTGATTAAGGGTCACTTAAATGAAATATTATCTCGGTTTCTCTCTCCAGAGATGCTGCCAGACCTGCTGACTATTTCCAGCTTTTTCTGTTTTTATTTCAGATTTGCAGCAGCTGCAGCACTTTGCTCTTGTATAAAAAGTTAGATGTTGGACTGACTGAGAGATTCCCTCACTTGTGACAGGCAGCACGGAATTCAATTATTTCAAAGCAATAATAGGTATAAAGTGCTGTTCCTCAGGTTTCAGTCCTTGGACCACTGCTGTTTTTCAGACTGGAGTGCGGTATATAGTACTGTTTCCCAGGACTCAATACTGGTACCACTGCTGTTTTTCAGACTGGAGTGCGGTATATAGTACTGTTTCCCAGGACGCAATACTGGTACCACTGCTGTTTTTCAGACTGGAGTGCGGTATATAGTACTGTTTCCCAGGACTCAATACTGGTACCACTGCAGTTTTACTGACTGGAGGGAGTTATACACTGCTGTTCCCCAGGGTTCAGTACTGGATCACTGCTGTTTTTCAGACTGGAGGGAGGTAGACAGTGCTATTCCCCAGGTTTCAGTACTATGATCACTGCTGTCCTTCTCAGACTGGAGAGTGTTGTTCCCCAGGATTCAGTACTAGGATCACTGTTGTTTTTCAGACTGGAGGGAGGTATCCAGTGCTGTTCCCCCGGGTTCAGCACGAGGAGCACTGCTGCTTTTTCGAGATAGGGGAAGGTATACAGTGCTGATCCCCATTGTTCAATAATAGGACAGCTGCTGCTTTTCAGACTGGAGGGCGGTATACAGTGTTGTTCTGGAGGGTTCTGGACCAGTATCAACGCAGTTTTTCAGATTGGAAGGAGGTTTACTGTGCTGTTCCCCAGGGTCCAGCACTAGGATCATTGCTTTTCTTTTCAGACTGGAGTGAGGTATGCAGTGCTGATCCCCATGGATCAATAAATGGACCACTGCTGCTTTTCAGACTCCAGGGAGGTATTCAGTGCTGTTTCCCAGGATTCAGTACCAGGATCACTACTGTTTTTCGGACCGGAGGGAAGTATACAGTGCTGTTCCTCAGGTTTCAGTACTACGATCAGTACTGTTTTTCAGACGGCAGGGAGGTATACAGTGCTGTTCCCCAGGGTTCAGTACTAGGATCACTACTGTTTCTCAGACTGGAAGGAGGTTTGCAGTGCTGTTCCCCAGGGTTCAGTACGAGATTCACTACTGCTTTTCAGACCGGAGGGAGGTATACAGTGCTGTTCCCCAGGGTTCAGTAATTGGATCACTGCTACTTTTCAGACTGGAGTGAGGTATCCAGTGCTGTTCCCAGGGTTCAGTAATTGGACCACTGCTGATTTTCAGACTGGAGGGGTATCCAGTGCTGTTCCCCATTGTTCAGTACTAGCTTCACTGCTGTTTTCCAGACTGGAGGGAGGTATACAGTGCTGCAACCAAGGGTTCAGTACTAGGACCAGCGCTGTTTCTCAGACGAGAGGGAGGGATACAGTACTCTTCCCCAGGGTTCAGTACTGTTGCAACTGCTGTTTGTCAGACTGGAGGGAGGTGTAAAGTGCAGTTCCCCAGTGTTCAGTACTAGGATCACTGCTGCTATTCGGACCAGAGGGAGGGATACAGTGCTGTTCCCCAGGGTTCAGTACCAGGATCACTCCTGTTTCTCGGACCGGAAGCACGGATACAGTGCTGTTCACCACGGTTCAGTACTCGGATCACTGCAGTTTTTCGGACCGGAGAGAAGTGTACAGTGCTGTTCCCCAGGTTTCAGTATTCGGATCAATACTGTTTTTCGGATTGGAGGGAGCTATACAGTGCTTTTCCCCAGGGTTCAGTACCAGGATCACGGCTGCTTTTCAGACTGCAGAGAGGTATAAAGTGCTGTTCCCCAGGATTCAGTACTAGGAACACTTCTGTATTTTTCCAGAATGGAGGGAGGTATACAATGTTTTTCCCCAGGGTTCAGTCTTAGGCACACTGCTGGTTTTTTTCAGACTGGACTGAGGTGTTCAGTGCTGTTCCCCAGTGTTCAGGTCACGGTTCACTGCTGTTTTTCAGACTGGAGAGAGGTATACAGTGCTGTTCCCCAGGATTCAATTCTGGGACAACTGTTGTTTTTTAGAGAGGAGAAAGGGAAAAATGCTGTGCCCCAGTGTTCAGTACTAGGACCAGTGACGTTTTATCAAATTCGAGGGAAGTATGCAGTACTGTTACCCAGGGTTCAGTACCAGGATCACTGCTGTTTTTCTGTCTGGGGTGCGGTATACAGTGCTAACACCCGTTGTTCAGTCCAAGGAACCCTGCTGCTTTTTTCTCAGACTGGACGGAGGTATACATTGTTGCAACCCAAGGTTCAGTGTTTGGAACACGGCTGTTTTATTCAGACTGGAGTGAGGTATACAGTGCTCTTCCCCAGGGTTCAGTATTTGGTTCATTGCAGTTTTTTATTTTGGAGAAGGTATACAGTACTATTCCCCATGGTTCAGTACTTGGCTCACAGCTGGTATTAAGACTGGAGGGAGGTATACAGTGCTGTTCCCCAGGTTTCAGTACTGGGATCACTGCTGTTTTTCGGACTGGAGGGCGGTATACAGTGCTGTTCCCCAGGGTTCAGCATTAGGTTCACTGCAGTTTTTCAGTTTGGGGGAGGTTTACAGCACTGTTCCCCAGGGTTCAGTACCAGGATCAATACTGTTTTTCAGACTGCAGTGAGGTAAACAGTGCTGTTCCCCAGGGTTCAGTACTGGAATCACTGCTGTTTTTCAGACTGGAGTGAGGTATATAGTGCTGTTCCCCAGGTTTCAGTACTATGACCGCTGCTGTATTTCAGACTGGAGGGAAGTATCCAGTGCACTTCCCCAGGGTTCTGCACTCGGAGCACTGCTGTTTATTCTAGATTGCGGGAAGGTATACTGTGCTGATACCAAGGGTTCATTAATAGGACAGCTGCTGCTTTCCAGACTGGAGGGAGGTATACAGTGTTGTTCTAGAGGGTTCTGTACTAGGATCACCGCTGTTTTTCAGACTGGAAGTAGGTTTACTGTGCTGTTCCCCAGGGTTCAGTACTAGGATCACTGCTGTTCTTTTCAGACTGGAGGGTGGTATACAGTGCTGATCCCCTTGGTTCAGTAAATGGACCACTGCTGCTTTTCCGACTACAGGGAGGTATACAGTACTGTTCCCCAGGGTTCAGTATTAGGTTCACTGCAGTTTTTCAGACTGGAGTGAGGTATACAGTGCTGTTCCCCAGGGTTCAGTAATTGGACCACTGCTGATTTTCAGACTGGAGGGGTATCCAGTGCTGTTCCCCATTGTTCAGTACTCGTTTCACTGCTGTTTTTCAGACTGGCGGTTGGTGGACAGTGCTGTTTCCCAGGGTTCAGTACGAGGTTCACTGCTAATTTTCAGACAGGAGTGAGGTATACACTGCTGTTCCCCAGGGTTCAGTACCAGGACCACTGCTGTATTTCAGACTGGAGGGAGGTATACAGTGCTGCAACCCAGGGTTCAACACTAGGGCCAGCGCTGTTTCTCAGACGAGAGGGAGGGATACAGTACTCTTCCCCAGGGTTCAGTACTGTTGCAACTGCTGTTTGTCAGACCGGAGGGAGGTGTAAAGTGCAGTTCCCCAGTGTTCAGTACTGGGATCACTGCTGTTTTTCGGACCAGAGGGAGGGATACAGTGCTGTTCCCCAGTGTTCAGTATTAGGTTCACTGCAGTTTTCAGTTTGGGGGAGGTTTACAGTACTGTTCCCCAGGGTTCAGTATTAGGTTCACTGCAGTTTTTCAGTTTGGGGGAGGTTTACATTACTGTTCCCCAGGGTTCAGTATTAGGTTCACTGCAGTTTTTCAGTTTGGGGGAGGTGTACAGTACTGTTCCCCAGTGTTCAGTATTAGGTTCACTGCAGTTTTTCAGTTTGGGGGAGGTTTACAGTACTGTTCCCCAGGGTTCAGTACTCGGATCACTGCTGTTTGTCAGACTGGAGGGAGGTACACAGTGCTGTTCCCCAGGTTTCAGTACTTTGATCACTGCTGTCCTTTTCAGACTGGATGGAGGTATCCATTGCTGTTCCCAGGGTTCAGCACTGGGAGCACTGCTGTTTTTTCTCGATTGCGGGAAGGTATACAGTGCTGATCCCCTGGGTTCAATAATAGGACAGCTGCTGCTTTTCAGACTGGAGGGCGGCATACAGTGTTGTTCCAGAGGGTTCTGTACCAGTATCACCTCTGGTTTTCAGACTGGAAGGAGATTTACTGTGATGTTCCCCAGGGCTCAGTACTGGGACCACTGCTGCTTCTCAGACTCCAGGGAGGTATACAGTGCTGTTCCCCATGTTTCAGTACGAGGATCACTACTGTTTTTCGGACCGGAGGGAAGTATACAGTGCTGTTCCCCATGGTTCAGTACTAGGATCACGACTGTTTTTCGGACCGGAGAGAAGTATACAGTGCTGTTCCCCAGGTTTCAGTACCAGGATCACTGCTGTTTTTAAGACTGGAGGGAGGTATTCAGTGCTGTTCCCCAGTGTTCAGTACTAGGATCACTGCTGCTTTTCAGACTGGAGAGATGTTAACATTGCTGTTCCCCAGGTTTCAGTACCAAGATCACTGCTGTTTTTCAGACTGGAGGGAGGTACACTGCACTCTTCCCCACAGTTCAATACTGGGACAACTGTTGTTTTTTAGACAGGAGGGAGGGAAAGGTACTGTGCCCCAGTGTTCAGTACGAGGTCCAGTGCCGTTTTGTCAAATTCGAGGGAAGTATGCAGTGCTGTTCCCCAGGTTAAAGTACGAGGATCACTGCTGTTTTTCTGAGTGGGTTGCGGTATACAGTGCTAACACCCATTGTTCAGTACAAGGAACCCTGCTGTTTTTTTTCTCAGACTGGAGGGAGGTATACATTGTTGCACCCCAAGGTTCAATGTTTGGAATACTGCTGTTTTTTTCAGACTGGAATCAGGTATACAATGCTGTATACACTCTTCCTCAGGGTACAGTTTTAGGTTCACTGTTGTTTTTCAGACTGGAGTGAGGTTTACAGTGCTGTTCCCCATGGTTCAGTATTAGAATCACTGCTGTTTATCAGACTGGAGTGAGGTAGACAGTGCTGTTCCCCAGCGTTCAGTACGAGGATCACTACAGTGTTTCGGACCGTAGAGAGGGATACAGTGCTGTTCCCTAGGGTTCAATGAAAGGATCACCGCTGCTTTGCAGACTGGAAGGCGGTTTACTGTGCTGTTCCCCAGGGTTCAGTACTCGGATAACTACTGTTTTTAAGACTGGAGTGAGGTATACAGTGCTGTGCCCCAGGGATCAGTACTAGGATCACTACTGTTTTTCAGACTGGAAGGAGGTTTACAGTGCTGTTCCCCAGGGTTCAGTAGTAGGACAAGCGCTGTTTTTCAGACCAGAAGGAGGGAAACAGTACTCTTCCCCAGGGTTCAATACTGTTACAACTGCTGTTTGTCAGACTGGAGGGAGGTTTAAAGTGCAGTTCCCCAGGGTTCAGTTCTAGGTCGAGCGCTGTTTTTTGCAGACTGGAGTGAGGTAGACAGTGCTGTTCCCCAGCGTTCAGTACTAGGATCACTACAGTGTTTCGGACCGGAGAGAGGGATACAGTGCTGTTCCCCAGGGTTCAATGAAAGGATCACCACGGCTTTTCAGACTGGAAGGCGGTTTACTGTGCTGTTCCCCAGGGTGCAGTAATAGGATAACTATTGCTTTTCAGACTGGAAGGAGGTTTTCAGTGCTGTTCCCCAGGGTTCACTACTCGGATCACTACTGTTTTTCAGGCTGGAGGGAGGTATGCAGTGCTGTTCCTCAGGGTTCACTACTGGGATCACTACTGTTTTTCAGACTGGAGTGAGGTATGCGCTGCTTTTCCCCATGTTTCAGTACTAGGATCACTATAGTTTTTTGGACTGGAGGGAGGTAAACAGTGCTGTTCTCCAGGTTTCAGTACTAGGATCACGACTGTTTTTCAGACTGGAGAGCGGTATACAGTGCTGTTCTCCAGGTTTCAGTACCAGGATCACTACTGTTTTTTCAGACTGGAGGGAGGTATACAGTGCTGTTCCCCAGGATTCAGTACTAGGTTCACTGCTGTTATTCAGACTGGAGGGTGGTATACTGCATTCGTCCCCACAGTTCAGTAGAGGGACAACTGTTGTTTTTTTAGACAGGAGGGAGGGAAAAGTGCTTTGCCCCAGTGTTCATTACCAGGACCAGTGCCGTTTTTTTCAAATTCGAGGGAAGTATGCAGTGCTGTTCACCAGGTTACAGTACTATGAGCACTGCTGTTTATCAGACTGGAGGGTGTTATCCAGTGCTGTTCCGCAGTGTTCAGCACTTGGAGCACTGCTGTTTTTTTCTGGTTTGCGGGAAGGTATACAGTGCTGATCCCCTGGGTTCAATAATAGGACAGCTGCTGCTTTTCAGACTGGAGTTCGGAAGACAGTGTTGTATTGGAGGGTTCTGTGCCAGTATCACCGCTGTTTTTCAGACTGGAAGTAGGTTTACTGAGCTGTTCCCCAGGATTCAGTACTAGGATCACTGCTGTTCTTTTCAGACTGGAGGGAGGTATACAGTGCTGATCCCCATGGTTCAGTAAATGGACCACTGCTGCTTTTCCAACTGGAGTTAGGTATACAGTGCTGTTCCCGAGGGTTCCGTACGAGGATCACTACTGTTTTTCAGACTGGAGGGAGGTATATAGTGCTGTTCCCCCGGTTTCAGTACTAGGATCACTGCTGTTATTCAGACTGGAGGGAGGTATACAGTGCTGTTCCCCAGGGTTCAGTACTCGGATCACTGCTGTTTTTCTGTCTGGGGTGAGGTATACAGTGCTAACACCCATTGTTCAGTAGAAGGAACCCTGCTGTTAATTTCTCAGAATGGAGGGAGGTATACATTGTTGCACCCCAATGTTCAGTGTTTGGAACACTGCTGTTTTTTTTCAGAATGGAATCAGGTATACAGTGCTGTTCCCCAGTGTTCACTAATTAGATCAATACTGTTTTTCGGACTGGTGTGAGGTATACAGTGCTCTTCCCCAGGGTTCAGTATTTGGTTCACTGCAGTATTTCATTTTGGAGGAGGTATACAGTACTCTTCCCCAGGGTTCAGTACGAGGATCAAGACTGTTTTTCGGACTGGAGTGACGTATACAGTGCTCTCCTCAGGGTTCAGTATTAGGTTCACTGTTGTTTTTCAGACTGGAGTGAGGTATACAGTGCTGTTCCCCAGGGTTCAGCACTAGAATCACTGCTGTTTTTCAGACTGGAGTGAGGTACACAGTGCTGTTCCACAGTTTTCAGTACTATGACCACTGCTGTTTTTCAGAGTGGAGGGTGGTATGCAGTGCTGTTCCCCAGGGTTCAGCACGAGGAGCACTGCTGTTTTTTCTAGATTTCGGGAAGGTACACAGTGCTGATCCCAAGCGTGCAATAATAGGACAGCTGCTGCTCTTCAGACTGGAGCGGGGTATACAATGTTGTTCTGCAGGGTTCTGTACCAGTATCACCGCTGTTTTTCAGACTGGAAGTAGGTTTCCTGTGCTGTTCCCCAGGGTTCAGTACTAGGATCACTCAGCAGGTCTGGCAGCATCTCTTTCCACAGATGCTGCCAGACCTGCTGAGTGATTCCAGCATTTCTTGTTTTTTGTTGTGGCTAGGATCACTGCTGTTGTTTTCCGACTGGAGGAAGGTATACAGTGCTGTTCCCCAGGTTTCAGTACTGGGATCACTTCTGTTTTTCAGACTGGAAGTAGGTTTGCAGTGCTGTTCCCCAGGGTTCAGTACTAGGATCGCTACTGTTTATTGGACCGGAGTGAAGTATACAGTGCTGTTCCCCAGGGTTCAGTAGTAGGACCAGCGCTGTTTTTCATACCAGAAGGAGGGAAACAGTACTCTGCCCCAGGGTTCAATACTGTTACAACTGCTGTTTGTCAGACTGGAGGGAGGTGTAACGTGCAGTTCCCCACGGTTCAGTACTAGGACCAGCGCTGTTTATTGCAGACTGGAGTGAGGTATCCAGTGCTGTTCCCCAGGGTTCAATACTAGGATCACTACTGTTTTTTCGGACCGGAGGGAAGTATACAGTGCTGTTCCCCAGGGTTTAGTACTAGGATCATTACAGTTTTTCAGACTGGAGTGAGGTTTACAGGCCTGTTCCCCAGAATTCGGTACTAGGGCCACTGCTATTTTTCAGTTTGGTCGAGGTATACAGTGCTGTTCCCCAGGGTTCTTTACGAGGATCACTGCTGTTTTTCACACTGGAGGGAGGTATACAGTGCTGTTACCCAGTGTTCAGTACTTTGATCACTGCTGTTTTCCAGACTGGAGGGAGGTAGACAGTGCTGTTCCCCAGTTTTCAGTACTAGGATCACTGCTTTCCTTTTCAGACTGGTGGGAGGTACACAGTGCTGTTCCCCAGGGTTCAGTACTAGGATCACTGCTGCTTTTCAGACTGGAGGGAGCTATACAATGCTGTTCCGCAGGTTTCAGTGCTTGGATCACTGCTATTTTTCAGACTCGAGTGAGGTATACAGTGCTGTTCCCCAGGGTTCAGTACGAGGACCAGCGCTGTTTTTTGCAGACTGGAACGAGGTATACAGTGCTGTTCCCCAGGGTTCAATACTCGGGCCACTGTTGTTTTTCGGACCGGTGGTAAGTGTACAGTGCTGTTCCCCAAGGTTCAGTACTTGGACCACTGCTGTCTTTCAGAATGGAGTTCGTTATCCAGTGCTATTCACCAGGGTTCGGCACTAGCTTCACTGCAGTTTTTCAGACTGGAGGGAGGTTTACTGTGCTGTTCCCCAGGGTTCAGTACTCGGTTCACTGCTGTTTTACAGACTGGAGGGAGGTACACGTTGCTGTTCCCCAGGGTACAGTACTAGGATCACTGCTGTTTTTCGGGCTGGAGGGAGGTGTACAGTGCTGTTTACCAGTGTTCAGTACTAGGACCAGCGCTGTTTTTCGACTAGAGGGAGGTATATAGTGCTGTTCCCCAGGGTTCAGTACCAGGATCACTGCTGTATTTCAGACTGGAGTTAGGTAGACAGTGCTGTTCCCCAGGCTTCAGTACTCGGATCACTGCTGTTTTTCAGACTGGAGGGAGGTATACAGCACTCTTCCCCAGTGCTCAATACTGTTCCAAATGCTGTTTGTCAGACACTGAGTGAGATGTAAAGTGCTGTTCCCCAGTGTTCAGTACTTGGAGCTGCGCTGTTTTTTGCAGACTGGAGTGAGGTATGCAGTGCTGTTCCCCAAGGTTCACTACTCGGGCCACTGTTGTTTTTCAGGCTGGAAGGAGGTTTACAGTGCTGTTCCCCAGGGTTCAGTACTGGGATCACTACTGTTTTTCCGATTGGAGGGACGTATACAGTGCTGATCCCAGGGTTCAGTACTAGGATCAATACTGTTTTTCAGACTGGAGTGAGGTTTACAGTCCTGTTCCCCAGAATTCGGTACAAGGACCACTGCTGTTTTTCAGTTTGGGCGAGGTACACAGTGCTGTTCCCCAGGTTTCAGTACTAGGACCACTGTTGTCCTTTTCAGACTGGAACGAGGTATCTAGTGCTGTTCCCCAGGGTTCAGCACTCGGAGCACTGCTGTTGTTTTTCAGATTGTGGGAAGGTATACAGTGCTGTTTTGGAGGGTTCAGTACCAGGACCGCTGCTGCTATTCAGACTGGAGGGAGGTTTACTGTGCTGTTCCCCAGGTTTCAGTATGAGGATCACTGATGTTTCTGATATACATTAATGACTTAGACTTCAGATATCAGACCACAATGTTGAAATTTGCAGAAATCATGAAGTATGGAAGAATAGTGACGGGCGAGGAAGACGGCCATAGAATTCAAGAGGACACAGACAGGGGGGTAGACTGTGTCGAAGCAACAACAATATGCATTTATATTGCACCTTTAATGTATTAAAAAATCCCAAGAAGCGTCACAGGTGCATTATGTAACAAAAGTAAGATGCCAAGTCACACAAGGAGATTGGAGGTAAGATGGAGAAAAGCTGGATTTAACGAATGGCTTAAATGTGGAAACCGAGTTGGAGACGTTTGGAGAAGGTATTACAGATCTTAGGGCCCAGGCAACTGAAGGTATGGCCACCAATGGCGATGAAACTAAAATTAGGGTTGTACTAGTGGCCACCATTAGATGAAAATGGATATCTTAGTGTATTGTGAGGCAGGAGGACATTGCAGAGATGGGAAAAGGACATGTGTAGGAGGCGGGATTCCCAGCACCGGGCCAGAGAGGAGGGGATCCTCACTTTGGCGTTTTTGTGCCATCCAGCCTGTCCACCAGAGAGTCCTGTGTTGATTTTCTGACTTGGATCTTGTTCTTTTATCGACATTGTGCTCCGTGGCAGGGTGCATCGATGTTTAGTGTGGCAGCAGCCCGCCAGGAAATGCCGGGTTTACCAGGCCCGATATTCACAGTGGTGGCGAACCTTGGTGACAAACCCTCCACCGCTCTGTGACAGGACCCGACTTCACATATTTAAATAAATTGTTTGCCTGAGTTAAAATGAAAACTGTAGCGATATTACTGCAGTTCCAGATGTTCAGTGTGATGGGTGGAACTCACGTGCCTCAACTTTCCCGTCCAGGGAAAACTGGCGCCACCAAGGTGGTAAAGGTGAAACAATGCATTTATAAAGAAGTGCAGGCGGAGGGGAAAGTGTCAACTTGCATTGTTGCGGTCGGACAATATGCAATTTTGATTTAGTTGAGCGGGCAACCGCTTTAAAATATAGTACCTATGCCTATCCATAAACAATTGACTCAATTCGCAGTGCGCAGAGGCTGTTCCTGATTTCAGGACTTCAGGATTCAGCCCGCTGTCTCACTGACCTGAGCCTGGAATCCCTTTCCCTTTGACGATGGCATTCCTGCCTCTTATAGCTGCTGGCCAATCAGAGGGCCAGCAGCTCAGCAGAAATGGTAATGTCACCGGAAGGGGTGGTCACTTTCAGTACTGCAGAGGTCTTGGACGCGGTCACAGTGCTGGAAACTGGGACCAATGTGTGTGCAGTGGGATCATCCGGAAGGCTAGTCACTGTCTGTACTGCAGAGGTCTTGGACCCTGTCACAGTGCTGGAACCTGGGCCCACGGTGAGTGCAGTGGGTTCACCGGGAGTGGTGGTCACTGTCAGTACTGCAGAGGTCTTGAACGCAGTCACAGTGCGGGAACCTGGGACCAAGGTGAGTGCAGTGAGTTCACCGGGAGTGGTGGTCACTGTCATTACTGCAGAGGTCTTGGAACCAGTCACAGTGCTGGAACCTGGGCCTAAGGCGAGTGCAGTGGGATCACCAGGAAGGCTAGTCACTGTCTGTACTGCAGCGGTCTTGGACCCAGTCACAGTGCTGGAACCTGGGCCCAAGGTGAGTGCACTGGCATCACCAGGAGGGGAGGTCACTGTCAGTACTGCAGAGGTCTTGGACCCCCTCACAGCGGACACAGGGTGAGTGCTGTGGGGTCACCGGGAGGGGCTGTCACTGTCAGTACTTCTGAGGTTTTTCTGCCAGTCACAGCACTGTAACCTGGACCCAAGGTGAGTGCATTGGGGTCACCGGGAGGGGTGGTCACTGATTGTACTGCAGAGGTCCTGGACCCAGTCACAGTGCTGGAACCTGGACTCAGGGTGAGTGCAGTTCGTTCACCTGGAGGAGTGATCACTGTCAGTACTGCAGAGGCCTTGGATGCAGTCACTGTGCTGGAATCTTGACTTACGTTGTGTGCAGTGGGGTTACCAGGAGGGGTTGTCTCTTTCAGTACTGCAGATGTCTCGACCCAGGCCCAGCGCTGCACCCTGGACTCCAGGTCAGTGAGGCAGTGTTAGCAGGAGGTCTGGCCACTGTCAGCACTGCAGAGATCATAGACCCAGGCCCTGAATTGAATGTGGACCCACGTGATTGAGACGGGGTCAACGGTACAGGTCTGGAAGCTCCTGCTGAGGGGAACTGGTGGTCCTAAAGTCCAGGTGGAGGGGTGTCCTGGGAGGTTCATTGTTTCACAGTCAGGGCCATTCGTTGGCCACAGTTTGCCCATAGAGAGGGAAAGGCCCCAAGCCCGATGGAGGGTTCCTCATTTTTCAAGATACCCTCCCCACATAGCAGAGGTACCCCCTCCAAAGATTAGATCCAAGCCATGGCCGAAAGCGGCCCTTTAGTGGCCATTAAAGGGCCTCATTTGGCCGCTGGGCCGTAATGTCATCGACGGCCTATCTCGTCCCCAGAAAGATCACTTGACGATGGGGTGACCATCGGCCCTCCACCACAATCACCCGTTGGTCCCGCCTCTGACCTCACTTAGGGGTACCATAAAATCCAGTGGTGAAGCTGTGGAGGAATTTAAAAATGGTGATGCAAATTGTAAAATCAAACTGTTTCTTAATCGATGGCCACTGTAGGTCAGCCAGCACAGGAGTGATAGGTGAACGGGAGTTACTGTGAGTTAACACGTCAGCAGCAAAGTTTTGGATGGCCTGCAGTTTACAGGCTGTAGACTGTGGGAGATCAGCAGGAGGACATTGTAATGGACAAGCCAAGAGGGAATGAAGGAATGAATGAGGGTTTTGAGCACAGGGGCGAAGTCAGGCGATGTTACAGATAGGAATAGGCCATTTTAGTGAATGTGCATATATGAGGTCCTAAACTCATCTTGGTGTCAAATATGAAACCAAGGTTACGAACAGTCACACACAGATGCCAGGAAGAGGGATAGAATCGGTAGCTAGAGAATGGAGTTTGGAAAAGCAACTGAAGACAATGGCTGGATTTCAAGGAGCCCTATATTTCCTTTTCCATAGCGTGAATATGAGGTGGGGCCTGAAGATGTCCCCAGATGAGACCTACCACAGACCTCGGCGCTAGCTGGTCCCAGACTGATTATCCCAGCTGTAGTAAGGCTCCCTGGCAATTCTCCATCTCTCAGTGAAGGGATCACAATCAGCATATGCAAACTAAAATACTTAATAGATTTACGTATACTTATATCTCATCAGGATGGCAGCTCTCAATCTCCGGCCCAGTGGCCAGCAGTCCCGCGCCTTTAGATCCCCGTCTGAGAGGATGAGGTACCTTATTGGTCGGGTGGGGGGGAGGAGGCAAATTTCTCAGAGTGAAATTGGGGGTACGGTGCCAAATTGGAGTCATGGATTTAGTTGGACGGTGAGAGGGGTTGTAGATGCACGTTTGTGCATACTGGCGGATGGCGGGGCTGGAAGGAGGGGAGGTGGTGCGGGGTGGGGGGTGGGGGTGTGGGTGTTGGGCTGAAGTTTATATGGTTAACTGTTTTGGAGAAAAGCGGTAAATAATTTATTTAGGTGTCATTGGTGTTGGGAGAGGGACAAAGGAAATTAATTTATTTAACTTTTATTAACTCTGTATTTAAATATTTAAATAAGCTGGTAGGGCTAGCAGATTTTTTAAAAATGGCCTCAGCATCTGTGCACAGGCAGCTGGCGCCATTGCTGGGGAGTGATGCAACATCTCTTTAATGAATAAAAGAAAATAAAAAAACAAAGGTGTTGTTGATAATCCCGGGGTGGTATGGCACATCCCCAACCCCTCTCCCCTGTCCCCTCTCTTTACAGAGCTTCCCTTCTCTGCAGCTTCTGCACCATTTGTTGGTCATGTTACAGACCCAGAGACACTGTAACTGCAGTCCAGACACCTCGCCCAGAATTGAATCTCCAAATCACCTGCCCTCCCTGAATGTCTGCAGCAACTCACAACACAACCTCCAGAAAACCATCAATAGTACCTCCCATAACGTTACATTAGCAGAACTCTTTCAAAACCCGTCACATGCAAGTTCGATGACTGGTCCTTTTGAATAAAACCAGAGCGAGTTCCCGTGCTGCTGAAAACATGTTCGGCTGAAAGTGAGTAGCACAGGTGGTCAGAAGACATGCACAGACCAGGTTTGAAAGACGTGTGCCAATGATGCCAGAACGCCGAGTGCACCATGCAACAGCATGCACGAGAAGTCATAAGTGGCTGGCATTGCATCCCCACAATATAAAAATATATAATCGTCATAGCCTTGGCACCAGTGGATCTACAGAGTCCAGAATTATGGCCAGGGAGAGATACAGAGGGAGAAAAAAAATCACTTATAAAAGTGAATAGGATAAATATTTTCAGCGTAACATTTTTCAGGAATATGGGTAACAGAAATAGGGACTATTTGGAGGAGTGGGGTCATGGAGGGATTTTAACCCAAGAATAAGATTATTAATACTGTGCTTTTATCAGATCCACAACCAAT
The DNA here is from genome assembly GCF_036365525.1 of Heterodontus francisci. Classification (NCBI taxonomy): domain Eukaryota; kingdom Metazoa; phylum Chordata; class Chondrichthyes; order Heterodontiformes; family Heterodontidae; genus Heterodontus; species Heterodontus francisci. The sequence continues at coordinate 2,517,025 of NW_027141156.1, read as the reverse complement.
GTAGGTCAGTGAGCACATGAGTGTTGGCTGAGTTGGATTTGGTTTAAGTTGGGATATGTGCAGCAGAGTTTCCGACTGGCTGTGGTTTATGACGTTTTGTAACCAGGAGTCTTGTCAGGGTAGCATTAGAATAGTCGGGTCTGGATTTAACAAAGCCATGGATGGTAGTTTAAGCAGCAGATTTGCTAAGGCAGGGAAAGATATGCTGGTGGTGACAGCTGGCAGTATTTATGAAGGACAGGATACAGTATTGGAACTCAGCTCGGTGTCAAAGGCAGAAGTGAGGTAATGAACAGTCTGTTTCAGTGTCAGATATGAATGGGGCACGGCAGTCGGTGGAAAGAGAAGAGAATTTGTAATGGGGACTAAAAACAGTGACTTCCACCTTGCTAATACTTGAATAACAATAACACTACTACATTGAATAGCTGGACACATAGACTGAACAGGAAGCCTGACAACAGCAAAGATGAGGCAGCAAATTAAAACGGCACAAAGTCTGTAATACTTAGATTCGGCGAGAGAGACTTACCAGTGACACCAACAAAAGCGAGGATGGGATAGTAAAAGAATTGAATTATCTTCAGTGCCCAAAAGATCTGATAAGGTAATGTTATCCAATCATAATTCGCAGTAAAAAAGGCAAACCAATCGGATAAACTCCTGTCCAATGCAGTAACATTCCAATCTATTATTCTCAGATTCTGACTCATTGTTGCAACATTCCAATCGATTCTTATTAAATTCTGACCCATTGTTGTTGCGTTCCAATCTATGTTCTCAGATTCTGACCGTTCCACTCCTCTCTCTGGAGCTGCTGATCCTTGTTAGTACCGATGGTGATGCTCCCGCTGACACTTCGGGATGACACATTGAAAGCAGTCAGTTATTGAAATAAGATGAAGATCCTCCAGTGACACAATTAGTGTTCATTGAGACTAACATTGATCACAGTCGCTGAACAAACAGGTTCAATTAACCCCTTTTAATCCATAGCATTATGTAAAGTTTATTCATTCATGGGATGTGGGCGTTACTGGCTATACCAGCATTTATTACCCATCCCTAATTTCCCTTGAGAAGGTGGTGGTTAACTGCCATCTTGAACCGCTGCTGTCCATGTGAGATAGTTACACCGCAGTGGTCTTAGGAAGGGAGTTCCAGGATTTTGATCCTGCAACACTGAAGGAATGGTGATACAGTTCCATGTCAGGATGGCGTGTGACTTGGAGGGGAACTCGCAGGTGGTGATGTTCCCCTGCATCTGCTGCTCTTGTCCTTCCAATTGGTAGAGGTCGGGGTTTGGAAGCTGCTGTCTAAGGAACCTTGGTGTGTTGCTGCAGTGCATGTTGCAGATGGTACACATTGCTGCCGCTGTGCCTCGGTGGTGCTGACAGTGAATGTTTGTGGATGGGGTGCCAATCAAGTGGGCTGCTTTGTCCTGTGTGGTGTCAAGCTTCTTGAGTGATGTTGGAACTGCACCCATCCAGGCAAGTGGAGAGTGTTCCCTCACACTCCTAACTTGTGCCTTGTAGATGGTGGACAGGCTTTGGGGAGTCAGGAGGTGAGTTACTCGCCTCGGTATTCCGAGCCTCTGACCTGCTTTTTTACCCGCGGAATTTTTATGGCTACTCCAGTTCAGTTTCTGGTCAATGGTAGCCCCTGAGATGTTGATAGTGGGGGATTCCGCGATGATAATGCCATCGAATGTCAAGGGGAGATGGTTAGATTCTCTCTTGCTGGAGATGGTCACTGCCTGGCACTTGTGTGGCTCAATTGTTACTTGGCACTTATCAGCCCGAGCCTGGATAGGGTCCAAGTCTTACTGCATTTCTACACGGACTGTTTCAGTATCGGAGGAGTCACGAATGGTGCTGAACATTGTGCAATCATCAGCGAACATCCCCACTTCTGACCTTATGATTGAAGGAAGGTCATTGATGAAGCAGCTGAAGATGTTTGGGCCCAGGACACTACCCTGAGGAACTCCTGCAGTGATGTCCTGGAACTCAGATGATTGACCTCCAACAACCACAACCATTTTTCTTTGTTTTAGGAATGACTCCAAACAGCAGAGACTTTTCCCCGTGATTTCCATTGACTCCAGTTTAGCTAGTACTGAGTAGGTTATTGCTAAGGAAGTGCTGCTTGATGGCACTGTAGATGACACCTTCCATCACTTTGCTGATGATTGAGAGTAGACTGATGGGGCGGTAATTGGCCAGGTTGCACTTGTCCTTCTTTTTGTGTGCAGGACATAACTGGGAAATTTTCCACATTGCCGCGTAGATGCCAGTGTTGTAGCTACACTGGAATAGCTTGGCTAGAGTGCGACAGGTTCTGGAGCACAGGTCTTCAGTACCATTACTGGAAAGTTGTCAGGACCCATAGCCTTTTGCAGTATCCAGTGCCTTCAGTCATTTCTTGATATCATGTAGAGTGAATCGAATTGGCTGAAGTCTGACATCTGTAATGCTGTAGGTGGTAATCAACTCGGCACTTCTGGCTGAAAGTTGTTGCAAATGCTTCTGCCTTATCTTTCGCACTGATGTTCTGGGCTCCCCCATCATTGCGGATGCGGATATTTGTGGAGCAACCTTCTCCAGTTAGTTGTTTAATTGTCCACCACCATTCACGGCTGAATCACAGCAGGACTGCAGAGCTTAGATCTGATCCTTTGGTTATGGGATCGCTTAGCTCTGACTATTACAAGCTGCTTATGCAGTTTGGCACGCAAATCGTCCTGTGTTGTAGATTCACCCAGTTGACAACTCATTTTGAGGTATGTCTGGTGCGGCTCCTGGCATGCCCTTCTGCAATCTTCATTGAACCAGTGTTGTCCTCCTGGCGTGATGGTCATGCTGGAGTGGGGGATATGCCAGTTTGCCATGAGGTTACAGATCGTCGTTGAGTACAATTTAGCAGCTGATAATGGCCCACAGCTCCTCATGGATGCCCAGTTTTGCATTGCTAGATCTGTTCGAAATCTATCCCATTTAGCACGGTGATCGTGCCACAAACACGATGGGCGCTATCCTCAATGATAAGGCGGGACTTCGTCTCCATAAGGACTGTGCGGTGGTCACTCCTACCAATACAGTCATGAATAGAAGCATCTGCGGCAGGCAGATTGTTGATGACAAGGTCAAGTATGTTTTTCCTTTTGTTGGTTCCCTCACCACCTGCTGCAGAGCCAGTTCAGCAGCTATGTCCTTCAGGACTCGGCCAGCTCGGACAGTAGTGGTCCTGCACTTGGTGATGGACATTGAAGTCCCCCACACAGAGTACATTTTGTGCCCTTGCTACCCTCAGTGCCTCCTCCAAGTGGTGTTCAACATGCAGAAATACTGACCCATCAGCTGAGGGAGGGCGGTAGGTGTTAATCAGTGGGAGGTTACCTTGTCCATGTTTGACCTGATGCCATGAGAATTCATGGGGCCCAGAGTCGATGTTCAGGACTCCAAGAACAGCTTTATCCCTACTGTTGACCACAGTCCCACCACCTCTGCTGGGTCTGACCTTTCGGTGTGACAAGGGATCCCCAGGTACAGTGATTGCAGTGTTTGGGACATTGTCTGTGAGGTATGATTCCGCGAGTATGACTATGTCAAGCTGTTGTTTGACTAGTCTGTGGGACAGCTCTCGCGACGTTGGCACAAGCCCCCAGATGTTAGTAAGGTGGACTTGGCAAGGTAGACAGGGCTGGGTTTGCCGTTGTCGTTTCCGGTGCCTAGGTCGATGCTGGGTGGGGCATCCCGATTTCATTTCTTTTTATTGCCTTCGTAGTGGTCAGGTACAACTGATTGGCTTGCTATACCTTTTCAGAGGGCATGTAAGATTTAACCACACGGCTGTGGGTCTGGAGTCACATGTAGGCCAGACCAGGTAAGGACAGCAGATTGCCTTCCCTAAAGGACGTTAGTGAACCAGATGAGTTTTCACAACAATCGACAATGGTTTCATGGCCATCATTAGAATAGCTTTTAATTCCAGGTTTGTTAATTACAATCCAATTCCACCTTCTGCTGTCGTGGGATTCGAACCCATGTCTCCAGATCAACACACTGTGTCTCTGGGTTACTAGTGCAGTGATAATAGTATAAATGGGTGGTTGATGTTCGGCACAGACTCGGTGGGCCGAAGGGCCTGTTTCAGTGCTGTATCTCTAATCTAAAAAACCACTACTTATCCGCCTCATTCCACCTCACTACAGTACACCAATTACTCCAGATGGGATGTACGTGGGTTGCTTAGGAAAGGAAAGATACAAATAGCAAAAGCACTGGACAGAATCTGTCATTCTACCTTGGATAAAGGAATGGTTTTTGAGAGCTGGTTGGCTCTTCATGTTGCATGAAAAGAAGAGATGGAGTAAACCCGGTAGTTACAGGTCTGTTAGTTTAATCTCGGTGACACGTGCTGGAAAATTCAGATTCTATAATCTGCGGCAAAAATTGTGTGGCTTGGAAAATGACAAGCTGCATGGATGTAGTAATGTCAAATAATGTTAGGCAACCTTGATTAAGTTTTGTTGATGAAGCAATAGCGAAGTTTGATGCAGATAGCATGGTTGACTGGCTTTGAGAAGGTTGTGGTGAGCTGCCTCCTGGAACATCTGCTGTCCGTGGGGTGTAGGTCCGCTCACAGTATTGTTGGTAAGGGAATTCCAGGAATTAGACCTGGTGACAGTGAAGAATGGCAATATAGTTCCAAGTCAGGATGGTGTGTGACTTGGAAGAGAACTTGTAGGTGTTGGTGTCCCCATACATCTGCTGCCCTTGCCCTTCTATGTGGTAGAGATCGCAGGTGTGGAAACTGCGACCGAAGGAGCCTTGGTAAGTTGCTGCATGCTTCTTCTAGATGGTAAACACTGCTGCCACTGTGCATCAGTGTTGAAGGGAGTAAATGTTGAAGGTGGTAAATGGGGTGCCAATCAAGCGGGCTTCTATGCCCTGGATGGTGTAAAATTTTTGAGTGCTGCTGCAACTGGACCCGTCCAAGCAGGTGGACAGTATTGCATCACACTCCTGACTTGTGCCTTGTAGATGATGGACTTGCTTTGGGGAGTCAGGAGGTGAGTTAGTCGCCGCAGAATTCCCAGACTCTGTCCTCTTCTTTCAGTCACAGTATTTACGTGGCTGCTCCAGTTCCCTTTCTGGCCAATGGTTATCCCCAGGATGTTGATAGTGGGGGATTCAGCGTTGATCCTACCATTGAACATCAAGAGCAGATGGTTAGATTCTGTCTTGTTTGAAATAGTCATTGCCTGGCATTTGTGTGGGGCAAATGTTACTTGCTGTATATCAACCAAAACATGGATGCTGCCCAGCTCTTGCTGCATCGGGACATGAGCTGCTTCAGTAACTGAGGAGTCACGAATGGTGCTGAACATACCACAATGATCAAGGAATATCCCCACTTCTGACCTTATAACGGAGGAATGCTCATTGATGAAGCAGCTGAAGATGGTTGTGTCAAAGACACTAGCCTGAGTAACTCCTGCAGTGATTTCCTGTGACTGAGATGACTGACCTCCAACAACCACAACTGCAATCAGCAGAGAGTTTTCTGCCTTTTTCCCATTGACTCCAGTTTTGCTCGGACTCCTTGATGCCAACTCGGTCAAATGCAGTCTTGATTTCGAGGTGAGTGACTCTCACCTCACCATTGGAGTTCAGCACTTTTGTCCATGTTTGAACCAAGGCTGTAATGAGATCAGGAGCTGAGTGAGCCTGGTGGAACCCAAACTGAGTGTCACTGAGCAGTTTATTGCTGAGCAAGTGCCGCTTGATGGCACTCTCGATGACACCTTCCATCAATTTACTAATGATCGACAGTAGATTGATAGGGTGGTAATTGACCAGCATGGATTTGTCATGTTTATTTCTGTACACAGGACTATACCTGGGCAATTTTCCACAATGCCGAGTCGATGCCAGTGCACTGCAGCTGTACTGGAACAGCTTGGCTGGGGATGAAGCGAGTTCTGGAGCACAGGTCTTCAGTACATTTACTGGAATGTTGTCAGGGTCCATAGTCTTTGCAATATGCAATGCCTTCTGTCGTTTCTTGATGTCACACGGAGTGACTCGACTTGGGTGAAACTGGCATCTGTGTTGCTGGAGATTCCAGGAGGAGGCCGAAATGGATCATCCGCTCGGCATTTCTGACTGAAGATTGTTGCCAATGCTTGAGCCGTATCTTTTGAACTGATGCGCCGGGCTCCTCCATCTTTGAGGATGGGGTATTTGTGGCGCCAACTCCTCCTGTTAGTTCTTTGAAATTACATTCTCTCTGCCCAAGTCCATTTACATATGGCAAGAAAATATAAAGGTGAGGATATTTTCCTGCAGCAATACAAAACTCTGGTTAGATCACACTTGGAGGACTGTGTGTAGATCCTGGGCACCTTAGAAAATATTTATTGACCATCGCAGGAGTGCAACGCTAATTCCCCAGAATATTATGAGGGCATCAAGGGTTAAATTGTGCGGCCAGTCGACAGAAATTAGCCTTGTAGCTCGTATTCTCTGGAATGTCAAAGGTGCAAAGGTGATGCCAACTGAATGAGGTTTTAGGGCTTTGAAAGTATTGAGACTGCAGATAGAAACTTTAATCGGCTGGGCTGAGAGTCAAAAATAAGGGGTCTTATTCGTATAATCACAGCGAGTCAACGAAGGAGAGGAAATCGAAAACAGTCCTTCACCCAAATTGTGCTTTGAATGTGGAACTGTCTCCCACAAAAACAGTAGAAACGAGCTCAAGAAATAATATAAATATACAGCTGATAGATTTTCACCAAACAAAGTAGTGGGTACAACGCAGCCAAGACAGGTGAAAAGAGTTAGGATCCAAGTCAGCCATGATCTCAATGAATGGTGTAATGTATCCAGGAGTTGAATGGCCCTCTCCCGTTCCTATGTTCCTACCTGAACGTGATACCCAGTGACAGTATCGAGCTCTCCCAGGGTAGGTGCAGAACAGTGCACAATCAACATTACCTTAACACTATATATCCACTTTATGCCCGCTTTTAGCATCGAGCTCCCTCAGGGCAGGTACAATGCAATGCTCCCTCAAAATAAGCAGAACGGTGTGACTCCACATTGCACAGAATGACAGCATCAAACAGAAGCAAGACAGTGAGAATACAAAGCTCGGCCTATGTAACCTAATGGCATACCCCCACATTTGCGACAGTTCAGATCACAGGGACTTCAAAAACCGCATCCTCACCGGGACAGCTTAGGGTCAGACAGTGAGCACGCTGCACCCCACGGGGACAACACAAATTGTCCCCTCCCTAGGACAGCTCAGGGACAGATACTGAACCCATTGAACCCCACAGCGACATCACAATCTGTACCCTCCCTGATGCAGCCCAGGGTCAAACACTGAAGTCACTGCACCCCACAGGGGCCTCACAACCTCTCCCCGACCTGGGAGAGCTCATTGTCAGATACGGAACACATTGCAGCCCACATGGACCTCACAATATGTCTATTCCCTGGGACAGCTCCTGGTCAGACACTGAACACAATGCACCACAAAGGGACATCACCAATTGTGCCCTTGTTGGGAAAACTCAGGGTCAGACGGTAAACACACTGCACTCCACAGGAACGTTACAAAATGTCCCCTCCTTGACGCCTCAGGATAAGACACTGAACACACTGCACCCCGCAGGGTTAAAACAAGCTGTCCCCTCCCTGGGGCTGTTCAGGGTCAGACAATGAACACACAGCACCCCACAGGGTTAAAACAAACTATCCCCTCCCTGGAGCAGCTCAGGGACAGACACTGAACAAACTGCACCCCGCAGAGTTAAAACAAACTGTCCCCTTCCTGGAGCAGATCAGGGACAGACACTGAACACATTGCACCCCACAGGGTTATCACAAAATGTCCCCTCCGTGGGACGTCTCAGGGTAAGACACTGAACACAATGCACCCCATAAGCTTAACACAATGTGTCCCCTCCCTGGGATAGTTTATGGTTGGACCCTGAACACAGGGCTCCCCACAGGGACATCACAGTCTGTCCCCTCCCTGCGACAGCTGAGGGTCAGACATTGAACACACTGCACCTCACAGGGATATCACAAACTGTTCCCTCCCTGGGGCAGATCAGGATGAGACACTGAACACATTGCAAACCACAGTGAAAAACAAACTGTCGCCTCCCAGGGACAGCTCCAGGTAAGACACTGACCACACAGCACCCCACATGGACCTCACAATCTGACCTCTCACAGCAAGCCACGGGGAAATCACAAAATGTGCCCTCCCTGGGACATCTCAGGTTCTGATATTGAGCACAGTGCACCCCACAGAGACATCACCAACTGCCCACTTCCAAGGAAAGCTCATGATCTGATACTGAAGACACTGCAGCCCACAGGGAAATCACAAACTGTCCCCTCACTGGTACAGCTCAGGGTCAGACACTGAACACAGTGAACCTCACAGGAACATCAAAAACTGTCCCCTCCCAGGGGAAGCACAGGGTCAGTCACGAGACACACTGCACCCCACAGAAACCGTATAATCTGTCACCTTCCTTGGGCAGTTCAGTGCCAGAAACTGAACAAACTGCACCCCAGAGAGACATGACAAAATGTCCCCTCCCCGATACAGCTCAGGGTCAGACAATGAACACACTGCACCCCACAGGGATATCACAAACTGTCCTCTTCCTGGGACAGCTCAGGGTCTGATAATGAACACACTGAACCACGCAGGGAAATCACTAACTGACCCCTCCCGGGACTGCTGAGGGTCTGATACTGAACACGCTGCACTCCACACGGAGATCACAAACTGTCTCCGTCCCTGGCACAGTTTACGATCAGACACTGAACACACTTTACCACACAGGAACACCCTATACAGAGCTTCTCTGCGACAGCTCAGGGCCAGACATTGAACACACTGCACCCCACAGAGACATTACAAACTGTCCCCTCCATGGGAGATCTCAGAATCACACACTGAACACACTGCAAACCCACAGGGATTTCATAATATGTCCACTCCCTGGGACAGCTCAGGGACAGACACGGAAAACAGTGCACCCCACAGTGACATCGCCATCTTCCCCCTCCTCGGAGGCGCGCTCAGTGTCAGATACTGAACACACTGCACCTCATACTGACAACACAAAATGCCCCCTCCTTGGGTCTTCTCACGGTCAGGTACTGAATATATGGCATCCCAAAGGAACATCACAAACTGTCCCTTTCCTGGGACAGCTCAGTGTCTGATACTGAAGACACTGGACCCCACAGGGGCATCACAAACTGGCCACTCCCTGGGACAGCTCTGGCTGAGATACTGAACACACTGTACCCACAGGGAAATCACAAACGGTCCCTTCCCTGGGATAGCTCAGAGTAGGACAGTTAACAGACTGTACCACACAGGGACACCACAAACTCCAACCTCCCTGGGACCGCTCAGGGTCAGATTTTGAACACAATGCGAATCACATGGCTATCACATAATGTCCCCTCACAGGGCTGCTCAGGATCAGACACTGAACACATTAAATCCCAGAGGGCCATCACAAATCTTCTCCTCCTTGGGGATAGCTCAGTGTCAGACACTGAACACACTGCACCCCACAGGAACATCACAATTCGTCCCCTCGCTGGGTCAGCTCAACGTCATATACTGAATTAATTTCACCCTACAGGGACATCACAAACTATACTCTCGCTGGGACAGCTCACGGCCAGTCGTTGAACACTTTACACTGCACAGGTACATCACAAATAGTCCTTTCCCTGTGACAGCTCAGGGTCAGACAGTCAACACACTGCACCCCACAGGGACATAACAAACTATCCCCTACCCAGGGCAGCTCAGGCACAGACAGTTTGCACATTGCACCTGACAGGGATATCACAAATCGTCCCCTACCTGGGACAGCTCCGTGTCATACACTGAACACATTTCACCCCACAGGAACATCACAAAATGTGCTTTTCCTGGACAGCTTCGGCCTTGTTAGCCGAACTGAACCCAACCAACCCCGAATACATGTGTCGGTTTCGGATCGGTTCTGGTCTATATTCTGTGTCATACATTCTGGGTTGGGTGGGGTCGGGCAGGATTGTATTGTTTAGCTTTGGCAGTCTTGGTGCCACTTGTCATGTCTGCTTATGTGAAAATCCTAATATAAATACTTGCTGTGCATTAAAACTTATGTGTGACATTTTAAAACCATCTTGTCAATGTTATGATTAAAATAAATCATTTTAAATTGTGGGAGCACATGTTTTATTTTGCAGACTGGTTTTAAGCCTGGAAATTCTTATGAATTGCATTTCTAATGCAATTTTATTTAAAGTGACTTTTGAGTATGTCATTCAATAACACAAATTCGGGGCTTACTTCTCTGCCCAAAGGAAACCCAGGGGTAGATTGTCAGATCCTTTAATATTTCAGTTATAGTGGCTGCCAAAATTGTATGACATTTACTGGGTAATTTGAGTAACAGTCATGTGAGTTAAAATTAGCCTCTAAAGGAATAGTAACGTCTCATGTTATACAGAAAACAAGATTGCATTATAATTGATGAACAGTTGTTTCAACATTGCAACTATAGACTTGGAGAAATAGCTATCATTCCCTGCCCAGATGACCCTGGTTGTCAGCATATTGATGATTTGTCTTAACTTAAAAAAAAATCAAGCATTATATCTAGCCAGTTATTGAAAGAGGACAAAAACAATTAGTCTAACACGGAATTCGATGACAGATGGTTAATGTAAAAAGTTATGTTGTAGCTGCTGTGTAATTTAGATCTGTAAAGCTGCCACATTATGATTGAAAGCGAGTGCCATTGTCCACATCAATTGATCTTGTAGACAGAATCCACTAGGAATTATGAGGTAAGGCAAAACACAGGATCCAATTTCCATAATTCTCATTACTTAGTGGGTGAGAGACTAACTTATACCCAAGTTATCTAAGTTTTGATAATCCACTGTTTCAAATGCAAATATTAAAAATGTAAATGCATCGAAACAATATCTATTGGATCTAGTCTAGACCTTAATTGGCTTTGTGCACATTATTTTTTCATATATAGTGGGTGGGTGGGGGGTTGGAATAATCAATACTGGCTATCCAACTATAAATGTTATTCTTCCAGGTAATAAATTAAAACACTCTGAAATATTAATCTGCCATTACAGTTTATATTAGTCAACCTAATAGCGAGTGTTCCTTGAATGAAGTATTCCTCTGATTCCAAAGTCTAGTCCCAAAGGGCGGGTGTTGTGTTCCATGCGAGTGAATAGAGAGTTGGCTATCAGTAGAAATGTTCGGTTCAAGTCAAAACCAATTTGAAGACATTAAACGGTGTAGCATTATTAATGAAATATTTCCCCATCAAATTTAAATAATTTCAAACAAGTTGTAATGGCTGTAGAAGTAATGTTTGATTTTCAAAAGCAAGCCTTTGCTCCATTATTGACCAATAATTGTTTCACAGTCGCAGACAAGTAACATTGTGGAGAGAAAACCATCTGTGAGCTTAACTTAAAAAAATTATATAAACCTTGTACATGGAGGAATAGACATGATATTCAGTGGCTCTTTTCCCAAATAATGCAGTGCCTCTGGAATACATTGTCAGCTGGTGTGGTGCGTACTGAATTTCTCAGCGGCGTCAAGAGGGAGCTCCATCAGTTCCTGACTGTAAGAAAGATTGTGTCATAAAGAAGGTACGTTTGTTTATCGGTCCATGTGATCTCCTGGAAAGGTTTTTGAGTGCCAGGGCAGCAGGGCATTGGAGAGGAAATTTACTGAGGTTTGTCCCCACATTGTCCCAGGGCTTTTAAGTTTTTTGCCACTCCTAGTAGATTAAGATGCGAGTTAGGGAAAGGGTAGAAGCGTTTAGCCATGATTTCCCAGAGTAATGTGGGTGGCTCACCCCTACACTTGTGGGCTTATCTTGTCTTCCTTCGGCGCCCTAGCAGAGTTTGGGAACTCTCTGACAAAGTATTACTGATGCAGATTTCCCAAATGCACGACTAATTGTCGGTCCCATGAGCTGGTGATATCTTGATGTGGGACAGTCTTGATGAGCCAACTCGTCTTCCTGCGTCATTTTAATAAGTTCATAAGCTAAACATTTCCCTCTATGTCTACTCAGAATTCACAGAGACCTGAATTTAACAAACGCTGCAACTACTTCCTTCCTGAATATTGTAGATGAAGAAGTAAGTAGCAGAGGATCTAACACAGACACAAGTTGGTTATAATCACTGACAGCGCCATGTCTGGGTTTATAATCTGTCTGCTAATGCAAGAATAATGTGGGTGGCTCACCCCTACACTTGTTGACTTATCTTGTCTTCCTTAGGCGCCCTAGCAGAGTTTGGGAACTCTCTGACATAGTATTACTGATGCAGATGTCCCAAATGCACTACTAATTGCCGTTCCCATGAGCTAGTAATATTGTTTTCTTTTTAATCTACATTGTTTTGTCTGTTTGGGGTCGGGTTAGGCATGAAAAGAAATGAAAGGACTCGGATCCGGGTAGGGTTTGGGTTGGCTGTTGTCAGGTCGGGCCCGTGTCGGGTTTTAATGTCATCCCCGAGACAGGCTTTATTTCGTGGATCATTATGTGCAGGGGGAGGGGGGAAGGTGTGTGGACATCACTTCAAAGCAGCCAATGTTTAATCACTTGCTGTCCGACTTCTCCTGTTACAAGCTGCTTCACAATGCAGTATCAGCTTTCTGTGTGGTCTCCAATTCTGCCTGAAGATGACACAGGGTAGTGACTGGTACGACAGAGCCATCTCTCAGAGTGGACTCCCGGTCTGGCTGGTGACACAGGACAGTGACTGGCACGGCAGAACCATATATCACTGTGGACTCCAGCTCCGGCTGCTGACACAGGGCAGTGGGAAGGAAATATGGAAGTTCTGAAAAAGAGGAGAAGGCTCTTGTCATCCAACAATATGGTAGGAAAGAGGAAGGTTGATTCCAGGGTAAATGTTACTTTCCTGTATCGAAAAGGGATCCCCACACGGAGCACGAACCCAAACCTCCTCCAATTCAACTTGTTCGTTCATTACCAATACCCGCTATTCAAAAACACAGGAGAGCTTTTAAGACTGAAACGAGTCCATAGAAAGTTGACTTGTTCATCGAAGCATTATCCAATCGCTGTTTGGACTCTGCAGATCAGAGTGCATTGTGAGTAGCCAATACCATATACTAAGTTAGAATAAGTACAAGTATCTGCCTATTTCATCCTGAAGGAATGTTTGGGACCCTCTCGATGAAAAGGGAAGAGGGGAAAGAAGAGGTGTTGCATCATCTGACAATTGCATGAGATGTTTTTTCTTTGTGGGAAGACGAGTGATTCGGGAATTGATGGAGGAGTAAACTAGGGCGTCACAGAGTGAATGGTGCTTTTGGATTGTTGAAAGGGGAGGGATGGGAATGATACCTTTGGTGGTCACATGGCGCTGGAGATGGCAGAAATTACAGAAAATCGTCGAATGTGAAGTTGTTGCTGTGGAAAGTGAGGACAAGGCGAACTGGATCTTGGCTCTGGTGCTGATGAGGAGGGATGAGGGCGGAATTGCAGCTAACAAGCCTGAAGAAGGGAACACTTCAGCTGAGATAAAATAGAAGCCAATTCGGAAACGATGGTATGGAAGGTGGCATCGTTGGAACTGCTGCGACAGATATGCAGTTAAAAGGAGAAGGCAATAGAGACCTGACAGGAAGGAGGATGGGAGAGGGAGGGGAGCATAATTAATTGAAATCCATTTGCCACAGTTTTGCCCATTCACCTAATGTATCAATATCGCTTTATAGTTTTATTCTTCCATCTACACTCTTGCAACGCTGTCCTGTGCCATTGGCCAATTTGGATATGTAACTTTTTAATCCCAACATCTAAGTTGTCATTAAAGACAGTGAATAACTGACTCCAAATGTGTGAAGAAACTAGTTATATTCTGCCAATTAGAGCAGTTGTACATTATCCCTACCCTCTAATTCCTGCTGCTCAGCCACATTCATAACCAGGTCAACAATTTGCGACCAATTCCACGATCGACATAAACAGCCTTTTCTGAGGGGCTCAGAAATCATAGAAAACATATGACACAGAAGGGAAGTATTTGACCCATAGTCCCCATGTCATGGAGTCATCAGAGCCACCCAACTACACATACTTAATGCCTTATGGAATCCATTTAAATATCATTCATATTTAGCAGATCTGGCAGCATCTGTGAAGATATAAACAGAGTTAAAGCTTCAGGTCTGTCCAGAATCCACAGTATTTTGCTTTTATTCATAGATATTCCACTGTCCATTATTTTAGTCACCACTTTAAAAAAGTCAGCCAGGTTTGTCAGGCTTGACTTATCCAGTACAAATCCATGCCGTCCGTCTCTGATCATCAGAAAGATATAAAGGTGTTCAGCCACTGTATCCTTAATTATAGACTCCAGTAATTTCTCAACAGTGAACGTTAGGCTAACTAGTCTTTAACTTCAGTATTACCCTTCATCACCTTTCTTAATACATTTCGATCACCAAAAAACACGAGCTAGATCACTCCTTTCAGGACAGAAGTGTCTAACCTTTTTGCGTGATGAGCCACATTACATTTTTGTCATGCATGAGGGGGTGGTGGGGGTAGGTAGTGAGGAAATTTCAGAAAGATAAAGGCATTAGAATGTTTTTTTTGCAATTTTGATTAATAGTAAAATATTTTTGCGAACAAGCTTGAAATGAGAAGACTAAGTTATTAACTTACTTTCACGTCACAATCCTGAACACAGATGTGGAGAGATACCTACCATTGCGTTTTTGCTTATCCATGTGGATTATGTCTGGCTGCACACAAAATGTAACGATGCAGCTGTTCTGGACAGATGTCCATCTGTCAGGAGTGATACTGATTGCTCTCTTCCCCCCTCTATACTTTTTCACTGTCAGACTCTCTGGTTGGAACTTTATTTTGGGGCACAGGCCCTGTCATCTGGCTTAAAAGTCGGGGCGAGCGCACCTTTGCCAGGCCTGGGAGCTAGGCAGAGATTTTAAGTGGTTCAGGCCCTGACTTTGCCTTGGGCATGAATTCTGCCTTTCTGAGGCAGGAAGTCCAGCCTGCATGAACTGCCAGCCAATTCGGGAGCCTGAAGCTCCTCAGTCCCAGCAGCGCCACCGGGCGCAGTGGCCACTGCAGGAATGCACCCAGCTTCAGGAGGATCAAGAACGCTGGTGCAGAAAATGGGATGTGGGGTTTTAGGCTTTACCAGGGAAATCAGATGGCCCTGGTGAGGAGGGTGGGTGGGGTCAATCAGGAGGATGGTGGGAAATGCACCAGCAGAGAAAGCAGCACCTGCCTTCCATGAGGCAGAGGGTGATCCATCAGGAGAGCCACTCCCTCAGGCCTGCAAGGTATTACTGGGCTTTTACTAGCTGATAAAGTGCCCACCCACCGCTGGTAATATACCAACAGTAGTGGCAGAAGCCCTTTAAGTTGCAATTAATTGGCCACTTAACAGCATAAATTGGCCTGGAGGCGGCGTTCCCTTTGTCACCTTCCCACTTCCGCTCCTCGTAAAAGTGCCACGGAGGTGGGAAGGTGATGGAAACAGCATCCCCAGCTTCGTGCGCAATTTTACCACTCTCCCAACCCCCTGTGCCAGCCCGCTCCCTCAGCGGGCATACGATTTTGTCCTCAGTGTCTGTGAGTGTGTGTCTCACTCTCTCTGTCTTGCCCCTCTACTTTATCTGTCATTGGTCCGTAGACGAATCTTCTCTCTCTCTCTCTTCCTCTGTCTCTTCCTCCTCCTCCCCTCCTCCTCATCCTCCTCTCCGCAGCAGCCATTCTCATTGAATCAGTCCCGAACTGCCAAAAAAAGTACTGTGTACATTTCTGAGTACCAAACTATAGCAAGGATGTGATTGCACTGGGGAAAGTGAGGAGGAGATTCACCGGGGTGTTGCCTGTGCAGGAGCATTTCAGCTATGAAGAGAGACCGAAAAGGCTAAGGTTGTATTCCTTCGAACAGAGAAGGGTATGGGGGGACCTGACTGAGCTGGACAAAATTATGAGGGGCATTAATAGGTTAGATAGGAAGATTTTTTCCCCTTAGCAGAGGGGTCAGTAACCAGGGGACATAGATTTAAGGTAAGCGGCTGGAGGTTTAGAGGGGATTTGAGAAAAAATGTTTTCACTAAGAGGTTGGGTGGAATATGGAACACACTGCATGATGAGCTCGTAGAGGCAGGAACACTCACAACATTTAAAAAGTATTTACATGAGCACTTGAAACGCCATTGCATACAAAGCTATCGGCCAAGTGCTGGAAAACGGGAATAGAATAGTTAGGTGCTTGATGGCCGGCACAGACACGATGGGACGAAGGGCCTGTTTCTGTGCTGTATAAGTCTATGAGTCTATAATCAAGGTAGGTCTCCGAGGTGATGGCTACATATAGACGTTGTGAGTTACTAGCTATCCTCAGAAATGGAGATAGGAATTCGAGGCACCGAATTGGTGATGGGTCGGATAGAGGTAGGATAGGGGTGGCAGCTAGAAGCAAAGTTCTTTTTTCAGTTGAGAATGAGTTCATGGAATCGCCCTGAAACAGTCATCAATATACCCAAACAAGATGCCATGTGCTGGTTGGGGATAAATGTGTCAAAGGACTGGTTGTATAGGCGAGGGATCGCGATGCAGAGAGGCTGCACATCCTGGTAAGAGATAAATATGTATCTGTACGATACATCTTGGTGACACATGGAGTGTAAAGCGACTGAACATCCCGGTGATGGATGGAGAAGTAGAGACCTGAATATTTTGAATGGGTTAAGTTCTAAATAGTCTGGACATCCTGGTAAAGATGGAAATGCTGAGGGACTGGCAGTCCTGATGAGGAATGCCTTTCCTGAATGGATTGAGTTTTAAAGGGATTGGTCGTCCTGGTGAGAGATAGAGCTTTAGCTGAATTCCACGTTCTGGAGAGACAGAGAGGTTCAGAGGGAATGGACATCTCGGTGAGAGATGAAAATGCGGAGTAGTCAGACGCCCTGGTCAGGGATGGATGTGTAGCAGTCTAATTGTCCTGTTTGCAGTGGTGGACTGGATGCACATGGTGAAAAGGAGACTGTTCTGACCAGCAACCCGGAATAGCTAAAGTCGTGTATGGTGAGAGAAGACAAGGGGAGAAAGTAATGTTGTGACAGGAACAATTAAGATCCGTCGGAAAGGAACAAGTAGAAATGTTAAGTCCATCGAGGTGTTTCGAGCATTATCTGCTGTCAATTCTAATATGGTTGCCCTCTGCTGGTGGATATCGGTGTTTTCGTAGGTGCAGAAATGGAATAGAAATTACAAACTGCTGGAGAATAGTGCACGGTCAAGTCGTTCCCCCGACTCAGTAACAATTGTGACCCACTGATGAATAACTGCAAGATTTAAGAATTGAATTGCAAAAACACATTAACTTCTGGTCAAATTCTCCTGTTCTGTCGCCATACTCCTGAATCCTCAGGGATAATGGAGCACAGTAAAACAACATTGTATTGTATCTAGGAATTAGTGTATGTTTAATACTTGAACCATAATATAGACATTAATATTGATAAAGGCACAAATTCCAACTAAAACATTGAATAAATGTATTATTTTGACGTTATTTCCATTGTGCATTATTACTTACATTATAAACTGCAGTAATTTGTCCACATTGAGTATCTCGCGGTGCAGGAAGCAGTTACAATAAATTCAGATAAAGGAGACAGACCTTTTATTTGTTATCTGACGTATTCTTTAACAGGATATGGAAAATAAGAAAGCAGAAAACACACATACCTTCTTTAATAGGCTATGGAAAAGTGGCGTGATTTCAAAACCAACTTCATAGAAATTCCTTATAAATAAACAATGGTTTTAATCACTAGGAAGCGTTGGTTATTCCATGCGGATTAATGTATCTCTGTACTGGTATAGACAGACAAATGATCCGAAAAAAATTATGTTTTGCATTTTAATTAAACATGAAACACACACTTTCAGACAAACTCTGGAGAAAAGTCAAATCTAATTGTTTCAACACACAGTAATATTTGATTAAAATAAAGTGATGTTTTTTATGGTGAAGCAAAGTACAGTCAGCATGTTTACACTGTTGGAAAAGTTCAGACTATTCTCCCAGATTTAACACGGAATATTTTCCACCAGTCTCTGATCCGCCTCCAGACATCAGACACAGGACTGGAGACTGACTTTTACCTTGAAGGAAAACAAAACCACCTTGAGAAGGTTAAAACAATGCCAACCAACAACACAAACAAATCAAACACAGTATATGTCCTTAACTCAGAATATTTGTTTCAATAAGCCTTATATTTCAATAGTAAATGCACAGAATGTTCTCTGATATTTTGGAATCACTAACAGTTGAAAACACCACTCATTATCATATTAATATCGGAACCAGCCAGGGCTTCACACTGCCAGCACAAATAAATGGAACAAATAATAAAGCATTGGTCTTACCGAGTTGATGTTGATGTGAAATATTAAACCACTGCCCACCAGCGGCGAAATGTCTGGTAATGTGAACGTGTCACAGTGAACATCCTCAATGTATTCAGTGAACCAGGATAGGTGCGGGTCTGACAGCCGTATACTGTGGAGAGAAATATTATGGATTAATGACTGGACTGAAAGCGGTTTCAGTGCGGGTCTGAGAGCTGTGTACTGTGGTGAGAAAGATTATGGATTAAGGATTGGACTGAATGCGGTTTCAGTGCGGGTCTGAGAGCTGTATACTGTGGAGAGAATGATTACGGATCAATGATTGAACTGAAAGCGGGCTCAATGCGGGTTTGAGAGATGTATAATGTGGAGAGAAAGATCATGGATCAATGATTGGACTGAAAGCGGACTCAATGCGGGTCTGAGAGATGTATAATGTGCAGAGAAAGATTATAGATCAAGGATTGGGCAGAAAGCTGGATCAGTGCGGGTCTGAGAGCTGTATACGTTGCAGAGAAAGATTATGGATTAATGATTGGACTGAAAGCGGGATCAGTGCGGGTCTGAGAGCAGTATACTGCGGAGAGAAAGATCATGGATTAATGATTGGACTGAAAGCTGGATCAGTGCGGGTCTGAGAGCGGTATACTGTGCAGAGAAAGATTATGGATTAATGATTGGACTGAAAGCGGGATCAGTGCGGGTCTGAGAGCTGTATACTGTGGAGAGAAAGATCATGGATTAATGATTGGACTGAAAACGGGATCAGTGCGGGTCTGAGAGATGTATACTGTGCAGAGAAAGATCATGGATTAATGATTGGACGAAAGCTGGATCAGTGCGGGTCTGAGAGCTGTATACTGTGGAGAGAAAGATTATGGATTAATTATTGCACTGAAGCGGGTTCAGTGCTGGTCTGAGAGATGTATACTGTGCAGAGAAAGATCATGGATTAATGATTGGACTGAAAGTGGGATGAGTGCGGGTCTGAGAGCTGTATACTGTGCAGAGAAAGATTATGGATTAGTGACTGCACTGAAAGCAGGTTCAGTGCGGGTCTGAGAACTGTGTACTGTGGATAGAAAGATTATGGATTAATGAATGGACTGAAAGCGGGAACAGTGAGGGTCTGAGAGCTGTATACTGTGCAGAGAAAGATTATGGATTAATGATTGGACTGAAAGCGGGTTCAGTGCGGGTCTGAGAGCTGTATACTGTGCAGAGAGAGTAGGCGGTGTTATCACGAGACTAGTAACCCAGAGATCCAGGGTTTTCCTCTGGGGACATGGTTGCGAATCCCAACACAGCAGAAGGTGGAATTTGAATTTCATTAATAAATCTGAAATTAAAACGAGTCTAATGATGGCCATGAAACGATTGTTGTAAAAACCCATCTGGTTCACTCATGTCCTTTAGGGGAGGAAATGAGCTGTCCTTACCTGGTATGGTCGACATGTGACTCCAGACCCACAGCAATGTGGTTAAATCTTACATGCCCTCTGAAATGGCCAAGCAAGCCACTCAGTTGTACCTAACCGCTACGAAATCAATAAAAAGGAATGAAACCGGACGGACCACCCGGCATTGACTTAGGCACCGGAAGCGACAA
Organism: Heterodontus francisci; assembly: GCF_036365525.1. Lineage (NCBI taxonomy): Eukaryota > Metazoa > Chordata > Chondrichthyes > Heterodontiformes > Heterodontidae > Heterodontus > Heterodontus francisci. Next base: position 2,496,887 of record NW_027141156.1, on the reverse strand, counting down.
TGGAAAACCCAGCCCTGTCGAGAGTGCAAAGTCCTCCTTACTAGCATCTGGGGGCTTGTGCCAAAGTTGGGAGAGCTGACCCACAGACTAGTCAAGCAACAGTCATACTCACCGAATCATGCGTTACAGACAATGTCCCAGATACTGCCATCACCATCCCTAGGTGCGTCCTGTCCCATCGGCAGGACAGACCCACCAGAGGTGGTGGCATTGTGGTATACAGTAGGGAGGGAGTTGCCCTTGGAGTCCTCAACATTGACTCCAGACCCATGAAGTCTCATGCAATCAGGTCAAACATGGGCAAGGTAACCTCCCACTGATTACCACCTACCGCCCTCCCTCAGCTGATGAGCTGAACTGGAGTAGCCATATAAATACCGTGGCTACAAGAGCAGGTCAGAGGCTAGGAATCATGAGGCGAGTAACTCACCTTCTGACTCCCCAAAGCCTGTCCACCATCTACAAGGCACAAGTCAGGAGTGTGATGGAATACTCTCCATTTGCCAGGATGGGTGCAGCTCCAACAACACTCAAGAAGCTCGACACCATCCAGAACAAAGCAGCCCGCTTGATTGGCACCCCATCTACAAACATTCACTCCCTCCACAACCGACGCACAGTGGCAGCAGTGTGTACCATCTACAAGATGCAATGCACCAAGGCTCCTTAGACAGCACCTTCCAAACCCGCGACCTCCGCCAACTAGAGGGACGAGGCCAGCACATACGTGGGAACACCACCACCTGCAAGTTCACCTCCAAGCCACACACCATCCTGACTTGGAACTATATCGCCGTTCCTTCAATGTCGCTGGGTCAAAATCCTGGAACTCCCTTCCCACCAGCACTGTGGTTGTACCTACCCCACGTGGACTGCAGCGGTTCAAGAAGGCAGCTCACCACCACTTTCTCAAGGGCAATTAGGGTTGAGCAATAAATGCTGGCCTGGCCAGCGACGCCCACATCCCGTGAATGAATTTTTGAAAAAGAGAAAGATTATGGATTAATGATTGGACTGAAAGTGGGTTCAGTGCGGGTCATCTATATTCGTATCAATAATGTAAAGGGGACTGGACTTGTTGACCTCTGAATGTTTTCCAGCTCCATTCCCCGTGCTGTGTTTTGCCACGGGATTATAGCAGATGAAGTGGATCTGCTCTGCGTGAATCAGGGTGTTCAGATTGAACACTTGAAGGATTTCCAATGGGAGTGTTAACAAGAGAGATATCACACACTGAAAAACATCAGGATGTCTTTTATAAAATTAATCAAGCTTTTTTTAATATGTTGACCCTCAAACTAGGGTGTCAACTGACATGGCGGACAAAGCCACCTGCACGAGATACTTCATACAAACACTTTGATTGATACTTAAATTACGTAGCTACTAGTTATTTCACTTGTTAAACTGCTTGTTACTAGTTACAATAAATCACAAGACTGACGGCTTGGACTTAAATACCTACCATTGCGAGGTGATGTGATCAGTCTCCCTCTGATGGGTTCTCTTCACTGAATCCCAAACTCGGAGTTCCTTCCGCGATGGCTCTGCAACCCACCGTCATTTGGAGGTTTCTAGCCACCTCTTTTTACCCAGTTGTTCCCAGGCTCAAGAATGTTCTTTGTCATGTACACCCATGACTTGGAGTCAGTGTTAATTGCAAAGCAAAACAAAGTACTTCCGCTGGTCTTGTTCTTCTTATCTATCCGTGTCTAGCAATCTTCAAACCACTTACAGTCTTATTTGGAGCACATCTTATCACACACTGCCTATTCAGCAAGCTGGATTTGCTCAACTGAAAATTGCAGCTATTTCACAGTTCTTGTCCTTGTGTAAGGCTGGCTATTTTCCCCTTCATGCTCTGCAGATCCTTAGCTGTTAGCCATCTGGCATCAGATAGCCTTTTGATCCATGAAACATTAGCGAATTGGATCATGAAGGATTCCTGATCATACCCCACCTCGCGACAGCAGATATTCAAGTCCATGCCATTTTACATTTATTTATATCCGTCATTAGTTCGCGTTTTTTTTGCAAATGCCAGTCCATTTCTAACTTCCCTTCCATTTCTACTTTCCAATGTTTAAACATAATCAGAGTATACATTTGATACATCAAAATCACAACCATACCAATAATCCCAATGTGTGAAATAATTCTAATCCATGGATGTATCTGTATGTTGGTATCCCAATTCAAAAACCCACCAGCTAATCGTTTCAATCTTTCATCCAGTTCCCTTGTCAAGATTATATGGTTCCCAGGTTCATCCTGAACCTGCTTGTCCCGTGCCGACGCCTCAATGAACATCAAATTGGGAAAAGCTGAGGCACATTTAGTTTAGTTTAGAGATACAGCACTGAAACAGGCCCTGCGGCCCACCGAGTCTGTGCCGACCATTAACCACCCATTTATACTAATCCTACACTAATCCCATATTCCTACCACATCCCCACCTGTCCCTATATTTCCCCACAACCTACCTATACTAGGGACGATTTATAATGGCCAATTTAGCTACCAACCTGCAAGTCTTTTGGCTTGTGGGAGGAAACCGGAGCACCCGGAGAAAACCCACGCAGACACAGGGAGAACTTGTAAACTCCACATGGGCAGTACCCAGAATTGAACCCGGGTCGCTGGAGCTGTGAGGCTGCGGTGCTAACCACTGCGCCACTGTGCTGCCCTAAATGCACACTTGTCTATTCAATGGGACCCTAATAGTCAGTTCAAATTTTATGCCAACACACCAGGTAAATACTGAACCAGGTGCCTCGCTGTCCAGTTGTGGCCCTGGGAATTGTCGATGATATGCATTTTCCTTACTTTCTGATGCATCACGAGTTGAAAACACTTCGTGCCTGTTCCCCCATAAGCGACTCCAGGTCGAGGAGATCGGTATCTTCCTAGGCCGTCTTCTCCTTTGGCCCTGGGATAGTTGTTGTCGTCGGGTCCCTTGATCATTCCCTAAGGCCTGTTCCACTTGTGGAACTTGTGGCAGTGGCAGAGGGATAGGGGCCGGAGATGATATGTCGCATGCGTCCATCAACACAGGATGCTTGTGGTTACACTGTTTGCTGAACAATTATAATTTGTTCAAATGATACAATTTGGTCTTCCCTGAGTCCAGCAGGACGTTGTGCACCGTGGGACTAGCTTTGCTCACTATGGACTAGGGGCCAAAATACATAGGCGACAAGAATGTGCTAGGCTGGTGGACCTGGAGCATTACTCTCTGTCCTCCATCATATTCGACCGACTTCACCTTGCCGTCGAAATATGCCTTATTACATTAATTCTTCTGTTTCATGTTGACCGCGGCAGCTGTTTATGCAACCTAGACATTGACCAATAACTGTTGCACTGCTTTCGCATGACTGAGAGCCGTTCGTCCTCTCATGGGATGTTCTGTCATCAGGACATGAGGGGTAAAGCCTGTTGAGCTTGATACAGTGTTACGTACCAGCATTAGGACAAAGGTTAGGAGCACATTCCATGTAGAATTGTTCTGTTGGATGGTCTTCTGGATCATGCCTTGCCTGGTTCTATTCATCCTTTCTACTATACCACCAGATTGCGGATAGTAAGTTATGTGGAATTTATGATTTATTCCCAATGAGGCCATTACATTTTGCATGACCTGGACGGTAAAATGTGTACCCTGGTCGGACTCCATACTGCGTTGGAGTCGTCATATGGTTAATACCTGCTGCACCAATATGTCGGCCGTTATTTAAGCTGTATTGATTCTAGTGTGGAAGGCTTCGACCCATTGGTAAATGTGCTGGGATTACCAGTGGCCTGATTTGATGCCGCACCTTCCTGGTTTGTAAGAGATACTCAATACAATTCCAAATGCGAGATGCGCAGGCCTGGGAGGAATTGGCTCTTTCATTGTGATTGAGTGGCACGCATAACTAATCCAGCTGGGGTGAACAGAGTGTTTGCTTGTACCGACCATTTAGTTTAGTTCTGTTTAGAGATACAGCACTGAAACAGGCCCTTCGGTCCACCGAGTCTGTGCCGACCATCAACCACCCATTTATACTAATCCTTCACTAATTCCATATTCCTACCACATCCTCATCTGTCCCAATATTTTCCCTGCCACCTACCTATACTAGGGGCAATTTATAATGGCCAATTAACCTATCAACCAGCAATTCTTTGGCATGTGGGAGGAAACTGGAGCACCCAGAGGAAATCCACGCAGTCACAGGGAGAACTTGCAAACTCCACACAGGCAGTACCCAGTATTGAACCCGGGTCGCTGGAGCTGTGAGGCCGCGGTGCTAACCACTGCGCCACTTTACTGGGGTGTGAGTGGGACTCAGTACCATTCTAGATGGGATGTGCAGAAGTCTGTTTTCAATGGCCTTATCCTGATGTGTGAGTGTGGCTCTGTACCACTCCAGCTGGGATTAACACTGGCCTGGTGTGAACTTGCTCTTTCCTGATACGTGAGTGGGTCTTAGTACCACTCCACCTGGTATTATCGCAGACTGGTTCGAACTGTCAATTTCCTGGTGTGTGAGTGAGACTCAGTACCATTCCAGCTGGGATTAAAAAAGGCCTGGATTGAATTGGCTCTTTCCTGGTGATGTGAGTAGGACTCAGTACTACCTCAGTTGGAATAACAAAATAGACCAGGGTTGAATTTGTCAACTCCTGGTGTATGAGTGGAACTAATTTCCACTCTAAACAGAATGTACACAAAACTGCATTGATTTGACCCTTTTCTGATGTGTGTGTGGGACTCAGAACGATTCCTGCTGGGATTAACACTATCCTGATTTGATTTGGCCATTTCCTGGTGTGTGAGTGCCACTCCATCCGGGATTAACAGGGGCCTGTTTTGAATTGGCACATTCCACGAGAGCGCATTGTACTCAGTACCACTCCAGTTGAGATTAGCACAGGCCTGGTATGAATTTGCCATTTCCTTGTGTGTGAGTGGGACTCAGTACCACTCCAGCTGGGATTAGCGGGGGCTCTTTGAGAATTATCCCATTCCTGGTGAGTGAGTTGGTCTCAGTGCCACTCCAGCTGAGAGTAACACAGTCCTGGGTAGATTTGGCCCTTACTTGGTGTGTGATTGGGACTCAGTTCCACACTAAATGAGATTAACCCAAGCCTGGTTTAATTTGACCCTATCCTGGTGTGTCATTGGGGCTCAGTGCCGCTCCAAATGGGATTAACACAAGCCTGGTTTAACTTGACCCTATCCTGGTGTGTCAGTGGGGTTCAGCACCACTCCAGCTGGAAGGTACACAAGCCTGTTTTGAATTGGCCCTTCCTTACCTGGTGTGTGAATGGGACGCAGTTCCTTGCTATCTTGGATTTGTACAAGCCTAGCATTAATTGGCACTTTCCTGCTGTGTGGATGGGGCTTAATACCATTTCAACTGGGATTAAAGCAGGCCTGGTTTCAATTGCCCTTTCCTGTTGTGTGAGTGGGGCTCAGTACCACTCCAACTGGGAATATCACAGGCCTGAATCGAATTGTCCCTTGTTTGCTGTGTGAGTGGGACTCAGTATCACTCCTGCTGGGATTAACTCAGATCATTTTTTAATTGGCCATTTCGTGATGTGTGTGTTGGACTAGACATCATTCCATCTTGAATTAACACTGGCCTAGCTTGAAATGGCCCTTTCTTCATGTGCGAGTGTTACTAAGTATCAATCCACTGGGATTGACACAGGCCTGGTTTGATATGCAATTTTCTGGTGTGTGAACGGGATTCAGTGCCATTCCAGCTTGGATTAACATAGGCCTAAATTGAATTGGCCCTTTCCTGTTTTTTGTGTGATCTGCAGTGCGATCATTTTATGTAATATTTGGAATTGCCATTTTAATGATGTGCCCTCTGGTCGGTTTATGTGATATGCATAATGACTATTTGAAGTGACAGACAGTGCATTCATTTTATGTGATCTGCCCTGCGACAATTTTAATTGACATGCACAGAGAACATTTTAAATAATATGCTCTGTCACCATTTTAGGTGACATAAACTGCGGTCATTTTGAAGTGACATGCACTGCCACCATTTTAAGTGAGATTTACTAGGGCCATTTTAAGTGGTATGCAGTACGGCCATTTTAAGTGACTTGCACAAGCCCAAAGACATGCAGGTTGGTAGGTAAATTGGCCATTATAAATTGTCACTAGTATAGGTAGGTGGTAGGGAAATCTAGGGACAGGTGGGATGTGGTAGGAATACGGGATTAGTGTAGGATTAGTATAAATGGGTGGTTGATGGTCGGCACAGACTCGGTGGGCCGAAGGGCCTGTTTCCGTGCTGTATCTCTAAACTCTAAACTAAGCATCCATTTTAAGTGATCTGTTGTGCGATTATTTTAAGTGAAATGCATTATACCCATTTTATTTGGTATGCCCTGTGACCATTTTAAGTGACATGCACTGCACCTATTTTAACTGATCTGCACTGCATCCATTTTAAGTGACATGTCGCATGGTCATTTGGGCTGCGGTCGTTTTAAGTGATATGCACAGTGGCCATTTTAAGTTTTGTTGACTACGGTCATTTTACGTGTTTGCAGTGCAACCATTTTTACTGTCCTGCACTGTGGCCACTTTAAGTGATAGACTCTATGGCCATTTTAAGTGATTTACAGTATGGCCATTTTAGGTGGCCTGTTCTGCAACATTTTCAAGTGACATGCGGTGTGTCCATTTTAAGCGACATGCACTGTGACCATTTTAAGTGACATGCACTGCGCCACTTTAAGTGATAGGCCCTATGGCCATTTCAAATGATTTGCAATGTGGTCATTCTAAGTGACCTGTACTGCGACTGTTTCATGGGACATGCCGGGTGGCCATTTGAAATAGAATGCACTGCAGTCTTTTTAAGTGATATGCACTGTGAACATTAAAAGTGGCATTCTCTGTGGCTATTTCAAGTGACCAGAACTGAAGCCATTTGAAGTGATCTGCACTGCAGCAATTTAAAGTGAGATGTCCCGCAACCATTTTAAATGAGAAGTACTGTGACCATTTTAAGTGATATGCACAGTGACCATTTTAAGTGGCATTCCGTGTGATTATTTCAAGTGATCTGCACTGCGGCCATTTGAAGTGACATGCACTGTGGCCATTTTATATAATTATGCACATCGGCATTTTACATGCTATGCACTGCGACCATTTAACTGACATTCACTGCAGCCATTTTAAATGATATTCACTGAGGCCTGTTTGAAATGAGAACAATCCACGGTGATCATTTTCAATGTTTTCCATCTACGGCAGTGAATGTATGAGATGTAATGGATTATAAATGAGTGCAAAGGACCATAAAGGATAATAAATCATACACAATCACAAAGGATTATAATGATTTATAAAGTATCAAGCAGAGTTTATAACGGTTATGAAGCGCTGTAAATGTTTATAAGTGATTATAAACGGTTCTCCAGAATTATAAAGAATTTTTTATTTAACAAACGCATTATAAATGATTATGAAGAGTTCTGGCTGCAGCTTCCCGTCACCACAGGTAACAGGCCACGCCCTCACATCAGGGGAAACAGGCCTCGACCCCACTCCCGGTCACCCTTGGAGTCAGGTCCCGCCCCCACTCTCCATTACCCTGCGAAACCGACGCCGCCCCCACTCTCCATCACCCTGGGAAACAGGCACCGCCCCAATACCCATCACAATGGGAATCAGGCCCCGACCCCTCTCCCCATCACCCTGCGAAAGTGGCCACACCCCTACTCCACGTCACCATGGGAAATAGGCTGCGCCCACGCCAGTGCCCCCCGTAGCCATGGAAACAGGCCCCGCCCCCACTCCCCATCACCTGAGGGAACAGGCCCTGCCCCCTCTCCCCATCACCACTGGAAACAAGCCCCACCTCCAAATGTTCGTCACAGTGACAGGCCACGCGCCAGCGCTGTCACCATAGTAACACGCCCCGCCCCTGCTCTGTCTCCAAGGTGACAGGCCCCACACCCGCTTTGTCTCCATAATGACAGACCTGCTGCAGCTCTGTCTCCATAGCGACAGTCCCCAACTGAACTCTGTCTCCATAGTGACAGGCTCCGCTGGAAATAGTCAATGATTCAGTTCCTCTCATCATCGAATGAATTTAACAATTGAAGTAAGGGGATATTTCAGCATATTCTTCAACTGCTTTCTGAACTGAGTCTGGATTACGGCATAAATAGCAGTGTTTGTGCAGCAACTCAGGAGCTGCAGCATGAAGCCCAATTCCCGCAGAAACTGAGGCAGATAAACAGACACAGACCCCAAATACCAGATACTCCTCCATATCGAAAAGACCATTAACACTGCCCACAACAGGATGAAATTCCCCGAGATAACTGACAGGAAAATTATGGATTTCCTTCGACTATCCATCTCTGCGTCTCTGCGACTCCCCCCACTGCTGTGAGCTCGGAGTCTCCTGCGCCCCCTGCTGCTCACTAAAATGTGCCTGACGGTGAGAGCATTGAGCAGCAGAATCACCACAAATGGAATCCCCGGGGTTAGAATGTTGTGGAGGAGCTCGCTTGTTACCCAGAAGCGAGATAACATAACATCCTCTGTTACTTCACAAAACCAGGGGTCATTCTCCAGAGAATACTGACCCATTAACATAAAATACCAGAAGATGTTCTTTAAACAGCTCAGCACTGTCACTGTTCCCACAACCACAGCCGACGTTTTCTCACTGCAGTATTTACTTTTCAGATTCTGGCAACAAATGGCCACAAATCGATCAAAGGTGAAAGTGACGGTGAACCAGACAGAACAGTCTGTGGCTGCGTAAAGCAGGACGGCGTGGATATTGCACACGGGGATGGACTCCAGGAACTGAAACTGTTCCCAATAAACAATGGGAATGTGTCTCAAAATCAGGTCCAGGATAATGACCAGTAGATCCGCCGCTGACATGGCCACCAGGTAGTGCATGACACATTTGGAGAGACCACACTTTCCCCGAGAGAGGATCCCAATCGTCAGCAAGTTAACTGTGAGGAAGGGAAATAAATAGAGAAATTATACATCCGGCTGGAGCAAAGGTACCAGTTTGATTGAGGACTTATTGAGACTTATAAATGTGTTCCTATATCCAGTGATGTATTGAAAAGATTGGACCTGAATGAACAAATGGGAAGGTCTGTGATACGGTGGAAGGCAGGAGAGATTAAATAATAAAAGGATGAAATTGAAATTGTTAAACTCAATGTTGATCATAAATCTCCCCCTCTCAGCTGTCCCTGTCTGGTTTAAAAACTGTTCCATCTCTAATCTCTCCCTCTTCTGATGAAGGGTCACCGACCTGAAACATTAACTCGGTTTCTCTCTCCACAGTTGATGCCAGACCTGCTAAATATTTCCAGCATTTTCTGTGTTTATAACAGATTTGCAGCCTCTGCAGCAGTTTCCTCTTGTATAGATAGTTGAATGATGAACTGACTGAGATTCCCTTAGCTGTGATAGGCAGCACGGAATTCAATTATCTCAAAGCAACAATTGCAAATGAGTCCACTGCAAAATCAGTGAAATAAATAATCTCAATCGTCACTAAGGTAACTGTAAAGAAGGGAAATTATCAGGAAATGTTACACCGGGTTTGGAGTAAAAATAACAGTTTGATGGATTTCGGTGTGACGCTTATCCACTTGTTACCACATTCAGTATCTATCTAATTATTGTTCCAGTGACAGGGATTACTGCTGGTGACGGGAGGATGATTTTAGTGGAGCCAACTGAGGTTCCAACGATGGTCGAAAAGGTGAGGGGAGCAAAGTATCTGAAATTCGGAGCTCACACCACTTCCAATTCAGTGACGTTCGGCAATTAAATGCTTGCTGCTGTTTTCCACAGCCCTTTAAGTTTGGGGATCCCGCCTGTCAAAGCTGCTGAATAATCAGAGGGCCAACATTTCAGTATTATCAACAACACCACCGGGAACAGTGGTACTGCCAGTACCACACCAGGCCTGAGTGCAGGAATTTGGCTGGAGCCCTAGGCCTCAGATCAGTGTGGCTACGACACCAAAGCCAGCCCGTTTGTCGGGGCCACTGCTGGGAATACACCAGGCCAGGAACCAGGACCATGGCTGGAGTCCCGGATCCCATTTAAGTGTGGCGAGGACACCACGGTCAGTCATGGAGTGTGTGTGTGTGTGTGTGTGCGTGTGTGTGTTTGTCTCCTTGCCTGATGCGTGATGTGTATGTGTGTGTGCATGTGTGCATGCGTGTCTGCATGTCTGACTCTGCATCTGGGTGTGTCTGTGGTTGGCTGTGGGTGGGCATTGGTGTGTGTATCTATGTGTGTGCGTTTGTATGTGTGTGTGTGTGTGTGTGTGTGTGTGTGTGTGTGTGTGTGTGTGTGTCTCAGAGCCTGGGTTGTACTTTGTCTCTTCGTGTGCGTGTATGTGTGTCTGTGTGCGTGTGTGCGTGCATGTGTTAGTTTCACTCAGGTCATGGTTCGTGCTGTGTCTGTGCATTTGAGTGTGTTTTATGTCTCAGGGCCTGGGTTGAGATGTGTGTCTGTGTGCGTGCCTCTGTGTTTGTGCTTTGTATTTGTGTGTGTGTGCCACAGGGCCTGGACTGTGCTATGTGCCTTCGGGCGTGTGTTTGTTTGTCTGTGTCTGTTTGTGTTTGCATCTGAGGTTTTGTGTGGTTGGGTGAGAGTGCACGTGTATGTGTGTCTGTGTTTGTGTGTGTGTCTCCAATCTGGGTGGTGCTGTGTGTGTCTATGTCTAGTGCTTCTTTTGTGCTATGTTTGTCTGTGTGTGTGTGTGTGTGTGTATGTGTTTGTATGTGTATCTTAGGGCCTGGGCTGTGTGTGTTTGTATGTGCATCTCAGGACTGTGTGTATGTGCGTGTGTGTGTATCTCTGTGTGTGCGTTTATGTGTGTGCGTGTCAGTGTGGTTTACGTCTTGGGTCCTGAATGGTGGTCTATGTTTGCGTGAGTGTGCGTGCATGCGTGTGATTGTGTCTGTGCTTTGCAAGCTCGGTGCCTGGGGTATGACCTGTGTCGGTGAGTATGTGTGTGTGTGTTCATTTTCTTCAGTGCCTGCTTTGCAATATTTTCGTGCGTGTTTGTTTCTGTGTCGGGCTCAGCAACTGGGATCTGAATTGTCTGTTTGTGTATGTGTGTGTATGTGTGTGTCTTTGTTTGCAAGTCTGTTTCAGTGACTGGGATTTGACTCCTGTATGTGTGTGTGTGTTTCAGGGCCTGGGTTATGGTGCATGTCTGCGTGAGTGTGTTTATTTGTCGTTGTGTTTTGTGCATCTTTATATAGGGCCTGGCGTGTGCTGTGTGCCTATTTGTGTCTCTTTGCGTGTGTGTGTATGTGTCTCATGGTCTGTGTTTCTCTGTGTGTGTGTGCCTGCGCGTGAGTATGTGTGTGTGTTTATTTGTGTGTGTGTGTATGTATGTGTGTTTGTATCAGTGCCTGTGTTGATAAGTGTCTGCGTGTGTCAGACCCTGTGTTGTGTGTGTGTGTGTTGTGTGTCTTTGTGTCTGTGTGTTTGCGTCTGAGTGTGTGTGCGTGTGTTTCATGTCTTGGGTCCTGAATGGTGCTCTATGTTTGTGAGTGTGTGTGTGTGTGTGTATGTGTGTGTGTGTGTGTTAGAGGCTGGGTTGTGTGTTTCGTTTGTGTGTCATTGTGTGTGAGCTTGACAGGTTCAGTGCCTGGTGTATGACCTGTGTCGGTGTGTATATATGTGTGTGTATTCATTTTCTTTAGTGCCTGCTTTGTAATATTTTCGTGTGTGTTTGCTTCCGTGTCAGGCTCAGTGCCTGTTGTGTGATCTGATGCACGTGTGGTTTTTTTTTTGGTCTGTGTGTGCGTGTCTGTGTGTAGGTGTGTGTCTTTGTCTGTGTGTCCGGCTCAGTGCCTGCAGTGTGATCCCTGTATGTGTGTGGACACGTGTGAATGTGTGTGCGCACGTGTGTGCGTGCGTCTATGTGTGTGTGTTTGTTTATGTATGCATGCCCATGTGTCTGAGATTGTATATGATTGTTGGTGGTTGTATTGTCCGTTGTAAACATGTGTTTGAGTCTCAGGGCCCAGATTGTTTTGTTTGTGCGTGATTGTATCAGTGCCTGTGTCGATGTGTGTGTGTTTGCATCAATGCCTGTGTTGATGTGTATGTGTTTCATGCTCTGTGTTCTGTGTGTGTCTGTGTATGTTTCTGTCAGTGCTTCTGTTGTTCTGTGCATGTGTGAGTAAGTCTGTGCCTGTGTGCACGCGCGCGCATGTGTGTTTGTTTCAGTGTCTGTGTTTATAGAAACATAGAAAATAGGAGCAGGAGTGGGCCATTGGGACCTTCGAAACTGCTCCAACATTTATTGTGATCATGGCTTCAGTAGCCTGCTCTGGATGTCGCCCCATTCCCTCTGATCCCTTTAGACACAAAAGCTATATCTAACTCCTTCTTGATAACATACAATGTTTTGACCTCAACTGCTTCCTGTGGTAGCGAATTCCACAGGCTCACCACTCTCTGGGTGAAGACATTTCTCCTCATCTCAGTCCTGACAGGGTTAACCCCTATCCTTAGACTATGAGCCCAGGTTCTGGAATCCCCCACCATCAGGAACATCCTTCATGCATCTACCCTGTCAAGTCCTGAAAGAATTTTATAGGTTTCTATGAGATCCCCCCTCAATCTGTGTGTGTGTGCTGTGTGTGTGGGTGCATGTGTGCCTGTGTGTGGGGATGCGTGTGTGCCTGTGTGTGTGTGCCTGTGTGTGTGGATGCGTGTGTGCCTATGTGTGTTTGTGTGTGTGCGCACGTGTGTGTGTGGGTGCATGTGTGCCTGTGTGTGTGTGTGCCTGTGTGTGTGTGTGTGTGTGTGCCTGTGTGTGTGGATGCGTGTGTGCCTATGTGTGTTTGTGTGTGTGCGCGTCTGTGGGTGTGGGTGCATGTGTGCCTGTGTGTGTGGATGCCTGTGTGCCTGTGTGTGTGTGTGTGTGTGTGTGTGTGTGTGTGTGCATGTCTCAGGGCCTGGGTTGCGCTGTGCGTCTGCGTCTGTCTGAGCGTTGGTGCGTGCATGTGTGCGTGTCTATCTGTCTTTGTGTGTCTGCCTTAATGCCATGGCCTGGATTTGCTGTGTGTCTATTTGTGTCTCTGTGCCCGTGTGTCTTTGTGTGTGTGTGCATGTGTCATTGTGTGTGTGCGCGTGTGTGTTTGTGTGTATGCATGTGTGTGTGCATGTGGATGTTTGTGCGTGTGTGTATGTATGTGTGTGTGAGTGTGCGCATGTATGTGTATTTTTGTGTCTGAGGGCCTCGACTGTGTTGTGTGTGTGTGTGCATGTAGGTGTGTGCATGTGTGTGTGTGTGTGTGTGTGTGTGTGTGTGTCTCAGGGCCTGAGTTGTGCTGTGTGTGGGCTTGTCTGAAGGAATGGGTTGTGCTATGCGTCTGTGCATTTGTCTGCGCGTGTGTGTGTGTGTGTGTGTGTGTACGCTTTATCGCTCAGAGCCTGGGCCTTGTTGTGTATATCTGCATTTGTGTGTATCTGTCTCAAGCCTGGGTTGTGCTTTGTGTCTTCGTGTGCGTCTGTCTGTGGGTTTGTCACCGGGCCTGAGTTGTGCTGAGGGCAGCGTTTGTGTGTCTCAGGACTTTATCTCTGCTGTATGCGTGTTTGTGTCTGTGTTTGTGTGGGTGTGCTTGCGTGTGTTGTTATCTGTATTTGTGAGTGGGTGGATGTGGGTGAGTGTGCGGGTATGTGTGTATGTGTCTCTGTGCTTCGGTTGTGCTGAGTATACATGTGTTCGTGTCAGGGCTTTGCTGCGTGTGTGTGTTTGTGTGTGTTTGTGTATGTGTGGTTGTTGCAGGGACTGGGATGTGAGGCATGTCTGTGTATGTGTGTGTGTTTGTATGTCTCTCAATGTTTGTGTTTTTCAGTGCGTATCAGTGTGTGTGTTTGTGTGTGTGTGTTTTTGTGTGCGTGTGTTTGTTTGCTTGTGTGTTTCTATCAGTACCTGCGTTGATGTGTGTGTGTGTGTATTTGTGTTTTTAAGTTTCCATCTTTGATGTGTGTGTGTATGTCATGACATGGTTTCTGCTGTGTGTAAATTCGTGTGTCTGTGCCTGTGATTGTGTCAGGCCGTGGGTTGTGCTCTGTATAGGTGATTGTCCCAGTGCTTCTGTTGTGCTGTGCCTGCATTTGCATCTCAAGGTCTGGGCTCTGCTGTGTGTGTCTGTGTGTGCGCGTTTGCGTGTGTGCTTATCTGCGCTTGTGTGTGGGTGGGTGCCTTTTGTCTCTGTGTGTCTCTGTGCATGTGTGTACGTTTGGTTCAGGGCTGGGGTTGTGTTTTGTGTGTGTGTGCGCGCGTGTGTGTGTGTACATGTGTGCGTGTATGTGTGCGTGTCTGAATGTGTGTGTGGTTACGTATGTTTGTGTGTCTCGGCAACTGGGCTGTGCTTTGAGTGCGTGCATGTGTGTGTGTGTGTGTGTGTGCACTTGTGTGTCTGGTTCTGTGCTTGGGGTGTGATCTGTGAGTGCGCCAGTGTGTGTTTGTATGTTTGTGTGTGTTTCTGGCTCAGTGCCAGGGTTGTAATGGGTGTGTGTGTTGTGTTTGTGATTGTGTCACGCCCTGGGTTGAGCGGGTCTCAGTGCTTCTGTTGTGCTGTGTGTGCATGTGCATCTCAAGGACTGGGCTCTGCTGTGTGTATGTCTGTGTGTATGCATTTGCATACCTGCTTATCTGTGTTTTGTGTCGGTGGGTGTTGTTGTCTCTGTGCGCATCTGTGTATGTGTTTGCTTCAGGGCTAGGGTTCTGCTGTTAGTGTGTGTAAGTCATGACCTGGCTTGTGCTGTGTGTCTATTTGTGTGTCTGTGCCTGTTTTGTGTGTGTCTGTGTGTGTTTGTGTGCACGTGTGTATGAATGTGTGTATATTTGTGTGTCTGCATCTGTGTGTGTGTGCCTGCGTGCGTGCATCTCTCATTCAGGGCCTGGGTTGTGCTGTGAGTGTGTGTCTGTGCTTGTATGTTTGTGATTGCGTGCGTTTTTCTCTCAGAACCTGCGTTGTGGTGTGTGTGTGTGCGTGTGTCTATGTGCATGTGTTTGAATGTGTGTGTCAGGCCTTGGTTGTAGTGTATGCTTGGCTGTGTGGCTGTGCGCGCGCGCGTGTGTGTGTGTGTGTTTCTGCTTGGCTCAATGCCTGGGCAGCAGTGTGTGTGCGTTTATATATGGCTGACACAGTACCTGGGGTTTGATATGTGTGTGTGAGTTTGTCTGCATACGTGTGTGTGTGACTGTGTGTCTGGGTTGTAATCTCTGTGCAAGTGATTGAGCCTGTATGTTTGTGTCCAGCTCTGTGCCTGTGTTGTGATCCGTGTGTGTGCGTGATGTGTTTGCATCTACCTTCCTGTGTCTATGTGTGTGTGTCTCCCTGTGTGTATGTGAAGTTTGTATGTGTCTGTGTGTGTACGTGCCTGCGTGAGTATGTGATGTGTGAATGTATCTCTGCGTGCCTGTGCGTGTCTGTTTGTGTATGTGGTTCTGTGTGTGTGTATGTGGTGTGTATGTGTATGCGTGTGCATGTTTGTGTGTGTGAGTGTGTGTACATGTGTATTTTTGCATGTGCATGCCTGGCTCAGTGCCTCGCATATGACCTGTGTCTGTGTGTGTCTGCAGGTGTAAGCGTGTGTGATATATGTGTGTGCATGTGTTTGTGTGTGTAAGTGCGCATGCATGTGTGTGTGCGTGTGCGTGTGTGCATCGTACTGCCAAATCTAGAGTTCCCTGGTTATTTAGAAGCTTACAGGGTAAGTTAAAGCAGAAATAAATTCTTATATCGATCAAAAAAATCTTAATAATTTAGAAAGTCGAGAGGAGTATAGGTAGTGCAGGGGTGAAGTTAAAAGGGAAATCAGAATGGAAAAGAGAGGACATGAAGAATTATTGACAGGTAAAATCAAGGAAAACCCAAATATTTTGTCTGAGTATATTGAGAGCAAGAGTACAACCTAAGGAAAGGTTAGGGCTTATCAGAGGTGTACAAGGGAACTTATGCTTGGATGCAGAAGGGGTGGGCAGCGTTCTTAATTAGTTTTTTTGTCTCTGTCTTCAGAAAGGAGAGGGTTGACGTAGACATTATAGTTAAAGAGGAATAGTGTGAAATATTAGATATGATAAGAATAATGAGAGAGGAAGTACTGGAGGGTCTTGAAAGTGGATAAATTACCAGGGCTTGATGGATTGCAACCCAGGTTGTTAAAGGAAGCCATGGAGGAAATAGAGCTTGCCCTGACGATCATATTCAAATACTCACTAGATCCAGGGGAGGTACCAGATGATTGCAGGTCTGTGAATGTTGTACCATTGTTTACAACTGTTGTGGGGAAGGACCAAATAATTATACGTCGGTCAGTCTGACATCGGAGGTGGATATATTATTAGAATCTATCCTGAGGGAGAGGATAAATTGTCACTGAGAAGGGCATGGATTAATCAGGGATAGCCAGCATGGATTTGTTAAGAAGGCCATGTCTTAATAACTTAATTAAGCTTTTTGAGGACGTGACAAGAAGGATTGATGAGGTAGTGCAGTGGATGTGGTCAATGTATACTTTAGTAAGGAATTTGACAAGGTCCCACATGACACACTGGTCAGTAAAATGAAAACACATGGGATAAAGGGGTATGTGGCAGGTTGGATCCAAAATTAGTTCTGTGACAAGAAACAAAGGTAATAGTCCACGGATGTTTTTTTTTGTGAATGAAAAATTGTTTCCAGTGGCGTTCCACACAGCTCAGTGTTGGGTCCCTTGCTGCTTGTGGTATATCTTAATGATTTGGATTTAAATGTGTGAGGCATTATTGGGAACTTTGCTGATGACACAAAAATAGGCCATGTAGTTAATAGTGAAGAGGATTGCTGTAGACTCCAGAATGATATCAATGGTTAGGTTGAATGGCAGAAAACAATCAAATGGATTCAATCCTGAAAAGTGTGGGGTAATACATTTGGAGAGAGGAAATGAAGCGAGGGAATACACAATAAACAGGTGGATATTGAGAGGGTTATAGGAAGTGAGAGAAGTTGGAGTGCATGTCTACAGGTCCCTGAAGATGGCAGGACAGGTAGATAGAGTGGTGAAGAAGACATATAGAACGCTTTCTTTTATTGGCCGAGGTAGAATACAAAGGCAGGGATGTAGTGCTGAACTGTTTAAAGCGATGCTTAGGCCACAGTTGGAGTATTGCATACAGTTCTGGTCACCACATTACAGGAAGTACATACTAGCTGTGGAGAGAGTACAGCGAAAATTTACAAGAATATTGCCAGGGCTCGAATGTTGCATCTATGAGGAAAGATAGGATAGGGTAGGGTTGCTTTCCTTGGAACAGTCGAGGCTGAGGGGTGAATTAATAGAGGTGTGCAAAAATATGAGGGACCTAGATAGAGTAGACAGGAAGGACCTGTTTCCCCAGGTGGAGAGGTCAATTACCACGTGGCACAGATTTAAGGTGATTGGTAAAAGGATTAGAGGGGACATGAGGGAAAACATTTTCACCCAGAGGGTGGTGGGTGTCTGGAATTCACTGCCAGGAATGCTGGTGGAGGCAGAAACCCTCAATTATTTTAAAAGGTACCTGGACATGCACCTGAAGTGCTGTAACCTGCAAGACTATGGACGAGATTCTGGAAGGTGGGATTGGATTGGGCGGCTAGTTTTTCCGGCCGCACGGACACGACGAGATGAATGGCCTCCTTCTGTGCCATAATGTACTTATAGATCTATTGTGTGTGTGTGTGTGTCTGTGTGAGACTGTGTGTGTGTGTGTGTGTGAGTGTGCGTGCATGTGTGACTTTGTGTGTATGGGATGCATGTATGTTTCTTTGTCTGTGCCTGTGATGTGTGTGCCATGTGCCTGCGTCTGTGCATGAGTATGTATGCGTCTCTGTGGTGTATATATGTGTGTGTGTGAGTGTGTGTGTGTGCGTATGTGTGAGTGTACACAAGTGTGTGTTTGCGTGTCTGTGTGTGCCTGGCTGAGTGACTGGGGTATGTCCTGTGTCAGTGTGTGCGTGTGTGTGTGTGTTTATGAGCATGTGTCTGTGTGTGTCTGACTGTCTAAATGTTATTTTCATCCATGTGTCTCAGGGTTGCGTTGTGCTTTGTGTCTTCGTGCGTGTGTATATGTGTGCGTGAGCATGCATGTGTGTGTATCTGTGTGTGGGTTTGACTCAGGGCCTGACTTGTGTTGTGTGTCTGTGTGTGTGTCTGTGTGTGTGCTTGTGTGTGAGTCTGTCTTTGTGTGTCTCAGTGCTTGTGTTTTGCTCTGTGTCTGTGCATATCTCAGTAACGGGGCTGTGGTGTCTGTTTGTGTTTGTGTGTGTGTCTGTGTGCCTCAAGGCCAGTGAGGTGCTTTGTGTCTTCGTGTGTTTGTGTGTGTGTGTTTGTGTGGCTGTGGGTGTGTTTCTCAGCGTTTGCATGTGTTTGTATCTGTGCATGCGTAAATGCGTGTGTGTGTTTGTGTTTGTTGTGTGTGTGTGCATGTGTCTGCGTGTTGGTTTGTCTCAGGGACTGGCCTGTATTGTATGTGTGTGCCCCTGACTGCTTGAATTGTCTTATGCATGTGTGTATGCGTGCGTGCGTGTGTGCGTGAACGCCTGGATTGCAGAGTGTGTGTGTGTACATAAGCCTGTTTGTGTGTGTGTGTGTGCGTGTGGCTCAGTATCTGGGATGTGCCATTTGTCTGCAGGCATGTGTGTGTGCCTGAGTGCCTGTGTTGTAATTTCTGTGTCTGTGTGTTTGGTTCAGGGCCTGGCTTGTGATCTGTGTGCGTTTGTATGTGTGTGCATGTCTGGTTCAGGGCCGGGGGTTTGATCATAGAATTACAGAAAAGTTACAGCGCAGCAGGAGGTCATCCGCCCCATCGTGTCTGCACTGGTACTCTGGAAGAGAAATTCACTCAGGTCCATCCACCTGCCTCCTCCCTGTAACCCTGCACATTCTTCGTTTTCATATAACTGTCTAATTATCTTTCGAATGCTTCAAATGAACCTGCTTCCACCACGTTTTCAGGCAGGATACTATATGCTTTACTAACTGCACTCTCAGCCTGTGCTGCTACCTTCGATGACTTATGCACATATACTCCCAGGTCCCTCTGCTCCTGCACCCCTTTAGAATTATGCCCTTGATTGCATATTGTCTCCCCATGTTCTTCCAACAAAAATAATCACTTCACATTTCTCTATTGAACTTCATTTGCCCGCTGTCCGCCCATTCCACCAATTTGTCTGCGTCCTCTTGACGTTTTACACTATCTTCCTTAGTTCACAATGATTTTGAACTGAATAGTTTTTTCTGGACGTCTTCCCACCACCGAAGTTAGACCGACTGGCCTGCAGCTGCTGGGTTTGGCTAGACAGCTTTTTGTTGAACAAAGGTTTAGTATAGTTTGGAGATACAGCACTGAAACAGGCCCTTCTGCCCACCGAGTCTGTGCCGACCATCAACCACCCGTTTATACTAATCCTGCACGAATTCCATATTCCGAACAACATCCCCACCTATCGCTATATTTCCCTACCACCTACCTAAGCTAGGGGCAATTGCTACTGGCCAATTTACCTATCAAACTGCAAGTCTTTGGCATGTGGGCGGAAACTGGAGCACCCGGAGTAAATCCACGCAGACACAGGGAGAACTTGCAAACTCCACACAGGCCGTACCCAGAATTGAACCCGGGTCGCTGGAGCTGTGAGGCTGTGGTGCTAACCACTGCGCCACTTTGAGTACTGACAGCCTATCCAGTAACCCCACCCCCTCCCCCCACCGCCCACCCCATATCAATTTTGAACTCCTCTCGTGTCTGACTTAACTCCTCTTTCAAAATTACCTGGGTTGCATCTTCTTCCTTGGTAAAGACAGATGCAAAGTATTCATTTGCTATCTCAGCAATGCCCTCTGCCTCCATGTGTAATTTCCCTTCCTGCTCTCGAATTGGCCCCACTCCTCCTTTTACTACGCTTTTACTATGTGTATGCCGATAGAAAACATTGGAATTCCCTTTGATGCTAGCTGTCAGTCTCTTTCCATGCTCTCTCTTTGATTCCCTTATTTGCTTTTTCACTTCCCCTCTGGACCTCCTTTATTAAGCCTTTTCCTCAATAGTATGTTCGACCTGGCATCTGTCATATGCATATTTTTTCTTCTTTATTTGATCTCTATCTTTTTTGTCATCCAGGGAGCTCCGGATTTGTTTGTTCTCCCTTTCCTTTTCGAGGGAACATACCTTGCCTGTGCCCAAACTACCTCTTCTTTGAAGTAGCCCATTGTTCATCTACCGGTTCTCCTGCCAGCTTTGGATACCAATTTATTCGTAGCAGCTCCATTCTTATCCCATTGAAGTCAGCCTTTTCCCAATTAATTATTCTTACCCTGGTTTGCTCCTTGTCCTTTTCCATAGTCAATATAATCCTTATGATACAATGATCGCCATCTCCTAAATGCTCACCTACTGATACTTGATTCACTTGGCCCACCTCATTCCCAAGAATCAGGTGTAGCAGTGTCTGCTTTCTCGTTGGACTAGTAACATACTGTTATAGAACATTTTCCTGAACGCACTCGATGAATTCTTGCTCTTCACTGCCCTTAACACTACTATTATCCCAGTATATATTTGGATAATTAAACTCCCCCATTATAAGTACCCTATAATTTTAGTACCTCTCTGTAATTTCCTTGCAATTCTTTTCCTCCATGTCCTTCCCAGTGGTTGGCGGCCAATAGACAACATCGAGCACTGTAATGGCACCATTTTTATTCCTTAGCTCTAGCTCTAGCTGAATTGATTATGTCCTTGACCCCCTCTGGGACTTCCTTTTTCTCCAGAAATGCAATGGTCTCCTGAATAATTACTGCCACCCCTTCCCAATTTTTCCCGTTCCTATATTTTCTTAACATCTTGTATCGAGGAATGTTTAACACCCAGTTCTGCTCGACTTTGAGTCAGGTCTCTGTCACAGCTGCATGGCAATCTGCAACTGTCCCTCACCAGTTTTATTAACCACACTCCGTGCATTCGGAGTGTGCATTTAATGTGTGCACATTAAACCTGATTCAGACTTTATTAATTTCTCCTTCACTCTCACCACACCTGGTAACGTACTAAAGGGTAGCAGTGGAAGGGTGTTTCTCTCAATGGAGGGCAGTGCCGAGTGATGTTCCGCAGGGATCAGTGCTGGGAGCTTTGCTGTTTGTAGCATATATAATTGATTTGAATGAAAATGCAGCTGGTCTGATTAGTAAGTTTTTGGACGACACAAAGGTTGGTGGAGTTGTGGATAATGATCAGGATTGTCAGAGGATACAGCAGGATATATATCGGTTGGAGACTTGGGCCGAGAAATGACAGATGGAGTTTAATCCAGACAAATTATCCGGAAAGGAAATTATGATGTGATTAGGCAAGATTTAGGATGCGTCGGATGGTGAAGGAAACTGCAGGGGATGGGCACAATCGAAATGTGGAACTTATTCAAGGAGCAGCTACTGCGTGTCCTTGATAAGTATGTACCTGTCAGGCAGGGAGGAAGTTGTCGAGCGAGGGAGCCATGGTTTACTAAAGAAGTTGAAGCGCTTGTCAAGAGGAAGAAGAAGGCTTATGTGAGGATGAGACGTGAAGGCTCAGTTAGGGCGCTTGAGAGTTACAAGGTAGCCAGCAAGGATCTAAAGGGAGAGCTAAGAAGAGCGAGGAGAGGACACGAGAAGTCATTGGCGGATAGGATTAAGGAAAACCCTAAGGCTTTCTATTAGTATATCAGGAATAAAAGAATGACTAGAGATAGATTAGGGCCAATCAAGGAGAGTAGTGGGAAGTTGTGTGTGGAATCAGAGGAGATAGGGGAAGCGTTAAATGAATATTTTTGTCAGTATTTACAGTAGAGAAAGAAAATGTTGTCGAGGAGAATACTGAGATACAGACTACTAGGCTAGATGTGATAGAGGTTCACAAGGAGGAGGTGTTAGCAATTTTGGAAAGTGTGAAAATAGATAAGTCCCCTGGGCCATGTGGAATTTGTACTAGGATTCTCTGGGAAGCCCGGGAGGAGATGGCAGAGCCTTTGTCCTTGATCTTTATGTTTTCATTGTCGACAGGAATAGTGCCGGAAGACTGGAGGATAGCAAATGTTGTCCCCTTGTTCAAGAAGGGGAGTAGAGACAGCCCTGGTAATTATAGACCTGTGAGCCTTACTTCGGTTGTGGGTAAAATGTTGGAAAAGGTTATAAGAGATTGGATTTAAAATCATCTTGAAAAGAATAAGTTCATTAGCGATAGTCAGCACGGTTTTGTGAAGTGCAGGTCGTGCCTCACAAACCTTATTGAGTATTTTGACAAGGTGACCAAACAGGTGGATGAGGGTAAAGCCGTGGATGTGGTGTATATGGATTTCAGTGAGGCGTTTGATAAGTTTCCCCACGGTAGGCTATTGCAGAAAATACAGAAGTATGGGACTGAAGGTGAATTAGTGCTTTGGATCAGAAATTGGCTAGCTGAAAGAAGACAGAGGGTGGTGGTTGATGGCAAATGTTCATCCTGGAGTTTAGTTTCTAGTGGTGTACCGCAAGGATCTGTTTTGGGGAACACTGCTGTTTGTCATTTTTATAAATGACCTGGATGAGGGTGTAGAATGGTGGGTTAGGAAATGTGCAGATGACACGAAGGTCGGTGGAGTTGTGGATAGTGCCGAAGGATGTAGTAGGTTACAGAGGGACATAGATAGGCTGCAGAGCTGAGCTGAGAGATGGCAAATGGAGTTTAATGCGGAAAAGTGTGAGGTGATTCACTTTGGAAGGAGTAACAGGTTTGCAGAATACTGGGCTAATGGGAAGATTGTTGGGAGTGTAGATGAGCAGAGAGATCTTGGTGTCCAGGTACATAAATCCCTGAAAGTTGCCACCCAGGTTAATAGAGCTGTTAAGAAGGCATATGGTGTGTTAGCTTTTATGAGTAGGGGGATCGAGTTTCGGAGCCACGAGGTCATGCTGCAGCTGTACAAAACACTGGTGCGGCCGCACCTGAAGTATTGCGTGCAGTTCAGGTCACCGCATTATATGAAGGATGTGGAAGCTTTGGAAAAGGTGCAGAGGAGATTTACTAGGATGTTGCCTGGTATGGAGGGAAGGTCTTACGAGGAAAGGCTGAGGGACTTGAGGTTGTTTTCGTTCGCGAGGAGGAGGAGAGGTGACTTAATAGAGAAATATAAGATAATCAGAGGGTTGGACAGGGTGGATAGTGAGAACCTTTTTCCTCGGATGGTGATGGCAAACACGAGGGGACATAGCTTTAAGTTGAGGGGTGATAGATTTAGGACAGATGTCAGAGGTAGTTTCTTTACACAGAGAGTAGTAGGGGCGTGGAACGCCCTGCCTGCAACAGTAGTTGACTCGCCAACTTTAAGGGCATTTAAGTGGTCATTGGATAGACATATGGATGAAAATGGAATAGTGTAGGTCAGATGGTTTCACAGGTCGGCGCAACATCGAGGGCTGAAGGGCCTGTACTGCGCTGTAATGTTCTATGTTCTATGTTCATTTATAAAAATGACAAACAGCAGTGGCCCCAAAACAGATCCTTGCGGTACACCACTAGAAATTAAACTCCAGGATGAACATTTGCCATTAACCACCACCCTCTGTCTTCTTTCAGCTAGCCAATTTCTGATCCAAAGCACTAATTCACCTTCAGTCCCATACTTCCGTATTTTCTGCAATAGCCTACCGTGGGGAAGCTTATCAAACGCCTTACTGAAATCCATATAGTCCACATCCACGGCTTTACCCTCATACACCTGTTTGGTCACCTTGTCAAAAAACTCAATAAGGTTTGTGAGGCACGACCTACCCGTCACAAAACCATGCTGACTATCGCTAATGAACTTATTCTTTTCAAGATGATTATAAATCCTCTCTCTTATAACCTTTTCCAACATGTTACCCACAACCGAGGTAAGGCTCACAGGTCTATAATTACCAGGGCTGTCTCTACTCCCCTTCTTGAACAAGGGGACAACATTTGCTCTCCTCCAGTCTTCCGGCACTATTCCTGTCGACAATGACGACATAACGATCAAGGACAAAGGCTCTGCAATCTCCTCCCCTCTCTTCCCATAGGATCCTAGGATAAATCCCATCTGGCCCAGGGGACTTATCTATTTTCACACTTTCCAAAATTGCGAACACCTCCTCCTTGTGAACCTCAATCCCATCTAGCCTAGTAGTCTGTATCTCAGTATTCTCCTCGACAACATTTTCTTTCTCTGCTATAAATACTGACGCAAAATATTCATTTAACACTTCCCCTATCTCCTCCGATTCCACACACAGCTTCCCACTACTATCCTTGATTGGCCCTAATCTATCTCTAGTCATTCTTTTATTCCTGATATACCTATAGAAAGCCTTAGGTTTTTCTTTGATCCTATCCACCAATGACTTCTCGTGACCTCTCCTCGCTCTTCTTATCTCTCCCTTTCGATCCTTCCTGGCTAGTTTGTAACTCTCAAGCGCCCTAACTGAGCCTTCACGTCTCGTTCGAACATAAGCCTTCTTCATCCTCTTGACAAGCTCTTCAACTTCTTTAGTAAACCACGGCTCCCTCACCCGACAACCTCCTCGCTGCCTGACAGGTACATACTTATCAAGGACACGCAGTTGCTGCTCCTTGAATAAGCTCCACATTTCGAATGTGCCCATCCCCTGCAGTTTCCTTCCCCATCCTACGCATCCTAAATCTTGCCTAATCGCATCATAATTTCCTTTCCCCCAGCTATAATTCTTGCCCTGCTTTATATATCTGTCCCTGCCCATCACTAAGGTAAAACTAACCGAATTGTGATCACTATCACCAAAGTGCTCACCTACATCTAAATCTAACACCTGGCCGGGTTCATTACCCAGTACCAAATCCAATGTGGCATCGCCCCTGGTTGGCCTGTCTACAAACTGTGTCAGAAAACCATCCTGCACACACTGGACAAAAACAGACCCATCTAAAGTACTCGAACTATAGTATTTCCAGTCAATATTTGGAAAGTTAAAGTCCCCCATAACAGCTACCCTGTTACTCTCGTTCCTGTCGAGAATCATCTTCGTATACTTTCCTCTACATCTCTGGAACTATTTGGTGGTCTACAGAAAACTCCCAACAGGGTGACCTCTCCTCTCCTGTTTCTAGCCTCGGCCCATACTACCTCAGTAGACGAGTCCGCAAACGTCCTTTCTGCCGCCGTAATACTCTCTTTGATTAACAATGCCACAACCCACCACCCCCCCCCCCTCTTTTACCTCTTCTCTGTTCTTACTGAAACATCTAAATCCCGGAACCTGCAACATCCATTCCTGTCCCTGCTCTACCCATGTCTCTGAAATTGTCACAACATCGAGATCCCAGGTACCAACCCATGCTGCAAGCTCATCCACCTTATTCCGGATGCTCCTGGCGTTGAAGTAGACACACTTCAAACCAAATTCTTGCTTGCCAGTGCCCTCTTGCGTCCTTGCAACCTTATCCCTGACCTCAGTACTCTCAACATCCTGCGCACTGGCACTAAAATTTAGGGTTCCCATCCCCCTGCTGAATTAGTTTAAACCCCCCCCCCCCCGAAGAGCACTATCCCCAGGATATTGGTACCCCTCTGGTTCATGTGAAGACCATCCTGTTTGTAGAGGTCCCACCTACCCCAGAAAGAGCCGCAATTATCCAGGAAACCAAAACCCTCCCTCCTACAGCATCCCTGCAGCCACGTGTTCAACTCCTCTCTCTCCCTATTCCTCACTTCGCTAGCACGTGGCACGGGCAACAACCCAGAGATAACATCTCTGTTTGTTCTCGCTCCAAGCTTCCACCCTAGCTCCCTGAATTTCTGCCTTAAATCCCCATCTCTGTTCCTACCTATGTCGTTGGTGCCTATGTGGACCACGACTTGGGGCTGTTCCCCCTCCCCCTTAAGGATCCCAAAAACACGATCATAGACATCACGTACCCTGACACCTGGGGGCAACACACCAACCGTGAGTCTCTCTCATTCCCACAGAACCTCCTATCTGTTCCCCTAACTATGGAGTCCCCAATGACTAATGCTCTGCTCCTCATCCACCTTTCCTTCTGAGCAACAGGGACAGACTCTGTGCCAGAGACTTGTACCCCATTGCTTGCCCCTGGTAATTTGTCACCCCCAACAGTATCCAAAACGGTATACCTGTTGTTGAGGGAAACGGCCACAGGGGATCCCTGCACTGCCTGCTGGTTCCCTCTCATTCCCCTGACGGTAACCCATCTACCTTCTTCTTTTACCTGAGGTGTGACTGCCTCCCGATAACTCCTCTCAATAATCACCTCCGCCTCACGAATGATCCGAAGTTCCTCCAGCTCCAGCTCCAGTTCCCTAACGCGGTTCTCGAGGAGCTGAAGTTGGGTGCACTTCCCGCAGATGCAGTCAGCAGGGACACCCTTGGCGACCCTTACCTCCCACATTCTGCAGGAGGAACATTCAATTGCCTTAACCTCCATTCCCACTATTCTAAATTCCAAAGTTTTTAGCAATCACACGATAAAACAAGAAGAGAAATAGAAAAAGCCTTACCTTACCGACAGACAACCGAGTCCTTTCTTTTTGGTTAGAGGAGTATGCGGGTGGGAGACACTACAAGAGTTGTGTCTCGGGTTCAGAAACAGCAAGGGACCCGACTCGGAGCCCTGTGGAAACCCCTGGCAGCCGCTTTCCATTCGCAGAAACGTCCGTCGACTACTGCCTCCTTTTTTCCCCTTTCACTGAGCCAATTTTAGATCTCACCTGCCATGGCCTTTCGTTTTTCTCGCCAGTCTGACATGCAGTACCTCCCTTAATTTTTTCATAAGATCGGTATTGTTTTATGTTTTAATGCATCCTGCATTTTTGATCTCTTCTTTATGATTTATAATGTTTGTTTCTGCAGTAGGTTTCTACTTCTTCCTTTCTAAATGACACCTTATTCCAGCTGAAACACCCACTATTGACTTCATCAATTTCCTTCTAACTTTTTGAACAGTATTTGCGTGTTTCGCTCTCTTCTAGCATGTATCATTAATACTCTCCAGTTGTTAGAACATTTTATTACCTTTCCCTGTAATTGTTTCTATATTTAGTGTTATTGTTGGCTGTTAATATTTCCATTACGGCGTCATTGATATATACCGTTTGGTATAAATTTTATGATTCCCTTTGGGCTTGGAGCAGTTGTTCTGCTTTCGTAATTAGTTGTGGTAAACCAAATTTATCTCAATTACTGCTTCAAGAGTTCTTTATTTACTGGTGCTTTTGTTAAGTTTTGATTTGAATATTCACTGTTATCGTTATGTAAGTCTGGTGTGCTATTGGTTCCGTAACTATTATTGGATTAATACTTGCCACCCATGTTTCCCACAAAGCTCTGACCTCAGCTGATCTTTTTTTATCAGAAAACTACTTTCTTGCTTTAAATATCAATTCATTGCTAATGTCAACGTTAATATTTTGCAGACTTTGGGTTTTGATTCCCGTTCATCAAGGAAGCGTGCTTCATCATTGGACTATGATGATTTCTGGTGAATTGTATTCTCTTCTCGTTCCTCAGCTCCGCATGTTCATGCCTAACAAGCTATCATAGCCCTCTTTGTATTTTAAATTTCTTGTTACAGACTGTACAATCATATCCTTCTTATAGGCCCGACTGCCTGCCAGATTTCTTTTTTATTTGTGGAGGCAGTCGATAGCCAGTTATTCTAACTTTTGTCACATTTTTTTTCACATGGTACCTGTTGAATTAATTTGAAGAGTTACTTTAAAAAATAATCTTATTGTGTTAAATATTGATGGAAGGTCATCAACCTGAAACGTTAATTCTGTTTTTCTACTGTCAGCTGCTGTTAGATATATTGAATATGTAAAACGTTTTATTGTTTCTATTTCAAAATTACAAAATCTGCAGTATTTTGTTTTGTACTGTCGTGTTAAATTTCACTTTACAGGAAATGCCCGTTAATTGGTCCAGTCATTAGTGCCCCTGTAACTCGCATTGTTGTTGCAGATTTCTGGGGGTTCATTTCTTTGCCCTTTGCTATGAGTATACTCCATTGGCTTAATTAATTCCTCCACATCATGCAGCTTTGATTCTCTATCTGAATTCCTGCATCCTGACAAAATTTGAGGCTAGATTTATACAACAACTGTCAATGACTTCAGATTTCATTTGGAATTTCTGTCATTTCAGTTTACCATCATCTTTGAAAAATCAAGGGACAATCCATCATAAGGTCACTTAATAGGGCAAGGGCCAACTCCAACAAAAGAAGAACAGAGTAAGGGACGTCACTGCAGAGAGAATTTGACCACTGTAGGAATGCGATCCTGAAGTTTCTCTGTCAGTAAATACTTAACAGCTTTGTTTGTTGGAACATTTCATTGGGAAAAGAGCAACATCAATTCATTTCAACTTATACACTTATTACCGAACAGCAGCAAAAATGTTCACTTTGCAATCAATTTCATTCGTGCAACACAGACACAACACCAAGGAATGGAAAAATCAGCCACTTGAAGCAATGATTTCACATTGGAAAATTGTACTCAGTACAAGTCTATGGTGGCATATCGTCCCAATAATACTTAGCCACTAGGACTCAAGTGTTCCATTGCAGTTCGTGATTAATTCTCAGTATAATTACCCAGTGACAGATATTCCAAGTTATACACGTCCACTGGAAGCCTGTGTTCCACTCTGGCTTCTGACCTACATGCAGTATAAGTCTACAGTGACAGATACTCCAAATGATAATTGGTCACTGGGCTCTGGTGCTCTACGTGGCTAGTGACCCAAACTCAGTGCAATTATACAGTGACAGATGCTCCTGCTAATTTATGACCACTGGGGTCACGTATTTCACTCCCGTTGGTGACTCAATCTCAGTTTAATTCGACAGTGACAAATACGTCCAGTATTACATGATCAGTGGGGTTAGGTTTTCCTGACTCTCGTTATTGAACCAGGTCAGTCAATTTTACAGTGGCAGATGACCCCAGTAATGCATGTTCACTGCGGTCAGATATTCTAATCTGGTTAGTAACGCACACTGATTGAAATTCTACAGTGGCAGATGCTGTCAATAATACACGATCACTGGAGACCGCTGTTCCATTGCACTTCGTGAAACGCACACTGTATGACTTCACACTTGCTGATACTTCTACTAATGCCGTTAATCAAAACATTGCCTTCACTGAGGTGTAATTCAACTTTGCACAATATTCTTCTTAATGCAATAACTAGATAGTTCAAAATGTGAGTGATTTACAATCAGAGTTTTATTTTAGGTTAAGTTAATATACAAAATCCGCAGTGACAATTCAGGATATTTGTCTTATGGACAGAGTATCATTGAACGGACGCCTGTATATTAGTGACCACTAGATGAACATGAAAGACTATCAGTCGAAGTGTAAAATCAGAGACCAGCTCATATACAGACTTACACAACTTCAATGGTTATAATCACTTACCAGTATGATCAACGGCAGCAAGGATCAGAAAAAAATATCAATGCAGTTGAATTATTTCATCTTTTTTTCCTGCGTGAAGTGCTTTGTCCCATCATGCTGCAAGCAATCCATTTGTATTAAACTCTGAGCCGATAAATGAAAAGAGCCTGTAATTTATACCTTGTGCGATCTTCAACGGTGATATTGAAGATTTACATTATTCAAACTTAATGTTTCTTAATCGACCAAATAGTCTGCACAGTAATCAAAAACCTGCATTTTTGTTATTGAATTGGAAACTCAAAGACTGAACAATTCTGATCATATTAATTCACTAATGCAACTTCGAAGTTGTATTCTTCCAGAAATGAAGTTGTTCTTTCGAACACCATCCATCCGAACGCGAGATCTCCTACCCTTCACTCAAATATGACAATTCAAATATTAGAGAGCCGCCCGCAGAGAGGATCAACTGTGCTCTGGGATTTGGCTGACCTCTTTAATTGTGGACATTCAGTTAAGTGATTGCATGGCATATGTGTTGCTTTGCATTTCAGAATATAGGACCTGCAACTAATTCAACGCCAGTCACAGACACTGCATCGTCATTTAGCACAGCAACTCGAAATAATACAGTGCTTTAATCAAATGGACCACCTCAATTCATACAGCCCCTCCAGATGATGCAGCCCCCAATCAGTCAAGACGCTTCAACTGATACAAGCCCTGCAACTAATACACACCAAACAATGCAGCCACTCCAAACAATACAGAATCTCCAGACGATGCGGCCCCTGCAACCAATACAAACCCTCCAAGTGCCACAGCGTCTCAAACTCATACAACAGAAAATGATCACCTGAACATATTACAGTCCTCATACTGCTATGTCACCTCTAATTAATACAGCACCTCACAGCAATAAAGCAGTGCAAACAAATAAAGCACGTTCACTGCTCATTAATACATGATTTCAAGCAAATATCTCAAACCAACACAATATCTCATAGCAATAGAACTTGCCAATAACGAACGCAAAGCTAATAAAGCATAGATTTATAGAATCATTCAAATTTATGGCCTACAAGGAGACCATACGGCCCATCATGTTATTCTCAGTGGAGAAAGAGCTTTCCAGCCTAATCCCACTCTTCAGCTCTTGTTCTGTAGCACTGTATGTTATGGAGTATCAGGTGAATATGAAAGCATTTCTTAAGTGTGTGAACTATTTCTTTCCGTACCACCCTTTCAGGCAGTGAGTTTCAGACCCCCACCACCACCTGGGTGAAGATATTTCTCCTCAGGTCTCCTCTATTTTCTAAACCAATTACATTAAATCGATGGCCACTGCTTATTTACTTCTCTGTTAAGGATCGTGGGTCCTCCCTATCTACTCCATCTCGGCTCCTCTTATTTTATACACTTAATAAATCTAACCTCAGCCTCTTCTTTTTCAAAGATAACTCCCCCAAGTCTTTCCTGTCTGTCCTCATCATTAAAATGATCTAATGCCAGCAATACCCTCTATAAATATTGCCTGTACCATCCCGAGTGCAATCAAATGCTTCTTGGAATATCATCAACAGAACTGTACACATTGCTGTAACTGCGGTCCAGGGTGTACAGCACAGAGTTGTCGTAAATGCAGTGCATCACAAACAGAGCTGGAAACTGTGATGCAGAGGAGCAAGCTACATTTTTGCTTCCAATATTTCAGTAGTGTTAGAAATAAACATTTAACCTATCCTGCTTATAACTTAAACTAGCTCAAACAGTTGGTTAAACAATCATCTCCCATTTGATATATTGCGTGTTGCCCTTTAGGCAGTATAAGTGAGCAGGAAAGAAGAAATACTTTCATTTCTCCTTGTCCTATCTACACCTTCTCCTTTGTTTTCGCTTGCCCCACCCCCACTTTACTTGCTGATAACCTTTGACATTTCTAATATTTGCCAGTTCCGAAGAAGGGTCACTGACCCGAAACGTTAACTCTGCTTCTCTCTCCACAGATGCTGCCAGACCAGCTGAGTATTTCCAGCATTTCCTGTTTTCATTTCAGATTTCCAGCATCTGCAGTATATTGCTTTTAATTTCATTTCTATAGCGTTTTTCATAATCCACCTGACATCCAACCGGATTTTACAACCAATGAACTACTTATTGAAGTGTAATGAGCATTGTACTGTACGAAATCCAGCAGTCCAGTTGCACACAGAAAATCCCCACTTCCAGCTATGTGATAATGACTGATTGAGCTGCAGGAGATTACAGGGATAGCGAGAGCTGGAAAAGGTGACAGAGATTGCAAGCATCGCAGGTGCTAGCGGAGGTTACAGAGAGAGGGATGGTTGTAGGGTTCGAGGAGGTAACATAAAATGAGGGTTTTAGGGACCAGCGGAGGGTTTATGATGGTGAGGGTTCTGTGGTGGGGGGGTGTTACTGTAATATGGAGGGTTGTAGTGAGATGAGGGATTTAAAGACATGTCGAGGGCGCTCAGGTGAGAGCAGATTACAGAGGTAGTGACCAGTGTAGAGGCTGGATGAGATTACATAGTTCGTGAGGGTTATATACACTGATCTTAAAAAACAGGGATGTTTTACTCGATTGGTTGCTGGGATGAGGAGACTGTCCTATGAGATGAGATTATGTAGATTGGCTAAGGATATTCTCTACAGTTTGAAGGATTGAAAGATGATCTCATTGAAAACTATACCATTCCTAGAGGGCGTTATACAGTAGATACTGAGAGGCTGCACATCTTGGCTGGGGAGTCCAGAACTAGAAGCCATAGTCTCAGGATAAGCAGTTGGCTATTTCGCACTGAGATGTGACACTTCTTCACTCAGAGTGTTGTGAATCTTTATTTCTTTATCCAAGAGAACTGTGCATGCACTGTCGATGAATATATTCAAACTGAGATCGATGGACTTTTGGGCACTGAGGGAATCAAGGGGTGTTGTGAATAAAGCGGGAAAATGGAGTTGAGTTCGAAGATCAGCCATGATACTATTAAAGGAGGACAATGCGAGGGGCCAAAGTCCTACTCCTCCTGTTTCTTATAATTTTTCTCAATGTCTCAAGTGAAGTAAAATTGTTAAACGAGTAAATTCGTACTTATTTACCGATGGAGAAACAGTGAGGCGAAAACAATCTAAAGAGCATTCTTTAGTGAAACGTCACTTTGAAGGTGAAAAACAAACTCGAGTCATGGACGAGTATAAAACCCGCAATCTCCCGGTTACAGTACCTTAGCACAAAGCCATGGCGCCTGTCTTCAACGCGAGTAGCAGACTCCTCGAGTGCAATTCCCGTTCATTTCACTTCTATTAAAACAGCACGGATATAAAGACGGAGCGTGGGAGCGGAAAGGATCAGCCTCATCTGCATCGCCAGCATCATGAAATCTTTATTCAGACGTTACACACCCATCCTTTGCATTTACCGTTAACTCTTGCTCCTCAAAGGGAAAATCGTCGTTATTCCCCCTGCTGTTGGCAATGCTTCGACCTCAAGGAAAATACTTCGGGTTGGTCAGTGGCCCGGTTTCCCACATAAAAGAAAAGACAATATCGGTGTCAAAATCATCACCTTAAAAGTCAACTGGATATATACTTGAACAGGCAAAAGGAGAAGAGATATAGAGATAACAATGGGAGTAAGGCTTGTACGATTAATTGGTTGGTTATGTCAATGAGACGGCACAGGCAAGATGAGCCATTGATGGCCTCCTTCTGCGTTGTATCTTTCTATGATTCCATGAATCTCTGATTCCACGCTGGAACACGGAAACAGATTCATTACTTACATCTGTATCACATTGAATTCAACGTGATAGGAAGCTTCTGCATGTACTAACGTGGCTTCAAGTTGCAAGTTGATAAACTTAGGAGTCAATGGACGTGTGACCGCCGGTTATTTCGTTATAATTCAGTCTTTACCTGTCCCAGCTGCGGGAAAGAGCAGATTTCAAGAGGTGAGGTGTGAGTGGCTGCCCTTCACATCACGGCAGCATTTGACCGAGCTTGGCATCAAGCAGCCCTGGTAAAGCTGGAGTCAATGGTATATGGGGGTGGGTGGGGGGGGATCTCGCAACTGCTTAGAATCATAACTAGCACAAAGGAAGATAGTTGTGGCTGTTGGAAGCCAATCATGTCAGCCAAACAACGCTTCAGGAGTTCCTTAGGGTAGTTCCCGAGCCCCAACCATCTTCAGCTGCTTCATCAATTACATTCCCTCCATCTGAAAGGCAGAAGTGGGGAATTTCGCTGATGATTGCACAATGTTCACTGCCATTTGCAGCACCTTCGATCCTCCGTATACATATGCAGCAATACAAGGATAACATTCAGGCTGGGGCTCATAAGTGGCAAATAACTTTCACATCACACAAGTTCCAGGCTTCACCACTCCCCACCACACTCCCCACCACACCCCCGTCACCCCACCCCGTCCCCCATCTCTCATGCCAACACATCCGACATATCTGTCCTGGGCTTGCTACAGTTTTCCAGTGAACATCAATGCTAGCTCGAGGAACAGCATCTCATTTAAGGTTTAGGCATGCTACAGCCTGCCGGACTGAACATTGAGTTCAATAATTTCAAAGCATGACGAGACCCCCTTTTCTTTTTAATTTTGTTTATATTATTTTAGTTTGTTACATAATTCTTTTTTTTTACCATGTGCCTACCCACTTTTTTCATGTTTGTGCTTTGCGCCAGGGCTATTTATTTTTCTGTTAATTGACATCTCTCTGCGCTTATGCTTTGTCTTTCAACACACCATTGTCATACCGTTTTTCTTTGCTCCATGACCTTCTGGTCAGTAATTCTCTGTGACACTCTGTCCTATCAACACCTACTCTTTTGTTATCTCATGCCCCACGCCCCCTTTATTTGCTTAAAACCTATTCCATTTGTAACATTTTCCAATTCTGATGAAGGGTCATTGACTTGAAACGTTAACTCTGCTTCTCTCTACACAGATGCTGCCAGACCTGCTGCTTATTTTTATTACATATAAATACTGTGTCTGCAAAGGCAGGTCAGAGGCTGCGAATTCTGTGGCAGGTATCTCACCTCCTGACTCCCCAAGGATTGTCAACCATCTACAAGGCACAAGTCAGGGGTGTGATGGAATACTCTCCACTTGCCTGACACCATCCAGGGCAAATCAGACCGCTTGATTGGCACCCCTGAAACATTCATTCCCTCCAGCTTCAGCGCACAGTACGAGCATTGCGTAGGCGTACAAGATGTGCTGCAGCAACTCGTCAAGCCTCCTTCGACAGGACCTTCCAAACTCTCAACGTTAACCACAAAGAAAGGCAAGACCAACAGATAGATGAGAATATCACCACCTGAAGGTTTTCCTCCAAGCCAGATGCCATCCTAGCTTGGAACTGTATCGCTGATGCTTCAATGTCGTTGGGCCAAAAAACAGAACTCCTGGATAGCACTTTGGATGTACCAACACCCTGTGAAAATGAGGGATAGAAATGGCAAGATTAGGGAACCATGGATGACAGGTGAAATTGTGAGGCTAGCTAAGAGGAAAAAGGAAGCATACATAAGGTGTAGGCGGCTGATGAAAGACGAAGCTTTGAAAGAATATCGGGAATGTAGGACCAATCTGAAACGAGGAATTAAGAGGGCTAAAAGGGGACATGAAATATCTTTAGCAAACAGGGTTAAGGAAAATCCCAAAGCCTTTTATTCATATATAGGGAGAAAGAGGGTAACTAGAGAAAGGATTGGCCCACTAAAGGACAAAGGAGGAATGTTATGCTTGGACTCAGAGAAAATGGGTGAGATTCTAAACGAGTACTTTGCATCGGTATTCACCGAGGAGAGGGACATGACGGATGTTGAGGTTAGGAACAGATGTTTGATTAGTCTAGGTCAAGTCGGCATAAGGAGGAAGGAAGTGTTGGGTATTCTAAAGGGCATTAAGGTGGACAAGTCCCCAGGTCCGGATGGGATCTATCCCAGGTTACTGAGGGAAGCGAGAGAGGAAATAGCTGGGGCCTTAACAGATATCTTTGCAGCATCCTTAAACACGGGTGAGGTCCCGGAGGACTGGAGAATTGCTAATGTTGTCCCCTTGTTTAAGAAGGGTAGCAGGGATAATCCAGGTAATTATAGACCGGTGAGCCTGACGTCAGTGGTAGGGAAGCTGCTGGAGAAGATACTGAGGGATAGGATCTATTCCCATTTGGAAGAAAATGGGCTCATCAGTGATAGGCAACATGGTTTTGTGCAGGGAAGGTCATGTCTTACCAACTTAATAGAATTCTTTGAGGAAGTGACAAAGTTGATTGATGAGGGAAGGGCTGTCGATGTCATATACATGGACTTCAGTAAGGCGTTTGATAAGGTTCCCCATGGCAGGCTGATGGAGAAAGTGAAGGCGCTTTGGGTCCAAGGTGTACTAGCTAGATGGATAAAGAACTGGCTGGGCAACAGGAGACAGAGAGTAGCAGGAGAGGGGAGTTTCTCAAAATGGAGACGTGTGACCAGTGGTGTTCCACAGGGATCCGTGCTGGGACCACTGTTGTTTGTGATATACATTAATGATTTGGAGGAAAGTATAGGTGGACTGATTAGCAAGTTTGCAGACGACACTAAGATTGGTGGAGTAGCAGATAGTGAAGGGGACTGTCAGAGAATACAGCAGAATATAGATAGATTAGAGAGTTGGGCAGAGAAATGGCAGATGGAGTTCAATCAGGGCAAATGCGAGGTGATGCATTTTGGAAGATCCAATTCAAGAGTGAACTATACAGTAAATGGAAAAGTCCTGGGGAAAATTGATGTCCAGAGAGATTTGGGTGTTCAGGTCCACTGTTCCCTGAAGGTGGCAACGCAGGTAAATAGAGTGGTCAAGAAGGCATACGGCATGCTTTCCTTCATCGGACGGGGCATTGAGTACAAGAGTTGGCAGGTCATGTTACAGTTGTATAGGACTTTGGTTCGGCCACATTTGGAATACTGCGTACAGTTCTGGTCGCCACATTATCAAAAGGATGTGGATGCTTTGGAGAGGGTGCAGAGGAGGTTCACCAGGATGTTGCCTGGTATGGAGGGCGCTCGCTATGAAGAGAGGTTGAGTAGATTAGGATTATTTTCATTAGAAAGACGGAGGTTGAGGGGGGACCTGATTGAGGTGTACAAAATCATGAGAGGTATAGACAGGGTGGACAGCAGGAGGCTTTTTCCCAGAGTGGGGGTTTCAATTACTAGAGGACACGAGTTCAAAGTGAAAGGGGAAATGTTTAGGGGGGATATGCGTGGAAAGTTCTTTACGCAGAGGGTGGTGGGCACCTGGAATGCGTTGCCAGCGGAGGTGGTAGACGCGGGCACGATGGAGTCTTTTAAGATGTATCTAGACAGATACATGAATGGGCAGGAAGAAAAGAGATACAGAACCTTAGAAAATAGGCGACATGTTTAGAGAGATGATCTGGATCGGCGCAGGCTTGGAGGGCCGAAGGGCCTGTTCCTGTGCTGTAATTATCTTTGTTCTTTGTTTTTTGTTCAACATCAGATGGAGTGCAACTGTTCAAGAAGGAGGCGCACCACCACCGTCTCAATGGCAAGTAGGGATGGAAAACGAATGCTGGCCTCGCCAACGACACTCACAACCCATGAAGGAATCAAAAAATGCACAATATGAGTGGAGTTAGCCAGTTTGCTCGTCATAAGCGGGTACAACGCGGCACAATCTGTGAGAAGAGGGAGAGAGCAACAAGATTCGGAATCGGGAGCTAGACTGTTCCACCAGTTAGGAATTCACTAAAGGTCAGTAACTCTTGTTGAGATATTTACCGTTTAATATTAATAAAGCCCTGAAATTTGGCACAGCGATGATGACGTGCAAACATTTGATATGTTAGTTTCAAATCTGTGTCCCTGTTACTTAAACAAGAATATTAACGTTTAAATTAAAATGCAGAAAAATCACGCATCAACCATCTCCAAGACTCTGCACTTAACTGTGGTCACCAATTATAACAATATTGCCCGCATTAAAAAGTGACTAAATTCCGTCCTTCCTTCCTTCCTTCGTTTCTGGACAACATACTTATTTTGACCGCTTTCATCAACTGGAATAGATGCTTCTCTGAAGCAATTCATTTGATATAACAAGCAAACCACAATAAATGAAAAAACTATATTTCAAAACTCTTGAACAGAAAACAATATTGTGGAAGGTGGAAATCTGAATAGCAAGCGAAAAATGCTGCATAACATCAGTCAGCAAGACGACATTTTTGGAAGTTGCACCATAGCTACAGAGGGTCTGGTGAAAACTGGCAGTAATGTTATTATTTCAGATATTAAAATTGTTATGTTTTGCTTTTTGCTTAAGTTCTTTATTAGTTGTTCCTCTCTAATAGGAGCACACTTGTTCGGGTTTTTGGGTGATGACACTGTGCTAACCCAGTGTCTCGCCGTTCTTTTTATGAGAAAAGCCATCTGTGGACATATTACTTCGGATTGTGGGACTTGCAAGAGATTATGAAGATCCAGCTTTAACCTGGTCTTCAGTGAATTCTTGGAGTGTTGACTTCATCTGTTTGTTCAGTGACTGTAAGTAATCCCAGGCAGCATTGGACACAATTATCTCACCTCATGGATTTGTGTTTTCTCCTATAAAGAGTGGAGATCCTCTCAATGTGTCAATAGGAGAATTTCTTCCAGTATCAACAACAAATACTGAATTAACGACTCTTATCAGAAGGGATGTCTCTTAGTTTTCTGATAAAACTCAAAATTCTTTGGGCGCTTAATGATGTAGAAAAGATTTACTTCCCAATCTTGGCTGCGGTTGGTGTCCCGAGTAAGTTACAACCTGGAGCTGGTACTTCAGCAACTGGAGTTTAACAGCATGTAATATCTTAGTCCGCACGTCCAGATCTTTAAATTAGAGCAGTTAATATATGGGAAAGGTACTTCACTGGCTGTAAAGTGTTTTTCATGACTGGAGTTTCTCTTTTGTAT
This sequence comes from Heterodontus francisci, assembly GCF_036365525.1. Taxonomy (NCBI): domain Eukaryota; kingdom Metazoa; phylum Chordata; class Chondrichthyes; order Heterodontiformes; family Heterodontidae; genus Heterodontus; species Heterodontus francisci. The sequence continues at coordinate 2,458,367 of NW_027141156.1, read as the reverse complement.
CTTTAGAAGTGCATTCTTCCTTCTACCTTTCTCTTTCTTTCTTTCTCTTTCTTTCTTTCTTTCTTTCTTTCTTTCTTTCTTTCTTTCTTTCTTTCTTTCTTTCTTTCTTTCTTTCTTTCTTTCTATCTTTCTCTGTTTCTTTCTTTCTTTCTTTCTTTCTTTCCTTCTTTGCTACGATATTCTTTATTATCTCTCTTTTTCTTTCTTTTATTAGTTTATAACGCTATTTTTATTTTTCTCAACGTGTGTATTTGATGGTGACATGTGTTCCATGGATGTCAACTCTCTTCACTGACAGCAACAAAATGAATATTGTGGTCATTATTTCGATTCTATTCAGTCAATGCTTAGTGGGAATCCAGAAAAATTCCCCCGACAAAGCGGTTCAGACGAGGTGAATTGAATGTTTCAAACCTCATATTGGTAGTTTTTCTGTCGGATCAAGGATCCGAGATGTGCAGATGGAGTTCAGATACAGATCAACTGGGAGCTAATTGAATGGCGAAACACGTCCAACTGGCTGAACATCATAACCACGCTCATGTGTTCATGTGGAAGTGCAGTTCCAGATTTTTTCCCCTCTTTTTATTTAATCAAAATACAGTTGCTGTTTTCACCTTGTTTTATTCGAACCCGTTGCATCATTTAACTGCTGATTCATTGCTGATTACTATGATTAAAAATTCTATATGCAGGATGTTCTGTCACAGGTAAGCTCATAGATTCCATCATCTGTCGTTCCGAATTTCAGTTTATGGTGACGGACGTGAATAGACATATTCCACTTCCTGTTCTGTTATTTCACGAGAGACACATCGTACTGCTGTTATTCAGGTGTTTGATGAATAATTTCCTATTCTTTTCTTGCGTACAGTTAACATGGTGTCGATTGTGATCCTGTCTCGGGGAAAGTGCGGTCTCTCCAAATGTGTCACCTACTATCTGGTTTCCATGGCAGTGGTGGATCTTTTGGTCGTTATTCTCGATCTGATCCTAAGGCAGATTCCAATTGTTTATCGGGAACAATTTGCTTTTCTGTATTACGTTAGAGTTTGTGATATCCACGCCGGCCTGCTTTATGCCGCCACAGACTGTTCTGTCTGGTTTACCGTAACCTTCTCCTTTGATCGATTTGTAGCCATTTGTTGTCAGAAGCTGAAAACAAAATATTGTACCCAGAAAACAGCCGCTGTGGTTCTCGGAACAGTGACTGTGCTGAGCTGTTTGAAAAACATTTTCTGGTACTTTCTGTATCAATCTAAATATCTGCTTTCGAACAGTCCTTGGTTTTGCGTCGTGGCACCAGCTGAAAGTCGGTCACTGGCCTGGGCTGTTACTGAATTCATGCATCATATTTTAACACCTTTTATTCCATTTATTTTGATTCTACTATTGAATGCACTGACGGTCAAAAACATTATCATCGCCAATACAGCCCGCAGGCGGCTCCGGAGTCGGAGCAGTGGGGAGAGTCCCATGGACCCAGAGATGGCGAACCGAAGAAAATCCATGATTTTACTGTTCGTTATATCGGGGAATTTCGTACTGTTATGGGTGGTGTTTATGATGTGCTCCATTTTGAACCGATTGGAATACTTTCTTTCGTACATGGTTACTGTTTCTCTGCCCACATTTGTTCAGGAAATAGGTTTCATGCTCCAGCTCTTGAGTTGTTGCACGAACACATTTATTTATGCAGTGACTCAAAGAAAATTCAGACTGGAGTTGAGAAATGGAGTGAAATATCCTTTCACAATGATGGTCAAATTAATTCGATGAGAAGGTCTCACAGTTTCGACGGATGAATTTTCAGCCAAAGCCTGCTTTACACAATTGTACCAGAGTCAAATCCAGGGGAACTTGGGGAATGAACATTTAATGTGTTTTTTTCCTTCCAAATGCACCATTAGCTCACATTGCCAGGAATCTTCAGCACCTCTGTGCTGAAAATTTTCTCTGACCTTTGCTTTATTTTGAAGTAACATGATTTGAAAGCCAGGACAGGATCAGGAAAAATATAAAGGCAGCAGGAAAAAAGGAAGAGTGCGAAGGTTATTGATTTCTCCACCATCACTGGGATCAATAGATAAGAAAAGTATTTTTTCTGCATTGAGTAACCAGTAACCCGGTCACATCCACGTCCTTGAAACCCCATTGCCACCCCGCACCACAGTGCACCCGCGAGCCGGAAACCACACATTCCCCGGTCCCAGGATATCATGCTGCAGGGCCGAGGTACAGCGCATGCCCGGGACCCCACAGAGCACACTCCTGGAACCCAGGGGAGCACACTTTCTGGAAACAGTACAGCATATGCCATGTGAAGATATGGTACACACCAACGGTCCGGTATAGCAATCTATCGGGTACCGATTCGTAACAGCACCGGATAACTGTACAACACATGCTCGAGTAGCAAGACATCAAACTCCTGTATCCCAATACAGTACATTCGAAGGTCCCATGGTAGCGCACTCCCTGTCCATCTATTGCACACACACAGCTCCTGATACAACGCAGTCCATGCCCAGGTACACCACACTCCCAGGACCCTGTACAGCACAGCTGCGGGTACCAGTATCATACAAACCCACAGTACTGGCACAACACACATCCGTGTACCAGTGCTATTTACTCCCGGGTGATTATATTACTGGCTTAATAATACTGACCGAACCCGGTACAGTACATTCCCAGGTCGGGGTAATGTAAAAGTCCAGCGTCTGAATCAACACTTACCCGGGTTCCCATACTGTAATTGAATTAGTAATTCAGAGAGTTGGTCCAATAATCAAGAGTACGGAGTTTAAGCTATGTTTCTGATGGTGCTTTTGTATGTTATCGATGACTCATGCGATTCACGGTGTGGCCACAGCTGATAGAGCGTGAAACCATTGGAAATTAGTTTCATTTCTTTCCTTTCTTACGTTACGTGTTTCCTGCAGACTAACAATCATAAGCCTGTTGATGTCTCCTTTCTATACATTCGATTATTGTGTTTGTGGAGAAAACGATATTTGAAGCCTGCCCATCCCATTATGTTGCTGGAAGTTTTTGTTATTCAGTGGCAGGCTCCAGAAAGACATCACGTGTCCATCATTGTCCTGAACTCCAAGTGCAGTGAGATGAGATAAACTATATGGCAAACAAAGTAAAAATGCCAGTTCACTTATTCATTTCATCAAGGGTACAGAATCCTTTTCTACAGGTACGAATCTCTCACGTTGTGATTCTTTCCAGCAGAGCAAACGCACGCAAATGGTTCTCGGGGCACAATCGGCCAAATGATTCGGTTATCATCTCCCAAAGTTCCCTACATGCTGGAAGGGTTCCACTGGATTGGAAAACCACAAATGAAATAACTCTATTCAAGAAAGCAGATAGACAGAAAGAGGGAACTCTAGCCCAGTTAGCCGAACATCTGTCATCGGGAAAATGCTGGAATTATTTATTAAGAAATTAGTAGCAAGATATTTCGAAATCATAACGTAATCAGCCAGTCACCAAGTTTGTAAGAAAGGGAAAACTTTCTTGGCAATGTTGTTTGTGTTCTTTACGAATGTAACATGCAAGGTGGATAAAGGAGAACCAGATTTCCAAAAGGCATTCGGTTAGGTGCCACATAAAAAGTGACTCAATTTGATAATAGCTCAAGATGTTCTGGATAATACATGAAACTGGATAGAGGATTGGCTAGCCAACAGGAAACTGAGATTAGGAATAAATGCGGCAATTTCAGGTTGGCAAATTGTACCTGGTGGGGTGCCACAGGGATCAGCGCTCGGGCCTCATCACTTAACGATCTATTTTAATAGCTTGGATGAAGGGACCGAGTGTAGTGTAACTAAATTTGCTGATGATACAACGATAGGAAGGAAAGCAAGTTGTGAGGAGGACATAAAGTGTCTGCAAAGATATATAGATAGGTTAAGTAATTTGGCTGATGGAAAATAACATGGAAAAATGTGAGGTTGCTCACTTTGGTGGGAAGAATAGGAAAACAGAATTTTATTTACATGGAATCTTATTTGAGGAAGCAGAATTCTAGAGCTGCATTCAGGAGAACTTTTTGGTCAGGTCTAGGAAGTCCAACAAGAGAAGGTAGATGTTCAGACTTAGTTTTGGGAAATGAAGATGTGCAGGTGGAAGGAGTGGCAGTGGGAGAGCATTTTGGTTGATCGTGATCATAATTCAATGACTTGTAACATAATTTTGGAAAACGACAGCGATACAACAGGCGTTAAGAGTTCTCAACTGGGGCAAGGCAAAGTTTAATAAACTGAGGAGTGACTTAGCGAAAGTGGACTGGAAACAGTTACTTGAAGGTAAATCACTGTCATAGCAGTGGGAGACATTCAAATGGGAGATTCAAGGGGTTCAGAGTAAACATATTCCTACAATGAAAAAGGATGAGACGGCCAAATATTGAGCCCCAAGGAACTTACAGGATAAGATAAGGCAAAAAAGCAAAGCTGATGTCCGACACCAAGAGCTCAATACTAAAGAAAACCAAGAGGAGTATAGAAAATGGAGGGGTTAAATCAAAAAAGAAATTAGGAAGGCAAAGAGAGGGCATGAAAGAATATTAGCATGCAAAATCAAGGTGAAACCAAAGATGTTTTATCAGTATGTTAAGAGCAACAAGATAACTAAGGAGAGTGTTGGGCCCAGAAAAGACCAAAAATGTTTCCATGTTTTGGCGCGGAACAGGTTGGTATGGTTGTTTATGAATACATTGCGTTTATCTTCACAACAGAGGGAGAAAATGCAGATATTGTAGTTAATGAGGAAGAGTGTGAAGTATTGGACATGGTGAACCTAAGGAGAGTGGCAGTATTAATGGGATCAACATCCTTGAAAGTTGATAAATCATCAGGCTGGATGAAATGTACCCTGGTCTGTTCAAGGAAACACGAGATGAAATAGCAGAAGGTCTGAATCATCATTTTCCAGTCCTCACGGGATACAGGTGTCGTGCTGTAGGACTGGAGAACTGGTAACGTTATACCTCTGTTTAAAAAGAAGTGAGAGATAGATAGAATAGTTACAGGCCAGTCCTTCTAAACTCAGTCGTGGGCAAATTAATAGAATATATTTTGAGAGACAGGATAAACTGTCATTTAGAAAGGCATAGGTCAATCAAGGATAGTCAGCATGGATTTCTTAAGGGAAGGTCTTTTGTGACCAATTTCATCCAATCTTTGAAGAAGTAACAGGGAGAATAGATGTGGGTTAATGCAGTAGATGTGGTCTACATGGATTTTAACATAGCTTTTCAACAAGGGCCCACATGGCAGAATGGTTAAAAAATTAAATCCGATAGGATTCAGGGGAATGCAGCAAGGTGGATAAAAAAATTGGCTCAGCGGCACGAAACAAAGGGTAATCGTTTACAGCTGTTTTAGCGACTGGAGTGTTGTTTCCAGTGGAGTTCCACAGGGCTCAGTACTAGGTCCTCTGCTCTTTGTGATATGTAATAACGATTTGCTGCAAAGCATTAAGGTGGATAAGTCCCCAGGGCCTGGTGGGATCTACCCCAGAATACTGAGGGAGGCAAGGGAAGAAATTGCTGGGGCCTTGACAGAAATCTTTGCATCCTCATTGGCTACAGGTGAGGTCCCAGAGGACTGGAAAATGGCCAATGTTGTTCCTTTGTTTAAGGAGGGTGGCAAGGATAATCCAGGAAATTATAGGCCGGTGAACCTACGTCAGTGGTAGGTAAATTATTAGAGAGGATTTACTCCCATTTGGAAACAAACGAACTTATTAGCGAGAGACAGCATGGTTTTGTGAAGGGGAGGGTCGTGTCTTACTAATTTGATTGAGCTTTTTGAGGAAGTGACGAAGATGATTGATGAGGGAAGGGCGGTGGATGTTGTCTATATGGACTTTAGTAAAACCTTTGACAAGGGCCCGCATGGCAGACTGGTGCAAAAGGTGAAGTCACACGGGATCAGAGGTGAGCTGGCAAGATGGATACAGAACTGGCTCGATCGCAGAAGACAGAGGTATTTTTCTGAATGGAGGGATGTGACTAGTGGTGTTCCGCAGGGATCAGTGCTGGGACCTTTGCTGTTTGCAGTATATATAAATGATTTCGATGAAAATGTAGCTGGTCTGATTAGTAAGTTTGCGGATGACACAAAGGTTGGTGGAGTTGCGGATAATGATGAGGATTGTCAGAGGATACAGCAGGATATAGATCAGTTGAAGACTTGGGCGGAGAAATGGCAGATGGAGTTTAATCCGGACAAATGTGAGGTAATGCATTTTGGAAGGTCTAATGCAGGTGGGAGGGATACAGTAAATGGCAGAACCCTTAGGAGTATTGACAGGCAGAGAGATCTGGTCGTACAGGTCCACAGGTCACTGAAAGTGGCCACGCAGGTGGATAATGTAGTCAAGAGGCATTCGTCATGTTGCAGCTGTACAGAACCTTAGTTAGGCCACACTTAGAATATTGCGTGCAATTCTGGTCACCACACTACCAGAAGGACATGGAGGCTTTGGAGAGGGTACAGAGGTGGTTTACCAGGATGTTGCCTGGTCTGCAGGGCATTAGCTACGAGGAGAGGTTGGATAAACTCGGATTGTTTTCACTGGAACGACGGAGGCGGAGGGGCGACATGATAGAGGTTTACAAAGTTATGAGCGGCATGGACAGAGTGGATAGTCAGAAGCTTTTTCCCAGGGTGGAAGAGTCAGTTACTAGGGGACATAGGTTTAAGGTGAGAGGAGCAAAGTTTAGAGGGGATGTGCGAGGCAAATTTTTTACACAGAGGGTGGTGAGTGTCTGGAACTTGCTGCCAGGGGAGCTGGTGGAAGCAGATAGGATAGCGACGTTTAAGAGACATCTTGACAAATATATGAATAGGAAGGGAATATAGGGATATGGGCCCCGGAAGAGAAGACGGTGTTAGTTTCGGCAGGCATCAAGATCGCGCAGGTTTGGAGGGCCGAATGGCCTGTTCCTGTGCTGTACTGTTCTTTGTTCTTTGTTTGCTCTTTGATTTAGGCGTAAATGTAGGGGGATTGATCAAGACGTTTGCAGATGACAAAAAGATTGGCCGTGTTGTAAATAGTGAGGAGGATAGCTGTCGGCTGCAGGAAGATATTGATGATCTGGTCAGATGGACAGAAAAGTGCCAAATGGAATTCAACCTGGAGAAATGTGAGGGGATGCAGTTGGAGAGGTCAAACAAGGCAAAGCAATACACAATTAGTGGGAAAATACAGAGAAGTGTGGAGGAAGTGAGGGACCTTGGAATAAATGTTCACAGAACATTCCCTGAAGGTCGCAGGACAGGTCGATAAGGTGGTTAAGAAAGCAGATGGAATCCTTTCCTTCATTAGCCGAGATATAGAATAAAAGAGTTATGCTGGAACTATATAACGCATTGGTTAGGCTGCAACTTGCGTACTGGTCACCGCATTACACAAATAATGTAATTGCATGAAAGAGGGTACAAAGGAGATTTTTGAAGATATTGCCAGGACTGGAAACTGGAACTATAAGGAAAGGTTGGATCAGCTGAGGTTGCTCTTCTGGGAACAATTAAGGCGGAGAGAGGACATGATGGAGGTATATAAAATTATGAGAGGCATACATAGGGTAGATAGCCACAGTCCGTTTCCCATGGTAGGGGTGACTAAAACCAGAGGGCATACATTTAAGGTGAGAGGGAGGAGGTTTAAAGGGGATCAAAGGGGTACATTTTTCACACAAAGAATAGTATCTGGAATGAGCTGCCAGAGGAGGTGGTGGAGGCAGGAACAACAGCAACATTTAAGAGGCATCTTGACAGGTACTTGAATGAGCAAGGCATAGAGAGATATGGAATTGGTGCAGGTGGGATTAGTATAGTTAGGCATTTTGGTCGGCATAGACGCGGTGGGCCAAACGGCCTGTTTCTATGCTGTACGACTCTTTGGCTCTATGTTTGCTATATTTGAATCTGCAGCTGCATGCAATAATTTCCTTCCATGTCTTTATGGGCTCCATCCTGTGCTCAAATTCACCTTTGAAATTGAGCTGTCAAATAAGCTCTCTTTCCTTTATGTACAAGTTGGGAAAGCTGCTATGGGGCTTCCTACCACGGTCTACCACAAGCCGACCTTCACTGGTCAATACCAGTGACAGCCAATTTCAGATTTTCAGTCGGGCTCGCAGTGTGGCACATTTGCACATACTGGAAGTTACTTACATTAATATACAGGGCCCTGTTATTTGCAAGCAGAAGCAACATGTACACACATTATGGCTGTTTCAGCGAAACAAAATAAGTGACAACCATTTTCTGGTTCATTCCTCAGGGCAATGACTTGACCAATCGGAGTCAATCTGCCTGGTTTGAATTTCAACCAAAGCTTGGCAGTAAACTGTCAGTCAACATAAACTGCCGCATTCCCCATGGCAACGCCTCTACCAATCAGAGACGCAGGCCAACCAATCAGCACTCGCTTCCCATGCAATATAAATGTGTTGCTTTCCCTTACATTGGTATTCTTGCAAATTGTCCTGATGAGTGCAAGATGATAAGTTATGACTAAATGTCTCTGTTTTCAGCGATGCTCTTTTCTGTACTACCAAACGACTAAAAGCAATAAAGAAAGCATATGCAATTCTGTGATTTATAAATAGAGGAGTGGAGGACGATGGGTTAAAGGTTGTGTTAAATGTGTAAAGAACAACACTATTTCTGGCCCAGTTGAAGTGTTTTTACAAGTTCTGGGCATGACAGTTCATGCAGGACTTGAAGGCCTGGGAGAGTTTACAGAAAGATTTTCTAAATTGGTTCCAGAGATGAGAGATACGAGTTGCATAGATAAACTGCAAAAACTGGTGTTGTTCTCATTCGAGCAGAGAAGGCTGAAGAGACTTTACTCATGCCTTTAAAATCATGATTTAAATCATGAAATAAAGAGAAACTTTCGCAGTGGCTGAAATGTCAATAAGCAGATGACACAGATTTAAGGTAATTGGGCAAAGTGCTAGAGATGTGGTATTACTAAAATAATAAAACAAATGGAAATGCTGGAAATAGCAGGCAAGGCAGCGTTTGTGGGGAGCGAAACAGGGATTACATTTCAGGTTCATGACCTTCCATCAGAACCGGTAGACAGCTGAGCAAACACCAGAAGGGAAATAGAAAGCAAGAAAGGTGAACAAGGTAGAAGAGACAAACCGAAATTCCATCGGACACAAGAACAGAACTTCCTCAAGGTTGACATTCCTGGAAGAGAAGTTGCAGTGAACTAAACAGTGACAGAAAGCCAAAATGTTGTGGGTGCTCCAAATCTGGAATAGAATCTGGAGTAATAAATGGAAATGTGCAACAGGTCAAGCAGCATGTGTGGATATAGAAATAGAGTTAATTTCAAGTTGATGACAATTCATCAGCTCTCATACCGCCTGACTTGCTGAATATTCAGTTCTGATGAAAGGCCACGGACCTGAAACGTTAACCGTGTTTTTCTCTCCACAGATGCTGCTGGACCAGCTGACTATTTCCAGCACCTTCCGTTTTTTTTAACTGCTGTTCATTTGCATCAATTCCAATTGTTACTATTGTCCTGAGTCATGTATCGACAGGCACTCAGGTTAGTTAACAGTCGCTTTCACCTTTGATCGTTTTGTCTGCATCTGTTGCCAGAAGCTGAAACCAAAATGTTGCACTGAGAAATCTGCAACTGTGTTAATGGCAACAATCACCATTCTGCTCTGTTAAAAAAACGTTGCTTTTAACACCATTTATTCCGTTTGTTTGGATTCTACCATTTAATGCACTGACGGTCAGAAACATTATAGTGGACAGTGGAGCCCGCAGGCGCAAGAGCTGTGGGGAGTGTCACAGAAATGGTGAACAGAAGAAAATCCATGATGTTACTGTTGGTTATATCGGGGAATTTCTTACTTTCATGGGTGGTGTTTATGCTGTGTTCCATTTTGAAATGATTGGACTACTTTAGCGACAGGTTTACTGATGTTAATGCAGTGATCCAGAGAAAATTTAGTCAGGAGTTGAGGAATGGAGTGAAATATCCTCTCAGAAAGGTGACCAAATTAATCCGATGAAAAGATCGTACGTTTTGGACAGATGTGTTTTCAGCCAAAGGGTGGTTTACTGCTTTACACAACCGTACCTGAGTAAGCAATCCGGGCGTGCTTTGGGATGAACCCTCGGTGTGTGTTTTTTTCTCTCCAAAATGCACCATTAGCTCAGATCGCCATGTTAGTCACGAAATCTTTAGCACTTCAGTGATGACAAGTTTCTCTTACATTTGTTTTATGATGAAGTAACATGACTTGAATGACAGGACAGGATCAGGAAAAATGTAAAGGCGGCAGGAAAATAAGGAAGACTGTGAAGATTATTGATTTCTCCACTGGCACTGGGAACGATAGAGAAGAAAACTGATATTTCTCCATTAAATTACCAGTACCCCCGCCACATCCACCTCCACCACCAGCACCACCCTCTCCTACCCAGTCTCTGTTCTAAATGTGTTCTTTCGTTTCCAGTCAGATGTTTAAACGATTGTACCTAACATGCCACAACATATCAGTACTCTGTACCATTTGCTGTTACGAATAAAGCAGATTGGTGCAGTAAGACACTTTGCCCATTGATAAAATGCTTCATCGTACGAAAGAGGAGACATAGAAATCTGGGTCAGATCAGAAGTGAATGCTACTGCTATATTCCGTATCTGAATACCGTTCACTCCCCAGTGCTGGAACATCACGTAATTTAGGTCCCGATATCTAACTGATACAGCGTATCGCGGGTTGCGGAGGCACACATTCCCCCATCCCTGTCCAGCAGACGTTCTGATACCAGTATAGCATATTACATGTGCCGGTATGATTCATACCACAACTCCAGTTTATCAAACTAACAGGTACCAGTAGAACACAGCCCTGAATAACTGGATAACTTCCGGGTACCAGTACTGTTTCCTCCCGGATGATTATGTTACTGGAATAGCAATACTTACCAAATCCGGTACAGCATATTTCTGCATGCCAGTAAAGTAAAATTGCAGACTCTGGTGCAACACTTACCTGGGTCCCAGCATGGTAGCTAAATTAGTAATTCACAGAGCTGGGTCCACTAATCCAGCTCACTTATATTTGTCGGGCTCGAAAGTCCCGAGATTAAGATGCAGTTCAGATGTTAGTTTTGTTTGTAATCGGTGATTCATTTGAGTCACGCTGTGGCCACACTGGATGGAGTGCGAGACTGCTGGAAATTCAGTTTCAGTTCTATCCTTTCTTAGGTTACTTGTTTCCTGTAGACCAGCAATCATAAGCCTGTTGATTCCTCTTTTCTATGCATTCGATTATTGTGTTTGTGCAGAGGACGATGTTTGAAGCCAGCCATTATGTTCCTGGCAGAGTTTGTTATTCAGTGGCAGGCTCCTGAAGACACCACGTGTCCATCGCTTAAGTAAACTTCGCGTTTCGTTAGATGTAGTAAACCATATAAAAGAAACAGAAAATGAAAGTTCATTCATTAATTTCATCAAGGGTACAGGAGAATTGAGGAGTTTCATCACATGCAGGGGATGCACACCTGAATCAAATAATCAAGAAAAGAAAGAAGGTGAATAAAGGATTCGGTTATATTTCCCTAAAATTCCCTAAATCATGGAAAGCTCCCATGGATTGGAAATGTACAAATGAACTAACTCTGTTCAAGAAAGGAGGCAGACAGAAATCAGGATACTGCAGCCCAGTTAGTTAACATCTGTTATTGTGAAAAGTTTGGGATCCATTATTAAGAAATTCATAACAAGACGTCATCAGCCAGAGGCAATATGGTTTTACGAAAGGGAAATCGTGCTGGAAAATGTTATTGAGTTCTTCGAGGATGTAACATGCAGGGTGGATAAAGTGGAACAAGTAGATATAGTGTATTTGGATTTCCATAAGGCATTTCCAAAAGACATCAGGTGCCACATAAAAGGCACAAGATAGTGTCTCATGATGTTGCGGATAATATTTTAGAATGGATTCGTTGGAAACCCTCTAAGATAAGTACAGTCCGCCTTGGACGAAGAAAACAGTATTCCTTGTGTGGCCTCACCACAGCTGTATGTAATTGCAGCAAGACTTTTTTACTGTTGCACTCTAAATTCCTTGTATTAATGGCTAACATACCAGTAGCCTTCCTAATAGCTTGCTATACCCGCTTGTTAACGTTCCATAATTCGTTTACACGGACTCCCAGATTCCTCTGAATACCAACAATTATTATCTCTGAGCTGCTAAATCTATTCTGCTTTGTTATTCTTCCTTCAAAAATGGATTATTTAAAACTTCCCCACTTTGGCTCCATCTGCCAACTATTTGCCCAATCAATTAACCTTTGCTTAATATTTTGCACTCTTTACTTCCTCCTCACAGCTTACTTTCCCAGCTAACTTTATATCGTCAACAATCTTGGATATAATACACTCAGTTCCGTCATCTAAGTTATTGACATAGATTGCAAATAGCTGAAGTCCAAGCACTGATTCTAGTGGCTTTCTCAGAGTTACACCCTGCCTTCCCCGAACTGACTTGTTTATTACTACTCTCTGTTTTCTGTCGTTCTGGCGGCTAACTAATCCTCAATTCAAACAAGTATCGTACCCCCAATCCCATGAGACCTAATCTTGTGAAAGAAACACTTGTGTAGCATCTTATCAAATTCTGTTTGAAAATCCAAGCATCCTGCAGCCACTGATAATCCCTCATGTACAGAATTAGTTGCACCCATTAAAAACTCTAGAAGATTTGTCAACCTTGTTTTTATTCTTTCACAAACGCAATATTATATCATAGCATTTTTTCGAGGACTCATCTCAGCCTAACTATCCCACAGTTCCACGTTTTCTATCTACATCCTCTCGAGGTTAACGGCATTACATTTACAATGTTTGAATTCACGGGGAAATTACTGGGACATAGGAAATTCTGTGAGAGTAAAACCAATGCATCCTGCAAATTTGCGGTCACCTGTAGACTATCAAAGCATTTGTCAGCTATTGGTCATATTGAATCATCTAGTAGGTTTGCTCTATGAATATTAATTGTGTTAATTTCCTCATGCTCACTAGATCCTTTTTCCCTACAATTTTCAACATTTTCAATATGGCAATGTGAAGACAGAAACTAAATATTTGTGTAGCCTCCCTGATTATTCTTAATTTGTCCAATTATGCATTGCGATGGCACTTTCCAACTGGAGCTTCTATTCCTCAAGGGAATTATGATTTATTTATTTAAACGTTTGCCATTGCATATTTGCGTTCATTTTTAAATATAGTTTGCCCCCGTTTTCCGTAGAGCGTCAGTAGCATCTTGTTTTCCACCTGAGAGGGCAGGCGGGGCCTTGGTTGAAGAGTGAGGAAAGAAACCGATAGAAATCAAGCAGTTATTAATTCACAAATAACTAAGACCATTGACTCTTAGGCTTATCGCGCTGATCACTGGGTAAGAGGTGGAAATCAAGCGAGAAAAGAAAAACTTGAATAGCTATCGCGCCTTTCACTACCTTCTATTCCAAAGCACCTTCTACTCAATGCAGTACGGTCACCTCTGTGATGCAACAAAGGCGGCAACCAATTTACACACATCAAGTTTCCTTAGACAGCAATGCGAGAGCGATAAACGGGTATAGAGTTAAGCCGAGAGATGGAGTTTCTGGCCGAATGAGCGAGCAGGATTACATCCAAGAGAGACAGAGAGCGTGAGTTAGTGCAAGAGTGAGATAAACAGAGAGAAACACTTAACAGCGAGAAACAGAGTGAGCGAGAAGGAACGAGATATATAGAGACAAAGAGATGGAAAGAATGACCGAAAGACAGAGTGTCAGGGAAAGGGAGAAATACAGAGCTCAAAACTAGAAAGCGAGAAAGTGAAAGAGGGAGTGAGAGTGACAAATATTCAAAGAAAGATAGTCAGATAGAGAACGAGGAGCACAGAGTGAGGATGAGAGAGAGAGAAAGAGATACAGGGAAAGACACAGGTAGATATTCTGTCGGTGAGTAGCTGACTGACTGTCTGTTTTCTCGAAATGTTTCAATCTTCGAATGTTGCTTTCATTCCCCTGAGTGTTACGAAACTAGTTTAAGCAGTTGATGCCTTCTGCACCCCTTTTGTGCGGCATAATCGTGTTGCCGGCAGTCAGACAATGACAGGATGCCAAGTGAATAAATAAAATAAAGTTAAACTTGTAATTAAATTAAAACAAAATACAGCTGAGGCTGGAAATCTTAAATAAAAGGAGAACATTCTGGAATACTCTCAGCAGTCTCGGACAGCAGTAGTGGAGAGGGAAACAGCGTTACCATTTCAGCTCGATGACCTGACATCAGAACAGGATTAAATTAGACATTTAACGTGTATAAGCAAGTACAGAGCCAAAGAAAAGAAGGCAGGTGGAATGAAATGATAATCTGTGACCCCTTCAGGAATTTAATTTCCTGCTGCTTTTGCCCACATAACAAAGTTGAGAGCCCATCACAGAGAGGGACATGATTGGCTGCGAAACGGACAAATGCTTCCTGCCAATTGAATGAGGAACTTGTAGTTTCCCAGAACCGAACTGTCTCAGCAACAATTGTGGGTTGCAGAGATTCCTACCTGAGTAGAGAGTTCTAGGAATGTTTGATATCAATCAGATTCGATAACACTATCAGGAAGTCTCTTTCTGATTTAAGACTCTTACATCTGTCTAACATTTCGATGTTACAGATTGAATTTTAATTCATTTCATCTGCAGATCGGTGACAGTGCAGCTCAGTGATACCTCTGACCCGTCTCAACTTTCACAATCTATCAGTGCCGAGAAAACAATATTACACATGTTGTATTCTGTAACTTTTCCGAAATGCTTGAATGCATTTCGCACCATGGCCTGCACTGTGACGTTTTCTGTTGTGTTTAAGCTTTATTTGACCACAAACACTTCAACAGAATATTAACATAATCTGAACTCCGCGTTGTGGTCAGTGATATTCTCACAAGCTGAGGAACGAGAAGGAGGGACATTTCCACCAGGCTTATATTTTATTCCAAAGCAACGTCTCAAATGTAACTTTGCTGTGAGGTCGAAATAGCTCAATTGGGAGAGCATTAGAATGAAGATTTAAAGGTTTTGGCAGTTCTAATTTATTTCATGCCTCTTTCCCGGGTCTGATTTTGAGCAGCACAAGACACTGCAGGTTTGAATTTGAACAGAGACGTGAAGGATGGGGAATATTTAGATCTTCTGTATTTAGCTTATGCTCTATTTCTGCCATTTTCTCTGGTTTGTCTCTTTCTTTGTGCTGGATGAACAAACTAGTGTGTATTCACCGACATTAACTGGAATTTAGAAGGTTAAGAGGTGATACAATCGATTTTTAAAAGTTATTAAGGGGACAAGATGAGGCTGATTGGGAGAAACTATATCCGTTGGGTGGGAAGTCTAGGACTAGGGCGTACAGTCAAAAATTACGGCCAGACCTTTGCATACGAATTAGGAACATGAGTAGGCCACTCAGTCCCTCGATCCTGCTGCACCATTCAATAAATTCATGGCTGAACTGGTTACTCCACATTTCCACCTACCTCCGATAACTTTCACCCCCTTGCTTATCAAGAATCTATCTACCTCTGCCTTAAATATATTCCAAGATTCTGCTTCCACCGCCTTTTGAGGAAGAGAAATCCTCTGAAAAAAAAAACATCTCATCGCTGTCTTAAATGGGCGATCCACTATTGTTAAACAGTGACCCCTAGTTCTAGATTCTCCCATAAGGGGAAACATCCTTCACACATCCACCCTCTCAAGACTCCTAAGGATCTTACATGTTTCAATGAAGTCGCCTCTTTCTCTTCTACACTCCAGCAGATACAAGCCCAGCCGAACATCGAATCTGGGAGCTTGCCTCACCAATATTGACACAAGCAAATGACAGCAATGAATTAAAGAGTGAGAAATCCCGAGGAACAAATGGTTTTCGTCCAAGGCTTTTTAAAGAAATAGGTGAGAACACTCCAGATGCCCTAACAATAATCTTGCAAAATCCTCTTGATTCGGAACCGTTCCTTTAGATTGGTAACTTGTGCAAGTCTCTCTGCTATTTAAGTAACGTGGTAATAGGAAACCAAGGGATTATAGGACAGTGTGCCTAGCATCTGCCATCGGGAAGTTATTAGAATTGTTAGTTAAGTAGAGGGTAACTGAACTCCTTGAAAGTTTTCAGTTGATCAGTGGGAGCCAGCATGGATTTGTAAAGGGTAGGTCATCGCTGAAGAATGTTGGTGTCATTTGCAACTTAATAAACATGCCCCCCACATTCTCATCCAAGTCATTTATATATATGACGCACAACAGAGGGCTCAGCACTGATCCCTGCGGCACACCACTGATCACCGGCCTCCAATCTGAAAAGAAAAACCCTGCATGACCACCCTCTGCCTCCTATCACCAAGCCAATTTTGTATCCAATTTGCTCGCTCACCCTGGATCCCATGTGTTCAAAACTTCCGGCCCAGCCAACCATGCGGGACCTTGTCAAAGGCCTTACTGATGTCCATGTAGACAATGTCCAGCGCGTTGCCCTCGTCAATTTTCTTCGTCACCTCCTCGAAAAACTCAATCAAATTCGTGAGACATGATTTCCCACGCACAAAGCAATACTGACTATCCCTAATCAGACCTTGCCTTTCCAAATGCATATAAATCCCGTCTCTCAGAATCCCTTCCAATAACTTTCCCACCTCTGCTGTAAGGCTCACCTGCCTGTAGTTCCCTGGCTTATCCCTGCTGCCTTCTTAAATAAAGGCACAGCATTAGCTATCCGCCAGTCTTCCGGACCTCACCCATGGCTAACAATGATACAAAAACCTCTGCCAGGGCTCCAGCAATCTCCTCCCTTGCTTCACATAGCATCCTCGGCTAAACCTGGCCAGGCACTACAGGTCACCTACATTTCCTCAGTGTGATTTCAGGCAATGAGTTCGAGACTCCATCAGCCACGGGGTGAAAAGGTTTTTCCACGTTTCCCCTCCAATTTTTCTACCAATAACTTTTTAATTTATGCCCCCGAGTCATGGTCATCTTTATTAAAGTGAATAAGTCCTTCATGCCCACTCTATCCAGGACCCTCAAAATTTTGTTCATTTCAATCAGATCTCCCCTCCGCCTTCTTTGTTCCAAGAAGAGCAACCTCAGCTGATCCAACCTTTCCTCATAGTTCCACTTTCCAGTCCTGGCAATATCTTCATAAATCTCCTTTGTACCTTCTTTCATGCAATTACATTCTTTCTGTAATGTGGTGACCAGGACTGCATGCAGTACTCAAGTTGCAGCCTAACCAATGAGTTATATAGCTCCAGCATAACTCTTTTATTCTATACCTCGGCCTATAAAGGAAAGGATTCCATATGCTTTCTTAACCACATTATCGACCTGTCCTGCTACCTTCAGGGATCTGTGAACATTCACTCCAAGGTTCCTCACTTGCTCTACACTTCTCTGTATTTTCCCATTAATTGTTTATTCCTTTGCCTTGTTTGACCTCTCCAAACGCATCCCCTCACATTTCTCCATGTTGAATTCCATTTGGCACTTTTCTGTCCATCTGACCAGGCTATCAACATCTTCCTGCAGCCGACAGCTATCCTCCTCACTATTTACCACACGGCTAATCTTTTTGTCATCTGAAAACGTCTTGATCATGCCCCCTACATTTACGCCCAAATCGTTATTATATATCACAAAGAGCAGAGGACCCAGTACTGAGCCCTGCGGAACTCCACTAGAAACAACACTCCAGTCGCTGCAAACGATTACCCTTTGTTTCCTGCCGCTGAGCCAAATAGTTTATCCACCTTTCTGCATTTCCCTGAATCCCATCGGATTTTATTTATTTCACCCGTCTGCCATGTCGGATCTTGTTTAAAAGCCATGTTAAAATCCATGTAGACCACATCAACTGCATTACCCACATCTATTCTCCCTGTTACGTCTTCAAAAAATTCGATCAAACTGGTTACAAAAGATCTTCCCTCAAGAATTCCATGCTGACTATCCTTGATTAGCCGGTGCCTTTCTAAATGACAGTTTATCCTGTCTCTCAGAATAGATTCTAATAATTTGCCCACTACTGAGTTTAGACGGACTGGCCTGTAACTATTCGATCTATCTCTCGTTCCCTTTTAAAACAGAGGTATGAAGTTCGCAGTTCTCCAGTCCTCTAGCACAACACCTGTATCCCGTGAGGACTGGAAAATGATGGTCATACCTTCTGTTATTTCATCTCTTTTTTTCTTTAACAGCCCAGTTTACATTTCATCCAGCCTGATGATTGATCAACTTTCAAGGATGTTAATTCCATTAATACTTCCTCTCTCCCCATGTTTACCATGTCCAATACTTCACACTCTTCCTCATTAACTACAATATCTGCATCTTCCCCCTCAGTTGCGGAGACAGACGCAAAGTATTCATGAAGAACCATACCAACCTGTTCTGCCCCTAAACATAGGTTACCTTTTTGGTCTTTTCTGGGCCCGACACTCTCCTTAGTTATCTTCTTACTCTTAACATACTGATGAAACATCTTTGGTTTCACCTCGATTTTGCTGGCTAATATTCTTTGATACCTTCTCCTTGCCTTCCTAATTTCGTTTTTGAATTAACCCCTCAATTTTCTATACACCTCTTGGCTTTCTCTAGTATTGAGCTCTTGGTGTCGGACATCAGCTTTGCTTTTTTGTCTTATCTTATCCTGTCAGTTCCTTGGGGCTCAATATTTGGCCGTCTCACCCTTTTTCATTGTAGGAATATGTTTACTCTGAACCCCTTGAATCTCCCATTTGAATGCCTCCCACTGTTCTGACACTGATTTACCTTCAAGTAGCTGTTTCCAGTCCACTTTCGCTCAGTCACTCCTCAGTTTAGTAAACTTTGCCTTGCCCCAGTTGAGAACTCTTAACGCCTGTTCAATCGCTGTCGTTTTCCAACATTATGTTACAAGTGATTGAATTATGATCACTACCAACCAAAATGCTCTCCCACTGCCACTCCTTCCACCTGCACATCTTCATTTCCTAAAGCTAAGTCTGAACATCCACCTTCTCTTGTTGGAATTCCGACATCCTGACCAAAAGGTTCTCCTGAATGCAGCTCAAGAATTCTGCTCCCTCAAATAAGATTCCATGTAAATAAAATTCTGCTTTCCTATTCTTCCCACCAAAGTGAGCAACCTCACATTTTTCCATGTTATTTTCCATCAGCCAAATTACTTAACCTATCTATTTATCTTTGCAGACACTTTATGTCCTCCTCACAACTTGCTTTCCTAACTATCTTTGTAACATCAGCAAATTTATTTATAATACACTCGGTCCCTTCATCCAAACTATTAAAATAAATCGTTAAGTGATGAGGCCCGAGCGCTGATCCCTGTGACACCCCACTGGGTACAATTCGCCAACCTGAAATTGCCCCATTTATTCCAGATCTCCGTTTTCTGTTGGTTAGCCAATCCTCTATCCAGTTCAATGTATTATCCAGAACATCATGAGCTATTATCAAGTGGAGTCACTTTTTATGTGGCACCTTACCGAATGCCTTTTAGGAAATCTGGTTCTCCTTTATCCACCTTGCATGTTACATTCTTCAAGAACACAAACAACATTGCCAAGAAAGTTTTCCCTTTCGTACAAACTTGATGACTGGCTGATTATGTTATGATTTCTAAATATCTTGCTACTAATTCCTCAATAATTAATTACAGCATTTTCCCGATGACAGATGTTTGGCTAACTGGGCTATAGTTCCCTCTTTCTGTCTATCTGCTTTCTTGAATAGAGGTATTTCATTTGTGGTTTTTCAATCCAGTGGAACCCTTCCAGCATGTAGGGAACTTTGGGAGATTATAACCGAATCATTTGGCCGATTGTGCCCCGAGAGCCATTTGCGTGCATTTGCACTGCTGGAAAGAAGCATGACGTGAGAGATTCTTACCAGTAGAAAAGGATTCTGTACCCTTGATGAAATGAATAAGTGAACGGGCATTTTTACTTTGTTTGCCATATAGTTTATCTCATCTCACTGCACTCGGAGTTTCGGACAATGATGGACACGTGATGTCTTTATGGAGCCTGCCACTGAATAACAAAAGCTGCCAGCAACATAATGGGAAGGGCAGGGTTCAAATATCGTTTTCTCCACAAACACAATAATAGAATGTATAGAAAGGAGAAATCAACAGGCTTATGATTGTTAGTCTGCAGGAAACACGTAACGTAAGAAAGGAAAGAAATGAAACTAATTTCCACCAGTTTCAC
Source organism: Heterodontus francisci (assembly GCF_036365525.1). Lineage (NCBI taxonomy): Eukaryota > Metazoa > Chordata > Chondrichthyes > Heterodontiformes > Heterodontidae > Heterodontus > Heterodontus francisci. The sequence goes on along the minus strand of NW_027141156.1, from coordinate 2,438,035 downwards.
GCTCAATCGGCTGTGGCCACAGCGTGAATCGCATGAGTCGCCGATAACATACAAAAGCACCATCAGAAACATAGCTTAAAATCCGTACTCTTGAGCCTGATAAATGTCAGCTCACCCGATTATTGGACCAACTCTCTGAATTACTAATTCAATTACAGAATGGGAACGCGGGTAAGTGTTGATTCAAATGCTGGAATTTTACATTACCCCAACCCGGGAATCTACTGTACCGGGTTCGGTAAGTATTATTAAGCCAGTATTATAATCACCCAGGAGTAAATAGCACTCGTACACGGATGTGTGTTGTGCCAGTCCTGTGGGTTTGTATGATACTGGTACCCGCAGCTGTGCTGTTCACGATCGTGAGAGTGTGGTGTACTGGGCAGGGACTGCGTTGTATCAGGAGCTGTGTGTGTGCAATAGATGGACAGGGAGTGCGCTACCATGGGACCTTCGAATGTACTGTATTGGGATACAGGAGTTTGATGTCTTGCTACTCGAGCATGTGGTGTACAGTTATCCAGGGCTGTTCCGTATCGGTACCCGATAGATTGCTATACCGGACCGTTGGTGTGTACCATATCATCACTTGGCATATGCTGTACTGTTTCCAGAAAGTGTGCTCCCCTGGGTTCCAGGAGTGTGCTATGTGGGGTCCCGGGCATGCGCTGTACCTCGGCCCTGCAGCATGATATCCTGGGACCGGGGAATGTGTGGTTTCCGGCTCGCGGGTGCACTGTGGTGCGGGGTGGCAATGGGGTTTCAAGGACGTGGATGTGACCGGGTGACTGGTTACTCAATGCAGAAAAAATACTTTTCTTATCTATTGATCCCAGTGATGGTGGAGAAATCAATAACCTTCGCACTCTTCCTTTTTTCCTGCTGCCTTTACATTTTTCCTGATCCTGTCCTGGCTTTCAAATCATGTTACTTCAAAATAAAGCAAAGGTCAGAGAAAATTTTCAGCACTGAGGTACTGAAGATTCCTGGCAATGTGAGCTAATGGTGCATTTAGAAGGAAAAAAAACACATTAAATGTTCATTCCCCAAGTTCCCCTGGATTTGTGTCTGGTACAATTGTGTAAAGCAGGCTTCGGCTGAAAATTCATCCGTCGATGCTGTGAGATCTTCTCATCGAATTAATTTGACCATCATTGTGAAAGGATATTTCACTCCATTTCTCAACTCCTGTCTGAATTTTCTTTGGGTCACTGCATAAATAAACGTGTTCGTGCAACAACTCAAGAGCTGGAGCATGAAACCTATTTCCTGAACAAATGTGGGCAGAGAAACAGTAACCATGTACCAAAGAAAGTATTCCAATCGTTTCAAAATGGAGCACATCATAAACACCACCCATAACAGTACGAAATTCCCCGATATAACGAACAGTAAAATCATGGATTTTCTTTGGTTCACCATCTCTGGGTCCATGGGACTCTCCCCACTGCTCCGACTCCGGAACCGCCTGCGGGCTGTATTGGCGATGATAATGTTTTTGACCGTCAGTGCATTCAATAGTAGAATCAAAATAAATGGAATAAAAGGTGTTAAAATATGATGCATTAACTCAGTAACAGCCCAGGCCAGTGATCGACGTTCAGCTGGTGCCAAGGTGCAAAACCAAGGACTGTTCGTCAGCAGATATGTAGATTGATACAGAAAATACCAGAAAATGTTTTTCAAACAGCTCAGCACAGTCACTGTTCCGAGAACCACAGCGGCTGTTTTCTGGGTACAATATTTTGTTTTCAGCTTCTGACAACAAATGGCTACAAATCGATCAAAGGAGAAAGTGACGGTAAACCAGACAGAACAGTCTGTGGCGGCATAAAGCAGGACGGCGTGGATATCACAAACTCTAACGTAATACAGAAAAGTAAACTGTTCCCGATAAACAATTGGAATCTGCCTTCGGATCAGATCGAGAATAACGACCAAAAGATCCGCCACTGCCATGGAAACCAGATAGTAGGTGACATATTTGGAGAGACCACACTTTCCCCGAGACAGGATCACAATCGTCACCATGTTAACTGTACGCAAGAAAATAATGGGAAATTATTCATCAAACACCTGAATAACAGCAGTACGATGTGTTTCTCGTGAAATAACAGAACAGGATGTGGAATATGTCTATTCACGTCCGTCACCATAAACTGAAATTCGGAACGACAGATGATGGAATCTATGAGCTTACCTGTGACAGAACATTCTGCATATAGAGTTTTTAATCAGAGTTATCAGCAATGAATCAGCAGTTAAATGATGCAACGGGTTCGAATAAAACAAGGTGAAAACAGCAACTGTATTTTGATTAAATAAAAAGAGGGAAAAAATCTGGACCTGCACTTCCATCTGAACACATGAGCGTGGTTATGATGTTCAGCCAGTTGGACGTGTTTCGCCATTCAATTAGCTCCCAGTTGATCTGTATCTGAACTCCATCTGCACATCTCGGATCCTTGATCCGACAGAAAAACTACCAATATGAGGTTTGAAACATTCAATTCACCTCGTCTGAACCACTTTGTTGGGGGAATTTTTCTGGATTTCCACTAAGCATTGACTGAATAGAATCGAAATAATGACCACAATAATCATTTGGTTGCTGTTAGTGAAGAGAGTTGACATCCATGGATCACATGTCACCATCAAATACACACTTTGAGAAAAATAAATATAGCATTATAAACTGATAAAAGAAAGAAAAAGAGAGATAATAAAGAATATCGTAGCAAAGAAGGAAGGAAGAAAGAAAGAGAGAAAGAAAGAAAGAAAGAAAGAAAGAAAGAAAGAAAGAAAGAAAGAAAGAAAGAAAGAAAGAAAGAAAGAAAGAAAGGAAGAAAGAAAGAGAAAGATAGAAGTCAGAACTCACATCCATAGATACAAAAGAGAAACTCCAGTCATGAAAAACACTTTACAGCCAATGAAGTACCTTTCCCATCTATTCACTGCTCTAATTTAAAGATCTGGACGTGCGGACTATGATATTACATGCTGTTAAACTCCAGTTGCTGAAGTACCAGCTCCAGGTTGTAACTTACTCGGGACACCAACCGCAGCCAAGATGGGGAAGTATATATTTTCTACATCATTAAGCGCCCAAAGAATTTTGAGTTTTATCAGAAAACTAAGCGACATCCCTTCTGGTAAGAGTCGTTAATACAGTATTTTCTGTTGATACTGGAAGAAACTCTCCTATTGACACATTGAGAGGATCTCCACTCTTTATCGGAGAAAACAAAAATCCATTAGGTGAGATAATTGGGTCCAATGCTGCCTGGGATTACTTACAGTCACTGAACAAACAGATGAAGTCAACACTCCAAGAATTCACTGAAGACCGGGTTAAAGCTGTATCTTCATAATCTCTTGCAAGTCCCACAATCCGAAGCAGTATTTCCACAGATGGCTTTTCTCAAAAAAAGAACGGTGAGACACTGGGTTAGCACAGTGTCATCACCCAAAAACCCAAACAAGTGTGCTCCTATTAGAGAGCAACAACTAATAAAGAACTTAAGCAAAAAGCAAAACATAACAATTTTAATATCTGAAATAATAACATTACTGCCAGTTTTCACCAGACCCTCCATAGCTGTGGTGCAACTTCCAAAACTGTCCTCTTGCTTTTTGATTTTATGCAGCATTTTTCACTAATAATTCAGATTTCCACCTTCCACAATATTGTTTTCGCTTCAAGAGTTTTCAAATATAGTTTGTTCATTTATTGTGGTTTGCTTGTTATATAAAATGAACTGCTTCAGAGAAGCATCTATTCCAGTTGATGATAGTGGTCAAAATAAGTATGTTATCCAGAAAGGAAGGAAGGAAGGAAGGGTGCAATGAAGTAGGAAGGAAGGAAGGAAGGACGGAAATTAGTCACTTTATAATGCGAGCAATATTGTTACAATTGCTGGCCACAATTAAGTGCAGAGTCTTAGAGATGGTTGATGCGTGATATTTCTGCATTTTAATTAAATGTTTAATATTCTTGTTTAAGTAACAGGGAGACAGATTTGAAACTAACATATCAAATGTTTGCACGTCATCATCGTTGTGTCAAATTTCAGCGTTTTATTAATATGAAACGGTGATTATCTCAACAAGTGTGACTGACCTTTAGTGAATTCCTAACTGGTGGAACAGTCTAGCTCTCGATTACGAATCTTGTGGCTCTCTCCCTCTGCTCACAGATTGTTCCGCGTTGTACCCGATTATTCCGAGCAAACTGGCTAACTCCACTCATATTGTGCATTTTTTGATTCCTTCATGGGTTGTGAGGATCATTGGCGAGGCCAGCATTCGTTTTCCATCCCTACTTGCCATTGAGATGGTGGTGATGAGCCTCCTGCTTGAACAGGTGCACTCCATCTGATGTTGGTACACCCAAAATGCTATCCTGGAGTTCTGTTTTTTGGCCCAACGGCATTGAAGCATCAGCGATACAGTTCCAAGCTAGGATGGCATCTGGCTTGGAGGAAAACCTTCAGGTGGTGATATTCTCATCTATCTCTTGGCCTTGCCTTTCTTTGTGGTAAACCTTGAGAGTTTGGTAGGTCCTGTCGAAGGAGGATTGGCGAGTTGCTGCAGCACATCTTGTATGCCTACGCAATGCTCGTACTGTGCGCTGGTGCTGGAGGAAATGAATGTTCAAGGGGTGCCAATCAAGCGGTCTTTTTTGCCCTGGATGGTGTCAGGCAAGTGAAGAGTATTCCATCACACCCCTGACTTGTGGCTTCCAGATGGCAGACAAACCTTGTGGAGTCAGGATTCGAAATACAGAATTGCCACAGAATTCGCAGCCTCTGACCTGTTTTTGTAGACACAGTATATATATGTAATAAAAATAAGCAATGCTGGAAATACTCAGCAGGTCTGGCAGCATCTGTGTAGAGAGAAGCCATGTTAACCTTTCAAGTCAATGACCCTTCATCAGAATTGGAAAATGTTACAAATGAAATAGGTTTTAAGCAAATAAAGGGGGTGTGGGGAATGAGATAACAAAAGAGAATGTCTTGATCGGGCAGAGTGTCAAAGGGAATGACTGACCTGAAGGTCATGGAGCAAAGGAAAACGGTATGTTAATGGTGTGCTGAAAGACAAAGCTTTAGCACAGAGAGGTGTTAATTAACAGAAAAATAACTAGCCCTATTCCAAAGCAGAAACATGATAAAAGTGGGTCGGCACATGGTAAAAAAAAAGGAGTGATGTACCAAACTAAAATAACATAAACAAAATTAAAAATAAAAAGGGGGTCCCGTCATGCTTTGAAATGATTGAACTCAATGTTCAGTCCGGCAGGCTGTAGCGTGCATAATCCTTAAATGAGATGCTGTTCCTCGAGCTTGCATTGATGTTCACTGGAAAACTGCAGCAAGCCCAGGACAGATATGTTGGATGTGTTGGCATGAGTGATGAGGGACGGAGTGGGGGCTGGGGGGACCGGGGGTGGGTGGTGGGGAGTGTGCGGTGGGGGGGCTGATTGCTGGTGGTGTTGAAATGGAAAGCAACATGAAGCTCGGGGTCATGCTTTCAGACGGAGCGGAGTTATTCCGCAAAGCGGTCACCCAATCTGTGTTTGTTCTCCCCAGTGTAAGGAAGACCACATTGTGAGCAGTGAATACAGGATACGAAATTGAATGAAGGACAGGTAAATCGTTGCTTCACCTAAAAGGAGGGTTTGGGGCCTTGGACAGTATTTATCAGGATTGTCCAGTTAAATATCTTGCCATTGATGAACCCGAGGATGTTGATGGTGGGGAACTCAGCGATGGTAATGCCATTGAATATCAAGGGGAGATGTTTAGATTCTTTCTAGTTGGAGGTGGTGATGCCTGGAACTTGTGTGATGTGAAAGTTATTTGCCAGTTATGAGCCCAAGCCTGAATGTTGTCCTTGTATTGCTGCATATGGATATGGAGGATCGGAGGTGCTGCAAATGGCAGTGAACATTGTGCAATCATCAGCGAAATTGCCCACGTCTGACTTTAAGAAGGAGGGAATGTCATTGATGAAGCAGCTGAAGATGGTTGGGGCTCGGGAACTACCTTACGAAACTCGTGAAGCGTTGTTTGGCTGACATGATTGGCTTCCAACAGCCACAACTATCTTGCTTTGTTCCAGTTATGATTGTAATCAGTTGTGAGATCCTCTCCGCCCCCGTATACCATTGACTCCAGTTTTACCAGGGCTGCTTGATGCCAAGCTCGGTCAAATGCTGCCATGATGTGAAGGGCAGTCGGTACACCTCACCTCTTGAATTCAGCTCTTTCCCGCAGCTGGGACAGGTAAAGACTGAATTATAACGAAATAACCGGCGGTCACACGTCCATTGACACTTAAGTTTATGAACTTGCAACTTGAAGCCACGTTAGTACATGCAGAAGCTTCCCTTCACGTTGAATATCAATGTGATGCAGATGTAAGTAATGGATCTGTTTCCGTGTTCCAGCGTGGAATCAGAGATTCATGGAATCATAGAAAGATAAAACATAGAAGGAGACCATCAATGGCTCATCTTGCCTGTGTCAGCTCATTGACAAAACCAACCAATTAATCGTACAAGCCTTACTCCCGTTGTTATCTCTATATCTCTTCTCCCTTTTCCTGATCAAGTTTATATCCAGTTGACTTTTAAGGCGATGATTTCGACACCGATTCGGGTCTTTTCTTTTATGCGGGAATCCGGGCCACTGAACAACCCGATGTATTTTGCTTGAGGTCTCGGCATTGCCAACAGCAGGGGGAATAACGACGATTTTCCCTTTGAGGAGCAATGGTTATGGGTAAACGCAAAGGATGGGGGTGTAACGTCTGAATAAAGATTTCATGATGCTGGCGATGTAGATGAGGCTGATCCTTTCCGCTCCCACGTTCCTTCTTTATATCTGTGCTGTTTTAATAGAAGTGAAATGAACGGGAATTGCTCTCGAGGAGTCTGCTGCTCGCGTTGAAGACAGGCGCCATGGCCTTGTGGTAAGGTACTGTAACCGGGAGATTGCGGGTTTTATACTCGTCCGTGTCTCGAGTTTGTTTTTCACCTTCAACGTGACGTTTCGCAAAAGAATGCTTTTTAGTTTTTTTTCGCCTTACTGTTTCTCCATCGGTAAATAAGTATCTAGTTACTCGTTTAACAGTTTTACTTCACTTGAGACATTGGGTAAAAATATAAGAAACAGGAGGAGTAGGACTTTGGCCCCTCGCATTGTCCTCCTTTAATAGAAACATGGCTGATCTTCGAACTCAACTCCATTTTCCCGCCTTATTCACCACACCCCTTGATTCCCCTCAGTGCCCAAAAGTCCATCGATCTCAGTTTGAATATATTTATCGACAGTGCATGCACAGTTCTCTTGGATAAAGAAATAAAGTTTCACAACACTCTGATTGAAGAAGTGTCACATCTCAGTGCGAAATAGCCGACTGCTTATCCTGAGACTATGGCTTCTAGTTCTGGACACCCCAGCCGAGATATGCAGCCTCTCAGTATCTACTGTATAACGCCTTCTAGGAATGGTATAGCTTTCAATAAGATCATCTTTCAATCCTTCAAACTGTAGAGAATATCCTTAGCCCATTCTACATAATCTCATCTCTTAGGAAAGTCTCCTCATCCCAGCAACCGATCGAGTAAACCTTCGTTGCAAACCCTCTAAGGTAAGTACAGTCTGCCTTGGACGAAGAAAACAGTATTCCTTGTGTGGCCTCACCACAGCTGCATGTAATTGCAGCAAGACATTCTTGCTGTTGTACTCTAAATTCCTTGTATTAATGGCTAACATACCAGTAGCCTTCCTAATAGCTTGCTGTACCCGCTTGTTAACGTTCCATAATTCATTTGCACGGACTCCCAGATTCCTTTGAATACCAACAATTATTATCTCTGAGCTGCTAAAACTATTCTGCATTTTTATTCTTCCTTCCAAAATGGATTATTTAAAACTTCCCCACTTTGGCTCTATCTGCCAACTACTTGCCCAATCAATTCACCTTTGCTTAATATTTTGCACACTTTACTTCCTCCTTACAGCTTACTTTCCCAGCTAACTTTATATCGTCAACAATCTTGGATATAATACATTCAGTTCCGTCATCTAAGTTATTGACAGAGATTGGAAATAGCTGAAGTCCAAGCACTGATTCTTGTGGCTTTCTTATAGTTACACCCTGCCCTCCCCGAACTGACTTATTTATTTCTACTCTCTGTTTTCTGTCGTTCTGGCGGCTAACTAATCCTCAATTCAAACAAGTATCGCACCCCCAATCCCATGAGACCTAATCTTGTGAAAGAAACACTTGTGTAGCATCTTATCAAATTCTGTTTGAAAATCCAAGCATCCTGCAGCCACTGATAATCCCTCATCTACAGAATTAGTTACACCCATTAAAAACTCGAGAAGATTGTCAACCTTGTTTTTATTCTTTCACGTACGCAATATTATATTATAGCATTTTTCCGAGGACTCATCTCAGCCGAACTAGCCCATAGTTCCATACTTTCTATCTGCATTCTCTCTAGGATAACGGCATTACATTTACTACGTTTGAATTCACGGGGGACTTACTGGGACATAGGAAATTGTGTGAGATTAAAAGCAATGCATCCAGCATCTTTGCAGTCACCTGTAGACTATCAAAGCATTTGTCAGCTATTGGTCATATTAAATCATCTAGTCGGTTTGCTCTACGAATATTAATTGTGTTAATTTCCTCATACTCACTAGATCCTTTTTCCCTACAATTGTCAACATTTTCAATCTTGCAATGTGAAGACAGAAACTAAATATTTGTGTAGCCTCTGTGATTATTCTTAACTTGTCCAATTTTGCATTGCGATGGCACTTTTCAACTGGAGCTTCTATTCTTCAATGGAATTATGATTTATTTCCTTAAACGTTTTCCGTAGAGCGACAGTAGCATCTTGTTTTCCACCTGAGAGGGCAGGCGGGGCCTTGGTTGAAGAGTGAGAAAAGAAACCGATAGAAATCAAGCAGTTATTAATTCACAAGTAACTAAATCCATTGACTCTTAGGCCTATCGCGCTGATCACTGTGTAAGAGGTGGAAATCACGAGATAAAAGAAAAACTTGAATTCCTATCGCGCCTTTCTCTGCCTTCCATTCCAAAGCACTTTCTACTCAATGCAGTACCGTCACCTCTGTGATGCAACAAAGGCTGCAACCAATTTGCACACATCAAGTTTCCTTCAACAGCAATGCGAGAGCGATAAACGGATATAGAGTCAAGCCAAGAGATGGAGTTTATCGCCCATCACAGAGAGGGACATGATTGGCTGCGAAACGGACAAATGCTTCCTGCCAATTGAATGAGGATCTTGTAGTTTCCCGGAACCGAACGGCCTCAGCAACAATTGTGGGTTCCTGCCTGAGTAGAGAGTTCAAGGAATGTTTGATATCAATCAGATTCAATAACACTATCAGGAAGTCCCCCTCGCCAAATACAGGTTCCTTCTCAATGTCTTCACACAAGTTCCATTCTCCTAATCATTTTACACACCTATCCTCCCTCTCCTCACACACGTCCCATTCTCACTGTCTACACATAGGCCTATTCTCACTGTCCTCACACACGTCTCTTTCTCCCTCTCCATACGCATGCCCAATTCTCACCCTTCTCACACACATCCCATCCCCCATCTCCTCCACACGCCTCATTCTCCCTCTTCTCTCATGGGCCTAATTCTAGCACTCCGTTCATCTTCCATTGCTCCCTTTCTTCACACACATCCCATTCAACCTTTCCTCTCACATGTCCAATTTTCCATATCCTCGCACACGCCCCATTCTACCTCTCCTCATACATCCCACATTTGGACTGTTATTTCCTCTTTCCCGTCACAAAAGCTTACTTTCAGGAGAGGAAATGAAATGCAAAATGAGCGGCAAGGATGCAGACAGCTTGAAAGTCAGTGCTTAGAAATTAAATAATCTTGAAAATCCATTCATTTCAACAAACAGTGAAATGCAATAAAAATAGTATGTCCTCTTATCCATTATCCACTGAGCTGGACATATCCAATTCAGCTGCTGTTTCCATGTTGATATAGGAGGATCAACCAATGCTAAAGGCATTGGCCACGCTTTATATATGTGATCAATAACTCAATCTGGATCGTGAACCTGCCGGTAAGAACGAAGTAGCTGCCCATTGAGACTAAATCCATTCATCAACGTCATTCCAGACTCTGTGTTTATCTGGCAATGATGGGCTATGCCCACTGCGTGTGTGGCCTTCAATTACTGTGGGTCTTTCTTGGCTATTCCAGGTGGAATTATAGGTGGAACTCAGAGCTGCTGAATGAGGAGCACTCTTGAGACTCGCTCTCATCCAGGACTAGCAGCCCGACGCTGTGTGGGGTCCCATCTCTTTCATCCAGCTCAGTCCCTCCCTTCACAGACCGACCAGCTGCCGGGGGGATTGTCCCAAGTCTCTCCACCTCCCACAACCATTAAACACTGATTCCAGTGTTTTCGACTTCTGAAGCTCAAATCTCTCCCGGAGCTCTGAAGCTTGTCCAATTCCTTGAGTCCAGCACATCCCGTATGCAGATGTTCACTTGCAGACACAACTCCACCCCTTAAATTCTTTGTTCCGCGCACCACCAAATTCCTCAGTGCCACTCTCGCTCCGCCTCCAATCACATTTACCCTATCTCCCCGAGTAGATGCTGCATGCATTTTTGTGGGTGTAAGTCTGTTTCGATCCGATACTGCATCACTGACCGTGGCTCCATTAAATGTCAACATTTATCAGTAGCAAAACACATTCCCTCATACAGTTTTATTGGTTTGAAAATCTTTGCAGGTTCTATTTTATAGTGGCATGGTTAACTTGTAACTCTATTAGTTCTGCTCAGGCGGAGCAGAGATAGCAGCTATATAATTGGTCGCAGAATCTCTGGATCAGAGAATGAAAAATAACAAGTTCACCTATAGTCTCCACTTGCAATATACCAGCCAGTTGCATCCTACTGGAACATTCTCAAATGGAAAAAAAATCATGTTTGGCTGGGATTCCACTTGGGTTCAATAGCCTGCCAACACTGACAGTTCAGGCTCAAACATGACAGATCGCTTCTTGGATGAGATACCAGAGAGCTGAGAGCCAATGGAACTGCACGTCACCAAGCCCTGTATTTCCCTCCCCAAACCTCTCCACCTCTCCTTCTCTCTCCCCCTTTAGAATGCTCCATAAAACCTAGTTTACTTGTCCGAATATCTCCTTAAGTGACCCAGTGTCAACATTTCATTTGTTATAGCGCCTGGGGCATTTTACTACTTTAAAACACAACATAAGTACAAGTTATTTTTGTCAGCACCTTCAGGAGAGGAGAAATTGGTGTATTGTTTTTAAACGTTCAACTCACAATTCTCTTGCTTTCCATTATTGACTTGTGTCAAGACCAACCGCTCCAGTCAATGCCCCCAATCAGAATATACGATTCTGATTGTGGTGGGACCAAAGCATTGCTCATGTAATCCTGTCACTCCACACACTGGCTAACATATCATTTAAAACTTTCCAAATTATGGAAAGACCCAACCGAAGTGTACCATCTATTAACCCCCGAATGAAGCTAACGAAACCAGGTGTCTTTTAATCAACAAATTAACTCTTTAATTCGAAGAACTAAATTCTTATACATAATGAAGATATACACAACATTTAAAAACAATAAAAAATAGAGTCCTCTATACTTTAAAGTCAAATGTTGCTTGAAGTTCTTCACAGTCGTCTGATGCGGCGGTAAAAAAAATATTATTTCACAGTAGAACAGTCCATAGTCTAACTTCAGCAGTAGGTGATGCTTTCTGTCTCCAGTGAATTTTAACAATTAACGACTTGTAAGCACTTTCAATAGAATCAAGCTGACTTTAGAGTTTTTTGAGGCATAAAAGATTTCCACAATCCAGCTTTCCTTTCTTCAATTTAAATTACCAGAGACCTCTGTTTTGACTTGACTTTTTCTTTGAATTTTGACAGATAACAATCAAACAGACTAAAATTCTATTCCTTCAGTTTAAATGGTTGAAATCTCTTTCCTCAGGTGCCAACACCAGCTGTGCCTGTATGTCTCTGTCTGTATGTTCTGTAAGAACAAACTGAGTTCAACTAAAAGCCAGTTCAAAATTGAATTGTAACAAATGTATCGCATGAGACTCACTCCCAGTGGCTATATCTATGGTAACGAGAATGCACCCTTTGAATCACAGTCTCCAAACGGCTGTTTCTAAAGCAACGAAAATGCACCTTTCTATAACTCCTGAGCCATGCAGGTTCTTAAAGCAACGCTGATCCTTGGCAAGCCTGAAAGGCAAACCGTATATTCCAGGAAAAAAGAACTACGGGACCATGACACTTGGTAATAGTTTGAAAATATTCATACATTTGCAAATTTACATAGAGTAGTAATGTTTGCATATTTTCTTGGTTTTGTTTTATTGACTATTATAATGATAAGCGAATATATGCAGGCTTCCAGGCTGCTCCCCACATATACCCAATCATCCCCAATGAGAGAAAAGTGGAACAGTCAGAAACAGCCCTCTTTAAAGCCCCACTAAGGATAATGAATCAACCCAGCAAGACTATCAATCTGCTTCATAAATCCCTTTATATTCATTTGTCGAAGTTCAGGAACAATTATCAAACACCCCAAGCCGTGAAACGTGTGCTGTCTTGAAACTGTACATAACTATATAAGCAACCTGCTCTGCTGTAATCTGCCATATGACTGATTTAAATGGGTATCCCACATTTATGGCCAAGAGTTGAAATTGGTGTGTTGAATTGAGGGAGAACAAAACACAATTAAAATGTTTTAAATCTGTTGGCTCATCAAGGTATAATTCCCCGGTTACAACTAAATCAAATATTTCAGATTTATTTAGGTTTAAAACAAAACATCAAATAAGAAATGGTTGCGTTTCTTGTTTGGAAGGATTTAACACAATTTACATTTGTGCGATTCTAATGAATTCTTTAATGGCCACACTGTTTATGTTGGTTGCCAACACTCAATTGGCAATTAATGCTGGCCTTTTTATTGTACTCCTGTGACTCGGAGGACGCAGTAGAGTCAACGAAAAATATAAATGCTTGTCATGGATGACTGGGCCAAGAGGTCATGTTGCTCCCCCCGCCAACTTGCATGCTGTTGAAATACTTATATGTAGAGTTGAATGCAGATTCGTAGTTGAGGTTTCACTGGCATGACTTCACCATCAGCAAGCCATGCCCGGCAATTCAGGATCCACTGTGCGACCTGCACTGATTAAAACTAGTTACAGAATTGAAGAGAAATGTTGCTAACCATCGCCCTTCTCCTCATCATCCACCATTTCCCATCTGTCCCCGCTCCAGAGTGAAAGTAATGCAACTGTGTTAAGATGAGGACTTGTAATTGTTAGGATTTCAGGATTTTAGTGTTCTAAACATATCGATCAGACTGGCCTCCGGGCGGGGAACCTACAGCAATTAAAAGACACATACCATGGAGTCAAAATTTCACTGAACTGTACACCTCTTTTCCGTTCTCATAAAATCCACCCTTGTACAAGATTGGGATCTTTTTTTAATGAATCGTCTTTAGTAGCATTGTGTGCTCCATTGTGTGACCAAAGTAGTAAACAATTATCCTTGCTTGCAATAATCTTCTCATTGGATTGCATGTAGTTTTCGTATACAACACCATTTTACTAGCTTTGGAATGGTGAATTATGAACTGTTTATTTATAATCAAATAGATAGACTTTAACAACAACTTGTTTTAAATGTAGAATAATGTCTCAACCCGCTTTGCCAGGTGTAATTGGACAACAAATGAAGCTGAGCTAAAGAAAGAAAAATTAGGAAGGGTGACTCGAAGCTCGTTCAGAGAGGTAGGATACAAGGAGTGTCTTGAGGGCAGTGGGAGATGGAGAGGCAAAAGGGCTTGGGGAAAGAATCTCAGAGCATATGTGCTAGACAGGTGGAGGCAGGGCCACCAATGGTGGGATGAAGTGTGCGAGAAGCCAGAAAGTGAAATAGTTCACCAATTTCTATGTTATGACCAGGTGAGGAAGGGGTCTCTGGCTCCCCTTTCGACCCTAATCTGGTTTGACAATAACAGGGTTTATTCTTTTAACACAATGGTTTAACTTACCAATTCAGTGAGCACTTGCTCCTGTTATTCTCGTTACAAATGCAAATGAACCAATCCGACAGGTTTTCCTACGTTTAAGCCAGAAAGACGTAAGTGTATTAAACTTATCACCAGTTAAAATTATGCATCCACGCTCACATTCATACGAGAGGCACTTGGACACACACATAGATACAGAGGGGAAGAGGAGTTGGAAGGTGAAGGTAAAGTCCGTTATAACTGGAATTCAAATAACTTTGTTGAAGTTAAAGTCTTGAATTCCTCGCTGGGCCACAAACAATTCAAGCTTGCTTCTCTGGTTCTGGAAGGCTTAAGAGAAGCTTTATCCATCCTCTTGATAGTTGCCTGTCATGGTCGGTTGATTTGAGGTTTAGCTGCATCCGAATTTCCCCTGGGACTTTGCTGGAGAGGTGGCGAGGGAGACAGGAAAAAGGTACTTTTTTTGGAGTTCATTTCCAGTCTCTTGCTGTCTTTCAAATGCGCAACTCACAACTCAGAGTTGCACCAACAGATATGTCAGGTGTCTACCTTTGTTTGAAATGAGAGGTTTCAGGAAGGTTTTTTGAAATTCAAAGTTCTTCAGACAGGCTTGGTGGGTGGCGTGCGGTGGGGGTGGGGTTGGTGGGAATAGTGGTTATGCTCTGTCAAAGTCAACCGTCAATGGCTTTTGATTACCATCATTGACAAAATCCACTCCAGGGAATTGAATCAGAACGCACCCCTATTTTTCATGCTGGACCAGATGATTGCCTTTGTCTCCCAGCCGACCTTTGTCTTCTCATATGCAAATGGTGTGTGGTCATCTTTAGCTGTTCTGCCCTGCTTTTTTAAAAGTTACTTGTAATGTCCAGTAAAAAGTCTCAAGTAGAGTTCCATACGCCGAAATTGATATACTTCCTTTTGGCCTGTTGGGTTTCCGTCACAATTGGCAAAAGAAAACAAAAATAACAAAAGGTTTTTTGGCTGATTAAACCTCAGCCTCTTGTGTTCCATCCCACTGAGGCATCCGACACCATTTTCAATGCTCCTAAAATCCTCATGGCCGCGATTTATGAGTCCTGTGGCGTTCCGACGGTGGAATCGCAAGTTGGTGCAACTTCCACTTGCGCCAGTTTTCGTTCCACCCCACAGATTAGTGATGCCTCCCTGTAGGTTCTTCTGGAGGCCATCAGCGAAAGGTGAGAGGTACTCTTCCCTGCAGATGTTGTCCGAAGACCCTTGCAGCTGACCAAGGCCGCCTGGATGGAGGCAGCAGAGGAGGTTTCGAACCTTGGGGTGACTCATAGAACCTGTGTTCTGTGTCACAAACGCATCAATGACTTGTTCAGATCCGCGAGGGTATGTGCTCTTGGTGAAGCTGTTCCATTGTTTTACTCCCTGGCTCCATCTCTTTAAGACAGAGAGTACACAAGGTGTGCAATGGATTGCGTGAGCAGCCTTGGTGCCATACACAAAATGACCTGAAACATATAACATCCTGAGGGATCTTGACAGGCTGGATGTGGAAAGAATGGTTCCCCTTGTGGGAAAATCTAGAACCAAGGGTCACTGTTGAAAGGTTATCAGGGAGAGTTGGTAATGTGGAGAAATCAGTTCAGCCTTGAAATTATTGAATGGTAGTGCAGACTTGAGGGGCCGAGTGGCCTATTTCTGCTCCTATATCGTATGTTTGTATGTTCATATGTCATGTTTTGGCCAATTACGATAAATCTTTGTCATCTGTTTATTGACACTTCAGCCATGAGGAAAGTTTCTCTTTATTTAACCTACCTGAAAATATCATAATTTTAAACACATTAGTCTCTTTAGAGTTCTCTGCTCTAATGGAAGCAACCCCAGTTTTACCATTCTATCCACATAACTGTAATCCTTCATCCCCGGAACCATTATATAAAATGTCTCTGTATTGTCTTCAAAGCCTTCAAGTCCTTCAGAAAATGTGATGCCCAGAATCTGTCAAAATACTTCAGGTGGGCCCGAACTAATGACTTTTGTTTTACAATTTATTTTTCTAAAATTTTTATTTTGAGATACAGCACTGAAACAGGCCCTTCGGCCCACAGAGCCTGTGCCGAACATCAACCACCCATTTATACTAATCCTATACGAATTCCATATTCCTCCAACATCCGCATCTGTCCCGATATTTCCCTACCACCTACCGATACGAGGGGCAATTTATAATGGCCAATTTACCTATCAACCTGCAAGTCTTTGGCATGGGGGAAGAAACTGGAGCACCCGGAGGAAGAAACTGGAGCACCCGGAGGAAACCCACACAGACACAGGGAGAACTTGCAAACTCCACGCAGGCAGTACCCAGAATTGAATCCGGGTCGCTGGAGCTGTGAGGCTGCGGTGCTAACCACTGCACCACTGTACAACTCCTTATCTTTTATACTCTATTCCTCTAATTATAAATCCCAGAATCCAGTGTTCTTTAATGATTACTTTGTTAAGCTGTTCTGCTGCCTTCATCGGCACTGAGATTTTCTCTGTTGTTGCATCTATTTTAACATTTCTATCCTGTCTCCTCATTCTTCCCACGAAGATACTTCACCTCACACTTTTCTGCAGTGAATTTCAATTGCCATGTTTCTGCCCATTCCACCAGCCTGTCCAAGTCCTCTTTATGACAATTGTCATATTGCTCACTGTTCACTGCACTTCTAAGTTTCGTGCAATCTACAAATTCCGAAATTTTGCCCTATACCCGCAAGTCCAAGTCTCATCAATTTCTATAAACTACTCTGTAATCATTGAAAATTTCTGCAACTAGCTTCAAAGATGCTCTTCTATCTGCTTCTCGATATTTGGAAGCTTCAATGTATACCCAGTAGCACAGTAGCGCTTCTATTGTGCCTTAATTGCAAATAAATAGAAAATGTCTTTGACTTCTCAAATGCATTTTCTCTCACCATCTTATCATCATGTTTGCGATAACTCTGCCCTTTTCTCGTTACCCTCTTCCCTAATTACCTTGGAGCGTGGAATATTGTTCCCAATCCGACAGTTCTTTAAAATTCAATTATTACCACTCTGTCATATGACCATGTGGAGATTTGTGCCTGTAGATCACAAACGTTATTTAACTTGCTGTGCATGTTAGACAGCCTGGCATTTGGTCCCTGCATGCTCCCTTCTATTCTGAACTATTCATCACCTTAGTGCTACATGTCTAAGGTCATAATAAATGGACCGCGTGAGCCTGCTCCACTATTTAATAAGATCATGGTTAATCTGATTGAGGGCTTACTTTCGACTGCTCCACTGTCCTGCAGCCGCTAACTATATCTTTGCAGACACTTTGTGTCCTTCTCGCAACTTGTTTTCCTACCTCACTTTGTATCCTCAGCAAATGTAGCGACAATACACTCAGTTCTTTCACCAAGCTATTAATATAGATCATAAATTGTTGAGGCCCCAGCAGAGATCCCTGTAGCACCCCACTAGTTAGTTTGTCAACCTAAAAATGCCCCATTTATCCCAACTGTAACTTTCCTTTGGGATAGCTGATCCACTATCCATGTGAATACCTTATTCCAAGCATCATGATCGACAAATTGTGGAGTAACCTTTCATGTGACACCTTATCAAATGCCGTTTGAAAATACAAATACACCATATCTACCCGTTACCTTTCAACCACCTTGCATGTTACATCCTCAAAGACCTCTAATAACATTTTAAAATATGATTTCGCTTGTGTAAACCCATGTTGACTCTGATTGCGTTGTGATTTTCCAGATGGCCTGCTTTTGATTTCTTAACAATGATTCCCACATTTTCTCAATGACAGATGAAAGACTCCCTTGAAGGTCAAGAATCTATCCACCTCTGCCTTAACTGCTCTCTGGCAAAGAAAGTTCCAAAGACTGGCAAGCCTCTGAGAGATAAGAAAAAATGTCTGCTCATCTCCATCTTAAATGGGTGACCCCTTACTTTTAAAGCGTATCCCCTAGTTCTAGTCTCTTCCACAATGAATATAGCCGAATCTTTTGTTCACCTTGTTTCTATTCTCTACTATGTGATCCTGGTGTACATCCTCCTGTAAATATTGTAGCTCAATTTTCTCAGCATACATTGCAACGCTGTTGCACTGAAAATTCATGCCGTTCAACTGCAAGGCGTGGAAGGGTGGTGGCGGATTGTGACAGCACGTAAGGTGTAAATAAAGGTCACAATAAATAGATCAGCAGTGTTATGGGTGGTGTTTATGGTTTGTTCTATTTTGAAACGACTGATTTACTTGTGGATTACTGTTCCACTGCCCACTTTTGTTCTGGAAATAGATTTCATGTTCCAGAACTTGATTTGCTGCACCAACACGTTTATTTACGCAGTGACCCAGAGAAAATTCAGGCAGGAGTTAAGGAATGGAGTGAAATATCCTTTCACAATGATGGTCAAATTAATCCGACGAAAACATCTCTCAGTTTCTGACATTTATATGTATATTTTTGTTGTATCCTGTAGATTCAAAGCCGGCTTTCTTTAATTCTCTATATGTTCTGAAACATCTCACACATTGGTCCAATCATAAAGGTAAATTGAAGTCATAATTCAGCAACTTGTACCATATTTTCCAATGCAAGACCCAGGCAAACGTTATCCAATGTGCCATTTTCAACCAAAGGGCGGTTTCTTGCTTTGCACAGCCATATCTGAGCACACAACCCAGGGGTTCTTTGGGAATGAACATTTGATGAGTTTTTTTCCCCTCCAAGATGGACCACTCGTTCGCATAACCATATCAGTCGTGGTGTGTTTAGTAACTCCGTGTGATAAATTTCTCTGACCTTTGCTTTATTATGACAAAATGCAATTTGAAAGATTGGACTGCATCAGGAAAAATGTAAATGCAGCAGGAAATATGGAAGAATGCTAAGGTTATTGATTTCTCAACCGTCACTAGAATCGACAGAGAATAAAAATAGTTCTATGTCAGAAACCAGAATCCCCGCTCCATCCACCTCAACCACCCCCTCTCCTACCCCGTCTCCGCGCGCTAATCTGCATGGGTTCTTTAGTTTCCAGGTAGATGTTGAAATGATTACATCGAACATCATATTCAGTGTTCTGAACCATTTACCTGTTATTGAATAAAGCCAATTGTGAACTGTGCGAAAACTTACTTTGCTTCATAGTTCGAAAAATTGTAGGCAAACACTTAGAAATCAGGGACAGATCAGAAGGAAATGTTGCTGCCATGTTCCTGATCCGAATACTGTTCACTCCCCCATCCTGGAACAGCACACATTGGTGCAGCGCACCCGCGTGTCTCGGAGCCACACATTCCCCTGTCCCAGTGGAGCACACTCCAAGGCTGTGGTACTGTGCATGCCTGGGTCTCATGACAACGCATCCCTGGGACCCAGTGCTGCTCGTTTAGGTACAGCACACTCCATATGGCGATTTGATACACTCTCCCGATCATGGAATAGCAAGCTAACTGGTACCAATACAACACAATCCCGGCTACCTGTGCAGCAAATTCCTCGGTACCAGGACATTGAACTCGTTTATCCCAATACAGCACATTCCCAGGTCCCAGTCAAGTTAAACTCCAGAGCTCTGTGTCGCACATACCTGGGTCCCATAACTGTCGCTGAATTAGTAATTCAGAGAGCTGGTCCAACAATCCAGTTTGCGAATATTTATTGAACACAAGAGTCCTGAGTTTACACGGCAGTTCAGACGGTGATTTGTCTGTATATCGGCCACCCATGTGATTCGCTCTGTGATCACAATAGACAGAGCCTGAAACAGGTTGCTTATCAGTTTAATTTCTCTCCTTTCCAAGGTTACATTTTTCCTGTAAACCAGCAATCATAAGCCTGTTGATTCCTTTTTTCTTTCCATTCGGTTATCTGATATTTGAAGCCAGCCCTTCCCATTAAGTTAGTGGATATCCCTTTGCAGCCTCGTTGTGTCCTCTTCGCAACTTATTTTCTTACCTCTCTTTGTGTCATCAGCAAAGGAGCAACCATACCTTTGCTCCCTTCAGCCAAGTTATTTATATCAATTGCAGAAAAAAAAAGTTGAAGGCCCAGCACTGATCCCTGTGGCACGCCACTCCTTCGGTCTTGCGAACCAGAAAATGACCCAATTTTGTGTACTTTCGGTTTCCTGATAGCTCGCCAATCTTCTACCCAAATCAAAATGTTACTTCCAAACCACGAGCTTTTATACCGAGAGCCTGGAAACCGTTTAAAACTGCACGGGTTGTATGCACCAGAGAATGTTTAACATGAAATGTAAATGTACATTTTAAATATTCCCTGCAATGCAAGTTTCGTAAGGCACCTGATGTCTCATGTTGAATGAAATTGATCTGCATTGCACTTTGTGTAATGCCAAATTTAAACTGGTATGTAATGAACTCGTCCAAATATTATGATTTTGTTTTTGGAGAAAGAAACATAAGCAGCAGAGCATGTCTGACACGAAATGCACATTGTAAATATACCATGAACGTCATGTATTTTCGAGCTAGAACTGTTATGTTGTGTTCTTTAAATATATGAATCAAACATTTTTTTTAAAGTGAGAAGTGGGAGATGTTGTTCCTAGACTGCTTACAATTACACTGACTTTCATGTGAATTGTATTTGTATTGTTCATTTCATATTGCACTGCATCACCATAACAGATGAAAGCTTGTTCCTTGTTATTATTCTGTTCTAGTTTTTGTTACCGACAGAGATATCACGTTGTCTAATTCTCAGTCTGGCCATGTCCAGCCACCTCTCTCATTCCAGCGCCTGAAAAAACAATTCTCAAACTCGCAAGTGGTTGGGTCTCACAGCAAGGCACCGTTTGATTCTCGCCCAGACAATCACCTTTCCACAATCACCTGCTAATGCTTTGCGTGACAAATTCACTTCTTTGGTTTTCCTGTCCTCGCCAGTGTCGCTAGAACTCTCGCTAGATCTTGATTTATTTCGGTCCTACAGCTCCGACAAAACCATCTGCTGCTGCTTATCATATTAAAGAGACAAAAGCAAATACGCTGATGATCCCTCTCGCCCCCCTCCAGAGATCCCCAGCATTACAAATGCCAGATGTCAGTCAATTCGATTCACTCTGCGTGATATCAAGACAAGACTGAAGGCACTGGATACTGCAAAGGCTATAGGTCCCGACAATATTCCGGCAATAGTACTGAAGACCTGTGCTCCAGAACTTGCCGCACACCTCTCCAAACTGGTCCAGTATAGCTACAACACTGGCATCTATCCAGCAATGTGGAAGATTGCCCTGGTATATCCTGTAGACAAAAAGCAGGACAAGTCCAAACCGGCCAATTACCGCTCCATCGGTCTGCTCTGAATCATCAGTAAAGTGATGGGAGGTGTCATCAACAGTGCCATCAAGCAGCACTTGCTTAGCAATCACCTGCTCTGTGATGCTCAGTTCGGGTTCCGCCAGGGCCACTCAGCTCCTGACCCCATTACAGCCTTGGTTCAAACATGAACAAAAGAGCTGAACTGAAGAGGTGAGGTGACAGTGACTGCCCTTGACATCAAGGCAGCATTTGACTGAGTATGGCATCAAGGAGCCCTAGCAAAACTGGAGTCGAAGGGAATCAGGGGGAAAACTCTCCGCTGGTTGAAGTCATACCCAGCGCAAAGGAAGATGGCTGTGGTTGTTGGAGGTCAATTATCTGAGCTCCAGGACATCACTGCAGGAGTTCCTCAGGGTAGTGTCCTGGGCCCAACCATCTTCGGCTGCTTCATCAATGACCTTCCTTCAATCATAAGGTCAGAAGTGGGGATGTTCGCTGATGATTGCCCAATGTTCAGCACCATTCGTGACTCATAACATCCTGCAGTAGTCCGTGTAGAAATGCAGCAACACTTGGACAATATCCAGGCTTGGGCTGATAAGTGGCAAGCCACATTTGCGCCACACAAGTGCCAGGCAATGACCATCTCCAACAAGAGAGAATCTAACCATCTCCCCTTGTCATTCAATGGCATTAAATTCGCTGAATCCCCCACTATCAACATCCTAGGGGCTACCATTGACCAGAAACTGAACTGGAGTAGCCACATAAATAACGTGGCTACAAGAGCAGGTCAGAGGCTAGGAATTCTGCGGCGTGTAACTCACCTCTTGACTCCCCAAAGCTTGTCCACCATCTACAAGTCAGGAGTGTGATGGAATATTCTCCACCTTCCTGGATGGGTGCAGCTCCAACAACACTCAAGAAGCTCAAGAACACTCAAGACACCAACCAGAAGAAAGCAGCCCGCTTTATTGGCACACCATGCACTAACATTCACTCCCTCCACCACCGACGCACAGTGGTAGTAGTATGTAGCATCTACAAGATGCACTGCAGCAACGCACCAAGGCTCCTTACACAGCACCTTCCAAACCCGCGCCCTCTACCACCTCGAAGGACAAGAGCAGCAGATGCATGGAAAAGCCACCACCTGCAAGTTCCCCTCCAATCCACACATTATCCTGACTTGGAACTATATCGCCGTTCCTTCACTGTCGCTGTGTCAAAATCCTGGAACTCCCTTCCTCACAGTCTTGTGGGTGTACCTACCCCACATGGACTGTAGCGGTTCCACAAGGCAGCTCACCACCACCTTCTCAAGGGCAACTAGGGATGGGCGTTGAATGTTGGCCTAGCCAGCGGCACCCACATCCCATGAATGAATAAAAAAAAGGTACTCTCAATGATAGAGACAGATTTTTGAGATCAGATATTTAGTCTCATCTGCTCTAAGCTGGAAAGAAAAAAATCCTGCAAAATTAATAGTCCTGTATTCTGTGCAATGATCCTGCTGCAATATATGGACCCAGGCTAAGTACACTGGAATATATCTGCACTCAAATACTTACTGCCAGGACTCTGGTGTGGAGAATGGTCCACTCAGTTTGATCATTAATTTTCTGTCTCTCTTTCCTGCTCTGCCTTGTAATTAATTTAAACGCGATTGTTATCTCCTCCCACAGAACGTGCGAGTTCTCCACCTGTACCACATCTACCTGGTGGACACGGCAAGAACGAATCCATTAGTCGCAATTAATGCGATCACACTCTATCGGATCAGTTATTATATTTTTTCCTGGGATCAGTCCTTGATATACCTCTTGCCTGAAGTGCTGTCATTGAACCAAAAATCAGTAAACACTGGGAATATTCAGCAGGCCAGAAAAGCTCTGTGGGGAGAGAAACAGAGTCGACGTTTCATGTCGATGACCTTTCATCAGAACTGGTAGATACCCGATCAAACATGAGAAACGAAATTGAAAGACACAAAGGTGAACAAGGGAAAAGAGGCAAAACGGAACAACAACCTCTATTCTGCTCTTTTGAAAAAAAACTTTCCGTTTTGTTTTACATTAGAACCGGGAAGGGTAATTGGCAGTGTGCAATGGGATTGTTCAAAAAAAAGGAAGTTACTGTAGTGAGCCCGCGTGTGTGCGATTTGATTGGTTTGATTTAGTCTTGCCCCATTATTCGCACCTCTTTACTTTTGTTTTTTACTCAACTCTCTGATCATTAGACACATTTCAGGTACCAGTAGATTCCGGAAGGGACTCAGGAGTCTGATCACGCGGGAGAATCGCAATGATGCAGAGATGGAGAGCAGAAAAAAATACTCTTCGCTGTTACTGAGTTTCACGGTTTTGTGACTGACAACTGTTACAGAATTCTGATCAGACAGCGAAGTTCTGTTCATTGAAATGATTCTCTTATTGTCTCTTATAAAGCAGGTTGATATTTCTTGGATGGTGTCCAGATTCTTGAGCGTTGTTGGAGCTGCAAATGAACAGTATTCCATCACACTCCTCACGTGTGCCTTGTACATGGCAGACAGACATTGCAGAGACAGGACCGGAGTTACTCGCCACAGAAATCCCAATCTCTGACTTGCTTTTGTGGCCACGGCATTTGCGTGGCTGGTCCAGTTCAGTTTCCGGTCAATGGTGACCCCCAGAATGTTGACAGTGGTGGGATTCAGCGATGGAAATGCCATTGAATGTCAAGGGGAGATGGTTGGATGCACTCTTGTTTAAGATGGTCATTGCCTGGCACTTATGCGGTGCAAATGTTACTTGCCACTTATCAGCCCAAGCCTGGATGTTGTTCATATCCTGCTGCATCTGGACATGGGCTGCTTCAGTATCTGAGGAATTGTGAACGGTTCTGAATATTGTGCAATCATCAGCGACATCTCCACTTCTGACTTCATGACCTCAATTTGCTGCACGAACACCTCTGTTTATGAGCTGACTACTACCAAGTTCAAAGTGCATTTCAAAAGCTTGGTGTAATACCTCGTTAATACAATTGTCCAATTAGTTCATTAATAAGAACATTGGATCTCAGCCTAGGTGTGGGTCCACATTTTTCCAGTTCATTAATTCAATATTTTTCCAGAAACTTCCATCTCTGGAATTGCAGCGGGAATCGCCCATAATCTCAAAATACAGTCGGGCGTGGCGGTCTTTAGTTGCATTCGCTGTGAGCTGTTTTGATTTGCAGTTCCGCCACTTGGTTTGAAGGAATGACAGCCAATGTGCTAACTTTCCAGTGAGATGATCCGTTGATAGCTGCTTATCTTCTCTGAGTAGGAACTCGTGTGCCACTTCCAAAGCAAATGTTGCATTTAAAAAAAGCAGATAGTCAGAATTGGACACCAGTTCAGACACTTGGAGGCTGTACACTTTGAGGGGATTGGGGCGGGGTGAGGGATTTTTCAGTATTTAAAACAACATTCACTGTACTCCCGCACAGTCCTCTACATTTCTCAATATATTCAGTAACTCTCTCCAGCAGCAACATCTGCATGTGGCTCTCTGGATCAATCAATGTACTCAGTATTCAATATTCTCCATATTTGCAGCTCTTGGCAGAAGCCGGGCCAAGCATGAGTTAGAAATAACGTGAGATGTAGAATGAGGGAGAGAAAGAGAGACCGGGTGGTGGGGGATTTGGGGTGGGGTATGGAGGCAGTAAGAGAGGCACATACTCAGAAAAATTGAACGAAAAATTGCCAGAGTGAGAACGAACCAGAAAAATGAGAGAAAATAACAGGGAGAAAGAGAGAGAAAAGGAGAAAGTGAGAGAGGAAGGAACACGGAGAAACAGCAAGTGGCAGGAAGAGTGTCTTTGAGAAATCTGCAGAGGGAGGTAGAAAAAAGGATAGAAATGAACGGGGAGAGAAAGGAAAAAAGAAACAGTGACTGAGAATCTTAGAAACTATCGAATTATTGAGAATTGCAGCACAGAATGAGGCCATTCGGCCATTTGTGCTGTCCTAGTTGTTCCAAAGAGCAGTTGTGCTTAATCCCATAGCCCTGATTTTTGTGCTTCACTTTGTATGAACTTTATGAATGGCAGGATGCGCCAGAAGTCTCAGTGTGTCGTTGGCAAAATAAGCAATGGCGACAAGAGGATTATTTTATTACACACCACTTGGTGAGGAACTGGAATACACCGTCTGAGAGTTCGGTGGAGGCAGATCCAAACTGGATTTCAAAAGAGAATTGAATAATTACCTGAAGCAAAAGAAAACGTGGAGCTCCGGGGTAAAGACGGAAGAGTGGTACAGGGTGAGTTGCTCTTCCGGAGAACCGCCATGGCTAGGACGGGTCAAAAGGCCTATTTTTGTGCTGGACCCATTCTGTCATTCTAGTTAAATTTGGTAAATTAAAGATCTGTTTTATGGTTATATTTGCTTCAGACGCTCAGTTTCCATCTCATGCAGTTTAAAGTCGGAACAATATTTCAGGGATGTGCTTCATCCATTGTTTATGCAATACCTCTGTCACCCAATGTGTGAAGTAAAACCGTCTAGCATGGGGCTCAAACCCACATCCGCTCCGTCTGTGCAGCCGGTTAATACAGTTGGTTAGAGTACAGTATTAATCCCACCACGGTTGCCGATTTGATCCCGCTGAGCACCGTCAGAGCTTTCACTGTTTTACAATGCTTAAAATACGTCAGAAGTAAACAAATCCACACAAAATGTCACGGGGAACTTATTTTAAATAACATCAGTTCCATCTTTGTCACTTGGACGGAATAACACAGAATGATTTTCATTTGTCTTTATTCTGCTAATAAAGGCAGAGAGAGAGAATGGGTAATGACTGGGCAGTCAAGGAAGATCAGACAAGTAATGCAGGAGTCCAGGGAGTGCATCTTACTTTCCAAATGGCAATAAATTGTG
The DNA here is from genome assembly GCF_036365525.1 of Heterodontus francisci. Taxonomy (NCBI): domain Eukaryota; kingdom Metazoa; phylum Chordata; class Chondrichthyes; order Heterodontiformes; family Heterodontidae; genus Heterodontus; species Heterodontus francisci. Next base: position 2,411,668 of record NW_027141156.1, on the reverse strand, counting down.
AATACTGGTGAGACTGATGGCTCTTCTGGGAATCTATCCAGAGCCACGTCCGCTGCACCATGGGTGGCTCAGCTGTACAGGGAGGCAGGGGAAGATTGGGAAAGCAATAGTGATAGGAGATTCTGTAGTAAGGCGAAGAGACAGACGTTCTCGTGGCCCCAGATGTGCCTTCTATTTACTTATCTGTCCAAATTACTTCTTGTACTTACGTTCTAACGTTTCGTGAATCATATTTGTACAAGGACACCCAGATCCGTCTGAACTGCAGACTCTGAGTTTCTCCCCATGTAAATAAAGTTTGCTTTCCTATTCCTCCTACCAAAATGGAGAACCTCACATTTTTTCATGATATAAACCGTGAATTTTTTGTCCACTCATTAACCTACCTCTATGTCTTTGCAGACACTTTATCTCCTCCGCACAACTTGCTTTCCCCCTTGTCATGGTATCATCAGCAAATTTAGCAACAAGACACTCGCTCCCTTGATACAATCCATTAATATAGATGGTTAATTGTTGAAGCCCCAACACTGATCCCTGTGGTACCCCACTGTTTACAGTTTGCCAGCCTGAAAAAAGCCCCATTTATCCCAACACCATGTTTCCTGTTGGTTAGCCAATCCTGTATCGATTCTAAAATATTACCCAGAACATCATGAGACATTATCTTTTGGAGTAGCCTTTTATGTGGCACCTTATTGAATGCCTTTTGGAAATCCAAATAGACTATATCTACAGGTTCTCCTTTATCGACCTTGCATGCTACATTCTCAAATAACCCTTAATAACAAAGAACTCTTAATAAACACAGGGTTGATAGGTAAATTGACCATTGTAAATTGCCCCTAGTGTAGGTAGGTGGTCGGAGAATGGTGGGGATGTGGTAGGGAATATGGGATTAATGTCGGATTAGTATAAAATGGGTTGTTGTTGTTCGGCACAGACTCGGTGGGCCGAAGGGCCTGTTTCAGTGCTGTGTCTCTGTATGGCTCTATGACTCTAGAACATCTTCAAGCACAATTTCCCTTTCGTGAAACAATGTCGTCCCTGGCTGATTACGTTACGATTTTCTAAATGTCTTGCTATTAATTTCTTAATAATGGGTTGCAAAATGTTCATCATAACAGATGGTAACTAACTGGGCCATAGTTTCCTGATTTCTGTCTGTTACCTTTCTTGAATAGAGGTATTTCATTTGTGGATTTCCAATCCTCTGGGACCTTTCCAGGATCTAGGGAATTTTGGGAGATTGTAACCGAATCCTTTATTCACCTTCTTTCTCCTTTTGACATTTGATCCAGGTGTGCATCCTTGCATGTAACGAATTCCTCAGTTTCCTGAACATACGTTGCACTGGAAGTTCATACTGTTCAGCAGCATGGCGTGGTGGGAGGGCATTTGCACCTAAACTGAACATAATGATCACAATATATAGATCAGTTTTGTGTGCGCTTGCTGTCCCAGTCTGCGGAAAGAACCTTAACGTGAGGGTTTCTGACCTGTGGAAACGTGTCCTATACCCTTGATGGAATTAATAAATGAGCTTTCATTTTCAGTTTATTTTATATTGTTTACTACATCTGACAACACTCGGAATTTACGAAAATGATATACAAGTGGTGGCTTTCTGGAGCCTGCCACTGAATAGCAAACTCTGCCAGCAACACAATGAGAATGGCTTGCTTCACATATCGTCTTCTTCACAAACACAATAATCGAATGCATAGAAAGGTGCAATCAGCAGGTTTATGATTGCTGGTCTAAAGGAAAGAAGTAACCTAAGAAAGGATAGAAATGAAACTAATTTTCCACCGGTTTTACGCTCTATCTATTGTGGTTGCAGCGTGACTCAAATGAGTCACCGATTACAGACCAATACGCAAAAACTCGGGACTCTCGAGCGTGACAAATATTAGCTAACTGGATTATTGGACCATGTCTCTGAATTACTACTTTCGTTAAAGTACCAGGACCCGTGTAAGTGTTGTACCATGCTCCGCAATTTTTCTTTACTGGGACGCGAGAATCTGCTGTACCGGATTTGGTAAGTATTACTAATCCAGTCGGCTAAACACCCGGGAGCGAACAGCACTGGTACCCCGGGTGTGTACGTTACTGGTACCCGCATTTATGCTGTTCTGGTCCTGGGATTGTGGTGTACCTCAGCAGGGACTGCATTGCATCAGGGCCCGGGTGTGTGCTGAAGCTGGACAGGGGAGTGCGCTACATAGCACCTTCGAATGTGCTGCATTAGGTTACAGGATGTCGATGTTGTGCTAACCGAGCATGTGCTGCACAGTTATTCAGTTCTGTGTTGTACCCTTTAGTTTGCTATACCGGACCAAAGTTTGTGCACTCAGGTACGGTTGGGTAAAGTGGTAAACAACTTTTTCGCTGAAAACGCATCTGTCGAAAGTGTCAGATCTTTTAATCGGATGAATTTGGCCACCTTTCTGACAGGATATCTCACTCCATTCCTCAACTCTTGCCTGAATTGTCTCTGGGTCACTGCATAAATAAACGTGTCCCAGCAACAACTCAAGAGCTGGAACATGAACATGAACTCTGGTACAAATGTGGGCAGAGGAATAATAAACCTGTCGCTCAAGTAATACAATCGTTTCAAAACTGAACACACCATAAACACCACCCATAACAGTATGACATTCGCCGATATAACGAACAGTAAAAATCATAGATTATTTTTGGTTCGCCATGTCTGGGTCACTGGGACTCTCCCCACAGCTCTGATCGCGGAGCCGCCTGCGGGCTCTACAGGCCACTATAATGTTTCAGACCGTCAGTGCATTGAATAGTAGAATCAAAACAAATGGAATAAATGGTGTTAAAATATAATGGATTAATTCAACAATAGCCCAGGCCAACGATCGATATACACCTATTGCCACGTCAAAAAGCCAGTGACTGTTGGAAAGCAAATATTGACGTGTATAGAGAAAATATCAGGAAATAATGACCGAATAGGTCCTACACTGCCATGGTTATCAGATAGCTGGTGACAGATTTGGAGAGACCAAATTTGTCCCGAGACAGGATCACAATCGTCACCATGTTAACTGTAAGCAAAAGGAGAATAGGAAATTATTTAACAAATACTGCAATGGCAGAAGTTTGGTGCGTTTTCCGTGAAATAACTGAACAGGATGTCGAATACACATATTAACCTTCTTCACAATAAACTCACCAAGTAATGTGCAGATTGTCTTTACATGCAATGATGGAATCTAATTGTCTTCTCGTGACAAAACATCCTGTACATAGCTTTTGTAATCAGAGTAATCAGTAATGAATCGGCAGATAAAGGATATAACTGGTTCAAATGAAACAAGGTTAAACAGAAAGCGTATTCAGATTAAATGGAAACGGAAAATAAATGTGGAATTGGAAGCCACAGTTCCATGTGAATGCATTTAGCCACTTGGACGTGTTTAGCCAATCAATTCGAACACGTCTCATTTGTATCTGAACTCCATTTCCAGTCATCCAAAAGAACGTTACACGAAGTACCTTTCACATGTATTCACTGCTACAAATTTGAATTGTAGTCACTGTTGCAATGTAGGGAAGTATTACAGTAAAGATCTGGATGTGTTGTCTAAGATACTGCATACTGTTAAACTCCAGTTACTGAAGTACCAACCCCAGGTCGTAACTTAGCTGGGACACCAATGACAGCCAAGATGGGGCAGTAAATATTTTCTATATTATAAAGCCCCCATAGAATCTCAATATTCATCAGAAAACCAAGAGACATTATTTTCCATTTTGGTATGAATCGATAATTCAACCTTTGTTGTTGATGCTGGGAAGAAATTCTCCGATTGAAACATTGAGAGGATCCTTATTCTTTATAGCAGAAAAAATCCATTAGGTAAGATAACTGGGTCCCATGCCACCTGGGCTTACATACAGTTACTGAACAAACAGATGAAGTCAAAAGCTTTCATGCCAAGATTTTTAACAATATAAGCGACATTTAGAAATAGGTATTGCCCTGAATACCAAGTTAGTCCTGCACCTTCATGCACTCATGCACGTCCCAAAATCCGAAGAAATATTTTCACAGATTTCTTTAAAAAACGATGGGACATTGAGATCGCCCAGTGTTATCAAACAGAAGACAGAAAAAATGTGCTCCTTAGTAGAGAGAAAGGTCTAATAAAGTACTGAAGCAAAAAGGTTATCGAAAGGAATTTTCAAATCTTAAAAAAAAACATTATTTCCAGTTTCCATCAGGCCCTCTGGACCTGCGGTACAATTTCCAAAGGTTTTGCCTGGTTTGCTATTTGTTTCCAGCATCTTTTGCTTATATTTCAGATTTCCAGCATTCATAATATTGCTTTTGTTTGAAGAATTTTAAAATACAGCCTTGTCAATTATTTTAGACTGCATGTTGAAAAGAATTGCTTGACGCAAGCATCTATTCCAGTTGATGATACTGGTCAGAATACGTATGTTATACCGTCGGGAAGGAAGGAAAGAAAGAAGGAAGGAAGGAAGGAAGTAAAGAAAGAAGAAAGGAAGGAATGAAGGAAGGAAGAAAGGAAGAAATCTCGTCACTGTTTTAATGCAGGCAATATTGTAACAATCGCTGACCAAAATTTAGTGCAGAGTCCTAGAGACTGTTGACTGATATTTTAGCATTTTAATCAAACGGTTAACATTCCTGCTTAAAAACAGGAAGACAGATTTGAAACCATCGCATCCAGTGTTTGCACGTCGTCAACGCACTGCAAGATTTTAGGGCTTTTTTCAATATTGCACGGTGAGTACCTCAACATGGGTGACTTACAATTACAGAATTCCAAACTGGTGAAATTGTCTAACTACAGATTTCAAATCCTGTCGCTGTCTCTCTCTTCTTACTAACTGTGCCGTGATTTATCTGTGTATTATTTTAAACGACCAACGCTGGCCTGCTCCACTCATTCTGTGCATTGATTTTGTTCCTGCGTGGGTTGTGAGCGTCGGTAGGAAAGCCAGAATTTGTTGTCCATCCCTAAATGCCATTGGGAAGAATCACAGCTGTCCAGCTGCTATAAGTACACCCATCGTTCTATTAGTGTGTGAGTTCATGGGTTTTGCCCAGCGACAGTGAATGAACACCAATATCGTTCCCAGTCAGGCAGGGGTGTGTGTCTTGGTGCAAAACCTTAAGGTAGTAGTATTCCCATCCATCTGCTGGTCTTGTCTTTCTAGCTACTGGATGTCGTGTGTTTGGAAGGTGCTGTTGAGAGAGGTTTGGCTAGCTCCTCCATCCTGTATATGGTACACAACAGGACGATCGTTTTCGGGTGGTGGAGGGAGTGAATGTTTAAGGTGCGCCACTCAAGGGGGCTCCTTTGTCCTGGATGGCGTCAAGTAAGGCAGAGTATTCCATTGCACCGCTGCCTTGTGCCTTGCAGATGACGGACAGGCATAGTGGAGTCAGGAGGTGAATTACTTGCTGCAGCATTAGGAGCCTCTGACCTTCTCTTGCAGCCACAGCATTTATATGAATGGTTCTGTTAAGTTTCTAGTCAAAGGTAACCCTTCAGGGTGTTGATGGTGGGGAATTCAGCGGTGGCAAAGCCATTGAATATCAGGAGAGATGGTTAGATTCTTTTTAGTTGGGGATAGTAATTGCGTGGAACTTGTGTGATGTGATTGTTAATTGCTACTTACCAGTCCAAGTCTGAACGTTATCCAGGTCTTACTGCTTCAGTATCTGCAGAGTTATGAATGGTGCTGAACATTGTGAAGACATCTTCGAACATCTCCACTTCTGACCTTATTATGGAGGGAAGGTCATTGACGAAGCAGCCGAAGATGGTTGGACGAGAACACTATCCTGAGCAACTTCTGCAGTGATGTCCTGGGATTGAGATGATTGACATCCAACAACCACAACCACCTTTCTTGGGTATGACCCCAACTAGTGGGGAGCTTTTCCCATGATTTCCATTGACTCCAGTTCTGCTGTGGTTCCTTGATGCCACACTCAGTCAAATGTTGCATTCCCACTGGTGGAAGCGCATTGTATCTGTTGGGGATGATCAGTTTCTGTGGCTCCGTGTTCTCCAATTCACCTGGGCTCCCTTTACTCTGTACACTGCTGGTCACACTACACCCGTTTCGAATATGTACCCCACTCAAAGGTCTGACCGAAGTCTTCAACAAAGTGTCCAGCTCCTCTTGCGCCTGCTATCTGTGTTACAATGTCTTCAACTGTACAAGTTCTCTTGCACGAAATGGTAGACAAAAACATTAAACAGCGATCACCTCAAGCTTCCACTACAATTATTGAAGATTAACATAGCTACAGCTGCTTGCCCCTGCACCCAATTCTCACATGCACCAAATTCCCATCTTTAGCTCTCTTAACGCTGCACTTGTTTCACAATCACATTGTGTGAACCATTCTGTGTGTAACAACTATTCTTTTCTCATATAGACCTTTATGTGTCCCACCCAAGTTGCACCTCCTTTGAATCCAGCTTCCTGATCAGCTTAATCACAGGACACAGAATTATACATTGTAGAAGAGGCCCTTCGGCCCATCGATTCTGCGCCGATGCATTAAAGACACCTGACCTGTCTACCCAATCCCATTTGCCAGCACTTGGCCCATAGCCTTGAATGTTATGACGGCCAAGTGCTCATCCAGGTACTTTTTAAAGGATGTGAGGCCACCCGCCTCTACTACCCTCCCAGGCAGGGCATTCCAGACCGTCACCACCCTCTGGGTATAACAGTTCTTCCTGAAAACCTCCTGAAACCTCCCGCCCCTCACCTTAAACTTTAGACCCCTTGTAACTGACCCTTCAAATAACGGGAACAGCTGCTCAATATCCACCCTCTCCATGCCCCTCATAATCTTTTACACCTCGATTAGATCACCCCTCAGTCTTCTCTGCTCCAGCGAAAACAACCCAAGCCTATGCAACCTCTCTTCACAGCTCTCTTCCATCCCAGGCAACATCCTGGTGAATCCTCCAATGCAATCACATCCTTCCTATAATGTGGCAACAGAATTGCACATAGTACTCCAGCTGTGGTCTTACCAAAGTTCTGTACAACTCCAACATGACCTCCCTGCTTTTGTAATCTATGCCCCGATTGATAAAGGCAAGTGTCCCATATGCCTTTTTCAGCACCCTATTAACCTGCCCTTCTGCCTTCAGAGATCTATGGACAAACACGCCAAGGTCCCTTTGTTCCTCGGAACTTCCCAGTGTCAGGCCATTCATTGAATACTTCCGTGTCACATTACTCCTTCCAAAGTGTATCACCTCACACTTTTCAGCGTTAAATTCCATTTGCCACTTTTCTGCCCATTTGACCATGCCGTCCATATCTTCCTGTAACCTAAGACACTCCACCTCGCTGTTAACCACTCGGCCAATCTTTGTGTCATCGGCGAACCCACTGATCCTACCACCCACATGGAGCAGCTGTTCCCCTTAGTTGAAGGGTCAGTTACGAGGGGTCAAAAGTTTAAGGAGAGGGGCGGGAGGTTTAAGGAGGGTTTCAGGAAGAACTGTTTTACCCAGAGGGTGGTGACGGTCTGGAATGCCCTGCCTGGGAGGGTAGTCATCTATGTCGTTTATATAAACGACAAACAATAGGGGACCCAGCACAGATCCCTGTGGTACGCCACTGGACACTGGCTTCCAGTCACTAAAACAGTCATCTGTCATCACTCTCTGTCTCCTACAGCTAAGACAATTTTGAATCCACCTTATCAAGTTACCTTGTATCCCATGTGCATTTGCCTTCTTGATAAGTCTCCCATGTGGAACCTTGTCAAAGGCTTTGCTGAAATCCATGTAAACTACATCAACTGTACTACCCTTATCTACACACCTGGTCACATGCTCAAAAAATTCAATCAAATTTGGTAGGCATGACTTCCCTCTGACAAAGCCATGCTGACTATTCCTAATCAAATTTTGCCTCTCCAAGTGGAGATAGATTCACTCCTTCAGAATTTTCTCCAAGTTTCCCTACCACTGACGTGAGACTCACTGGTCTGTCGTTCCCTGGCTTATCTCTGCAACCCTTCTTAAATAGACGGATCACATTAGCTGTTCTCCAGTCCTTTGGCACCTTCCCCGTGGCCAGAGAGGAATTACAGAATAAATCTACAGTTTATTTTCAGTTAACTGCCACTGACAGAAAGTTTCTATTAACTGTGTAGTTCATCAAGCTTGCAGTTTCTGACGACATGTTTTAAAGCTTCAAATCAAATTTTAAATGCCAAAACTCAACTTTAGATTGAGGAGAACTTACCTGGAACTGCCACTTGCATAAAATTACCGACTTCAGCACTCTGTTAAGGCTGAAACTTTCCACGACCACTCTGTCAGGAGCATATGTTGTTTTCTTTGAGTCCCTCATTCCACATTGCTTCTCGCAATTGTTTTACTTTTCACACTGTGTGACAGACCGTGACACAAACAATGGAGGCATCCCTGAAACACTCTTTCTGATATAAAACAACAACTGAGCCTATAAATTGAAAGTAACCCGAAGAGGACTTTAAACTAGCAAACTTAACTGTAAATGTTAATAATACACTATACAAACATTCTCATTTTATAGTACTGGAACAAACCAGGCAGAGCTCAAACACAGTGTGTGGAATCTCAACCCGGGCAGATTCACTTCTTTAGCGGGGTTTACATTCATTGAATTAACATTGAATTCAATACTCATCTGACCTCCGCTCTATCATTTTAGTAGAAAATGTAAACGTATACTCCGAGTTCTGTTTTACATGGTCTTGGCTGTTTAAGTAGTTCTCAGATCCATATCTCAGATAAATCAGACGTTTTGCTGCTAGCTGAACCACAAAGTGTCCATGAATGAGACATTTCTTTTCCCTGTGGACTGGGGAATTGGCTCAGATTCGGCTCAGCCATCAAATCCAGAAACTTATTGGCATTGCCAGAGGGTATGTGAATCTATCTATGTGGAGCTCAGTGACATACCTGGCGAGATGAACGTTTTATAAACACTTCAGGGCATTTTACTCCTTGTCCAAAGCGGAGAGGCAGCTTCATGTGTTCATAAAGAGTGTAGTTTAGTGAACGATCTCTTGGATCATGCAGGACAACAGAGAAGAATTTGTGGGTAGAGGGTCTTGGGTTGAGCCATGATGGAAGGAATCAATATTCCCTTAACATTTTACGGACTGTAAGGAATGAAGACTGCATGAGAGAGAGAGATAGAGAGAAGCAATGTCATCCAAGCCGTTATGGAAGAATTTGGCTATGATCCTGATTAAAATTGATCCAAACAAAATATAATATACATGTATGAGTAACAGACCATTAATATAATCAGAGCATCAAGAAGCACTGCCAAAACTGGAGTCAATGAAAATGAGGGGGGAACCTTTCCGCTGGTTGGAGTCATACCTAGTGCAAAGGAAGATGGTTGTGGTTGTTGGAGGTCAATCATCTGAGCTCCAGGACATCAATACAGGAATTCCTCCGGGTAGAGTCTTAGGCCCAACCATCTTCAGCTGCTTCATCAATGACCTTCATTCAATCATAAGGTCAGAAGTAGGGTTGTTTGCTGATGATTGCAAAATGTTCAGCACCGTTCAGGACTCCTCAGGTAGTGGAGTGGTCCATGTAGAAACGCAACAAGGTCTGGACAATATCCACATTTGGGGTGATAAGTGACAAGTAATGTTCGCACCACACAAGGGCCTGGAATGACCATCTGAAACAAGGTAAAATCTAACCAAGTCCACTTGACATTCAATGGCATTAAGATCGCTGAATCCACCAAGATCAACATACTGCGTGGTTACTATGGGCCGGAAATTAAACTGGAACAGTCGTATAAAAACCAATATCAGAGGCTAGGAATCCTGCGGCGAGTATCTCACCTCCTGACTCCCTGAAGCTTGTCCACAAGGTACAAGTCAGGAGTGTAATAGAATATTCTCCACTTGCCGAGATGGGTGCAGATCCAATAGCATTCAAGAAACTCGACACCATCCAGTACAAAGCAGCCCGCTTGATTGGCACCAAATCCACCAACTTCAGGTGTCCCTCCCTACCACTGACGCACAGTTACAGCAGTGTGTACCATCTACAAAATGCACTGCAGCAACGCACCAAGGCTCCTTCGACAGCACCTTCCAAACCCGCGACCTCTACCACCTAAAGTGACAAGGGTAACAACTGCATTGGAACACCACAACCTACAAGTTCCCCTCCATGCCGCAAACCATCCGAGCTCGGAAGTATTTAACTTTCGCTGTGTCTAAGCCCTGGAACTACCTTCCTCGATGGTCTGTGGGTGTACCTTCCCCACAGGGACTGCAGTGGTTCAAGGAGATGGCTCACTATCACATTCCAAAGGGCAATTATAGATGGGCAAAAAATACTGTCCTTGTTAGCGAACCCCAAATCCCATGAATTAATAAAACATATGTTTGCGTCCCATTTCCGCAAAGTGAGGAATAGTGTATGTCAAAATCCTGCTGGGAGTTGTACTTGTTTCAGATCATTAACTTGCTGTGAGGCAAAAAAAAAGCACAGTTGGGAGAGTTAGATTGAAGCAACAGAATTCAATCCCTATTTTGTACATGTTTAATTCGGTGTCTGATGTTGGCATCGCGCATGTCCTGGGGTACTGCTCCCTCGTCCCAGCACAGGCATAGCAGTTCATGCAGTGCTGAGAGTATAGCAGGCTTGGCACTCTTGATTATTTCAGGGGTAATGCTGTCCTTCCCAGGGGCTTTTCCGCTGGCTAGGGAATCAATGGCATCACTGAGTTCCGATGTGGTTGGCTGTATGTCCAGCTCATCCATGACTGGTAGAGGCTGGGCTGCATTGAGGGCAGTCTCAGTGACAGCATTCTCCCTGGAGTACAGTTCTAGGTAGTGCTCAACCCAGCGGTCCATCTGTTTGCGTTGGTCAGTGATTATGTCCCCCGATTTAGATTTGAGGGGGGTGATCTTCTTGATGGTTGGCCCAAGAGCTCTCTTCATGCCATCATACATTCCTCTGATGTTTCCGGTGTCTGAGGCCAGCTGAATATGACTGCATAGGTGTTGCCAGTAGTCGTTTGCGCAACGCCTAGCTGTTCTTTGTGCAGTACTTCTGGCTGCTTTAAGTGCTGCGGATGTTAAATCGCTGGGGGCTTTCTTGTAGTTCAAAAGTACAATGCGCTTAGCGGCTATGACAGGTTCCAGCTCTTCATTATGAGATTGAAACCAGTCTGCATTTCTCTTCGCACTTTTGCCGTAGGTGGTCAAAGCTGACTCATAGATGGCGTCTCTGATGTGGGCCCACTTGGTCTCAGCATCCCCTGTGGGAGTGTTTTGAAGGGCTGTTACAAGTGAATTTAGAAATTTTTGTAACAGCTGTGGGTGAGAAATTCTGCTCGTGTTGATGCGTGGGTGGCCCTTCTGCTTGGAATGATGCAACTTCTTTGGTCTGAGTCTAACCTTGCTGCACACCAGGGAGTGGTCGGTGTCGCAGTCCGCACTGTGGAAGCTGCGTGTGATTTGAACACTGTTTAAGGCGGCTCGCCTTGTGACAATGAGGTCTAGCTGGTGCCAACGACGTGATCTTGGGTGCCTCCATGAAACCTGGTGACAGGGTTTAGTGTGAAAGAACGAGTTGGTGATGCAGAGGTTATGATAGGTACACAACTCAAGCAGTCTCTGCCCGTTCTCATTCATCCTTCCAACGCCATAGCGCCCAAGGCAGGAGGGCCATGAGTCATGGTCGGCCCCAACCCTGGCATTAAAGTCCCCCAGCAGGAATAGGTGTTCGATGTTGGGGATGCTGCTAATGATGTTATGAAGTTGTTCATAGAACTGGTCTTTAGCTTCAGGTGCGGAGCAGAGTGTTGGAGCATAGATGCTGAGTAGGTGTACTGGACCAGAGGTGGTGAGCAGTCGGATGGACAGTATGCGTTCCGAGCCATTTGAGGGAGGCTCTATCATGCTGAGCAAGGAGTTTCTGATGGCGAAGCCCACTCCATGCTGTCTTGGTTCTTCAGGATCCCTGCCCTGCCAGAAGAAGGTGTAGTCTTGCTCTGCTAGAGAGCCACTCGCGGGGAGGCGAGTCTCCTGAAGTGCTGCAATGTCCACATTGAATCTACTGAGCTCGTTGTTAATGATGGCGGTCTTCCGAGAATCGTTGATTTGTGTAAGGTCTTCCGACAAGCCAGGACACATAGTTCTGACGTTCCAGCTTGCAAAGCGAAGGGCTGGTACCTTCTTTCCTTTTTTCATGTTGTTTCGTGCGGTGTATCAGTCCACCTTTCGGGCAATGACCCTGAGCTCCAAGCACCCATTGAAGCAGGCAGACTGTGGCGGGACAGAACCTTATTGACCGGGGGCTGCCCGGTTTGAGGCGGGCGGTAGCTGTCCAGTGAGGTGCAATGACCTCTCCCACCGACAAAGGCAACCCGTGGCGCCCAGTTTCTACGCCAATTTATCTGGACTTATAACCCGTAACTGCTGCCTTCCGTGTTGTTTTAGTCGCTGTGAGGCAACTATGGAGTGACCTCTCCATGGCGCATGCCTGGGCAAATTTATGGAGGTTGAGAGTTGCCCAGTCGTCAAAACCCCCCTCTCGGCCTTTCTGGTGGGGTCCAAAGGAGTGCAGGACACGACGTTTGGCACCAGTATGGCTGCAGGAACTGCCGGAAACATGCCAAAGGTGACACATGACCGCCTACGGGGTTCCGCTCCGGATTTTCTGTTAGGGTTTACTCCCTTAGCCTTGGTCTCTCCCGAGACGCCCACAAGGCAGTGGGGTTGTTGGGGCCCCTACACTGGTGTAGGATGGTGCCGGTGGGAGGAGGGGATGCAAGGGGGAGGGGTAGAGGGAGGGGGTGGGGGGGGTGCAGGGGAAGGGGATGCGGGGTGAAGATGGTGCGAGGGGGGGCGGGCTGGGACGGGGTTGTGAGGGGGTGAGCTGAGAGGGTGGAGCAGGGAAGGGGACGGGGGTGGGGGGGGGTAAAGGGGAGGGGGGGTGGAATCTGGTGCACGTAATAAGCCATTTCCTCAGTGCCCACCATCGACGTCCGGAAAGCTCATCCACGTCCTTCGGGAGGTGAAGCATCATTTGGCAGACTTAGAGGTGATTACATTTGCTAAGGGTTTTTTTTGCAGTGGTTTAAATAAAGGCATGCAGCATTGCCGACAGTGCGCTGCAGATGCTCTCCGAGCCATCTCCCGCGGGTGCCAAGCCTGCTATACTCTCAGCACTACATGAACTGCTATGCCTGTGCTGGGACGAGGGAGCAGTACCCCAGGACATGCGCGATGCCAACATCATCACCCTCTATAAAAACAAAGGTGACCGCGGTGACTGCAACAACTACCGTGGAATCTCCCTGCTCAGCATAGTGGGGAAAGTCTTTGCTCGAGTCGCTCTGAACAGGCTCCAGAAGCTGGCCGAGCGCGTCTACCCTGAGGCACAGTGTGGCTTTCGTGCAGAGAGATCGACTATTGACATGCTGTTCTCCCTTCGTCAGATACAGGAGAAATGCCGTGAACAACAGATGCCCCTCTACATTGCTTTCATTGATCTCACCAAAGCCTTTGACCTCGTCAGCAGACGTGGTCTCTTCAGACTACTAGAAAAGATCGGATGTCCACCAAAGCTACTAAGTATCATCACCTCATTCCATGACAATATGAAAGGCACAATTCAACATGGTGGCTCCTCATCAGAGCCCTTTCCTATCCTGAGTGGTGTGAAACAGGGCTGTGTTCTCGCACCCACACTTTTTGGGATTTTCTTCTCCCTGCTGCTTTCACATGCGTTCAAATCCTCTGAAGAAGGAATTTTCCTCCACACAAGATCAGGGGGCAGGTTGTTCAACCTTGCCCGTCTAAGAGCGAAGTCCAAAGTATGGAAAGTCCTCATCAGAGAACTCCTCTTTGCTGACGATGCTGCTTTAACATCTCACACTGAAGAATGCCTGCAGAGTCTCATCGACAGGTTTGCGTCTGCCTGCAATGAATTTGGCCTAACCATCAGCCTCAAGAAAACGAACATCATGGGGCAGGATGTCAGAAATGCTCCATCCATCAATATTGGCGACCACGCTCTGGAAGTGGTTCAAGATTTCACCTACCTGGGCTCAACTATCACCAGTAACCTGTCTCTAGATGCAGAAATCAACAAGCGCATGGGTAAGGCTTCCACTGCTATGTCCAGACTGGCCAAGAGAGTGTGGGAAAATGGCGCACTGACACGGAACACAAAAGTCCGAGTGTATCAGGCCTGTGTCCTCAGTACCTTGCTCTACGGCAGCGAGGCCTGCACAACGTATGCCAGCCAAGAGCGACGTCTCAATTCATTCCATCTTCGCTGCCTTCGGAGAATACTTGGCATCAGGTGGCAGGACTATATCTCCAACACAGAAGTCCTTGAAGCGGCCAACACCCCCAGCTTATACACACTACTGAGTCAGCGGCGCTTGAGATGGCTTGGCCATGTGAGCCGCATGGAAGATGGCAGGATCCCCAAAGACACATTGTACAGCGAGCTCGCCACTGGTATCAGACCCACCGGCCGTCCATGTCTCCGTTATAAAGACGTCTGCAAACGCGACATGAAATCGTGTGACATTGATCACAAGTCGTGGGAGTCAGTTGCCAGCATTCGCCAGAGCTGGCGGGCAGCCATAAAGACAGGGCTAAATTGTGGCGAGTCGAAGAGACTTAGTAGTTGGCAGGAAAAAAGACAGAGGCGCAAGGGGAGAGCCAACTGTGCAACAGCCCCAACAAACAAATTTCTCTGCAGCACCTGTGGAAGAGCCTGTCACTCCAGAATTGGCCTTTATAGCCACTCCAGGCGCTGCTTCACAAACCACTGACCACCTCGAGGCGCGTATCCATTGTCTCCCGAGATAAGGAGGCCCAAAAGAAATTCGGTGTCTCCTTCATGTTAAGGAAAGAGATTCAGAGGGGAGACTTACTGCTTCTGAGCCCGCCTCTCAGACTAATGGCAGTGAATTGGCATCTGAATTTAGCCTGTTCTCCCCATGTTCAGAGTGAATAAGTCTGCTCTTAAACCTTTGTTAATGTAACGTTCATTGTCTAGCTATGTCTGTTTGAGAATGCTTTCCTCTTATCTTAATGGAGTGAAGGAGCAAATGCAAGGTTCAGTTCAGCCAAGGAGTTGGAAAGGGGCTTAAGGAGAAAGGAGCAGAGACCCGGTGGGAGTGTGGGGCAAAGGAGTAGGTCATTTTCGATAACCTGGAAAGACTGAGGCACAGAAAATCAGACAATATCCACATGTCTTACCAACTTAATAGAATTCTTTGAGGAAGTGATAAAGTTGATTGATGAGGGAAGGGCTGTGGATGTCATATACATGGACTTCAGTAAGGCGTTTGATAAGGTTCCCCATGGTAGGCTGATGGAGAAAGTGAAGTCGCATGGGGTCCAGGGTGTACTAGCTAGATGGATAAAGAACTGGCTGGGCTTCAGGAGACAGAGAGTAGCAGTGGAAGGGAGTTTCTCAAAATTGAGACGTGTGACCAGTGGCGTTCCACAGGGATCCGTGCTGGGACCACTGTTCTTCGTCATATACATAAATGATTTGGAGGAAAGTATAGGTGGTCTGATTAGCAAGTTTGCAGACGACACTAAGATTGGTGGAGTAGCAGATAGTGAAGGGGACTGTCAGAGAATCAGCAGAATATAGGTAGATTGGAGAGTTGGACAGAGAAATGGCAGATGGAGTTCAATCATGGCAAATGCGAGGTGATGCATTTAGGAAGATCCAATTCAAGAGTGAACTATACAGTAAATGGAAAAGTCCTGGGGAAAATTGACGTGCAGAGAGATTTGTGTGTTCAGGTCCATTGTTTCCTGAAGGTGGCAACGCAGGTCAATAGAGTGGTCAAGAAGGCATATGGCATGCTTTCCTTCATCGGACGGGGTATTGAGTACAAGGGTTGGCAGGTCATGTTACAGTTGTATAAGACTTTGGTTCGGCCACATTTGGAATACTGCGTGCACTTCTGGTCGCCACATTACCAAAAGGATGTAGATGCTTTGGAGAGGGTGCAGAGGAGGTTCACCAGGATGTTGCCTGGTATGGAGGACGCTAGCTATGAAGAGAGGTTGAGTAGATTCGGATTATTTTCATTAGAAAGACGAAGGTTGAGGGAGGACCTGATTGAGGTGTACAAAATCATGAGAGGTATAGACAGGGTGGATAGCAAGAAGCTTTTTCCCAGAGTGGGGGATTCAATTACTAGGGGTCACGAGTTCAAAGTGAGAGGGGAAAAGTTTAGGGGGGATATGCGTGGAAAGTTCTTTATGCAGAGGGTGGTGGGTGCATGGAACGCGTTGCCAGCGGAGGTGGTAGACGCGGGCACGATAGCGTCTTTTCAGATGTATCTAGAAAGACACATGAATGGGCAGGAAGCAAAGAGGTACAGACCCTTCGAAAATAGGCGATATGTTTAGATAGAGGATCTGGATCGGCGCAGGCTTGGAGGGCCGAAGGACCTGTTCCTGTGCTGTAATTTTCTTTGTTCTTTGTTCTTTGAACATTTTGGAAACACATGCAAAGCACGGCGCAGCCACTGCAGAGAGCAGAGTGTGGACAGGCTTATCATACTTGACATCTTGTTTTGTCCCCTTCCCAGATTAGAAGAAATTGCATTTTATGTTCACTTAACGATTCAATGAAGTTGGTCTTTTGGTTTATAATGTCAGTGCTGGTCTTTGATAGAGTAATCCAATTAGTCCTATTTCTCTCCCTTTTTCTGCAGCCCTGTGCAGGTTCCCCTTCCTGTATTTATCCAGGTCACTTTTGAAAGATATAATTGAATCTGCTTCCTCTACACGTTTGAACATTGCATTTCAGATCACAGCAACTGAAAGCGCAAAACAATTTCTCCCTCTGTCACTTTTGGCCATTTTGTCAATCACCTTAAATCTGTGTCCTTTGCTCACCGACATTTCTGCCACTGGAAACACGTCCTACTTATTTACTCCAACAAAACCGTTCATGGTTTTGAACACCCTGCCAATGTTCCTCTGTACATTCTCCTCCCCAAAGTGTACAACCCCAGTTTCTACAGTCTCTGCTCATAACTGAAGTAACACCGTCCTGGTACCATTCTGGTCAATCTCCAATTTAATGTGTTCTCTCTCATAAATAATGAAATGGGATGTTTCTCAGGAAATGATAAACAAAATTAAAAAAAAGAGCGAGAAATACATACTGAGCAAAATGGATGTCAATCATTTGAACCCAAAACGAACAAAAGATCTAACCTTCCTGTGGATCGTGGAGAGGGATATTTCACACTTCATGAGCATTGTAGATCAATTCATGGATACACCTAGAAACTGAAAGGACGCTGGTTCATGGACTTCAGAACAAGCACCGCCCCTAGGGCGGGACCAACAGTTGCCTCTGTGTAATACCCAACCGTGATAGAACAGTATATCTACCCTGGCGAGTTTAGACGTCTGGAATGCATGCTGTAATTTCAGGTTGAAGGATTCGATTCCCCCCCACCCCTTTTTTTCCTTCACTTTTTCGCCCGGCTTCACAAGCGATATCCTCTATGAAATTCTCATTAGAGAGTTCAAGGCGTGTTTGATATTAATGAGATGCAACCATCTCGTCAGCCTCTTTCTGATTGGGTAGTCTTACCTCCTTCGAGTATCTGGTTGCTAAAGATTGAACATTTTTCCTTTCAGCTGCAGCTCCGGTTCAGTTCAGCTCCCTGATAGTTCTGGCGCTGCTCTCCACTCACAATCTGTCAGTACCAAGAAAACAGCGGTGAAATTTACAAGCGTGCAGTGTTCTGTACGTCCTTTGCAACACTTGAATATATTTCATGCCGTGTAAATGCACTTTGACATATCCCCCTGATATGCTAGATAGCTATGTTTACAAAACCTCAGCAGAACATTAATATAATTTGAGCATCACGATCTGGTTGGGTCCCATTCCCTCGAAGTGAGGAATGAGCAGTACTTGCGAGTAAATTTTCTTCCAAAAGAATGATAGAAAATTTACCTAGCCAAAAGGCTGAAATAGCTCAATTCGTAGAGCGTTAGCATCAAAATTAAAAAAAGGCCCCGGGTCACTTTTGGGTTTTGGCAACTGTTATTTGTTTTGTGTCCGATTCTTGAGCTGCATTATTTGTATTGAAATTATTTGCCCAGTGTCAAAGGTTTGGAAATGAATAGAGGGACATCAAGAACGGGAACTATTTATATGTTCTGTATTTACCTTTTTCGCTATCTCGTTTTGTTTTTTTCCCCAGTATTTTGACTTTCTCAGTGCCAGGGCAAATTTTGACTTGATGCATTAAAAATAACCTGAATCCTTTTCTAAATTTCGACGTGCTCAACCATGCGCCTTCTGTTTTCAATGGTGGAATCACAGAATCATAGAAAATTTGCATCACAGAAGGCAGCCATTCAGTCCCTTGTGTCTGTGCCGGCTTTCTGCAACAGCGAGACAGCTAGTGCCACTTCTCCTCACTTTCCATGTAGCCCTGATTTTTTTCTGTTTAGATAATTCTCCAAATTCCTTTTGTGAGCTATGATTGAATTTGCCTCACCACAGACTGAGGCCGTACATTCCAGATCCTAACCACACACTGCTTTAAAATAATTTGTTTTAAAAACTTCCTCAGGTTCTATTACCATTTACTTTAGACAAGCTCCCTTTGATTCTTGACCCTTCGATCAATGAAATATTTGCTTTCGAGCTACTTTGTCTAGAGCTGTCATGATTTTTCACACCTCGATCAAATATCCTCTCAGCCTTCCCTTCTATCAGGAAAAAGCCCTATATTTTCTCCTATTGATTCAGGTAACTGAAGTCCCTCAACGCTGGAACTATTCTCGTAAATATATTCTGCATTCTTGCCTTCCCTGTAATTAAATTCTGTCCAACTCAGCCTTGAATGTATTCAATGACCCAGCTTCCACCACTCTTTGGGGAAGAGAATTCCAAAGATTAACGACCTGCTGGGAGAATAAATTCCTCCTCCTCTCCGTCTTAAAAGGGACCCGCCCTAATTTTGAAACTGTGCCCTTTCTTTCTGGTTCCCCGAAAAAGGAAAACATTTTCATATCATCCACCATGTCAAGACCCCTGGGGATCTTACATGTTTCAATAAGAACAACTCTCATTCTTCTAAACTCCAATGAGTTTCGCCTCAACTTGCTCAACCTTCCCTCATAATGCAACCCCTTCACCACAGGAATCTGCCTAGTGACCCTCCTCTGAAATAATTCCAAAGCACATATATCTCCCATTACGTATGTAGACTAATAATGTACATGGCACCCTCTGTGAGGTATCACCAATACCCGATACAGTTGTTGCAAGACTTCCCTACGTCTAGAAAAGCAAAATACTGTGGATGCTCAACATCTGCAATAAAAACAAAGTACCAGAAATACTAAGCAGGTCTGAACGCATCTGTGGAGAGACAAGCAGAGTTAACATTTCAGGTCAGTGACCTTACATCATAACTGTATATTCAGCAGGAGAGGCAGCTTGAGAACTAATGAAAGGTCACTGACCTGAGACGTTAACTCTGCTTCTCTCTCCACAGATGCTGCCAGACCTGCTGAGCATTTTCGGCACTTTCTGTTTCTATTCCGTACTTCTATACCCTATCCCTCTTGCAACAAATGCCACCATTCAATTTTCCGTCCAAATTACTTGTTGCAATTGCATTCTATCTTTTAGTGATTCATGCTTGTACAAGGTTACCCAGATCCCTCTGAACTTGTGTCAAAGTTGGGAGAGCTGCCCCACAACTCGTCAAGCAACAGCCGGACATAGTCATACTCACGGAATCATACCTTACAGACAATGTCCCAGACACAGCAATCATTGTCCCCCTGTATGTCCTGTCCCACTAGCAGGACAGACACAGCAGAGATGGCGGGACTGTGGACTACAGTAGGGAGGGAGTTGCCCTGGAAGTCCTCAACGTCGACTCTGGACCCCATGAAGTCTCATGGCATCAGGTCAAACATGGGCAAGGTAACCTCCTACTGGTTACCACCACCCGCCCTCCCTCAGCTGATGAGTCAGTACTCCGTGTTGAGCAACATTTGGAGGAAACACTGAGAGTGGCTAGGGCACAAAATTTACTCTGGATGGGGGACTTCAATGACCATCACCAAGAGTGGCTCGGTAGCACCACTACTGGCGGAGCTGGCCGAGTACTAAAGGACATAGCTGCTAGACTGCTTTGCGGCAGGTGGTGGGGAACCAAAACGGGGGGAAAACATACTTGATCTTGTCCTGACCAATCTGCCTGCCGTAGGTGCTTCTGTCCATGACTGTATTGGTATGAGTGACAACCGAACAGTCCTTATGCAGATGGATTGCGTCTTCACATTGAGGATATCATCCATCGTGTTGTGTGGCACTATCACCATGCCAAATGGGATACATTTCGAACAGATCTAGCAATGCAAAACTGGGCAGCCATGAGGCGCTGTGGGCCATCTGCAGCAGCAGAATTGCGCAATCACAATCCGTAACCTCCTGGCCCGGCATATCCCCCACTCTACCATTACTATCAAGCCAGGAGACCAAGCCTGTTCAATCAAGAGTGCAGGAAGGCATGCCCAGAGCAGCACCAGGCATACCTCAAAATGAGGTGTCAACCTGGTGAAGCTACAACCCAGGACTACGTGCACGCCAAACTGCATAAGCAGCATGCAATAGACAGAGCTACGTGATACCATAACCAATGGATCAGATCTAAGCTCTGCAGTCCTGCGACATCCATTCGTGAATGGTGGTGGACAATTGAACAACTAACTGGAGGACGTTGCTCAAATATCCCCATCCTCAATGATGGGGGAGCCCAGCACATCAGTGCAAAAGATCAGGCTGAAGCATTTGCAACAATCATCAGCCAGAAGTGCCGAGTTGATGACCCATCTCGGCACCCCCCCTGAAGTCCCCAGCATCACAGATGCCAGACTTCAGCCAATTCGATTCACTCCGTGTTATATCAAAAGATGGCTGAAGGCAGTGGATACTGCAAAGGCTATGGGTCTTGACAATATAGACCTGTGCTCCAGAACTTGCTGCACCTCTAGCCAAGCTGTCCCAGTATAGCTACAACACTGGCACCTACCCGGCAATGTGAAAAATTGCCCAGGTATGTCCTGTACACAAAAAGCAGGACAAATCCAACCCGGCCAGTTACCGCCCCATCAGACTACTCTTAATCATCTGCAAAGTGATGGAAGGTGTCATCAACAGTGCCATCAAGCAGCACTTGCATCGCATAAACCTGCTCTGTGAAGCTCAGTTTGGATTCCGCCAGGGCCACTCAGCTCCTGACATCATTTCAGCCTTGGTTCAAACATGGGCAAAAGAATTGAACTCAAGAGGTCAGGTGAGAGTGACTGCCCTTGACATCAAGGTAGCATTTGACCGAGTATGGCATCAAGGAGCCCTAGCAAAAATGGAGTCAATGGAAATCAGGGAGAAAACTCTCTGATGGTTGCTGTCATACCCAGCGCAAAGGAAGATGGCTGTGGTTGTTGGAGGTCAATCACCTGAGCTCCATGACATCATGGCAGGAGTTCCTCAGGGTAGTGTCCTAGTCCCAACCGTCCTCAGCTGCTTCATCAATGACCTTCCTTCAATCATAAGGTCAGAAGTGGGGATGTTTGCTGATAATTGCACAATGTTCACCATCATTCACGACTCCTCAAATACTGAGTCAGTCAGTGCAGAAATGCAGCAAAACCTGGATAACATCCAGACTTGTGTTGATAAGTGGCAAATAACATTTGCACCACACAAGTGCCAGGCAATGATCATCTCCAACAAGAAAGAACCTAACCATCTCCCCTTAACAGTCAATCGCATTACCATCGCTGAATCCCCCACTATCAACATCCTAGGCGCTACCACTGAGAAGGAACTGAACTGGAGTAGCCATATAAATACCCTGGCTACAGGAGCAGGTCAGAGACTAGGAATCCTGCGGTAAGTAACTCACCTCCTGACTCCCCAAATTATTTACACCATCGACAAGGCACAAGTCAGGAATGTGATGGAATCCTCTCCACTTGCTTGAATGGGTGCAGCTCCAACAACACTCAAGAAGCTCGACACCATCCAGGACAAAGCAGCCCGCTTGATTGGCATCCTATCGACAAACATTCACTCCCCCCACCAGCGACGCACAGTGGCAGCAGTGTGTACCATCGACAAGATCCACTGCAGCAACCTCCCAAGTCTCCTTAGACAGCACTGAGCAATCCCGCGACCTCTACCACCTTGAAGGACAAGAGCAGCAGATGCATGGCAACATCACCACCTGCAAGTTCCCCTTCAAGTCACACACCATCCTGACTTGGATCTATATCGTCATTCCTTCACTGTCGCTGGGTCAAAATCATGGAACTTCCTTCCGAACAGCACTGTGGGTGTACCTACCTCACATAGCCTGCAGCGGTTCAAGAACGCAGCTCACCACCACGTTCTCAAGGGCTATTACGGATGGGCAATAAATGCTGGCATATCCAGTGACGCCCACATCCCATGAATGTATGAAATAAAAAACTGCAGCGCTCTGCAGTTTCTCTCCATAGAAGCAGAGAAAGGTTGTATCACAGAAATAGGCTACTAGGCCCATCGTGTCTGTGCTGGCCGACAAACAATCCATCTATTCTCATTCAACATTCCAGCATTTGGTCCGTAGCCGTCCAGATTATGGCACTTAAGTTGCATATCCGGACTCCTTTTGGATAAGTTGAGTGTTTCTGCCTCAACTACCCTCTCAGGCAGTGAGTTCCAGACCTCCACCACCCTCTGCGTGAAAAACGTTTTCCAAATCTCCCCGCTAATATTTCTGCCAATCGTTTTAATTCTGTGCCCCCGAGTCACAGACCTCTCTGCTAAGGTAAATAGGCCCTTCACGTCCACTCTATCCAGGCCGCTCAAAATGTTGTTTCTTTCAAGCAGATCTGCCCTCAGCTTCTTCTGTTCCACGGAGAACAATCCCAAGCTATCCAACCTTTCCTCAAAGTTCCATTTTCCAGTCCTCGCAATATCCTTGTAAATCTCCTCTGTAACCTCTTTCGTGCGATTACTTTCTTTCTGTAATGAGGTGACACAGTACTCGGGTTGTGGCCTAACCAATGAGTTATACAGTTCCAGCATAACTTCCTTGCTCTTATATTCTATACGTCAGCTAATAAAGGAAATGATTCCATAGGCCATCTTAAACAGCTTATTGGCCTGTCTTTCTATCTATAGGGATCTATGGATATTCACTCCAAGGTCCCTCACTTCCTCTACACTTTTCAGCATTTTCCCTTTAAACGTGTATATCTTTGCCCTGTTTGACCTCTCCAAACACATCCCCTCACATTTCTCCAGGTTGAGTTCCATTTGCCAAGTTTCTGCCCATCCGACCAGACCATCAATATCTTCTTGCAGTCTCCAGCTATCTTCCTCGGTATTTAACACATGGCCAATCTTTGGGTCATCTGCAAACTTCTTCATCATGCCCCCTACATTTACGTCCAAATCGTTAATATATACCATATAAAGCAGGGTACCCAGTACTGAGCCGACAGAACGCCACTGGAAGCAACCAAACACCCATTCAACAATTGCCCTTTGTTTCCTGCCACTGAGCCAATTTCGAATCCACCTTATTGCATTTCCCTGGATCCCATGGGATTTTATTTTTGTAAGCAGTCTGCCATGTGCTCCTCGTTAAAGCCTTTCTAAAATCCATGTAGACCACGTCAACTGCACTACCCGCATCTTTCTTCCTTGTTACCTCTTCAAAAAATTCGATCATTTTGGGTCACAAAATATCTTACTTGAACAATACCATGCTGACTATCCTTGATTAACCTGTGCCTTTCTAAGTGACAGTTCATCCTGTCTTTCAGAATCGATTCTACTAATTTGTCCACTACTGAAATTAGACTGACTGGCCTGTAATTATTCTATTTATCCCTCACCCCCTTTTTAAACAGAGATACAACGTTAGAAATTCTCCAGTCCTCTAGCCCCACACCTGTGTCCAGTGAGGACTGGAAAATAATGGTTAGACCTTCTGTTATAGCTTCTCTTGCTTCTTTTAACAGCCTAGGGTACATTTCATCTGGCCCTGCGAATTTATCAACTTTCAAGCATGCTAATCCCATTAATACGTCCTCTCTGCCGATATTTGTCAAGCCTAATACATCACTCTCCTCCTCCATAACTATAATATCTGCATCGCCCCCGTATTTTGTGAAGACTGACGCAAAGTGTTCGTTAAGAATCATAACAGCATCTTCTGTTCCTACGCATAGGTTACCTTTTTGGTCATTAATGCGCTACTATCTCCGTAATTCCTGCAACTCTTAAAGTATTAAGAACACATCTTTGGGTTCACCTTGATTTTGCTTGCCAATATTGTTTCATGCCTTCTCTTTGCCTTCCTAATTTCCCTTTTGATTTCACCCCTCCACTTTCTATACCCCTCTTGGCTTATTCTCGTATTCGGTCTCGGTATAGATATAAGCTTTCCTTTTCTGCCTTATCTCTTTCTGTAAGCTCCTTGACATCCATGGGGCTCTATATTTGGCAGTCTCTTCCCTTTACTTTGTGGGAACATGTTTACTCTGAACTCCTTTAATCTCCCCTTTGAATGCCTCCCACTGCTCTGACAGTGACTTACCTTCAAGTAACTGTTTCCAGTCCACTTTCGCTAAGTCACTCCTCAGTTAAGTAAAATTTGCCTTGCCTCAATTGAGAAATCTAACTCCTGTTCTATCGCTAGCCTTTTGCAAAAGTATGTTACAACTGATTGAATTATGATCACCAGCGCCAAAATGCTCTCCCACTGCCAGTCCTTCCACCTGCCCAACTTCATTTCCTAAAGCAAAGTCTAAACCTTCTGCCTCTCTTGTTGGACTTCCTATATACTGGCCAAAAGGTTCTCCTGAATGCTCCTCAAATAAAATGCCATGTAAATAAAATTCTGCTTTCCTTTTCTTCCCACCAAAGATGGCAACCTCACATTTTTCCATGTTATACTCCATCAGCCAAATTACATAACCTATCTAAATTTCTTTGCAGAAACTTTATGTCGTCTTCACAACTTCCTTTCCTATATATCTTTGTATCGTTAGCAAATTTAATTACAATACCCTGGGTCCCTTCATCCAAGCTCTTAAAAAAGACAGTTAAATGTTGACGCCCGAGCGCTGATCCTGTGGCACACTGCCCGTTCCAGTTTGCCAACCTGAAAATGCCCCATTTATTCCGAATCTCTGTTTCCTGTTGGTTAGTCAATCCTGTATCTAGCGTAATATATTATACCCAACGTCATGAGCTATTATCTAGTGGAGTCACATTTTATTCAGCACCTTCCCGAATACATTTTGGAAATCTGCTTCCTCTTTATCCACTCTGTATGTTACATCCTCAAAGAACCCTAATAACATTGTCAAGCACGATTTCCCTTTCGTGAATACCTGATGATTGGCTAATAACGGTTTGAATTCTAAATATCTTGCTGCTAATATCTTAATAACGGATTCCAGCATTTTCCCAATGACAGATGGTATGCTAACTGGGCTTTTGTTCCCTGCTCTCTGTCTGCCTGCTTTCTTGAACAGAGGTATTTCATTTGCGTTTTTCCAATCCATTGGGACCTTTTCAGAATGTAAGGAATTTTGGGAGAATATAACCGAATCATTCAGCCGATTGTGCCACGAGAACCGTTTGCGTGCATTTGCTTTGCTGTGCTGGAAAGAGCCATAACATGTGAGTTTCTTACCTGTAGAAAAGGATTCTGAACCCTTGATTAAATTAGTAAATGAACTGGTTTTTTCCCTTTGTTTACCATATTGTTTACCACATTTCACTGCACCCGGACTTTACGAAAATGATGGCCTCGTCGTGTCTTTCTGGCAACAACATAATGGGAAGGGCAGGCTTCAAATATCGTCCTCTGCACAAACCCAATAATCAAATGTATAGAAAGGTGCAATCAACAGGCTTATGATTGTTGCTCCACGGGAAACATGTAACGTAAGAAAGTATAGAAATAAAACTGATTTCCACCAGTTTCACGCTCTATCTGTTGTAGCTACAGTGTAAATCACATGAGTCACCGACAGCAGAAAAAAACACCATCTGAATTGTAGCTTATCTCGGTACGCTTGAGCCTGATAAATGTTAGCAAAGTCGATTATTGGACCAGCTCTCTGAATTATTGATTCAGTTACAGTGTAGGAACCCGGGTCAGTGTTTTACCGGAATCTGGAAAGTTACTTTATTCGGACCCGGGAATGTGTTCGGTAAGTATTATTAATCCAGTAACATAATCACACGGGAGTAAACAGCACTGGTACCCGGATGTGCATTGTGCTAGTACCCTGGATATGTAAGATACTGGTAACAGCCGTTGTGCTATATTGGGTCCTGGGAGTGTGGTGTACCTGGGCAGGAACTGCGTTGCATCAGGAGCTAGTTGTATGCCTAGACAGGGGCCTGCTCTGCCATAGACTGTCCAATGTGCTGTATTGGGATACATGAGTTTAATGGCTTTCTACATTTGTTACAGTTATCCAGGGCTGTGTTGTATTGGTACCCGCTAGTTTGCGATAAAGGGGTGGTGGTGTGTACTGTTCCGCAAAATGGCATCTACTGTACTGGTTCCAGAAAGTGCTCTACAGGGTCCCAGGAGCGTACTTTGCGGGGACCCGGGCATGCGCTGGTCCTCGGCCCTTGGACATGATATCCCGGGACCGGGGAATGTGTGGCTCTGGGACTCACGGGTGCACTGCACCGTGACTCCTGACTTATATTGTGTGCTGTTCCAGGACTGGGGAGTGAGCGGTCTTCGGATGAGGAATTTAGCAGCAGCATTCCCTTCTGATCTGACACAGATTTCTATTTGTTCTCCTACAATTTATCAAATGATGTAGCAAGTTATAAGTCGGCAAAGTATCTTTCAGCACAGATCAAAATCTGCTTTATTCAAGAACAGGCAAATGGTACAGACAATTGACTATGATAATACGTTTGATGTAATCATTTCAACATCTACCTGGAAATTAAACACATTCCGAATAGCACAGGGAGATGGGGTTGGGAAGGGGGTTGGGGGGGGGGGTGGTGGCGGGGGTGTTGGTGAACGTGGATGTGGCTGGGGTACTGGTAATTTATCATAGAAAATCTGCTTTTATTCTCTATCAATCCCGATGACGGTGGAGAAATTAATAACCTTCGCAGCCCTCCTTTTTTCCTGATCCTGTGCTCTCTCTCAAATCATATTACTTCAGAAAAAAGCAAAGGTCAGAGAAACTTTTCAACACTGAGACACGGCGACTGCCTTGGCAATGTGAGCTAATGGTGTCTTGTGGAGAAAAATACAATCATAGCAAGTGTTCATCCTCAAAGTACCCCGGATTGTGTACACAAGTACGATTGTGGTAAGCGGGCTTTAGTTGGAAACGCATCTGTCAATATTGTGAGATCATTTCATCGAATTAATTTGAAAATCATTGTAAGAGGATATTTAACTCCATTTATCAATTCCTGCCTGTATTTTCTTTGGGTCACTGCATAAATAAACGTGTTTGTGCAGCAACTCAAGAGCTGGAGCATGAAGCCTATCTCTTGAACAAATGTGGGCAGGGAAACAGTAACAAGGTACCAAAAGTATTCCAGTCGTTTCAAAATGGAACAAACCATAAACACCACCCATAACAGAATGAAATTCCCCGATATAACGAACAGTAAAATCATGGATTTTCTTCGGTTCGCCATCTCTGGGTCAGTTGGACTCTCCCCTCGACTCCCACCCCGGAGCCGCCTGCGGGCTCTACTGGTCACTATAATGCTTCTGACCGTCAGTGCATTGAATAGTAGAATCAAAATAAATGGAATAAGAGGTGTTAAAATGTAATGCATTAATTCCGTAATAGCCCAGCCCAGTGAGTGAGATACAGCTGATGCCACGAAACAAAACCAGGGACTGTTAGAAATCGTATATTTAGATTCATACAGAAAATACCAGAAAATGTTCTTCAAACAGCTCAGCGCAGTCACGGTTCCAAGAACCACAGCGGCTGTTTTCTCTGTACAGTATTTTGTTTTCAGCTTCTGACAACAAATGGCTACAAATCGATCAAAGGAAAAAGTGACGGTAAACCAGACAGAACAATCTGTGGCGACATAAAGCAGGACGGCGTGGATATCACAAACTCTAACGTAATACAGGAAAGCAGATTGTTCCCGATAAACAATTGGAATCTGCCTTAGGATCAGATCGAAAATAACGACCAATAGGTCCGCCGCTGCCATGGCTACGAGATAGCAGGTGACACATTTGGAGAGACCACACTTTCCCCGAGACAGGATCACAATCGTCACTACGTTCACTGTAAGCAGAAGTGAATCGTAAATTACTATTCGAACACCGCAATAATAGAAGTTCCACGTGCTTCGGTGAAATAATGGAAAAGGATGTGGAATACGTCTATTCACGTTCTTCACAATCAACTGAAATTCGGAGAAAAAATATGATGGTATCTATTATCTTATCTGTGACAGAACATCCTGTATATATATTTTGCAATCACAGTAATCTGTAATGAATCAGCAGTTAAATGATGCAACGAGATCAAATGAAACAAGGTTACAATAGTAAGTCAATTTAGATTAAATAAAAATAGGCCAAAAATCGGGAGCTACACTTCCATATGGACAATGGAAAGTGATTAAGCTATTCAATCAGTTGGACGTGTTCTGCCATTCAATTAGTTCGTGGCTGATCTGTATCTGAACTCCATCCACACACCACGGATTCTTAATCCCAGGGGAAAAAAAACTACCAATCTCAGTTTTGAAACATTCAATTCACCTCCTCTGAATGGCTTTGTAAGGGGAAATTTTCCAGATTTCCACTTCGCATTGACTGAATCGGATCGAAATCATGACTGTTAAGTGCACAATAATAATTTGATTGATATCAGTGAATGAGAGATCACATTCATGGAACATAGGTCACAATCAAATATACATGCTGAGTAAATAGAAATAATTGTACAAACTGATAAAAGACAGAAATAAAGAAAAAAAGAAGGAAGGAAGAACTCACATCTATTGACACTAAACAGAAAATATGGTCATGCAAAACACTTTACTGCCAGTGAAGTACATTTCCCATATATTCACGGTTGCAGTCACGATTGCAATATAAGGAATGTCATACAATACATTTCTGGACGTGCGGACTATGATATTGCATGCTGCTAAACTCCAGTTACTGAAGTACCAGTTCCAGATTGCAACTTACTCGGGAGAGCAATCGCAGCCAAGATGGGGAAGTAAATCTTTTCTATATCATTAAGCGCCCAAAGAATTTTGAGTTTTATCAGGAAACTAAGAGACATTATTTTTCCTTTCGGTAAGAGTCGATGATTCGATGTTGTTGATGCTGGAAGAAATTCTCCGATTGACACCTTGAGAGGATCGCCATTATTTATAGGAGAAAACAAAAATCCATTAGGTCAGATAATTGGTTTCCTTACAGTCACTGAACAAACAGATGAAGTCAACAGCTTTCACTCCAGGATTGTTTAAAAATAACAGCGGGATTTCAAAATAGACATTTCCTTGAAGACCGGGTTAAAGCTGTACATTCATAGACTCAGACAAGTCCCACAATCCTAAGAAATATGTCCACTGATGTATTTTCTCAAAAAGAAAGTACTGAACAGTGGGTTTGTCCAGTATCATCAAATAAAAGCCCGAGCAAATGTGTTCATATTAGAGAGGATCAACTAAAGAAGAACTTAAGTAAAAAGCAAAACATAAGAATTTTAATATCTGAAATAATAACATTACTGACAGTTTCCATCAAGCCCTCCATACCTGCGGTGCAACTTCAAAAAGATGCTGCCTGTTTTACTGATTGTCTGCAACATATTTTTCTTATCATTCAGATTCCCAGCTTCCACAATATTGCTTTCGTTCGAAGAATTTAAAAACATTGCCTGGAAATTTATTCTAGGCTGCTTCTTGTACAAAATGAATTGATTCAGAAAGCATCTTTTCTAGTTGATGATACCGGACAGAATATATATCTATTACACGAAAGAAAGAAGGAAGGAAAGAAAGAAGAAATCTAGTCGCCTTTTATTGTGGGCACTATTGTAACAATCGCTGGCTACAGTTAAGAGCCGACTCTTGGAAATTGTTGATGCGTGATTCTTCTGAATTTTAATTAGAAGTGTAATATTCCTGCTTAAGAAACAGGGAGACAAATTTGAAACTATCACATCAAGTGTTTGCACGTCATCCTTACACTGTCAAAGTTCAGGGTTTTGTCAATATTGGATGGTGATTATCTCAACAAGTGTGACTGACGTTTAGCGAATTCTTAACTGGTGGAATTGTCCAGCTACTGATTCCGAATCTTGTGCATCTCTGCATCTTCTAACAAAGTGTGCCCTAATTTCCCTGCTTATTATCTTAAACGAGCAACACTGGCAACCTCCACCCATTTTGTGCATTTATTTATTCCTTCTTTGGTCGTGACTGTCGCTGGCGATGCCAGCATTTGTTTTCCATCCCTAACTGCCCTTGAGATGCTGGTGGTGTGCCTCTTTCTGGAACAGTGGTTCTCCATATGATGTATGTACACCCATAGTGCTGTTATGGAGTGAGTGTCTGACTTTGGATCAGCGATATTGAAGCTTCAACGATATAGTTCCAAGTCGGGATGGTATGAGGCGTGGAGGAAAACTTTCAGTGGCATCACCAACGTCTTCCCCAATCATTTAACCTGTGCTTAACGCATTGTAGACTCCTTATTTTCTCCACACGGCTTACCTTCCCAGCCAACCTTGTACAGTCAGCAACCTTGGATATAATACACACAGTACCCTCATCTCAGTTATCAACATGGATAGGAAATAGCTGAAATCCAAGCACAGATTCTTGTGGTGTTCCTCTAGTTGCACTTCGCCATCCCAAAAATGACATGTTTATTCCTACCCTCTGTTTTCTGTCTGTTCTGTCTGCTAACTAATTATCAAATCAAGTAAGTGTCTTACCCCCAATCCCATGAGCCCTAACCTTGTGAAAGTACCACTTGAGTAGCATCTTATCCAATTTTGTCTGGAACCCAAGCATCCTGCATCCACTGATTATCCCTCACCTACAGAGCTAGTTACACCCACAAATAAAAACAATCAACAATTTGTTAAACGTTGTTTTTATTCTTTCCTCCAAATCATTTATGTATATCACAAACAACAGTGGTCCCAGCACAGAACCCTGTGGAACACCACTGGTCACACGTCTCCATTTTGAGAAACTGCCTTCCACTGCTACTCTCTGTCTCCTGTTGCCCAGCCAGTTCTTTATCCATCTAGCTAGTACACCCTGGACCCCATGCGACTTCACTTTCTCCATCAGCCTACCATGGGGAACCTTATCAAACGCCTTACTGAAGTCCATGTATACGACATCTACAGCCCTTCCCTCGTCAATCAACTTTGTCACTTCCTCAAAGAATTCTATTAAGTTGGTAAGACATGAACTTCCCTGCACAAAATCATGTTGCCTATCACTGATAAGCCCATTTTCTTTCAAATGGGAACAGATCCTATCCCTCAGTATCTTCTCCAGCAGCTTCCCCACCACTGACGTCAGGCTCACCGGTCTATAATTACCTGGATTCTCCCTGCTACCCTTCTTAAACAAGGGGACAACGTTAGCAATTCTCCAGTCCTCCGGGAACTCACCCGTGTTTAAGAATGCTTCAAAGATATCTGTTAAGGTCCCAGCTATTTCCTCTCTCGCTTCCCTCTGTAACCTGGGATAGATCCCATCCAGACCTGGGGACTTGTCCACCTTAATGCCTTTTAGAATACCCAACACTTCCTCCCTCCTTATGCCGACTTGACCTCGAATAATCAGACACCTGTCCCTAACCTCAACATCCTCTCCTCGGAAAATACCGATGCAAAGTACTCGTTTAGAATCTCACCCATTTTCTCTGACTCCACGCATAACATCCCTCCTTTGTCCTTGAGTGAGCCAATCCTTTCTCTAGTTACCCCCTTGCTCCTTATATATGAATCAAATTGCCCTATGCCCTGGCAACACTGCCCACTGCTGAACGGGCGCAGTCTCCCTTTGATAAGGGAGCTAATTACTCATTCGTGGATCCTGTCATTATAAAAACCTCAGTGGGCATATTTGCGGTGCCCAAGTTGTCAGTTATCATTGGGGGAATTCACACGGTGTAAGGCTCTTCTGATTGGCTTCCCAGACCGCCCTATGGAACTCCAACCCGTCCAGCCCATGGATTTGCCCCTCGAGAGCTGGTAGTGGGCGCCGGTCAGCTCCACCAACGTGAGCAGAGCCTCCAATACTTCCTCACCTTCGGGCAGACCTGCGGCAAGTCCTGCCAGAAAACTCTGCATGCGTTGTTGCTGGACGGATCCGGAGAGAACAACGCACTGTAATAAGTACGGACCAGGAGGCCCATTCCCTCCAGATCCGTGATGGAGGATCCGTTGCCGGCCAGCCGCTCAACGAGCAGACCCCTGCCGTTATTCCAGCGAGTAGAAGAAGGGTGAGGCGGGGTCCAAATCTTCCAGGATCTGGATCTGCGACCTCACATATGCTCCTCGGGACCCTACGAGCTGCAGGTCCCTTAGCGCACTTTTCTCTTCATGCGCCTGGCAAAGGCCGGGTCTGTGCCCGCATTACCGAGGCAGGACTCCAAGTCGAGCACCTGCCTCACTCGGATTCTCGTCTCTTGGTCGACCCTTCGCGTACCCCTGACAGAAGATGCGGATGTGAATTTTGACCATGGAACGTGTCACTGAATCGCTCGTCCTCCAGAAGCCAGTCATTAAAGTGTCAGTACGCGGACCCCACCGGCCTGTGGAGCAGAGTGAACTCCGCTCACACCAGGTGGTTGTCAGACCACCTCACCAGCCGCATGGAGGCCGCCGAGACGCGGGAGACGAATGCCTGTGAAACGTAGAGGCGGTCGATTCGGGACTCTCCTCCTCCAGACCTCTACCTGAAGGCGCTAGAGTCGGGATGGAGATTCCGCCAGACGTCCACCAATTTGAGAGAGCTGACTAGTTCCCTCCACTTCTCCACTGACGCTTGGCCGCACTGCAAACCGGAGTGATCCCCCACCTCTAGGGTACAGTTAAAATGCCCCCCGAGGATGATGCACTCGCTGCTGTCAATGCAGCCCAAGAGAGCGGACACTTCTTCAAAGAAGCGTGCTTGCAACGCGCCAAGCCTGGGTGCATACACATTCACAAAGTGGAGCGGCACGCAACCCAGGTGTATGGCAAGGTGGAGCAAGCAGCCCGGCACTAGCACATTGACTCCCAAAATCTCTGGCTGAAAGGTCGCAGTCAATAAGATCGGCACCCGATAGAAATAGGGGTGAGGTGACTCATGCAGAACCCCACCCTGCCGCTCCAGGAGCCAAGTGCCTTCATCTCCTGGAACTGTGTGGGTTTCCTGCAGAAAGCTCACCGCATATTTCCCTTCCCTGAGGACTAAGAGATTGTGAAATCTGCGGTGAGACCCCCTGCTGCCGTTGATATTGAGGCTGGCTATGGTTAGCTTCATGTCAAAGGTACTTAAAAACCGTCACCAACACCTCACTGTGAAGAGGGAGCGGATGTGCACCTGGCCTTCCACTACCCCAGCAACCCATTGAGGAAAGCATTAAATAAGCGCCTCTCAACCACTTTCACGCCCTCTCCCTTCCCCGCTTTCTTCAGGGTGGCACGGATGGACTGGATGATAAGCGGCAAATTCGACTAACAGCTGAAGGCCAGCTGACATTTATTGCGGCAACCCCTGCAAGCTGCGAGGAAACCCCAGAGTTCCGCTGTGGGGAAGAAAGGAGACTCGGTGGGAGGCACGAGAGACTCCACTATCTCATTGGCGATGGAATCAAGATCGTCCTCCGTGCCCCACACCAAGTCCCCATCCTCTTCTGGATCGTCACCGCCAGTGGTTGACACACCGTGTGGGGCTGACGTCCCGGCCGCGCCAGCCGGTCCTGAACCCGTCATGATCCCACATCGTGGATCGATGGCAGTGGAGCCCTCGATGGGTTCTCGAATGGAACTAGAGTCTGTGGATACCAACGGTTCAGAACTCCCCTCCCGCTCTGTCCCCAGGCCAATGAGTGGTCCAGGGAAGATGGAAGTGCCCGACGCCGGACATCCAGCCAGAGCCGGGACCGGAGGTGGCGAGAGGAGGCCATCTCCTGCCCCGCCAGCGCCCACAGACCCAGCAGTTGGATCAAATCTTTCAATTATAAATGGGTCGGGTGTCTCCGGGTTGGTGGTCAATTCTGGCGGGGAGGGCAACGCTCTCGGGTCTCACCACCCCCCCACCCGCTCCATTCAGGACACCCAACCCAGTGGCAGTGGCGGAATGGGAGGCATCCCCAGGCTTCCTCGCTGCAAGCAGGGCAGGAGAAAGAACATAGAACATAGAACAGTACAGGCCCTTCGGCCCACGATGATGTGTCGAACCTACTCTAAGATCAAACTAACTACCGACCCGTCATTCTACTATCACCCATGTACCTAGCCAAGAGTCGCTTAAATTCCCCTAATGTATCAGCTTCCACTACCACCGCTGGCAGCGCATTCCACACACCCACCACCCTCTGTGTAAAGAACCTACCTCTGACATCTCCCCGAAACCTTCCTCCAATCACCTTAAAATTATGCCCCCTGGTGATAGCCCTTTCCACCCTGGCAAAACGTCTCTGGCTATCCACTCTACCTATGCCTCTCAGCATCTTGTACCCCTCTATCAAGTCACCTCTCATCCTTCTTCGCTCCAATGAGAAAAGCCCTCGCTCCCTCAACCTTTCTTGGTCGGACATGCCCTCCAGTCCAGGCAGCATCCTTGTAAATCTCCTCTGCAGCCTATCTAAAGCTCCCACATCCTTTCAAGAATGAGGCGACCAGAACTGAACACAATATTCCAAGTGCGTTCCAACTAGGGCTTTATAGAGCTGCAGCATAACCTCGCAGCTCTTAAACTCAATCCCCGTATTAATGAAAGGTAACACACCATACGCCTTCTTAACAACCCTATCAACTTGGGCGGCAACTTTGAGCGATTGATGGACATGGACCCCAAGATCCCTCTGTTCCTCCACACTACCAGGAATCATGTCTTTAAGCCTGTCTTCCGCATTCAAATTCGACCTTCCAAAATGAATCACTTCACACTTTTCCAGGTTGAACTCCATCTGCCACTTCTCAGCCCAGCTCTGCATCCTGTCAATGTCCCGTTGCAACCTACAACAGCCTTCCACACTATCCACAACTCCAGCAACCTTCGTGTCATCGGAAAACTTGCTAACCCAGCCTTCCACTTCCTCATCCAAGTCATTTATAAAAATCACGAAGATCAGAGGTCCCAGAACAGATCCTTGTGGAACACGACTGGTCACCGAGCTCCATGCTGAATACTTTCCATCTACTACCACCATCTGACTTCTGTGGGCCAGCCATTTTTGTATCCAGAGAGCCAACGTTCCCTGAATACCATGCCTCCTTACTTTCTGAATGAGCCGACCATGGGGAACCTTATCAAACGCCTTGCTAAAATCCATATACACCACATCCACTGCTTTTCCTTCATCAATGTGTTTTGTCACATCTTCAAAGAATTCAATGAGGCTTGTGAGGCATGACCTGCCCCTCACAAAGCCATGCTGACTGTCTCGAATCAAACCATGCCTTTCCAAATAATCATAAATCCTGTCTCGCAGAATCCTCTCCAATACTTTGCCCACTACCGACGTAAGACTGACTGGTCTATAATTCCAAGGGTTATCCCTATTCCCTTTCTTCAACAAGGAAACAGCATTTGCCATCCTCCAATCATCCGGTACTACTCCAGTGGACAGTGAAGGCGCAAAGATCATCGCCAAAGGCGCAGCAATCTCTTCGCTCATTCCCGTAATATCCTTGGGTATATCCCGTGTGTCCTCGGGGACTTATCTGTCCTCATATCATTCAAAATTTCCAGCACATCCTCCCTCCTAACCTCAACCTGTTCGAGCATAACAGCCTGTTCCACGCTGTCCTCACAAACGATCAGGTTCCTCTCACCAGTGACTACTGAAGCAAAGTATTCATTTAGGACCTCTCCTACCTCCTCCGACTCCAGGCACAAATTTCCTCCACTATCCCTGATCGGCTTACCCTCACTCTGGCCATCCTCTTGTTCCTCACATAAGTGTAGAACGCCTTGGGATTTTCCTTAATCCTACCCGCCAAGATTTTTTCATGTCCCCTTCTAGCGCTCCTAAGTCCATTCTTCAGTTCCTTCCTGGCTACCTTGTAACGCTCTAGAGCCCTGTCTGATCCTTGCTTCCTCAACCTGAAGTAAGCTTCCTTCTTCCTCTTGACTAGCTGTTCCACATCTCTTGTCATCCAAGGTTCCTTCACCCTCCCATCCCTTCCCTGCCACATCGGGGCAAACCGATCCAGCAGTCGCAGCAAGTGCCCCCTAAACAACCTCCACATTTCTGTCGTGAATTTCCCTGAGAACATCTGTTCACAATTTATGCTCCCCAGTTCCTGCCTAATAGCATTGTAATTCCCCCTCCCCAATTCTATATTTTCCCATCCCATCTGCTCTTGTTCCTCTCCATGACTACAGTAACGGTCAGGGAGTTGTGATCACCATCACCGAAATGCTCTCCCACCGAGGGATCTGCCACCTGGCCTGGTTCGTTGCCAAGCACCAAGTCCAAAATAGTCTCCCCTCTGGTCGGTCTATCTAAATATTTTGTCAGGAAACCTTCCTGGGCCTGACAAAAATTGCTCCATCCAAACTATTTGCACTAAGTAGGTTCCAATCAATATCGGGGAAGTTGAAGTCACCCATGACAACAACCCTGTTAATTCGGAATCTTTCCAAAATCAGCCACCCAATCTGTTCCTTCATGTCTCTGTTGCTATTGGGTGGTCTGTAGAAAACTCCCAACAAAGTGACTGCTCCTTTCCTGTTTCTGACTTCCACCCAGAATGACTCAGTAGAGAAACACTCTTCGACGACCTCGCTTTCTGCAGCTGTGATACTATCCCTGTTTAACAATGCCACTCCCCCACCTCTTTTACCTCCCTCCCTATTCCTTTTGAAACATCTAAACCCCGGAACATCCAACATACATTCCTGCCCCTGTGATATTAACGTCTCCGCAATGGCCACAACATCGTAGTTCCAAGTACTGATCCATGCCCTAAGTTCATCACCCTTATTCCTGACACTTCTTGCGTTAAAATAGACACACTTCAACCCATCATACTGGCTGCAACTTTGCCCTGTCAACTGTCTAACCTTCCTCACAGACTCTCTGCACTGTGTATCTGCTTGTTCAACAGCTATCCCATCCACTGATCCGTCGCTCCAGTTCCCATCCCTCTGCCAAACTAGTTTAAACCCTCTCGAAGAGCTCTAGCAAACCTCACGCCCAGGATATTGGTGCCGCTCCAGTTCAGATGCAACCCGTCCTTCTTGTACAGGTCCCACCTACCCCAAAAGGTATCCCAATGATCTACATATCTGAATCCCTCCTTCCTACACGAGCTCTGTCGCCACGTGTTCAGCTGCACTCGCTCCCTGTTTCTGGCCTCACTGGCACGTGGCACCGGTAACAATCCTGAGATTACTACTCTGCTCATCCTGCCTTTTAGCTTCTAACCTAACTCCCTATATTCGCTTTTCAGTTTCTCATCCCTTTTCCTAGCTATGTCATTGGTAACGATATGTACCACGACCTCTGGTCGCTCCCCGTCCCCGTCCCCCTCCCCCTTAAAAATCCTGTAGACTCGATCCGAGACATCCCTGACCCTGGCACACGGGAGGTAACATACCATCTGGGAGTCTCGTTCGCGACCACAGAATCTCCTGTCTGTTCCTCTAACCATTGAATCTCCTATCAGTATCGCTCTCCTCCCCCCTTCCCTTCTGAGCCACTGAGCCAGGCTCAGTGCCAGAGACCTGGCCACTGTGGCTTTCCTCTGGTAGGTCGTTCCCCCCAACCGTATCCAAAACGGTATACATATTATTGAGAGGAACCGCCACAGAGGATCCCTGCACTGTGTGCCTATTCCCTTTCCCTCCCCTGACGGCCACCCAGCTACCTTTATCCTGTAACGTAGGTGTCACTACTTCCCTATAACTGCTCACTATCACCCCCTGGACATCCTGAATCATCCAAAGTTCCTCCAGCTCCAGCTCCAGTTCACTAATGCGGGCTGTGAGGAGCTGGAGTTGGGTGCACTTCTCACAGGTGAAGTCAGCAAGGACACAAGTGGTGACCCTTACCTTACACATCGTGCAAGGGGAGCATGCAACTGCCCTAGCTTCCATCCCCTCTGCACTAAATTGACAACAGAGATTTTTTAAAAAAGGAAAAGGAAAACCTTACCTTCCCAAACCCTCCTCACAAGAGTCCGTTTTTTTGGTTAGAGTAGGAGGATGGGTGGGAGACACTACACTTGTAGTGTTTCGGGTTTAGCCATTGCCCAAATATATAGGTTTACTTACCCAGC
Source organism: Heterodontus francisci (assembly GCF_036365525.1). Lineage (NCBI taxonomy): Eukaryota > Metazoa > Chordata > Chondrichthyes > Heterodontiformes > Heterodontidae > Heterodontus > Heterodontus francisci. The sequence continues at coordinate 2,373,048 of NW_027141156.1, read as the reverse complement.
AGTCCCCTGGTCCGCCGAAACAAAAGGTAATTTATTTTAAGCTGAAACTCACCTTCCCAGCTGATGCCTCGCTCACACGATCGCTGCTTTAGAAAAAGCTGCTGCAACAAAATGTAAGTTATTTTAAACTCCCCAAATATGTAGGTTTACTTACCTCGCAGTCCCCTGGTCTGCCGAAACAGAAATTTATTTATTTTAGATTAGATGGTGCTCCAACACCCACCTCTCCAACATGGCTTGCAGGTCACCATTGTCCTTGAGTAAAGTAAACCAGTTAAAGTTGGAAATGCATCTCTCTCCACTCTGTTCTGTCCTCTCCAATTCCAGCTCCCACAGCTTGCTAAGGTGCAGCTGGTTCGGCTGATCGCACATAGGAAGTGCTCCAAATTGCTCAGCCACTCCAATGCTGTTTCTGTCCTGGGTGTGTTTCATGAGGACATTGGAGAGGGATCTTTATTCTGTATCTAACCCCCTGCTGTACCTTTCCTGGGAATGTTTGATGGGGACCGTGTAGACGGAGTTTTCTCTCTGTCTAAACAATTGTTGTACGTATATTGAGCAACACATTCTGTTTCAGTAATGCTGGTCAGTCTTGTTGGAAAATACTTTTCATTACTGTCCCTTTCTGGGGTCTGGGATTGACAGCAGCTACTTGATTGGTGAATGGTCATTTATTATTGAACCATAGGACCTGTTCAGTCAGTTCAAGCTCCCATCGCAATCTCCATCAACAGGCCCAAAACATTCACTCCATCCCTCTCCCAGCCGGTGTCGGAGACTGAACTGGACTGTACACAATCTCGGCAAACTATTTTATCCATAGCTAAGATTCCCACCCCACATGTTTTCCATCAACCAGATGGTCTATTTCCACCTCGATAACATCACCGTCTCTGTCCCTGATTCCAACCTCAGATCCTCAAATCACACAGACCACCTGCAGCCACTTCCATAACATCACCGTCTCTGTCGCTGATTTCAACCCAGACCCTTTCCATCACCCAGACCACCTACTTCCACCTCCATAACATCACCATCTATGTCCAGATTCCAAACCCCAGATCCACTCCATCACCCAGACCACCTACTTCCACCTCCATAACATCACCATCTCTGTCCCTGATTCCAAACCACAGATCCTCTCCATCACTCAGACCATCTACCTCCACCTCCATAACATTACCGTCTCTGTCCCCGATTCCAAACACCAGATCCTCTCCATCACCCAGACCACCTACCTCCACCTCCATAACATCGCCGTCTCTGTCCCTGATTCCAAACCCCGGATCCTCTCCATCACCCAGACCACCTACTTCCACCTCCATAACATCACCGTCTCTGTCTCTGATTCCAAACCCCAGATCCTCTCCATCACCCAGACCACCTACTTGCACCTCCAAAACAACATCGTCTCTGTCCCTGATTCCAAACCACAGATCCTCTCCATCACTCAGACCACCTACCTCCACCTCCATAACATTACCGTCTCTGTCCCTGATTCCAAACCCCAGATCCTCTCCATCACTCAGACTATCTACTTCCACCTCCATAACCTTACCGTCTCTGTCCCCGATTCCAAACCCCAGGTCCTCTCCATGACCCAGACCACCTACTTGCACCTCCATAACATCACCGTCTCTGTTCCTGATTCCAAACCCCGGATCCTCTCCATCACCCAGACCACCTACTTCCACATCCATAACATCACCGTCTCTGTCCCTGATTCAAAACCACGGATCCTCTCCATCACTCAGACCATCTACCTCCACCTCCATAACCTTACCGTCTCTGTCCCCGATTCCAAACCCCAGGTCCTCTCCATGACCCAGACCACCTGCTTGCACCTCCATAACAACACCGTCTCTGTCCCTGATTCCAAACCCCGGATCCTCTCCATCACCCAGACCACCTACTTCCACCTCCATAACATCACCGTCTCTGTACCTGATTCCAAACCCCAGATCCTCTCCATCACCCAGACCACCTACCTCCACCTCCATAATATCACCGTCTCTGTCCCTGATTCCAACCCCGGATCCTCTCCGTTACCCAGACCACCTACTTCCACCTCCATAACATCACCGTCTCTGTACCTGATTCCAAACCCCGGATCCTCTCCATCACCCAGACCACCTACTTCCACCTCCATAACATCACCGTCTCTGTACCTGATTCCAAACCCCAGATCCTCTACATCACCCAGACCACCTACCTCCACCTCCATAACATCACCGTCTCTGTCCCTGATTCCAACCCTGGATCCTCTCCGTTACCCAGACCACCTACTTCCACCTCCATAACATCACCGTCTCTGTACCTGATTCCAAACCCCAGATCCTCTCCATCACCCAGACCACCTACTTCCACCTCCATAACATCACCGTCTCTGTACCTGATTCCAAACCCCAGATCCTCTCCATCACCCAGACCACCTACTTCCACCTCCATAACATCACCGTCTCTGTCCCTGATTCCAAACCCCAGATCCTCTCCATTAGCCTGACCACCTACTTCCGCCTCCATAACATCACAGTCTCTGTCCCTGATTCCAAAACCCATTTCCTCTCCATTACCCAGACCACCTACTTCCACCTGCATAGCATCACAGTCTTTGTCCCTGATTCCAAACCCCAGATCATCTCCTTCTCCCTGACCACCGACTTCCACCTCCATAACATCACCATCTCTGTCCCTGATTCCAAAACCCAGATCCTCTCCATCACTCAGATCACCTACATCTACCCCCATAACATATCAGTCTCTGTCACTGTCTTGGGTCTTCTGCTGCTGATTCCTTTTTTTACTCCACACTCGAGTATTTCAATTCTCTGCTCGCTGCCCCCCACCTTGTCCCTTCCAAGGACTTCAGCTCATCGATATCTCTACTGCCTGTATCCATACTTGTACCAAATCCAGCACGCCGATTGCCCTGTGCTCACTGACCTACATTGACTCTCGGTCGGTAATGTCTCAGTTTTAAATTTTTCATCCTGCTTTTCAGCCCCAGCTCATTTCAAATTGTCGAGAAGGTGAACTGGATCCCTAAATGTTAACAGTTACTGTGTTTAGTATTTTACCATAAATACTTTTCACGCCCAGGGTGTCTTTCGGATTTCTACAATTGGCATAAAGGGGAGAAGAGACAAGGGGAGGGGGCAGAATTCAGCTCGGACTCTGCAGTGTTGTTTCTATTCACTCCCCTGATTATCCCTCCCAAAATAATCACTACGCCAATTCTATGTGTTAAATTTCATTCTCCATGCGTATTCTCATCTCACCATCAGACTCTCCATGTCCTCCTTAATTCTACTACTATCTTCCACACTGGTCACAACACATATGAGTTTCCAGCTGTATGCAAAATTTTAAATTACACACACACATACACACGCACATATATATATATATAATAAAAGCAAAATACTGCGGATGCTGGAAATCTGAAACAAAAACAAGAAATGCTGGATTCACTCAGCAGGTCTGGCAGCATCTGTGGAAAGAGAAGCAGAGTTAACGTTTCGGGTCAGTGACCCTTCTTCGGAACTGACAAATATTAGAAAAGTCACAGATTATACAAACGAAAATCCCGTCGGAGAGAAGAGCAGAACTTCTTCAAGGTAGGCATTCCTGGAAGAGAAGTGGCAGTGAATTAAACACTAAAATAAAAGCAAAATACTGCGGATGCTGGAAATCTGAAACAAAAACAAGAAATGCTGGATTCACTCAGCAGGTCTGGCAGCATCTGTGGAAAGAGAAGCAGAGTTAACGTTTCGGGTCAGTGACCCTTCTTCGGAACTGACAAATATTAGAAAAGTCACAGATTATACAAACGAAAATCCCGTCGGAGAGAAGAGCAGAACTTCTTCAAGGTAGGCATTCCTGGAAGAGAAGTGGCAGTGAATTAAACACTAAAATAAAAGCAAAATACTGCGGATGCTGGAAATCTGAAACAAAAACAAGAAATGCTGGATTCACTCAGCAGGTCTGGCAGCATCTGTGGAAAGAGAAGCAGAGTTAACGTTTCGGGTCAGTGACCCTTCTTCGGAACTGACAAATATTAGAAAAGTCACAGATTATACAAACGAAAATCCCGTCGGAGAGAAGAGCAGAACTTCTTCAAGGTAGGCATTCCTGGAAGAGAAGTGGCAGTGAATTAAACACTAAAATAAAAGCAAAATACTGCGGATGCTGGAAATCTGAAACAAAAACAAGAAATGCTGGATTCACTCAGCAGGTCTGGCAGCATCTGTGGAAAGAGAAGCAGAGTTAACGTTTCGGGTCAGTGACCCTTCTTCGGAACTGACAAATATTAGAAAAGTCACAGATTATACAAACGAAAATCCCGTCGGAGAGAAGAGCAGAACTTCTTCAAGGTAGGCATTCCTGGAAGAGAAGTGGCAGTGAATTAAACACTAAAATAAAAGCAAAATACTGCGGATGCTGGAAATCTGAAACAAAAACAAGAAATGCTGGATTCACTCAGCAGGTCTGGCAGCATCTGTGGAAAGAGAAGCAGAGTTAACGTTTCGGGTCAGTGACCCTTCTTCGGAACTGACAAATATTAGAAAAGTCACAGATTATACAAACGAAAATCCCGTCGGAGAGAAGAGCAGAACTTCTTCAAGGTAGGCATTCCTGGAAGAGAAGTGGCAGTGAATTAAACACTAAAATAAAAGCAAAATACTGCGGATGCTGGAAATCTGAAACAAAAACAAGAAATGCTGGATTCACTCAGCAGATCTGGCAGCATCTGTGGAAAGAGAAGCAGAGTTAACGTTTCGGGTCAGTGACCCTTCTTCGGAACTGACAAATATTAGAAAAGTCACAGATTATACAAACGAAAATCCCGTCGGAGAGAAGAGCAGAACTTCTTCAAGGTAGGCATTCCTGGAAGAGAAGTGGCAGTGAATTAAACACTAAAATAAAAGCAAAATACTGCGGATGCTGGAAATCTGAAACAAAAACAAGAAATGCTGGATTCACTCAGCAGGTCTGGCAGCATCTGTGGAAAGAGAAGCAGAGTTAACGTTTCGGGTCAGTGACCCTTCTTCGGAACTGACAAATATTAGAAAAGTCACAGATTATACAAACGAAAATCCCGTCGGAGAGAAGAGCAGAACTTCTTCAAGGTAGGCATTCCTGGAAGAGAAGTGGCAGTGAATTAAACACTAAAATAAAAGCAAAATACTGCGGATGCTGGAAATCTGAAACAAAAACAAGAAATGCTGGATTCACTCAGCAGGTCTGGCAGCATCTGTGGAAAGAGAAGCAGAGTTAACGTTTCGGGTCAGTGACCCTTCTTCGGAACTGACAAATATTAGAAAAGTCACAGATTATACAAACGAAAATCCCGTCGGAGAGAAGAGCAGAACTTCTTCAAGGTAGGCATTCCTGGAAGAGAAGTGGCAGTGAATTAAACACTAAAATAAAAGCAAAATACTGCGGATGCTGGAAATCTGAAACAAAAACAAGAAATGCTGGATTCACTCAGCAGGTCTGGCAGACTCTGCTTCTCTTTCCACAGATGCTGCCAGACCTGCTGAGTGAATCCAGCATTTCTTGTTTTTGTTTCAGATTTCCAGCATCCGCAGTATTTTGCTTTTATTTTAGTGTTTAATTCACTGCCACTTCTCTTCCAGGAATGCCTACCTTGAAGAAGTTCTGCTCATCTCTCCGACGGGATTTTCGTTTGTATAATCTGTGACTTTTCTAATATTTGTCAGTTCCGAAGAAGGGTCACTGACCCGAAACGTTAACTCTGCTTCTCTTTCCACAGATGCTGCCAGACCTGCTGAGTGAATCCAGCATTTCTTGTTTTTGTTTCAGATTTCCAGCATCCGCAGTATTTTGCTTTTATTTTAGTGTTTAATTCACTGCCACTTCTCTTCCAGGAATGCCTACCTTGAAGAAGTTCTGCTCTTCTCTCCGACGGGATTTTCGTTTGTATAATCTGTGACTTTTCTAATATTTGTCAGTTCCGAAGAAGGGTCACTGACCCGAAACGTTAACTCTGCTTCTCTTTCCACAGATGCTGCCAGACCTGCTGAGTGAATCCAGCATTTCTTGTTTTTGTTTCAGATTTCCAGCATCCGCAGTATTTTGCTTTTATTTTAGTGTTTAATTCACTGCCACTTCTCTTCCAGGAATGCCTACCTTGAAGAAGTTCTGCTCTTCTCTCCGACGGGATTTTCGTTTGTATAATCTGTGACTTTTCTAATATTTGTCAGTTCCGAAGAAGGGTCACTGACCCGAAACGTTAACTCTGCTTCTCTTTCCACAGATGCTGCCAGACCTGCTGAGTGAATCCAGCATTTCTTGTTTTTGTTATATATATATATATATATATATAAATGTCAGGAACAGCAGTGGTTCTGATATTGACCCCTGAGAAACAGCACTGTATACTCCCCCACCCCAAGTCTGAACAATGTCTGTTCACCACGTCTCTCTGCGTTCTGTCCCGGGGGAGGCGGTGGCGTAGTGGACTAGTAACGCAGTGACCCTTGTCTGATCCACAGCAGAAGGTGGAATTTGAATTTAATAAATAAATCTGGAATTAAAAGCTAGTCTAATGATGGTCATGAAACCATTGTCGATTGTTGTAAAAACCCATCTGGTTCAATGATGTCCTTTCGGGAAGGAAATCTGCAGCCCTACCTGGTCTGGCCTACATGTGACACCAGACCCACAGCAATGTGGTTAACTCTTACATGCCCTCTGAAATGGCCTAGCTGGCCACTCAATTGGAGCTAACCACTACGAAGTCAATGAAAAGGAATGAAACTGGAAGGACCACCCGGCATCGACCTAGGCAGCGGAAATGACACCGACAAACCGAGCCCTGTCGACCTGCAAAGTCCTCCTTACTAACATCTGGGGGCTTGTGCAAAAGTTGGGAGGGCTGTCCCACAAACTAGTCAAGCAACAGCCTGACATAGTCATACTCACGGAATCATACCTTACAGACAATGTCCCAGACACTGAAATCACTATCCCTGGGTATGTGCTGTCCCACTATCAGGACAGACCCAGCAGAGGTAGCGGACAGTGGTATACAGTAGGAAGGGGGTTGCACTGGGAGTCCTCAACATCAACTCCACAGCCAATGAAGTCTCATGGTATCAGGTCAAACATGGACAAGGGACCCTCCTAATTATTAGCACCTACCACCCTCACTCAGCTGATGAGGCAGTACTCCTCCATGTTGAACACCATTTGGACGAAGCACTGAGGGTGGCAAGGGCACAAAATGTACTCTGGGTGGGGGACTTCAATGTCCATCACCAAGTGTGGCTCGGAAGCACCACTACTGACAGAGCTGGCCGTGTCCGAAAGGAAATAGCTGCCAGACAGGGGCTGCGGCAGGTGGTGGGAGAACCAACACGATGGAAAACTTACTTGACATTGTCTGCAACAATCTGTGTGCTGCACGTGCTTCTGTCCATGACTGTATTGGTAGGAGTGACCACCGCACAGTCCTTGTGGAGACGAAGTCCCGCCTTCACATGGAGGATACCGTCCATCGTGTTGTGTGGCACTATCACCATGCTAAATGAGATAGATTTCGAACAGATCTAGCTATGCAAAACTGGGCATCCATGAGGCTCTGTGGGCCATCAGCAGCAGCAGAATTGTACTTAACCACAATCTGTAACCTCATGGCCCAACATATCTCCCACTCTCCCATTACGATCAAGCCAGGAGACCAACCCTGGTTCAATCAAGAGTACAGGAGCGCATGCGTTGACCAGCACCAGGCATACCTCAAAATGAGGTGTCTACCTGGTGAAGCTGCAACCCAGGAACACTCGCATGCCAAATTGCATAAGCAGCATACGATAGACAGAGCTAAGCGATCCCATATCCAACGGATCAAATCTAAGCTCTGCAGTCCTGCCACATTGAGCCATGAATGGTGATGGACAATGAAACAACTAACTGGAGGAGGTGGCTCCACAAATATCCCCATCCTCAATGAAGTGGGAGCACAACAAATCAGTGCAAAAGATAAGGCAGAAGGATTTGCTATAATCTTCAGTCAGAAGTGCCGAGTTGATGATCCATCTCGGCCTCCTCCTGAAGTCCTCAGCATCACAGATGCCAGACTTCTGCCAATTCGATTCACTCCGTGTGACATCAAGAAACGACTAAAGGCACTGGATACTGCAAAGGCTATGATGCCGTCAATATTCCGGCAATGGTACTGAATATCTGTGCTCCAGAATCTGCCGCACCCCTAGCCAAGCTGTTCCAGTAAAACTACAACACTGGCATCTACCCAGCAAAATGGAAAATTACCCAGGTATGTCCTGTACACAAAAAGCAGGACAAGTCCAAACCGGCCGATTACTGCCCCATGCGTCTAGTCACAATCATCAGTAAAGTGATGGAAGGTGCCATCAACAGTGCCATCAATCAGCACTTGCTTAGCAACAACCTTCTCAGTGTTGCTCAATTTGTGTTCCGCCAGTGTCACTCAGTTCCTGACGTCATTACAGCCTTGGTTCAGACATGGACAGCAGAGCTGAACTCAAGAGATGAGGTGAGCGTGATTGCACGAGACATCAAGGCAGCATTTGACCGAGTGTGGCATCAAGGAGTCCTAGCAAAACTGAGGTCAATGGGAATCAGGGTGAAAAATCTCTGCTGGTTGGAGTGATAGCTAGCGCAAAGTAAGATGGCTGTGGTTGTTGAAGGTCAATCCTCTGAGCTCCAGGACATCACTGCAGGCGTTCCTCAGGGTCGTTTCCTAGGCCTAACCATCTTCAGCTGCTTCATCAATGACCTTCTTTTAATCATGTGATCAGTAGTGAAGATGCTCGCTGATGATTGCACAATGTTCCGCACCATTCGCAGCTCCTCAAATACTGAAACATTCCGTGTAGAACTGCAGCAAGATCTGGACAATATCAAGGCTTGGGCTGATAAGTGGCAAGTAACATTCGGCCAGACAAGTGCCAGGCAATGATCATCTCCAACAAGAGAGAATCTAACCATCTCCCCTTGACATTCGATGGCAATACCATCGCTGAATCCCCCGCTACCAACATCCTAGGGGCTACCATTGACCAGAAACTGAACTGGAGTAGACATATCAATACCGTGACTGCAAAAGCAGGTCAGAAGCTAGGAATCCTGTGGTGTGCAACTCACCTCCTGACTCCCCAAAGCCTGTCCACCACCTACAACGCACAATTCAGGAGTGTGATGGAATACTCTTCACTTACCTGGATGCGTGCAGCTCCAACAACACTCAAGAAGCTCGAAACCATCCAGAACAAAGCAGCCCGCTTGATTGGCACCCCATCTACAAACATTCACTCCCTCCACCACCGACGCACAGTGGCAGCAATGTGTACAATCTACAAGATGCACTGCAGCAACGCACCAAGGCTCCTTAGACAGCACCTTGCAAACCCGCGACCTCTACCACCTCGAAGGGCAAGAGCAACAGCTGCATGGGAACATCACCACCTGCCAGTACCCATCCAAGTCACACACCACCCTTACTTGGAACTATATCGCCGTTCCTTTGCTGTCACTTGGTCAAAATCCTGGAACTCCCTTCCTAACAGCACTGTGGGAGTACTTACCTCACATGGACTGCAGCGGTTCAAGAAGGCATCTCACCATCACCTTCTCAAGGGCAATTAGGGATGGGCAGCAAATGCTGGCCTGGACAGCGACGCCCACATCCCATGAATGAATAAACAAAAATCCACACTCTCACTGTCGCATTCATCCATGTCTTCCATTTTTCATAACAATTCTATGAAATGTCATTTGATCACAGGCCTTTTGAAAGTCCATAAAAATTGCAGGAAGCACACTATCCTCATCTGCACTCACAGTTATGTCATCATCGAACTTGATCAAGATTGTCAGACATGATTTTCCATTCACGTATCCATGCTGTTTGTCATTTATTATCCCATGTTTTTACAAGAAAGATATATTTTTGTGCTGGGCAATTGCCACTAGAAATTTCCAACCTCTGACATTAGACTGACTGGTCAGCAGTTGCAGCGTTTATCTGATATCTCCTTTTTTCAATGGAGTGTAAATTTGCAACTCTCCAGTCGTCTGTCATCGCTCCCATATCCAAGGATGCTTGAAATCTTCTGGCCAATGTCTATGCTATTTCGGCCATTCTTTCCCTCGGCAACCCTCATACATCCCATCCAGACTGGGTAAATTTTACTTTGTTGTGGTACAAAAAGTGTTGGATTGAAAGGGGTTAACTGAACCTGTTTGTTCAGTGACTGTAATTAATGGACCTCCATGGACCTTAATTGTGTAACTGGAGATTTTCCTCTTCCATTAATATGGGGCTCTTTTCAATGTGTTATTCCATAGTGTTAGTGGGACAATCATCCCTGGCACTAGCAGGTTTCAACGGCTCCAGAAAGTGCGAGAGGATCGATCAGAATCTGAGAACAATAGATTAAAATGTTAAGGCAATGGATCAGAATCTGAAAACAATAGATTGGAATGTCACAACAATGGACAGCAGGAGTTTCTCCTCTTCGCTTCACTACCTCACTGCAGATTATACTTGGGTAACATTGGAATGGCGGATCTATTATGCACTGATTCTGATTCAATCGATTTACTATCCCTTCCTCGCTATTATTGGTGTCCCCGGTAAGTCCCTGCTTCCAACTATTAGTTTCATGAAGCATATTTCGCTGATTTAGTGTTCTTGTTATTTAAATCGTGAAAAGACTGAGGCCATTGTCTTCAGATTGTCACGAACTCCATTCACTATCCTCTATTTGCATCCCCCTCGCTGGCCATTGTCTGAGGATGAACCATGACATTTACAAACTCTGCTATATATTTAATGCTGAGTTCATCCTCATATTCTGTCCATCCCCAACCCTGCCTAATGTTATGACCAGGTGAGGAGTGATCACAGTCGCTCCTCTTGTCCTTCCTCTTATTTAACAAACAACTGTGCTTGTCCTTTTTTAAAAGTGGATGTGTTTACACACTCACTGAGTGTTTTACCTTTTACCTTTGATGAGGAAGGAACCAACCGGAAAGTTATTTTTTTCTTGAATTTCAACGTGAAATGGATGATTATTTTACACTTAACAATCTAAACCAGATCTAAACAAAATAGTAAAAATTATGCAGCACATTTATGCACAGACTGACACAAGAATCACACATATACAAATAGAGTACAGAGTGAGAAGTAAATTTCTGGCTGGATTAGAGACCAGAATATTTTTTTTTAAAAATGCAATCTGTGACGTTGGATGATTTTGGCTGAAGTTGCACGCTTAAAATCTTGATTCGTCGAGGTGCCCCTTGTGGCTGGTCCACATGGCTCAACCGTTTTCCCTTGGTGTCTCTATCTGTAGCAAACTGCAGGCTTGGAGGGTTCACAGACGCAGATGGTTTTCAAACTTGTGACGTCATCTGGCGAGAGACAGAATCCGAACGGGGGTTGGGGTTGGGGGCGTGGGGGGAAGGAGACAACACTTCTTCTTCTTCACAGTTTGAGTCACTGGTTTGTGTGTCTTTGTCCAGGGCAACTCACAGCTTCCACAGAGATGGTCAAACGGTCTCATGATTGCCTCAATATGGTCTCTGGCCCCTTCTAATGAGTCATTGAGTCATTGAGTTATACAGCACAGAAACAGGCCCTTCGGACCATCGTGTCTGTGCCGGCTATCAAGCATCTATCTATTCTAATTCCATTTTCCAGCACTTGGCCCTTAGCCTTTTTATGCTAGGGCATTTCGAGTGCACATATAAATACTTCTTAAATGTTTTGAGGGTTCCTGCCTCGACCACCCCTTCAGGCAGTGTGTTCCAGATTCCAAGTACCCTTTAAACCTCCTGCCCTTACTTTAAATCTATGCCCCCAGTATTAACCCCTCTGCTAAGGGAAAAGGATTCTTCCTATCTATCCTATCAATGCTCCTCATAATTTTGTATACCTCAATCAGGTCACCCCTCAGCCTTCTCTGCTCTATGGAAAACAACCCTAAGCTAACCAGTCTCTCTTTGTCGCTAAATGCTGCAGCCCATGCAACAGCCTGGTGAATCTCCTCTGCACCTTCCCCAATGCAATCACATCCTTCCTACAGTGTGAGGCCGAGAACAGAACACAGTACTCCAGCCGTGACCTAATTAGCGTTTTATACAGCTCCAGATAACCTCCCTGCCAGCATAGTAAATTCCTCGGCTAAAAAAGGCAAATATCCCATAAGCCTTCTTCACCACATTATCTAGCCGTGCTCCTGCCTTCAGTGATCTATGAGCAAGTACACCAAGGTCCTTCAAACCTCTACTTCCGAGGATCCTACCATCCATTGTTCTCCCCTTGCCTTGTTAGTCCTCCAAAAATGCATCACCTCATACTTCTCAGGACTAAATTCCATTTGCCACTGCTCCACGCATCTTATTGTCCTGCATCCGAAGCTTTTCCTCCTCACTATTTACGACAACACCAATTTTCATGTCATCTGAGAACTTAAGCATTTTTTCACATGAGATTCAAGGATAAGAAGTTCCATATCGCCAGGGCTCAGGATGCCAGTGTTTACATTTGGAGGGGTAAGGTCTTTCAAAGTCATTGTGTCGGGATGGCTTTGAATGTCGTACTAATGACGCAATCTTCGGTAATTCACTCTCAAAAGAAAGCCATTATTTTGGGTGCAGGCTCATCAGACTTGTGGATCCTGCTGGAAGCGTTTGAATGTGAAGTGGTGCTTTGGATGCACATTGCAGTGGCCATCTTGGCTGCTAGTTTTTTAAAGGTTAACTGTAGGATTTTTTCAATGAACAGTTTATCACAAATTTCCAACTGATGAATTAAAATTCCTCATTTGCACATTGTTTTTCCTTGACACAAATAACAGTTCCATAATATCAGCCATCTCCATCTCTGCCTCAGCCTATCTAATGCACGAACACTCATCATGAATTTTTAAAACGGACACGGCTATTTTAATTCTATCCTGGCCCCCCTCCCAAATATAATCCTCCACAATCCACAGCCCATACAGAACTCTGCGACCTAACTCACACCAAATCCTGATCACCCATCACCCCTGTGCTCACTGATCTACATTGGCTCCCGGTCTGGCAGCACCTTAATTTTAATATTCTTATTCTTGTGTTTCAATCCCACCGTGGTCTCACCGCTCCAATTAGTCCCATTCCCCTGCCCATTTCCCATATTCTTTCAAAGCTAGTGCCTTTGAGTCTTTTACTAATTCCCCTTTTAAGGTGAGTTTCTCTCCCTCGCTATCTCCCCAGCTGTGGCTTTTACTCTACGGTCCCACTGGTGCCATCGTTACAGAAACTTGGATCCATAAAATGATGTGAATCACGCAGCCGGATACTTCTAGTGTGGTCAGCAGAGTGCCGCATGCTGGGCAGGGCTATAGCCCAGGTGTACCATGTATGTGCTGTTAGTTAAGGGGGCGGGGGGGGAGCGTTGAAGTGACGTAAATAAGCCATTCCAGCAGCTCTGATGCACGTCTTTGAAACAGAGTCTGTGCATGTCCACTGACCAGATGTATTCGTCACTCTCATCTAAACATACATTCAGCAGCACGAGGAACCCCATCGAGTGTTTTTTTTTTGAAAGGAACAGTCATCCAACTGACAGGTGAGGGGCATTTGACTTACTTCTGCTATTGTAAAGTTAGTGGAGGTGCTGTGGATGGTTTTCTGGAGGTTGTGTTGTGAGTTGCTGCAGACATAAAGGGAGGACAGAGGATTTGATGACCCAACTCTGGACGAGGTATGGGGACTGTAGTTACAGTGTCTCTGGCTCTTTAACATGACCAACAAATGGAGCAGAGGCTGCAGAGGGAGTAAGCTCTGTAAAGAGGGATGAGGAGAGTTCTCTGCCCTACACACCCCGGGTTTTCCATGAGCACTTTTCCTACATACACCTAACCCAGGAGCAGTGTGTGAGGTGACTCTGATTCAATAAGCAGGTGGTCACAGAGCTGTGTCACTTCCCGTAACACGACCTGGAGCCTCACACAAGGGTGAGGACGGAGCTGTCAGTGGCCATTAAGATCACAGTTTCTTTGAAATTCTATGTATCTGGATATTCCCAGACAGGAGCGGGTGACATATCCATTATCTCCCTCTATACTGTCTATTGAGGTTCTGCTGGGTCAGAGAGGCCTGATATGTTGGGAAAGGTGAATATATCATTTTCTCCCTCAGCAGGGAGAAGCAGGATGAGAGATCACGTGGCTTTGTCAGGGTAGCGTGATTCCTGATGATGTCGGTGGCTATGTGGGGCCACCATGTCAACGGGAAAAGGTACAGGAACTGAAAGAACTCTTACTCCATCAATGTACAGTTGGTGTGTGAGCATGCCCAGTACATCATGTTGGTGAATGTCCACTATCCTGGCAACAGCCAAAATACCTTCATTCTGAAACAGTGGACTGTTCCCACTGTCGTCGGGCCTCCATGGAGAATCGGAATGCGGCTCCTCACAGACAAACGAAATGACCCTCTATGCATGGCTCATGATTCTGCACCACCAACCCCATCTCCCTTTGCCAACAAAGACGGCATCAGGTACCTGGTGGAACAGAGCATCGGTGTGATGGAACAATGCTTCCGATATTTGAACCACTCGTGGGGAGCCCTCCAGTACACACTGGAGCAGGTGTGCAAGTTTACGGGGTTCTGCTGCACCCTTCATATCATCACCATCATGAGGACACAGGCATTGGCACCAGGAATCTGGAGGCTTCCTTAGGAGGCGAAGGAGGCAGCAAGGATATTACCTGGATACCTTCCACCCAGACTTGACTAGTGCTCCTGGAGAGTGCTACTCCAGTGGCTGCAGCATTTGTTATTCATTCATGTGATGTGGGAATCGCTAGCTAGGCCAGCTTTTATTAGCCATCCCCAGTTACCCATGAGAAGGTGGTGGTGAGCTGCCTTCTTGAACCGCTGCAGTCCAGGTGAGGTAGGTTCACCCACAGTGCTGTTAGGAAGGGGGTTCTACGATTTTGACCCTGCAACAGCGAAGGAACGATGATATAGTTCCAAGTCAGGATGGTGTGTGGCATGGAGGGGAACTTGCAGGTGGTAGTGTTCCCATGCATCTGCTCCCCTTGTCCTTCGAAGTGGTAGAGGTTGGGGCTTTGTAAGGTGCTATCTAAGGAGGCTTGTTGAGTTGCTGCTGGTCATCTTGTAGATGGTACACACTGCTATCACTGTGACTGGTGCTGGAGTTATGGAGTCATTTATGGTACAGATTGAGACCATGCTGTCTCTCCGCAGAGTAATCCAGTCAGTCCCATTCCCCCACTTAATTCCCGTGTTCTTGCAAGTTTCTTCCCTTAACTGTCCATCCAGTTTCTTCTGGAAATCATTGATTGTCTCCACTTCCCCCACCATTGCGGACAGTGAGTTCCAGCTCATTACCACTCGCTGCGTAAAACAAAAAAAAGTTCTTGTTCAGATTGCCCCTTCATTTCTTGCCAAAACCTTCAATCTGTGTCTCTAGTCCTTGTACTATTAGTTAATAGGGACATTTTTCCTTGTCTAACTTATCTAAGCCTTTCATAATCCAGTGCACCTCAATTAAATCTGCACGCAATCTCATTTTGCACATTTTCAAAACTAACCTTATAACTAACCTCCCCTCCCCCACCCCATAACCATTCTGGTAAACCTCCTCTGTACCCTCTCAAAGACACTTACACCCCTCCCAATGTGTGGTGACTAAAACTGATTGTTATATTCCAGTTGGAGATTAACCAGAGATCTAAAAATGTTCAGCATAACTTCCCTCCTTTTGTACTCAATGTCTCTGTTTTAAACCTAAATCCCATGTGCTTTGCTGTCCGTTCTCAATATGTCCTGTTACCTTCACATTTCAATCCTCCCGCAGGTTTCTCTGCTCCTGCACACTCTTGAGAACTGTTCCATTTGCCTATGTAACCTCCCTCTATTCATACTGCCAAAATGCAGCACCTCACACTCCTCTCTATGAAATTCCATATATCAGTTGTCTGCCCATTCTACCAGCTTATCTGTGTCCTGTTGCAGGTGGTTCATATCATTCTCACTCTTTGCGCCCCCGCCCTTCAAATTTTGTGTCAGCGGAATATTTTGAGATGGCTGTCATGGGACCATGGACCTCCTGCTTTCCATCACACCCCGATCCCTCACCCCAAACCTTCAGATTTGTTTTACACTTTCATGGATTTATGTGTCACTGTCAAGGCCATAATTTGTTGCCCATCCCGATTTGCCCTTGAACTGAATGTATTGCTAGGCCATTTCAGAGGACAGTTCAGAGTCAACCACATTGTTGTGTGTCTGGAGTCACATTTAGGACAGACCAGTTAAGGTCCTTCCCAAAAGGACATTAGTGAAGCAGATGTTTTCACTACAATAACCCAAAGCTGCCAGATACCCAGTCACAGCAGCTCCATGAGGCAGAGAGAGAGCAGCAGTTCACACTGATGGTGAAGTCCCATCACTTAGTCTGATACTCACTCCACCAGATTAAATACTTACACTGCCTGTACCTTAGAGGCTGGTTTAGAGTCGGAATCTCCATGGTGTGAGTCACAGTTTCATTGGATTGTTACAGCTCAGAAGGAGGCGATTCGCCCCTTGATGTCCGTGCTAGATCTCTGTGAAAGTCATTCAGCTCGTCCCACTCCCCCTGATTTTTCCCAAAGACCTGCAATTTTTTAATTTTCAGATAATTATCCAATTCCCTTTTGAAAATTACGTTTGAATTTGCCTCTACCAGACGCTCAGGCAGTTCATTCCAGATTCTAACCAATTATGTGTTTATCCTCATGGCGCCTTTAGTTCTTTTAAAAATCCCCTTAAATCAGTGTCCTCTGGTCTTGATCCATCCGCCAATGGGAACAGTTTCTCCCTATCCACCCTCTCCGGACCCCTCATAACTTTGAACAGTTCTGTCAAATCTCCTCTGCACCTTTTCTGCAATGCGAAGAGCCCAGCTTCTTCAATCTATCCAAATAACAGAATTCCTCATCCCTGGAACCATTCCCATAAATATTTGCTGCACCCTCTCTCTTGCCTTCACAACCTTCATGAACTCTGATGCCCAGGACTGGACACAATATTCCAGTTGAGACGGAGGCAGCATTTTATAAATCTTCATCATAAGAGCCGTGGTTTACTAAAGAAGTTGAAGTGCTTGTCAAGCGGAAGAAGAAGGCTTAGGTTAGGATGAGACGTGAAGGCTCAGTTAGGGCGCTTGAGAGTTACGAGCTAGCCAGGAAGGATCTAAAGGGAGAGCTAAGAAGAGCGAGGAGAGGACACGAGAAGTCATTGGCGGATAGGATCAAGAAAAACCCTAATGCTTTCTATAGGTATATCAGGAATAAAAGAATGACTAGAGTTAGATGAGGGCCAATCAAGGATAGCAGTGGGAAGTTGTGTGTGGAATCAGAGGAGATAGGGGAAGCGACAAATGAATATTTTTCGTCAGTATTTACAGTAGAGAAAGAACATGTTTGCGAGGAGAATACTGAGATTCAGAGAACTAGGCGAGATGGGCTTGAGGTTCACACGGAGGAGGTGTTAGCAATTTTGGAAAGTGTGAAAATAGATAAGTCCCCGGGGCCAGATCGGATTTATCCTAGGATTCTCTGGGAAGCCAGGGAGGAGATTTCAGAGCCTTTGTCCTTGATCTTTATGTCGTCATTGTCGACAGGAATAGTGCCGGAAGACTGGAGGATAGCAAATGTTGTTCCCTTTTTCAAGAAGTGGAGTAGAGACAGCCCTGGTAATTATAGACCTGTGAGCCTTACTTCGGTTGTGGGTAAAATGTTGGAAAAGGTTATAAGAGATAGGATTTATAATCATCTTTAAAAGAATAAGTTCATTAGTGATAGTCAGCATGGTTTTGTGAAGGGTAGGTCGTGCCTCACAAATCTTATTGAGTTTTTCGAGAAGGTGACCAAACAGGTGGATGAGGGGAAAGCAGTGGATGTGGTGTATATGGATTTCAGTAAGGCGTTTGAAAAGGTTCCCCACGGTAGGCTATTGCAGAAAATACGGAAGTATGGGATTAAAGGTGATTTAGAGCTTTGGATCAGAAATTGGCTAGCTGAAAGAAGACAGAGGGTGGTGGTTGATGGCAAATGTTCATCCTGGAGTTTAGTTACTAGTGGTGTACCGCAAGGATCTGTTCAGGGGCCACTGCTGTTTGTCATTTTTATAAATGACCTGGATGAGTGTGTAGAAGGGTGGGTTAGTAAATTTGCGGATGACACGAAGATCGGTGCAGTTGTAGATAGTGCCGAAGGATGTTGTAGGTTACAGAGGGACATAGATAGGCTGCAGAGCTGGGCTGAGAGATGGCAAATGGAGTTTACTGCGGAAAAGTGTGAGGTGATTCACTTTGGAAGGAGTAACAGGAATGCAGAGTACTGGGCTAATGGGAAGATTCTTGGTAGTGTAGATGAGCAGAGAGATCTTGGTGTCCAGGTACATAAATCGCTGAAAGTTGCCACCCAGGTTAATAGGGCTGTTAAGAAGGCATATGGTGTGTTAGCTTTTATTAGTAGGGGGAATCGAGTTTCGGAGCCACGAGGTCATGCTGCAGCTGCACAGAACTCTGGTGAGACTGCACCTGGAGTATTGCGTGCCGTTCTGGTCACCGCATTATAGGAAGGATGTGGAAGCTTTGGAAAGGGTGCAGAGGAGATTTACTAGGATGTTGCCTGCTATGGAGGGAAGGTCTTACGAGGAAAGGCTGTGCGACTTGCGGTTGTTTTCGTTAGAGAGAAGGAGGAGGAGAGGTGACTTAATAGAGACATATAAGATAATCAGAGGTTTCAATAGAGTGGATAATGAGAGTCTTTATCCTCGGATGGTGATGGCAAACACGAGGGGACATAGCTTTAAGTTGAGGGGTGATAGATATCGGACAGATGTCAGAGGTAGTTTCTTTACTCAGAGAGTAGTAGGGGCGTGGAACGCCCTGCCTGTAACAGTAGTCGACTCGCCAACTTTAAGGGCATTTAAGTGGTCATTGGATAGACATATGGATGAAAATGGAATAGTGTCGGTCAGATGGTTTCACGGGTCGGCGCAACATCGAGGGCCGAAGGGCCTGTACTGCGCTGTAATGTTCTATATTCTATATTCTATAACTTCCTTGCGATTGTACTCTCTGCATCTATTTATAAAACCCAGGATTCTGCATTCCTTACTAACTGCTTTTTCAATCTGCCCTGACACCTCCAACAATATATCCCCCAGGTCTCTCTGCTCCTGCATACTCTTTCGAATTTTATCTTTATTTTTTATTGCTTCTTCGCTGTCTTGCTGCCAGAATGAATCACTTTACACGTCTCCACATTAAATTTCATCTGCCACGTGTCCATCTATTCCACCTGCCTTTCTCTGTCCTCTTGGAGTCTGTCACTGTCCTCCTCTCTGTTCACAATAATGCCAAGTTTTCTGTCGTTTGCAAATTTTGAAATTGTGCCCTTTCGACCAAAGTACATTTCGTTAATATAGATCAAGAAAAACAGTGACCCTATCACCGAGTCCTTGGGTACCGCTGTATAAACCTTCCTCCAGTCTGGTAAATAACTGTTCACAACTCCTCTCTGTTTCCTGTTACTCAGGCTGTTAATCGTACCTAGATAAGTTCGTCAAGACATACTGTTCCGATTAATAAATGATACAAAGACTAGGGGACACAAATTGAAAGTTTTGGTCAGAAGTTGAAAGGGGAATATGAGGAAGAACTATTTTAACGCAGTTGGTTTTAATGACCTGGAACTCGCTGCCCGCAGGGGTGGTGGACGAGGAGACAAGAAATGCTTCAAGAGGAAATTGCTTGGCCACCTGAGGGAAACAGACTTGCAGAGCGACGGGTATCTAGCGGGGTGGTGGTGGTGGTGGGGGCGGGGGTGTGGTGGGGGGCACCCACTGGGCAGCTCCGTAGAGAGTTAGCAGAATGGCCTCCTTCTGTGCTCTAGATAACGCTGTGACTTTACGACTCTTTGACAGGCTGCCGCTTGTACATCATCCCAGAAAGCAGGATGAGGGGGAGGTGGGAGTTAATAAGGCACATAAGACAGGAACATCGCATCATCCTGAATGCTCTCAGTGATGCTGGGTGTTACGGGCTCTGTCACAGCTGGTCCCATGATGTGGAGAACCATCTCCCCCCTCAGGCTCAAGGGATGAAGGTATCCCTGGCCTCCACTGCTTCACTGCTTCTCCCTGTGACTATGGGCTACCTTGTCCCATAAGAGAGAGGGCATAATGTCAGTGATTTTGTTGCACTGTGTTTGGGTGATGTGCCTTCCATAGCTGAATGGTTTGAGGTATGTGGAGGTATTGAGAGGTGGGAGTGAGTCTGGTATCAGGGGAAGATGTGTGAGGGTAAGGTGGAGTATGTGAATGCTCGGTGTGAGTCCTGAGTGTTAGAGGCTGCTGATGGGTGAGTGATGGGAGTGTGTGGTACATTGAGCAGTGTGAGAGGTTGGTGGTGTTGGGGGTAGGAGATGCCATGTGGAGATGAGTTCACTGACTTTGACCACCCGTGTGAGCTCATTAAACTTCTTCTGCCTCTGCTGTCAGGACCTCGAGCGCAGACTTCTTGCATTGAACTCCCTGGCCACCTTCTCCCATTCCCTTCGAAGGACGTTCCTTGAATGCGTCCACCCCACCCCACGGAAACATGGCCTCTCTCCTCCAGTCAGCCTCCATGACTAAGGCCTCCAACAGCACATCTGTGAACAGCAGAGCCCTCTCTCGGTCCTAGTATTCCATTTACCTTGTCCCCAATTGCAGCATTCACAGTCAGCAGCAGAAGCCTCCTGTGATTCAGTGCAACTTCCCGTTAAGAGGGACAGACTACCTTTAAGAACTGAATCCTCCCTGAAACACGAGACAGCCTCACACACATTTAGGTACTTGTTAAGCATGCAGACAGACAGCAGCGCGGGTCACCGTGGGAGGCACGTAGAATTCATGGAAATGAGGAGGCAGCAGGAGGTTTCAGTGTCACCTGCCTTAACAGGAATGGGCATGGGCAGATCACGACCCCGCTGTCCAAAAATTGATGTAAACACGATTTTCCCGCTCTTCCTATTGACCTTTCCCTCTTTCACGTTCTCTCTCTCTATCTCACTCTCTGTCTGTTGATTATAGAATCAGAGCTTGGTGCAGCACAGAAGGAGGTATTCGGCCCATTGTGTCAGTGCTATCACGTTGAAAGACCTAACTAATTAATTTCACTCCCTTCCTTTTCCCCCAGACTCCAGCTTTGTTTTTCCTTTTCAAGTACTTTTTAAATTCCCTTTTAAAAGATATTATTGAATCAGCTTCCACCACGTTTTCAGGCAGTGAATTCCAGATCCCAACAACCCGCTGTGTAAGAATATTCTCCTCATTTCACCATTGGTTCTTTGTCAATTACCTTCAATCTGTGTCTTCTTAACACTGAACTTTCTGACACTGGCAACAGTTTCACGTTAATTACCCTGTCAAAATCCTTCATGATATTGAATTCCACATTAAATCTCCTCTAACCCTTCAGTGCTCTGAAGAAAACAATCCCAGCTTTTACAATCTCTCCATGTAATGGAATTCCCAGATCCCTGGTACCAT
Organism: Heterodontus francisci; assembly: GCF_036365525.1. Classification (NCBI taxonomy): domain Eukaryota; kingdom Metazoa; phylum Chordata; class Chondrichthyes; order Heterodontiformes; family Heterodontidae; genus Heterodontus; species Heterodontus francisci. The sequence continues at coordinate 2,351,427 of NW_027141156.1, read as the reverse complement.
TCCAGTAAATCACCTCTGTATTTTCACTACGTCCTTGATATCCTTACCAAAGAGTGGTGATCAGAATTGGACACAATTCTCCAGGTGGGACCTAACCAATGATGTATAAAAATCAGCATTTCCTCCTGAGATTTGTTACCCTGTGCCTCTTTCTCTAACACCAAGGACACTGCATGATACCTTCAAAGATCTGTGTGTGTACGCCCCAGGTCTGTCTAATCCTGCACCCACTTTAAAATGGTACCATTTAGTTTATATTGTTTCTCGTCATACTACCTACCCAAATATCTCACTTCATACTTCATTGTGTTAAATTACATCTGCCATGTTCCTGCCCATTTCACCAGTCAGTCCCTGTCCTCCTGAAGTCTCTTACTATCCTTCTCACTGTTTATTGACATTTCTGAGTTTCCTGCCATCTGAAAACTTTGACATTATCCCCTCTGTATACAAGCCCGTTGCATTAACGTACAGGAACAGTGATCCCAACAGTGATCCTGGGAAACCCCACTGTGTTCTTCCCTGCAGACTGAACGACAACCATTGTCCACTACCCTCTGTTTCCTATCTCTTTAACTAATTTCCTGCATGCTGGCATTGAAAATAAGGAAAGAGCTGCATTTATATCGCACCTTTCATGATCACTGGATGTCACAAAGCATCTTATTCTTTTTAAATTGTAGTCACTCTTGCAATCTATGAAGCACAGCAAGATCCCACAAGCAGCAATGTGATCATGATCAGATCTGTTTTTGTGATGCTGTTTGTAAGATAAATATTGACCAGGACACCGGCAATAATTCCCCTGATCTTTTACATAGTGTGATGGGATCTTTAATATCAACCTGAGAGAGCAGATCGGGCCATGGTTTAAGGCTTCATTCGAAAGACAGCGCCCCTGACAGTGCAGCACTCCCTCAGTACTGTCACTGCAATTGTAGCCTTGATTCTTGTGATCAAGTCCTGCAGTGACACTTAATCCTAGAAGCTTGTGACTGAAAGGAGAGAGAGCTGCAATCTGAGCCACAGCTGGCATTGACCCTTTAATCCTATGTGTTTCTAATTTGGTAACATGGCTGTTATGTGGTACTTTATCAAACGCCTGTTGAAAGGATAGGAATGTAGTGAAAGTACAGGCAGGAACAATCATAGAAACACAAAGTAGTACATAAATTAAGGAGGCCATTTGATCCATCAGGTCATTGCTGGCCCTTTTGAAGCTCTTCCAGTTCGTCTCGCACCCTGACACTTTCCCAGATCCATCTTTTTTTTCCTGAAGATATTTATCCAATTCCCCTTTGGAATCTACCATTGACTCTGTATCCTTCAGCCGATCAGACAACACATTGCAAATCCGAAACACCCGTTGCATAAAACAATCCTCGTGTCACCTCTGCTTCTTTTTTCCAATCTTCGTAAATCTGTGTCCACTGGTTAACGGCCGCTCACACATTATAAACAGTTTCACTTTATTTAATTTATTTAAACCATTCATAATGTTAAACATCTCTATCAGATCTCCTTTTAAATTCCCCTGCTCTAAGGTGAAAAATCCCAGCTACTTAACTGTAATCCCCCATCCCTGGAAAAGTTCCAATAAAACTCTTCTGTCCCCTCTCCAAAGGTTTCATGTCCTTCTCAAAGTGTGGTTCGCAGTATTGGACACAATGTTCCAGATGGAGCCGAACTAGTGTTTTCTATAGGTTTAATATAACATCCTGACTATTTTACTCTTTGTCTCTATTAAATAAAGCCTTGGAATCTAAATGCTTTGTTAACTGTTTGTTAACCTGTCCAGCTAACTTCAAAGATTGCTCATAAACACCCATGGTCCGTCTGTTATTCTCACCAACTTTAAAGTTGTACCATTTATCTTGTATTATATCTCCTTATTCATCCGAATGCAGCTCACCATCAACTTCTCAAGGTCAATTACGGATGGACAATAAATGCTGGCTTAGCCAACAAAACCCACAACCCATGAACGAATAATACAAATAACATCTTCCCACAATGTGTCATCTCACACATCTGCCTGGCCAATCAAATATTCTGAAGGCTGAAGCCAGTCCTTTCAAGCCCAATATCAAACATGCCCCAGCTCCAGACTCCATCTCTCTCCTTGGCAACTGTCTGAGACTAAACAAAACTGTTCACCACCTGGTGTCATAGTTGCTCCTGCGATGAGCTTCCTACCAATTACTCACGCTATCACTAAAACTGTCTATTTCCACCCGCTTAACATAGGATGAATTCATCCCTGTCTCAGCTCTTCTGCTGCTGAAATACTCCCTCTTGCCTCTGTTACATGCAGACTTGACAATTCCAACACACTCCTGGCTGGTCTCCCACATTCTACCCTCTATAAACTTGAGGTGACCCAAAATACTGCTGCCCATGTCCTAACTCACACCAAGTCTTGTTCTCCCATCACCCCTTGTAATCACTGACCTACAGTGGATCCTGGCCAGCAACTCCTCAATTTTAAAACTCACAGCCTTCTTTTCAAATCCCTCAACTCAATGTCCTGCTTGGCCATTTCAGAGGGCAGTTAAGAGTCAATGACTTTGTTGTAAGTCTGCAGTCACATGTAGGCTAGACCAGGAAAGGACGAGTGTCTTTTTTCCGTAAAGAACATTATTGAATCAGATGGTGTTTTACAAAAATCGATGATCGTTTCATGGCACCATGACTCAGACTAACTTTCTATTCCAGAATTTAGCACAATCCTGGCTCATCTCACACATTCTACTCTCTATAAACTCGAGGCCATCCAAAATCTGCTACCCCTGCGTTAGCTCACACAAAGTCCCGTTCCCCAATCACTGACCTGCATCATCTCCCAGTCAAGCAATGTCTTGATTTTAAAATTCTCAACCGTGTTTCCAACTCTCTCCATGTCCGCGCCCCTCCTTATCTCTGTAATCTCCAACAACCCCACAATCCTCCAAGATATCTGCACTCCTCTATTCCTGGTTTTCTTGTGTATCCTTGATTTTCATCACTGTACCACTATCAGCCAGGTCTTCAGCTTCCGAGGCCCAAAGCTCTGGAATTCCCTCCCTACAACTTTTTTTTTATTCTTGTGTGGGATGTGCGTGTCGCTGGCAAGGCCTGCATTTGTTTCCATCCCTAATTTCTCTTGACAAATGAGTGACTTGCTAGGACATATCACAGGGCAGTTAACCACATTGCTGTGGGTCTGGAGTCAAATGTAAGCCAGATCAGGTAAGGACGGCAGACTTCATTCTCTAAAGGACATCGGTTTTTACATCAATCGATGATAGATTCATGGCACTATTTCTGAGAATGGCTTTCATTTCCAGATTTTTATTAATTAATTGAAATTTTTAATTGAATTTTAATTCGCACCAGCTGCCTTGGTGGGATTCGAACCCAGGGCATTAGCCTTGACCTCTGGAGTGCTAGTTCAGTGACATGCCACTGTCACTGCCTCTATGCTCACTTTCATTCCTTAAGACACTACTTCAGTCCTGCCGCTTTAACCATGAAATGTAAGTTGTTGTTGAGGTTTGCCAAACATGATTTGTCATTACCATATCGCTGCTGCCGTCCATTCATTGTCCCATGTTTTTTTTTCAAGCAACCAATGCTTTTGTCCTGGGTTGTGAACTGTTGAAAATTCCTGCCAGGGACTATAGAGTGACTGGTCAATACTTACATGGTTTACCCCATAACTCCTTTTTTAAACATTTACAACCCTCCCGTCTCTGGCACCACTCCAATATCCAAGGAGGATTGGAAGATTCTGGCCAGTGCCTCTGCTATTTCCAACATTCCTTCTCCCAGCAACCCTCACACATCCCATTCGGACTGGGTAAACGTTATTGTGGTACAAAAAGTGTTGGATTCAAAGACCTGTTTGTTCAGTGACTGTAATTAATATCAGTCACCTTGGACCCTAATTGGCTCACTGGAGTGTTTCCCTCTTCTTTTAATACAGAACTCATTTCAATGTGTTATTCCATAGTGTCAATGGGAGCATCACCCCTGGCACTATCACGGATCAGCAGCTCCAGAGAGAGAGAGGATAGATCAGAATCTGAGAACAATAGATTGGAATGTGACAACAATGGGTCAGAATCTGAGAACAATAGGTTGGAATGTTTCAGCAATGGGTCAGAATCTGAGAACAATAGATTGGAATGTTGCAACCATGGGAAGCCAGAGTTTCTCCTACTTGTTCAGCCAGTTACTGCAGATTATTTTTGGATAACATTAGCTGAACGGATCTATTATGCACTAAAGATGATGCAAACGATTTATTATCCCCTCCTCGCCATTGTTGGTGTCCCTGGTAAGTCGCTGGATCTCATTTTTAGGTCCATACATCATATTTCACTGATTGAACGAATCGTTTGCACTGGAGTGCTGACTTGGGTTGAATTAGAGTGCTACAGTGGAAGTTTGGTAACTGAGAATAATTAAGGGTTAATTTTATCTTAAATCTAATCTGTCTTTTATTTAGCAGATTAAATTAACAGTAGCTGTTAAGGTTGGAGAAGGTGATTTTTAGACCAGTTTTAAACAGGGTTCACTCAGCCTCTGCTTGCAGCTCTAACTTGTTAATTGGAGAATTGTCTTAAAGCAGTTTTCAGGGGGCTAGAGTCAGTCAGTATAAAAGTGAGCCAACGTACAGTGCTGGCTTCGGTTGCATTGGAGTGCTACAGTGGAAATTTACTAACTGAGGAAGTTCTGTAAGGAGGGAGCGAGGAGCTCCTTTCATTTCCTACCTGTCCTCAGAGTGAGGGGAGCCGAGAGCTTCCAAAGAGCACAGCTGACTGGGAGAAGACTCGGAGGGCGGAGTTCCGGACCGGTAAGTATAAAACACTTACCTCTGGTAAAAAAACTGAAAGTGACATCACAGCAAAGCTGTGACCTGATTGGCTGGTCGGGATTTTTTTTTTACTGAATTTGAAAATAAAACATCGATAAAAATTGATTAAAACCCCAGTTAACTAATTAGTAAGTAGAGTAAGTAAACCAGAGGGAGTAGCTTACTGTATTTAGTTAGCATTTAATATTTTTAGTAGGAATCTAGCACTAGGGACCACATAGTTAATTAGAACAATTTAGTAAGGATTCAATAAGTATTCATTTATTTTAAATTAATTCATTAATTAGTGCGAGAAATGTCAGTTATAGGGGTGAAGTGCTTCACCTGTGAGATGTGGGGGGTCCGTGACGCTATCAGCGTTCCAGACGTCTACATCTGCAGAAAGTGTACCCAGTTGCAGCTGCTCACAGACCGCATGGATCGGTTGGAGCGGCAACTGGCTGCACTCAGGAGCATGCAGATGGCAGAAAGCGTCATAGACAGGAGTTTTAGAGAAGGAGTTACACCCAAGGTGCAGGCAGATTGATGGGTGACCGCTAGAAGGGGCAGGCAGTCAGTGCAGGAATCCGCTGTGGCTATCCTCCTCTCTAACAAGTATACCGTTTTGGTTACTGTTGGGGGGATGGCCTATCAGGGGAAAACAGCTGCAGCCAGAGCAGTGGCACCACGGCTGGCACTGTTGTTCAGCAGGGAGGGACAAAGCAAAGAAGAGCAATAGTTATAGGAGACTCTATAGTCAGGGGCACAGAGAGGCGCTTCTGTGAACGTGAAAGAGACTCCAGGATGGTATGGTGCCTCCCTGGTGCCAGGGTCAAGGATGTCTCTGAACGGACAGGAGGCATTCTGAAGGCGGAGGGTGAACGGCTCGAGGTTGTGGTACACATTGGTACCAATGACATAGGCAGGAATTGTCACGAGGTTCTGCAGGGGAATTTAGGGGAGTCAGGTAGATGTTAAAAGACAGGACTTCCAGGGTTGCAATCTCAGGGTTACACCACGTGCCACATGCCAGTGAAGCAAGAAATAGGAAGATAGTGTAGCTAAACACGTGGCTGAACAGCTTGAGTCGAAGGAAGGGTTTCAGATATCTGGACCATTGGGATCTCTTCAGGGACAGATGGGACATGTGCAAGAAGGACGGGTTGCATCTAAACTGGAGGGGCACAAATTTCCTGGCTGCGAGGTTTGCAAGCGTCAATCGGGAGGGTTTAAACTAGTGTGGCGGGGGGTGGGAAACAGAGCAATAGGACAGCAAGTGAAATAAATGAGGGGGAACGAGTAAATAAGGCGAGTAAGACTAAGAGGAAGAGCAGGCACGTTGATGTTGCGGAGCACAGCGGGACTGGTGGTCTGAAGAGCATTTGTTTCAATGGGAGAAGTATAACAGGTAAGACAGATGAACGTAGAGCTTGGATTAGTACTTGGAACTATGATGTTGATGCGATTATAGAGACTTGGTTGAGGGAAGGACAGGATTGGGAGCTAAATGTTCCAGGATTTATTAGCTTCAGGCGGGATAGAGGGGGATGTGAAAGGGATCGGAGAGTTGCATTACTTGTTAACGATAATATCAAAGATGTACTGCGGGAGGACACCTCCGAGGCGTCGTGCAGTGAGGCAATATGCGTGGAGCTCAGGAGTAGGAAGGGTGCATTCACGATGTTGTGGGTTTTCTGGAGGCCTCCCAACAGCCAGCTGGAGGTAGAGGAGCAGATATGTAAACAGATTTTGGAAAGATGTAAAAGTAGTTGTAGTGGTGGGTGATTTTAACTTCCACGATATTGACTGGGACTCACTTAGTGCTAGGAGCTTGGATGGGGCAGTATTTGTAAGGAGCAATCAGGAGGGCTTCTTGAAACAATATGTAGATAGTCCAACTAGGGATGGGGCCGTACTGGAACTGGTTTTGGGGAATGAGCCCAGCCAGCCAGTTGGTCGAAGTTTCAGGAGGGGAGCATTTCGGGAACAGTGACCATAATTCCATCAGTTTTAAGGTACATGTGGATAAAGATAAGAGTAGTCCTCGGGTAAAGTTGCTAAATTAGGGGAAGGCTAATTATAACAATTTTAGGCAGGAACTGAATAATTTAGATTGGGGGCGGCTGTTTGAGGGTAAATCAACATCTGACATGTGGGAGTCTTTCAAACGTCAGTTGATTAGAATCCAGGACCAGCATGTTCCTGTGAGGTAGACGGAAAGGTTGGCAAGTTTCGGGAACCTTGGATAACGCGGGATATTGTGAGCCCAGTCAAAAAGAAAAAGGAAGCAATCATAAGGGCTGGAAGGCTAGGAACAGACGAATCCCTTGAGGAATATAAAGACAGTAAGGAAGGAACATAAGCAAGGAGTTAGGAGGGCTAAAAGTGGTTATGAAAAGTCATTGGCAAACAGGATTAAGGAAAATCCCAAGGCTTTTTATACGTTTTTAAAGAGCAAGAGGGCAACGAGGGAAAGGGTTGGCCCACTCAAGGACAGAGAAGGGAATCTAGGTGTGGATCCAGAGGAAATGGGCGCGGTACGAAATGAGTACTTTGCATCAGTATTCACCAAGGAGAAGGACTTGGTGGATGATAAGCATAGGGAATGGAATGTACATAGCCTCAATCATCTCATGATCAAAAAGGAGGAGGTGTTGGGTGTCTTGCAAAGCATTAATTTAGATATTTCCCCAGGGCCTTATGGGATCTACCACAGAATACTGAGGGAGGCAGGGGCTGAAATTGCTGGGGCCTTGACAGAAATCTTTGCATCCTCATTGGCGACAGGTGAGGTCCCAGAGGACTGGAGAATAGCCAGTGTTCTTCCTTTGTTTAAGAAGGGTTGCAATGATAATCCAGGAAATTATAGGCCGTTGAGCCTGACGTCAGTGGCAGGGAAATTATTAGAGAGGATTCCTCGGGACAGGATTTACTCCCATTTGGAAACAGACGAACTTATTAGCGAGAGGCAGCATGGATTTGTGAAGGGGAGGTCGTGTCTCATTAATTGGATTGCGATTTTTGAGGAAGTGACAAAGATGATTGCTGAAGGAAGAGCAGCAGTTGTTAGCTATATGGACTTCAGTAAAGCATTTGACAAGGTCCCTCATGGCAGACTGGTGCAAAACGTGAAGTCAGATGGGATCAGAAGTGAGCTGTCAAGATGGATACAGAACTGGCTCAGTCCTAGAAGACAGAGGTTAGCAGTGGAACGGTGCTTTTCTGAATGGAGGGATGTAACTAGTGGTGTTCTGCAGGGATCAGTTCTGGGACCTTTGCTCTTTGTAGTATATATAAATGATTTGGAGGAAAACGTAGCTGGTCTGATTAGTAAGTAGTTTGCGGACGACACAAAGGTTGGTGGAGTTGCAGATAGTGATGAGGATATTCAGAGGATACAGCAGGATATAGATCGGTTGGAGACTTGGGCGGTGAAATGGCAGATGGAGTTTAATCTGGACAAATGTGAGGTAATGCATTTTGGAAGGTCTAATGCAGGTTGGAAGTATACAGTAAATGGCAGAACCCTTAGGACTATTGATAGGCAGAGAGATCTGGGAGTACAGGTCCACAGGTCTCTGAGAGTGGCAACGCAGGTGGATAAGGTAGTCAAGAAGGCATACGGCATGCTTGCCTTCATCGGTCGGGGCATAGAGTAAACAAATTGGCAAGTCATGCTGCAGCTGTGCAGAACCTGAGTTATGCCATACTTAGAATACTGCGTGCAATTCTGGTCGCAACACTACCAGAAGGACGTGGAGGGTTGGGAGAGGGTACAGAGAAGGTTTACCAGGATGTTGCCTGATCTGGAGGTCATTAGCGATGAGGAGAGGTTGGATAAACTCGGTGTATTTTCAATGGAACGACGGAGGTGAAGGGGCGACATGATGGAGCTTTACAATGTTATGAGCGGCATGGACAGAGTGGCGAATCAGAAGCTTTTTCTCAGTGTGGAACAGTAAGTTACTAGGGGACATTGGTTTAAGGTGGGAGGGGCAAAGTTTAGAGGGGATGTGCGAGGCAAGTTCTTTGCACAGAGGGTGGTGAGTGCCTGGAACCTGCTGCCGGGGGAGGTGGTGGAAGCAGGTACGGTAGCGACATTTAAGAGACATCTTGACAACTAAATGAATAGGTTGGGAATAGAGGGATACGGTACCCGGAAGTGCAGTAAGTTTTAGTTTAGGCAGGCATCAAGATCGGCGCAGGCTTGGAGGGTCGAATGGCCTGTTCCTGTGCTGCACTGTTCTTTGTTCTTGTTCTTTGTTCTTTAATCTTCTTGTCATGTAAATCTTGGGAAGTCATTGTCTTCAGTCAGTGTCATACAGTCCATTCCCTATCCATTGTCTGCATTTCCCACACTGGCCAATGTCTGAGGCTGAAATAGACTATTTGCAAACGTTGGCATCCAGTTGACAGTGAGCTGAGGTCATTTCCATATTCTCTCCATCGCCAACCCTGACTTCTGCCTCCTCTGTAATATCTCCCATCTCTACCTCTGCCTCAGCCTATCTGCTACATTAACTCTGTGCCTTTGTTAAAGCTACACTTGACGATTCCAATTCTAATCTGGGCACCCACCCAGTTATAAACCTCCATAAACCACAGTCCTTCTGGAACTCTGCTGCCTGTTTCCTAACCCACACCAAATCCTGATCACGCATCACCCCTGTGCTCAATGATCTACATTGGCTCCCCGTCTGGCAGCACCTTAATTTTAATATTCTCATTCTTGTGTTTTAATCCCTTCGTGGCCTCACCTCCTCAGTTGGTCTCATTCTCCTGTCCATTTGCCATGTTATTGTAAATCGTATGCCTTTGAGTTTTTTTTTTCATTCCCTTTTTTAAAGTAAGTTGTTTTCCCCTTCCTATCTCCTCCGAAAGTGATTTTTACTCTTTGGCACCACTGGTGCCAATGTTACAGAAACCTGGATCTGTAAAATGATGTGACTGGAACAGCTGACCACTTCAAGTGTGGCCAGCACTGTGCGCCATCTGATTAGGGATCTAGCCTGGGTGCACTGTGCATTTGCTGTTAGTCTGAGGAGGGCTTTGAAGTGATGGCAATGTCCCATTCCAGCAGCTTTGATGTGAGCCTTTGAAACTTGGTTTGTGTATGTCCACTAACCGCCTGTGTTGGTCACTCACAGCTGAACATACATTCAGCAGCACGAGGAAACCCCTCTCGTGTTATTTAAAAAGACCAGTCATCCTGGTCCGGAATATTGAGGGGTATTTGACATTCAAAAAGAATAGGAAGCTAGGTAAAGGTGGAGGGGTAGGACTGTTAATCAAGGATGGCATTGGTGCATTAGTTCGAGATGACCTTGGTTCAGGAGATCAGGAATTAGAATCGATTTGGGTGGAGACGAGGAATACCAGGGGAAGGATTCCCCAGTGGGAGTGGTCTACAGGCCCCCTAACAGTAATCACAATGTAGGACGTAGTAAACAAGAATAAATATTGTTTCCTTATGATAGATGTATGGCAATGATCAGCGGTGATTTTAATCTACATATAAACTGGAAAAATCAGATTGGCAATAGGAGCCTGGATAAGGCTTTTATAGAAAGTTTTTTCGGATAGTTTCTTCGAGCAGCACGTTCTGGAAACAACCAGAGAGCAGGTTATATTAGACTTGGTATAATGTAATCTGGCAGGATTACGTATTGACGTCAGAGTAAAGGCATCTCTCGGTAGCAGCGACCACATTATGATTAAATTTTACATCCAGTTTGAAAGAGACAAGAGTGGGTCCAAGACTGGTATTTTAAACTTCAATAAGGGCAACTATTTGAAAGCTGAGCTAGCTGAAGTGCACTAGGTTACTTGGTTTGGAGATAAATCAATAGAGCAGCAGTGGCAGACATTTAAGGGGATATTTCAGAATACTCCAGAATAAGTATATTCCTACTATATAGGGGAGGACCCACCATCCACGGTTAACTAACGAAGTTAAGAAAAACATCAGACTTACAGAAAATGCATGACATTGTTCAAAGATGAGTGGCAGTTCAGATGATTGGTCAGAATATAAAGAACAGCATACAATGACTAAAGGCTTAAACAGGAGAAAGACATTGGAGCATGAGAGGAAGCTAGCTAAAAATGTAAAAATAGATAGCAAGAGTTTCTACCGGTATTTAAAAAGGAAATGAGTAAGTAAAGAGAGTGTTGGTCCTCTGGACAGTAAAGAAAGGACAGCAAGTAATAAATAAGGCTAACGGAATGATATCCTTTATTACAAGAGGAATTGAAAATAAAAGTCAGCATGTGCTGCTTCAGTTATCCAGGGCATTGGTGAGAGCACATCTCGAATACTGTCTGTAGTTTTGGTCTCCTCATTTAAGGGAGGATGTGAATGATTTGGGGCGGTTCAGAAGTGGTTTACCAGATTGATCCCAGGAATGGGCCGGTTGTATTTTGATGAACGGTTGGACAGGCTGGGCTTGTTTTCACTGAAGTACAGCAGAGTGAGGGGCGACTAGACTTAAGTTTATAAGAACCTGAAAGATCTTTACTTGGTGGATGTGGAAAGGATGTTTCCTCTTGTGGGTGAGTACAGAACGAGGGGGCAACTGTTTTGAAATTAGGGATCGCCCCTTTTGGACAGAGATGAGGAGAACATCTTTCTCTCAGACTGTTGCGTGAGCTTGGAACTCTCTGCCTCAGTAGGTGGTAGAGGCGGGGTCATTGAATATTTTTATGATGAAGGTAGATAGATTCTTGTAAGGCAAGGGAATGAAAGGTTATCAGGGTTAGATGGGAGTGTGGAATCCGAAACACAAACAGATCAGCCATGATATTATCGAATGGTGGAGCAGGCGCGAGGGGCCGCATGGCCTACTTCTGCTCCGAATTTGTATGTGTGTATTTTTGGACCCGACTTACAGATGAGGGGCTTTTGATTTATTTCTGCTACTGTAAAGTTAGTGGAGGTGCTGTGGATGGTTTTCTGAAGGTTGTGTTTTGAGATGCTGCAGACCTTCAGGGAGGAGAGAGGATTTGGTGACCCAACTCTGAAAGAGATGTGGGGACTGTAGTTACAGTGTCTCTGGGTCTGTAACATGACCAACAAATGGAGCAGAAGCTGCAGAGAGGGAAGCTCTGTAAAGAGGGAGAAAAAGGGGGTTCTGCCCTACCCACCCTGCGTTTTCCAAGAACATAAAGAGCAGTGGTCTTAATACCGAGCCCTGGGGAATATCACTGTATACTCCCATCTAGTCTGAACAACAACCTTTTGCCACTTCTCTCTGTTTACTGCTCCTTAGCCAATGTTATATCCACACTGTCACTGTCCCTTTAATCCAAAGGGTTCAGTTTTCCTAATCTGTCTATTGAATGTCACTTGATCAAACACCTTTTGAAAGTCCATATATATAACTTCAATTATGTCACCCTCATCAACCCTCTCCATTGTTTTTCTCAAAGAACTCCATCAAGTTTACCTCACCACAACCTCTCTCCACTCTTCCACTGTTGTAAACTATCAGACTGCTTCTCCGACATCCAGTACTGAATGAGTAGAAATTTCCTCCAATTAAAACTTGGGAAGACTGAAGCCATTGTTTTCACGCCCCACTCCAACTCTGTTCCCTTGCTATTGATTCCATTCCTGGTGAGTCCCTATCTCCAGCTATTAACTCGAAAAACATTGCTAATAGTTTTACATTTGCTGTCATTTACTCTCTCAGCTTTTCTGCTGTGGCTGCCTTTATTTCCAGCTAGGCGATCTGTAAAACCAATCTCACTGAAATACTGTTCTGAAATGTAAATTTTGAGAAGACTGAAGACAGTATCAGTCTACATCACAAATTGTCAGTGAAAAACATTCCCCACCCTGGCCGAAGTCAGAGGTTGAACCGGAATGTATACAACCCCTGTGTTCTATTCATACCTGAGCTGAGTTCATCTTCAGATTCTCTCCATCTCCAACCCTGCCTGTTACCACCTCTGTGATATCACCCATCTCCAACTCGGCCTCAGCCCATCTGCTGCATGAACCCTCATCTGTTCCTTTGCTCACCCTGAACTGGCTGACAAATATTCACACTGTGCCAGCTCGGCATGGTAATCAGTATCCTGGGCTGTGTGACCCGTATTCGGAGAGCACCAGCTCGGCATGGCGATCAGTATCCTGGGCTGGTTGACACATATTCCCACTGCACCATCTCGGCATGGCAATCAGTATCCTGGGCTGGTTGATCCATATTCACACTGTACCAGCTCGGCATGGCGATCAGTATCCTGGGCTGGTTGATCCATATTCACACTGTACCATCTCGGCATGGTAATCAGTATCCTGGGCTGGTTGACCCCCATAGTCACATTAGACCATATCGGCATGGTAATCAGTATCCTGAGATGGTTGACCCATATTCACACTGTACCAGCTCGGCATGGTGATCCGTATCTTGATCTGCTTGATCCATATTAACACTGTACCAGCTCGGCATGGCTATCAGTATCCTGGACTGGTTGATCCATATTCACACTGTACCAGCTCGGCATGGTGATCAGTATCCTGGGCTGGTTGATCCATATTCACACTGTGCCAGCTCGGCATAGTGATCAGTATCCAGGGCTAGTTGACCCATATTCCCACTGTACCAGCTCGGCATCGTAATCAGTATCCTGGGCAGGTTGATACGTATTCCCACTGTACCAGCTCAGCATGGTGATCAGTATCCTGGGCTGGTTGATCCATATTCACACTGTACCATCTCGGCATAGTGATCAGTATCCAGGGCTAGTTGACCTGGGCTGGTTGATCCATACTCACACTGAACCAACTCGACATGGCGATCAGTATCCTGCGCAGGTTCACTCTTATTCGTACTGTACCAGCTCGACGTGGTGATCAGTATAAAGGGCTGGTTGACCCATCGTTACACGATACCAGTTAAGCAGGCAATCTGTACCGAGGCTGGTTGACCCATATTCACACTGTTCCATCTTGGAAAGGCTATCTGTATCCTTTGCTGTTTTATCCATATTCACACTGTACCAGCTCGATGTGGTGATCAGTATCCAGGGTGGGTTAACCCATATTCACACTGTATCAGCTCAGCATGGCAATCATCTTCCTGGGGTGGTGCACCCATATTCCCTCCATACCAGCTCGGCGTGGCGATCAGTATCCTTGTCTGGTTGACCCATATTCACAACTTACATTCTCGGCATGGTGGTCAGTATCTTGGGCTGCTTAACCTACATGAACTGTACACCAGTTCGGCATGATGATCAGTATCTCGGGCGGTTTAAACCTTATCCACATGTAACCAGCTCGCCATAGCGATTAGCATTCTGGAATAGTTGACCCATATTCACACAGTACCTGCTCGGCATGGCGATAAGCATCCTGGTCTAGTGGACCAATATTCACTCTGTAGCAGCTAGACATGGCAATCACTCTCCTGGACTGGTTGACCCATATTCAAACTGTACCAGCTCGGCATGGTGATCAGAATCCTGGGCTGGTTGACCAATTTCCAGACTACACCAGCTCCGCTCTAGATCTGTATCCTGGGCTGGTTGACCAATATTCACATTGTACCAGTTCGGCATGGTGATCAGTATCGAGGCCGGTTAGTCCCTTATTCAGACCGTTCCAGCTCGGCATGGCGATCAGTATCCTAGGGCTGGTTGACCCATATTCGCACTGCACCAGCTCGACATGGTGATCAGTATCCTGGGCTGGTTGACCCATATTCACACTGTAACAGCTTGGCATGGTGATCTGTATCATGGGCTGGTTGACCAATATTCACACTGTACCAGCTCGGCATATTGATCAGTATCCTTGACTGGTTCACCCATATTAACACTGTACCAGCTCGGCATGGTGATCAGTATCCTGGGCTGGTTGACCAATATTCGTACTGTACCAGCTCGGCATGGCGATCAGTACCCTGAACTGGTTTACCCACATTAACACTGTGCCAGTTCGACATGGTGATCAGTATCCTGGGCTAGTTGACCCATATTCACACTAAGCCAGCTCGACATGGCGATCAGTATCCTGTGCTCGTTGACCCTAACCTCCTTTATCATCATCTGTTTCACTTTCGTCCTCCTGGGAGCTGTGTATTTTTGCCCTACCTTTCCCCTTCGAGGGAACATACCTTGACTTGCATGAAAAGTCTATCCCTTGAAGTAGCCCTTTATCCTGATTCCATTTTCTTGTTAACCATGGATTCCAAATTATTTGGCTCTGATCCACTCTATTTTCAGTTATTTTTGTGGGATGTCGACGTCACTGTCTAGACCAGCATTTATTGCCCATACCTAAATGCCCTTGAGCTGAGTGTGTTGCTCGGCCATTTCAGAGGGCAGTTAAAAATCCAACTCCATTGAAGTTGACTTACCCCCAGTTAATTATTCTTCCTCTGGATTGTTCTTTGTCCTTTTCCCTAGTCAGCCTAAACCTTATGATACAATGATCACTTTCCTCTAAATATTCTCCTATTTATACATGATCCATTGGCCCAGCTCATTCCCAATAATCGGAATTAGCAGTGTCTCCTTTCTCATTGGACTGGAAACATACTGCTGTTGAAAATTTTTTGAGCACACTTTAGGAGCTCTTGCCACTCTCTGCCCTTTGTACCACTAATATCCCAGTCCATATTTGGATGATGAATGTTCCCCTTTGTAAACTACTCTATAATTCTTGCATCTTTCTGTAATTTCCTTCAAAATGTGTTCCTCCATGTCCTTCCCAGTTGTTGATGCCTGTGGACAACACCGAGCGATGTAACTGCACCTTTATTGATCCTTAGCTCCAGCCAAATTGATTCTGTCCTCGACCCCGCTGAGCTATCCTCTCTCTCCAGCACTGCAATGCTCTCTTTAATCAATACTACCATCTCTCGCCCATTTTTTACCCTTTCCTATCTTTCCTGACTACCTTGTATCCCGGAATATTTAACACCCAGTTCTGACCTTCTTTGAGCCTGGTCTCTCTTATAGCCACATAATCATATTTCCGCATGACAGTGTGCACCTGTACCTCACCAGTCTTATTAACCACACTCCATGCATTGACATACATGCTCAGCAAGCCTATTTCAGACTTTATTATTTTCTTCATTACTCTGACCTCATCTCATAACTTATTATTCTCGACTCGAGTGCTGTATATCTCTCCCAGTATTCTGTGCCCCTTGATATTTCTCACGGAAATTGCCTCCCAGTTCACACACCCTTGTCAGGTTAGTTTAACACTTCCCCAATCGCACTAACACATCACCCCACAAGGGAACTCGTCCCAGCTCTATTTCGATGCAACCGTCCGGCCTGTACAGATCCCACATTCTCCTGAACAGGTCCCAGTGTCCCAACAATGTAAATCCCTCCCTCCTGCACCATCTTTCCAGCCATGCATACCTATTTTTTTAATTATTTGTGCGGGTGCTGGTAGTAATCCGGAGATTACTGCTTTTGACGTCCTGCTTGCCAACTTATTGCCGATCTCCTTGAATTCTGACTGCAGGACCACTTCCCTCTTTCTGCCTGTGTCGTTCGTGCCAATGTGAACCACGACTACTGGATGTTCATCCTTCACCTTCAGGACGCTGTGAAGATGCTCACGAATATCCTTGACCCTGACACCAGGGAGGCAACACACCATAATAATATAAAAGCAAAATACTGCGGATGCTGGAAATCTGAAACAAAAACAAGAAATGCTGGATTCACTCAGCAGGTCTGGCAGCATCTGTGGAAAGAGAAGCAGAGTTAACGTTTCGGGTCAGTGACCCTTCTTCGTTAACGTTTCGGGTCAGTGACCCTTCTTCACCAACACACCATACTGGATACACATCTGCGGCCTCAGAAACGCTTTTCTGTTCCCTTGACTACCGAACCTCCGATCACTGTCAACATTCCAAGGGCAAGTAGGGATGGGCAATAAATGCTGGCCTGGCCAGCAACGCCCACATCCCATGAACG
This sequence comes from Heterodontus francisci, assembly GCF_036365525.1. Classification (NCBI taxonomy): domain Eukaryota; kingdom Metazoa; phylum Chordata; class Chondrichthyes; order Heterodontiformes; family Heterodontidae; genus Heterodontus; species Heterodontus francisci. The sequence continues at coordinate 2,334,641 of NW_027141156.1, read as the reverse complement.
AATAAAAAAATCAATTTTTCCCTGTCCCGCCCAGGACAGGTGAGACAGCCCTGGTGCCATGGCCTTCTCTCTTGCTGCAGTCCCGAGATGAACCATCAGTTTCTTCACTATTGAATACTGGTTGGAGAGTGAGATGTAGTCAGGGGTCTCCTGTGCTACCTGCCTGATGCTTCTTGACTGTTTGGTGATCACCGATTCCCTCTCTCTCTGCATACTCTTAAACTGTAGGGTGACCACATCTATAAATGTGATCTTCTCAGATCACTCAATCTTTCACACTTTTTCACTCTCACTCTCTCTCTCGTCACTCTTTGTCTCTTGCTCGTAAAATCAGAGATTTATGCAGCACGAAGGAGGCTATTCGGCCCATTGTGTCAGTTCTGTCTCTTTGAAAGAGCTGTCTAATTAGTTCCTCTCCCCTTTTCTTTCCCCAGTCTCCTGCAGTTTTTTCTTTTCCTTTTTCAAGTATTTGTTAAATTTCCTTTTGAAAGATATTAGTGAATCTGCTACATACTGGACAAAAATTGTCTCCAGAATACGGGTCAAAAAATTCTCCATAACATTGCCTGACGTCACCCCTGTATCAGCTCCTCAGTGTGCACAGTGGCGCAGTGGTTAGCACCGCAGCCTCAAAGCTCCAGCGACCCGGGTTCAATTCTGGGTACTGTCTGTGTGGAGTTTGCAAGTTCTCCCTGTGTCTGCGTGGGTTTCCTCTGGGTGCTCCGGTTTCCTCCCACAGCCAAAAGACTTGCACGTTGATAGGTAAATTGGCCATTATAAATTGCCCCTAGTATAGGTAGGTGGTCGGGAATATAAGGTCAGGTGAGGATGTGGTAGGAACATGGAATTAGTGTCGGATTAGTATAAATGGGTGGTTAATGTTTGGCACAGACTCGGTGGGCCGAAGGGCCTGTTTCAGTGCTGTATCTCTAAAACCTTCATTCATTCCAATGGCCATTTCAATGCCCTCCTGCTGATGTCCCACATTCTACTGTCTGTAAACTTCAGGTCATCCAAAACTCTGCTGCTGAAGTGTTAACTGCCAGTAACTTCCCATTCACCTATCACTCCTGTGCTCGCTGACCTCCATTGGCTGCCGGTTAAGAAATGTCTTGAATTTAAAATTCTCATGCTTCTTTTCAAATTCCTCCATGGTCTCACCACTCCCTGGGTTGGATTATATGGGCCCACGGGAGTTGAGATCGGAGGCGGGGTCTCAGAGAATGTCGATGGGTAGCGAGGGCAGATGGTCTGTCCTCAGCCCATTGCCAAGTGATCGAGCCGGTGGCAGGGATAGTAGGCCCACAATGACCTTCCTGCCCAGAGGCCAATTGACGCCCATAAGTAGCCACTTATGGGCCACTTGCCTTCACCACTGGGATTTATCCAGCGGCGAGGGTAACACCACCACACAAACACATACTCACCAATAAGACCACCGGCTCTGAGACACACACACACATACACACACCGATCAGACCCCAGGCTCTGAGGCAGACAGATGTACAAACACACACACCAGCACACGCGCACACACACACGGGCAGACAGACAGACACAAACACAGATAGACAGACAAATACACCAATCAGACCCCAGACACTGAGTCAGGCAGATGTACAAACACATGCACAAACACATTCCAATCGGACCCCAGGCACTGAGGCAGACAGATATACAAACAGACAGACACACACACCGATCAGACCCCTTGCAATGAGACAGACGCAGATACAAACACGAACACAGACAGACACACACACCAATCAGACCCCGGGCACACTTAGGCAGACAGAAATGCCAACAAACACACACACACGCACACTCACACCCACACACGCACACCGATCAGATCCCAGACGCTCAGCCAGACAGATGTACAAACGCACAAACGCAGACAGGCAGAGACACAAACACAAGCACCAATCAGATCCCAGGCACTTATGCAGACAGATATCCAAAGACACGAACACGGAAAGACTGACAGAAACAATCATACCCACACACCGATCAGACCCTCCGCACTGAGCCAAGCTGATAAACAAACACACACACACACACACAGCGATCAGACACCAGGCACTGAGCCAAACAGATAAAAAAACACACACACACACATGCACACGCACAAACCAATCAGACACCAGGCAATGAGGCAGACAGATATGCAAACACATACACGCAAACACAGACACATACACATACACACATATGCACATCCAGTTCACACCCAGGCTAAGAGCCAGATGCACAGACACCTTAACACATACACATACACACATATTACTACCCTGAAACTCATGTGGGCACACACACACACACGCAAACACCCCAGGCGCTATGCCATACACACACACACACACACACACACACACACACACACACACACACACACACACACACACACACACACACACACACACACACACTACAAAGCAAGCACTGAGGAACACATGTGCACACTCTAGCACACATATACACACCCACTGCAAGCCAGGCATTGATGAACACACACGCACACAGAGTTGAAAGCTCAGTTACTGAACCAGAAACATACATATACACAGAAACAAATGCATGAGATCACAGCAAAGGCACTGAGCCAGACAAAAAAATGCACACACACACACGCACACACACACACACAGACACACACAAACGGAGTGATGGAACTCCAGGCACTGAGTCCAACACAGGCACATACACACATGCAGATCACACCATAGGCCTGAGCCATTTCCAAACACAAAACACACACACACACACACACTCTCACACACATACACCCAAGTGCACACAGGCACACACACACATCACAACACAATTTATTAAACACACACACAGACATACACACACGCGCATACACATACATACACACAGACGCAGACACACAGCACAACCCAGGCTGTTGGGCTGGAATTATATAATGAATCACTCAACACCCCGATCCGATTCAACTGTCAATGTGTTTATTCTTTTACCCCGGTGGGGAACAGGCCTCTGGACAGTCCAGGTCCCTCTCCATCGAACAGAGGAAATTACACAGTTTAAATACAGTTACCCAGCCCAGATCGGCTGGATATTGTCCTATTGATTCGGGGTCTTATAATCACATGGATGTGTGATCAGGGCATTTTCTATCCCTTGTTCTGAGGGTCTCATCATCTTGCGACTATGTGATCAAGTCCTGTCTGACGCCTTATCTCTTTAGGTGATGAAATAACAGATGTAGAACTTTAAGCTTGTTTAGAACAATGAGAACCTATATCCATGTGTGCCCAGGGCCTCTTCTTATCTAACTACTGTCTGGGTTGCTCTATGAGTATGCTTAACTGCCTTGTTATATACATTATTTCTAATCTAGTTTCTATTGAGACAGCTAATTAATCTATTCCCTACTACAATTTACTATGTGTTACACATTACGATGGCAGGCTACAATCTGTTGTTTCAGACAAATACCTTCTTCAGCCATTTTGTAGCCATACATGTCATTTTGTTCATTTAACTGTTGGTTCTGCCATGGCTGGCCCTTACATAGGCCCTGATACAAACACACACACACACACACACACACACCCTGATACAAACCCACACACACACACCCTGATACAAACCCACACACAGACCCACACAGGCCCTGATACAAACCCACACACAAACACCCACACAGGCCCTGATACAAACCCACATACAGATGCACACAGTCCCTGATACAAACCCACACACAGACACACACACAGGCACTTGATACAAACCCACATGCAGACACACACAGGCCCTGATACAAACCCACACAAAGACACACTCAGACCCTTATACAAAACCATATACATACACACACACAGACCCCGTCACAAACCCACCACCCACACACGCAGACCATCATACTAACACACACACAGACACACACACAGGCCCTGATACATACCCACACACAAACACACGCAGACCATGATACGAACCCACATACAGACACACTTACAAGCCCTGATTTTAACCCACATACAGAGACACACACAGACCCTGATACAAACCCACCCACACACACACACACACACACACACAGACCCTGATACAAACCCACACACAGACACACTACACAGGCACTGATACAAACACATATACAGAGATACACACAGACCCTGATACAAACCCACGCACATATACACACAAACATGCGCTGATACAAACCCACATAGAGACACACACACCGGCCCTGATACGAACCCACATGCAGACACACACACAGGCCATGATGCAAACCCACATAAGAAACACACACAGGCCCTGATACAATCCCACACACAGACACAAACAGGCCCTGATACAAACCCACACACAGACACAAACGCAGACCCTGAAACAAACCCACATACATGCAGTCACACATGCCTGATACAAATGCACATACAGAAACACACACAGGCGTGCGCAAGCACACACACACATACACACACACAATGACATACACACAGATACACCAAGATATAAAATCATAACTAAGGCCTCACACACACACACACACACAAACAGAAACTCACGTGTACATGCGGGCACACACACAGCGACTACAATCAAGGCATTCAGACACAGATACACACAGACTACAATCCAGGTATTCACACACACACACACACACACACACACACACACACACACACACACACTACACTCCAGGCCACACACACACACACACATGAAGACAGATCACATGACAGGCACTGAACCTGTCAAATTCACACACGCACTCACACACATACACAAACACATGCACGCACACACACACATATTGCAATACCGGCATTCAGGCACTCGCTCGCACACTCGCAATTTCACTCACAAACACACACTCTACAATTCAGGCATTCATACACACACACACACACACACACACACATACACACACACACGCGCGCGCGCACACACATAGCCACGAAATCAACCTCACATGCACATTCGGATACCCACACAGCAACTACAATCCAGGCATTCTCACACACACACAAACACGCACACACAAACACGCACACACATACACACACACACACACGGACAACATTGCAGGCATTCACACACACACACAGAGTACAATCCAGGCAATCAGGCACACACATATGCATACGCATACATCAATCAGACCCTAGGCACTGATGCAGACATATAAACAAAAGCACACACACCGATCAGACTACAGGCAATGAGGCAGACAGATATACAAACAAATACACACACTGATCAGACCCCAGTCACTAAGGCAGACAGATATACAAATACAGACACGCACAGCGATCAGACCCCAGGCACTGAGGCAGACAGATGTACAAACACACCCACACACCGGTCAGTCCCCAGGCACTTAGGCAGACAGATATACAAACACACACAGACACACACCGGTCAGATCACAGGCACTGAGGCAGACAGATATACAAACACACACACACCGATCAGACCACAGGCACTGAGGCAGACAGATATACAAACACACACACACCGATCAGACTACAGGCACTGAGGCAGACAGATATACAAACACAGACACAGATACCGATCAGACTCCAGGCACTGAGCCAGACAGATATACAAACACAGACACTACGAGCAGACGCCAGGCACTGAAGCAGACAGATATACAAACACATACTCAGCCACTTTGTCGCCATACCTGTCATTTTTTTTTTTTACAATTAACTGCTGCTTCTGCGACGGCTGGCCCTGATACAGGCCATGATACAAACCTACATACAGACACACACACAGGCGTGTGCAAGCACACACACATACTCAAAAGCACATACTCACATCCACATACGCAAACACACACACTGACTACAATCGAGGCATTCAAACATGCGTACATACAGATGACAATACAGGCATTCTCTCACACACACACACGCACACACACAGACTACATTGCAGGCGTACAGACACACACACAAAGACAGAGTACAATCCAGGCAATCAGGCACACACACACGCGCACACACCTATCAGACCCCAAGCACCAAGGCAGACAGATATACAAACAAACAGACACACCGATCAGTCCCCAGGCACTGAGGCAGACAGATATACAAAGGCAGACACACCGATCAGAGTACAGGCAATGAGGCAGACAGATATACAAACACATGCAAACACTGATCAGACCTCAGGCACTGAGGCAGACAGATAGACAAACACATACACACACCGATCTGACCCCAGGCACTCAGGCAGACAGACATACAAACACACACACACACACACACACACACCGGTCAGTCCCCAGGCACTGGGGTAGACAGATGTACAAACACACATGCACACACACACTGATCAGATCCCAGGCACTAAGGCCGACAGATATACAAACACACACACACACCGATCAGACCACAGGCACTGAGGCAGACAGATAACCAAACACATACACACACAAATCAGACCCCAGGCACTGAGGCAGACAGATATACAAACACACACCAATCAGTCCCCAGGCACTGAGGCAGACAGATATACAAAGACAAACACATACGGATCAGACCCCGAGCACTAAGGCAGACAGATATACAAATACAAACACACACCGATCAGACCTCAGGCACTAAGGCAGACAGATATATAAACACAACCAGATACGGATTAGACCCCGAGCACTAAGGCAGACAAATATGCAAATTCAAACACACACACCGATCAGACCTCAGGCACTAAGGCAGACAGAGTTACAAACCATCACACACGCACCGAGCTGACCCCAGGCACTAAGGCAGACAGATATACAAACACACCCACACACCAGTCAGTCCCCAGGCACTGATGCAGACAGATATACAAACACACACAGACACACACCGGTCAGACCACAGGCACTGAGGCAGACAGATATACAAACACACACAGACACACACCGATCAGATCCCAGGCACTGAGGCAGACAGATATACAAACACACACAGACACACACCGATCAGATCCCAGGCACTGAGGCAGACAGATATACAAACACACACAGACACACACCGATCAGATCCCAGGCACTGAGGCAGACAGATATACAAACACACACAGACACGCACCGATCAGATCCCAGGCACTGAGGCAGACAGATATACAAACACACACGCACCGATCAGAGCACAGGCACTGAGGCAGACAGATATACAAACACATACATACACCGATCAGACACCAGGCACTGAGGCCGACAGATATACAAACACACACGCACCGATCAGAGCACAGGCACTGAGGGAGACAGATATACAAACACATACATACACCGATCAGACTCCAGGCACTGAGGCAGACAGATGTACAAACACACACACACCGAGCAGAGCACAGGCACTGAGGGAGACAGATATACAAACACATACATACACCGATCAGACTCCAGGCACTGAGTCAGACAGATATACAAACACACACACACACACACACCAATCGGTCCCCAGGCTCTGAGGCAGACAGATATATAAACACAAATACACACGGATCAGACCCCAACCACTGAGGCATACAGAGACGCCAACACACACACAGCGGTCAGACACCAAGCACTGAGGCAGACAGAGAGGCCAACACACAAACACCGATCAGTCCCCAGGCACTGAGGCAGACAGAGAGCCCAGCACACAAACACCGATCAGTCCCCAGGCACTGAGGCAGACAGATATATAAACACAAACACATATGGATCAGACCCCAGGTACTGAGGCAGAAAGATATACAAACACACACACACAGACATCGGTCAGACCACAGGTACAGAGGCAGACAGATATACAAACGCATACATACACTGATCAGACCCCAGGCACTGAGGCAGACAGATAAACAAACACACACACACTGATCAAACCCCAGCACTGAGCCAGACAGATATACAAACACCGACACACCGAGCAGACCACAGGCACTGAGGCAGACAGATATACAAACACAGACACACATACCGATCAGACCCAGGCACTGAGCCAGACAGATATACAAACACAGACACACCGAGCAGACGCCAGGCACTGAGGCAGACAGAAAAAGAAACACATACTCAGCCACTTTGTAGCCATTCCTGTTATTTAGTTTATTTAACTGCTGCTTCTGCCACGGCTGGCCCTGACACAGGCCCTGCTACAAACCTACATACAGACACAAACACAGGCGTGTGCAATCACACACACATACTCATAAACACATGCTCACATGCACATACGCATAGGCACACAGTGACTACAATCGAGGCATTCGAACACGCGTACATACAGACTACAATCCAGGCATTCTCTCTAACACACACACACACACACACACACACACACACCAACACACACACAAACACGCACACACACACACACACAGACTGCATTGCAGGCGTTGAGATACACGCACACACAGACAGAGTACAATCCAGGCAATGAGGCACACACACACGCGCACGCACACACCTATCAGACCCCAAGCACAAAGGCAGACACATATACAAACACACAGACACACCGATCAGACCCCAGGCACTGAGACAGACAGATACACAAACAAATACACACACCGATCAGACCCCAGGCACTGAGGCAGACAGATATACAAACACATACATACACTGATCAGACTCCAGGAAATGAGGCAGACGGATATACAAACACATACATACACTGATCGGACCCCAGGCACTGAGGCGGACAGATATACAAAACATAGACACACCGATCGGTCCCCAGGCACTGCGGCAGAAAGATATATAAACACAAACACATACGGATCTGACGCCAAGCACCGAGGCAGACAGACATACAAACATAGACACACACACCGATCAGACCTCAGGTACTGAGGTAGACAGATATGCAATCACACACACACACCGATCTGACCACAAGCACTGAGGCAGACAGACATACAAACACACACTCACACACACACACCAGTCAGTCCCCAGGCACTGAGGCAGACAGATGGACAAACACACATGCACACTCACATACACAGATATACAAAGACATAAGGCACAGCCCAGCCCTGAGTCATACACACAAAATCACACCATAAGTACATGCCCACATACACAAAACACACACATAATCACACGCACACATACACACGCACACACAGAGCAGCCAGCACAACACAGGCCCTGAGACACGCACACAAAAATGCACGCACATGCACATGCACACATACACAAAGACATACACATAAGCAAATGGACACATACACACGCACACACGCACACTCGCATAGCACACAGCACAACCGAGGCCCTGAGACACACACACACAAATACAGATACAAACACACACAAGCACATCAACGCAGACATGCACACTAGCACAGCCCAGACCCTGAGACATACAACACACACACACACACAAACAGCAATGTGTTTAACTCTTACATGCCCTCTGAAATGGCTTAGCAGGCCACTCAGTTGTATGTAACCGCTACGAAGTCAATGAAAAGGAATGAAACCAGACGGCAGCCCGGCATCGACCTGGGCACCGGAAACGACAATGGCAAACTGAGCCCTGTTGACCCAGCAAAGTCCTCCTTACTAGCATCTGGGTGCTTGTGCCAAATTGGGAGAAATGTCCCACAGACTTGTCAAGCAACAGCCTGACATAGTCGTACTCACGGAATCATACCATATAGACAATGTCCCAGAAACTGCAATCACTATCCCTGAGGGTGTCCTGTCTCTCCGGCAGTACATACCCACCAGGGGTGGCGGGACAGTGGTCTACAGTAAGGAGGGAGTTGCCCTGGGAGTACTCAACGTCGACTCCGGACCCCATGAATTCTCATGGCATCAGGTCCAACATGGGCAAGGTAACCTCTTACTGATTACCACCTACCGCCCTCCTTCAGCTGATGAGTCAGTACTCCTCCATGTTGAACACCATTTGGACGAAGCACTGAGGGTGGAAAGGGCACAATATGTACTCTGGGTGGGGGACTTCAATGTCTATCACCAAGAGTGGCTCGGTAGCACCACTACTGACCGAGCTGGCCGAGTACTAAAGGACATAGCTGCTAGACTGGGTCTGTGGCAGGTGGTGAGGGAACCAACACGAGGGAAAAACACACTTGACCTTGTCCTCACCAAACTGCCTGTCGCAGATGCTTCTGCCGATGACTGTATTGGTAGGAGTGACCACCGCACAGTCCTTGTGTAGACGAAGTCCCGCCTTTACATTGAGGATATCGTGTTGTGCAGCACTATTACTGTTCTAAATGGGATAGATTTTGAATAGATCTAGCAATGCAAAACTGGGCATCCATGAGGCGCTGTGGGCCATCAGCCGCAGCAGAATTGCACTCAACCACAATCTGTAACCTCATGGCCCGGCACATTCCTCACTTTACCATTGCCATCAAGCCAGGAGACCTATCCTGGTTCAATGCAGAGTGCAGGAGGGCATGCCAGGAGCAGCACCAGGCATGCCTCAAAATGAGGTGTCAACCTGGTGAAGCTACAACACAGGACTATCTGCGTGCCAAACTGCACAAGCAGCATGCAATAGGCAGATCTAAGCTAACCCATAACCAACGGATCAGATCTAAGTTCTGCAGTCCTGCCACATCCAGTCGTGAATGGTGGTGGACAATTAAACAAGTAACTGAAGGAGGTGGCTCCACAAATATCCCCATCCTCAATGATGGTGGAGCCCAGCACATCAGTGCAAAAGATAAGGCAGAAGCATTTGCAACAAGCTTCAGTCAGAAGTGCCGAGTTGATGATCCATCTCGGTCCCGTCCTGATGTCCCAAACAATACAGATGCCAGACTTCAGCCAATTCGATTCACTCCACGTAATATCAAGAAAAGACTGAAGGCACTGGATACTGCAAAGTCTATGAGTTTTGACAATGTTCCGGCAATAGTACTGAAGACCTGTGCTCCAGAACTTGCCATGCCTCTCGCCAAGCTGTTCCAGTACAGCTAAAACACAGGCATCTACCCGGCAATTGCCCAGGTATTTCCGATACACAAAAAGCAGGACAAGTCCAACCCGGCCAATTACCGCCCCATCAGTCTACTCTCCGTCATCAGTAAAGTGATGGAAGGTGTCTTCAACAGTGCCATCAAACAGCACTTGCTTAGCCATAACCTGCTCAGTGACGCTCAGTTTGGATTCCGCCAGGGCCACACGGCCCATGACCTCATTACAGCCTTGGTTCAAACATGGACAAAAGAGCTGAATTCAAGAGGTGAGGTGAATGTCACGGCCCTTGACATCAAGGCAGCATTTGACCAAGTGTGGCATCAAGGAGCCCGAGCAAAATTGGAGTCAATAGGAATCGGGGAAAACTCTCTTCTGGTTGGAGTCATACCTAGCGCAAAGGAAGATGACTGTGGTTGCTGAAGGTCAATCATCTGTGCTCCAGGACATCAATGCAAGAGTTTTTCAGGGTAGTGTCCTCGGCCAAACCATTTTCAGCTGCTTCATCAATGACCTTCCTTCAATCATAAGTTCAGAAGTGGGGATGTTAGCTTATGACTGCACAATGTTCAGCACCAGTCACTACTCCTCAAATACTGAAGCAGTCCGTGTAGAAATGCAATAAGGCCTGGACAATGTCCAGGTTTGAGCTGATAAGTGGCAAGTAACATTCGCGCCACACAAGTGCCAGGCAATGACCATCAGCAACAAGAGAGAATCTAACCATCTCCCCTTGACATTCAATGCCAATACCATAGCTGAATCACCGCTATCAACATGCTAGGGGCTGCCATTGACCAGAGACTGACCTGGAGTGGTCAGAAAATACTGTGGCTACAAGAGCAGTTCAGAGGCTAGCAATCCTGAGACAAGTAACTCACCTCCTGACTCCCCAAAGCCTGTCCACCATCTAGAAGGCACAAGTCAGGAGTGTGATGGAATACTCTCCACTTGCCTGGATGGGTGCAGCTCCAACAACACTCAAGAAGCCATACACCATCCAGAACGAAGCAGCCCGCTTAATTGGCTCACCATCCACAAATATTCACTCCCTCCACCACCGACGCACAGTGGCAGCAGTGCGTACCATCTACAAGATGCACTGCAGATGTATAAGTTATAAAATGGAATGAGGTCACCAAAAGCAAAGTTACAAGGAGGATTCTGATCTTCAAATGTTACTTTAACTGCCCTCTTACCATCAGCTGTTTCCAGTAAAATGGGGATTACATACTGCATTTCTACTTCACTGAGGCTCATTTATTGACAGCATCGATTGCAGGTGATATACTGGGTAGAGTCCAGCTGACCTCCAAAGTGAAAGGATACATCATTGTCCATGACTGAGCCCACAGGGAGACCACCCATGCTGTGTGACAGCATAAAGTTCGCTTTAGTCGATTCCTGAGTATCAGAACATTTTAAACACCCTCTTTGTTGCTGTGCCAGATATTTATTCATTTGATTTATTTTGCCTCGCTCATTGTTTTCTCACTCTCATTTGCCTCCTTCCTCCAATTATCTCTTCTTCCCAATGCCTCTGACTCTTGCTGGATTATGATTGCACGGGCATTAGCTGTACTCCAGTATCTCTCTCTAATGTTCATTTTACATGTTAGGAGAGACAGGAGGTTTTAGCAAGCTATTTGACCAACAGAGGCATCCCAGCTCAGCTTGATCCTACATTCTCTCACGTACTTTCCAGCAGGCCTGAAGAGTAAGAAGACTGGCTGATGTCTCCTCATTACAGCCTGAGGTGCTGAGGTTAGTTTTAGCCTGTCTGTCACTTCAGAGAGATTAACTAACTTAGTTTATTCAATGTTAGTTTGGTTCTGTTAATATTGCTGTCACTTCTGAGTCAGAAGAATACAAAAAAATTGTGTTGTGTTTTTGCAAGTTTGTTGGATATTTTATATATCTGATTTATCTTGGAACAATGCAGATATCACACTTGTATTAAATCACCATCTGGTTTATTTACAGTTCTCTAAATATCTCAGCTCTTACAAGATTTCGGCACAGTGGTGCAGTGGTTAGCACCGCAGCCTCACAGCTCCAGCGACCCAGGTGTACCTGCCGCGCACGGACTGCAGCGGTTCAAGAAGGCAGCAAACCAGCACCTTCTCCAGGGCAATTAGGGATGTGCCATAAATGTTGGCATAGCCAGTGACGCCCACATCCCATGAATTAATTTTTAAAAAGGCACAGGTCGTACCCAGGACCCTGAATCAAGCACACACACATACTCGGGCACACACAGACTAACCCACTCGAAAACACACACAGATCACAACTGAGCTGCACACACACACACGCGAGCGCGCATACACACACACACACACACACGAACATAGATCACACCGCAGGCACTGAACCAGTCAAATTCACACGTATACACATACTCAGACACACACGACAATCCAGGCCTGCAGGCACCCACTCACACGCAGACGCACGCATATCAGAACACAATCACTCAGACACACACAGAGATAAAAACACACACACGCAGACACACTGCACAGCCCAGGCCCTGATACAAGCACACACAGAGGCACACAGGCATGTGCAAGCACACACACACACACACACACAGAGGCATGCAGGCACACACATACACTCACGCACAGAGACAAATATGAAGACACAAAGCACAAGTTTGGCCTTCCGACGCAAAAACACAGACACACAGACACACAGACAAACAGACACACACGCTTTCTCTTTCACACACACACACACACAGGCTCTCTCTCAGACACACACAGACACGCTCTCGTTCACACACACACGTGCGCTCTCATACACAGACACAAATGCACACAGACACTCGGATACACACATATGCTCTCTCTCATACACACACGCATACACACTGTCTCTCAGACATACACACATACAAACACACGCTCTCGGTCTCTCCCACAAACGCACTCTCTCTCTCACACACACACACGCACACACACCCTCTCAGAGACACACGCACACACACACACACTCTCTCTGACACTCACACACCATCTCTCTCTCACACACACATACAAGCACACACGCTTTCTCTCCCACATACCCTCTCTCCCTCGGCCACACACACACCATTTCTCTCAGATGCAAACATTCACGGTCTTTATCTGTCACGCGCACACACACACACTCTCTTTCAGACACTCACATACACACGCTCTCACACACACTCACTCTGTCTCTCTCTCACACACACACACACTCTCTCTCACACACATAGACGCTCTATCTCTCTCACAGACACATAATCTCTCGCAGACACAAACATACTCAAGCTCTCTCACACACACACTCTCTGTCAGACACACAGACACACTCTCAGACACACCAACCCTCTCTCAGACAAACACACACACACACACACACGCTCTCTCTCTCTCACACACAAGCACACACTCTCTCAAATACACATGCACATATATACACACTCTCTCAGACACACATACACGTTCTCTCTCTCAGACACACACACACACGCTCTCTCAAACACAGTCCATCTCTCTTAAACACACTAACACACACGCTGTCTCTCTCACACACACTCTCTCATACACACACACTATTTCTCAGACACATACACAAACATGCACAGACGCTCTCACTGTCACACACACACTCGCAGACACGTTGTCTCACACACACACAAACGCTCTCTCTCAGACACACAATCACGATCTCACACACATATTCAGTCTCAGACAAACACACACACGCTCTATCGCACACACGCACAGACACACACACACACACTCTCTCAGAGACACACGCACGCTCTCTCTCACACACACACTAACTCTCAGGCACACACACAGGCTCTATCTCTCGCACACACACACACACACACACACACACACTCACACACACACGCTTTCTCTTGCTCACACACACATACACACATATACACACACAGGCACACACATACATACATACACACATACACACACACAGGCACACACACAGACGTGCGCTATCACACACATACACACTCACTCACACAGATGCTTGGACACACACATATACTCTCTCTCATACACACACACACACTCTCTCAGACATACACTCTCTCACACACACACTCCCTCAGACGCACACACACACACACACAGTCTCAGAGACACACTTGCATTCACACACGCTCTCTCTCTCCCTCCCACACACGCACTCTCTCTCACACACACGCACACACACTTCCTCTAAGGCACACACACACCCTCTCTGAGACACACGCACTCGCACACACATGCTCTCTCTGACACTCACACACCTTCTCTGTCACACACATATACAAACACACACGCTCTCTCTCTCACGCATACACTCTCTCCCTCAGACACACACACACCCTCTTCTCAGATGCAAACATGCATGCTCTCTATCTGTCACACGCAAACACACAAACTCTCTCTCAGACACGCATACACACACATGCTTTCCCTCTCTCTCACACATACACATGCACGCTCTCTCTCAGTGACAGACATACACACACATGCGCTGTTTCAGTGACACACAAGCTCTCTCTCTCTCTCACACACCCACATACACTAACTCTGACACGCACGCTCCCTCTCTCACATGCACAGACACAAGCCCTGTCTGTCACAAACACTCTCACACAGATGCAATCTTTCTATCTCTCTCTCTCTCACACACACGCACACACACGCTCACTCTCTCTATCACAATACACACACACACACGCTCTCTGTCTCTCACACACACCCATGCTCTCTCTCGCTCTCTCACACACATATGCTCACTCTCTCTCACTCTCTCACACACACACACTCTGTCTCTCATACACACGCATACACTCTCTCTCGCTCTCACACACACACCAAACACACGCACGCTCTCTCATACAAACACACACACACACACACACACACACATATACACACATGCTATCTCTCAGACATACCCAAACACACACGTTCTGTCTTTCACACAAACGCGCACACTGTCTCTCAGACACACTCTCTTCTCACTTTCAGGTCAGTAAACCATCATCAGAACTGGAGTGATTAGAGTTGGAACAGTTTTTAGGCCAAAACGGGAAAGGAGGGAAGACGAGGATTAGAATTAGAATTAGAACATTACAGCGCAGTACAGGCCCTTCGGCCCTCTATGTTGCGCCGACCCGTGAAACCATCTGACCTACACTATTCCATTTTCATCCATATGTCTATCCAATGACCACTTAAATGCCCTTAAAGTTGGCGAGTCTACTGCTGTTGCAGGCAGGGCGTTCCACTCCCCTACTACTCTCTGCATAAAGAAACTACCTCTGACATCTGTCCTATATCTTTCACCCCTCAACTTAAAGCTATGTCCCCTCGTGTTTGCCATCATCATCCGAGGAAAAAGACTCTCACTATCCACCCTATCTAACCCTCTGATTAGCTTGTATGTCTCTATTAAGTCACCTCTCCTCCTCCTTCTCTCTAACGAAAACAACCCCAAGACCTTCCCTCCATACCAGGCAACATCCTAGTAAATCTCCTCTGCACCCTTTCCAAAGCTTCCACATCCTTCCTATAATGCGGTGACCAGAACTGCACGCAATACTCAAGGTGCGGCCTCACCAGAGTTTTGGACAGCTGCATCATGACCTCGTGGCTCCGAAACTCGATCCCCCTACTAATAAAAGCTAACACACCATATGCCTTCTTAACAGCCCTATTAACCTGGGTAGCAACTTCCAGGGATTTATGTACCTGGACACCAAAATCTCTCTGCTCATCTACACTACCAAGAATCTTCCCATTAGCCCAGTACTCTGCATTGCTGTTACTCCTTCCAAAGTGAATCACCTCACACTTCTCCGCATTGAACTCCATTTGCCATCTCTCAGCCCAGCTCTGCAGCCTATCTATGTCCCTCTGTACCCTTAAACACATTTCGACACTATCCACAACTCCACCGACCTTCGTGTCATCCGCAAATGTACTAACCCACCCTTCTACACCCTCATCCAGGTCATTTATAAAAATGACAAACAGCAGTGGCCCCAAAACAGAACCTTCGGTACACCACGAGTAACTAAACTCCAGGATGAACATTTGCCATCAACCACCACCCTCTGCCGTCTTTCAGCCAGCCAATTTCTGATCCAAAGCTCTAAATCACCTTCAACCCCATACTTCCGTATTTTCTGCAATAGCCTACCGTGGGGAACCTTATCAAACGCCTGACTGAAATCCATATACACCACATCCACGGTTTTACCCTCATCCACCTGTTTGGTCACCTTCTCGAAAAACTCAATAAGATTTGTGAGGCACGACCTACCTTTCACAAAACTGTGCTGACTATCGCAAATGAACTTATTCTTTTCAAGATGATTGTGATCAAAATTCAGTTCGCAATTTCAATATCACCCTTTTGTTATTTAATTTCTCCTGTCTTCCACTGTGTCACAGACATTCCCATATGTTCATGCAGTTCCAATCATTTTAATGCATTACTGGATACAGGAACACATTTATAAATCTCAATAAGTCCTCAGTCAAACTGGTAACTTTGCTCCAGCCTGATGTATAATTTCTCTGTTTATTTCCCTTCCTCACAGTTAACTTGCTGACAATTGGAATCCTGTCTCGGGGAAAGTGCGATCTCTCCAAATGTGTCACTCGCTACCTGGTGGCCATGTCAGTGGCGGATCTACTGGTCATTATCCTGGACCTGATACTGAGGCACATTCCCATCGTTTATCGGGAACAGTTACAGTTCCTGTTCTCCATCCCCGTTTGTAATATCCACGCCGTCCTGCTTTACGCAGCCACAGACTGTTCTGTCTGGTTCACCGTCACTTTCACCTTTGATCGATTTGTGGCCATTTGCTGCCAGAAGCTGAAAAGTAAATATTGCAGTGAGAGAACGTCGGCTGTGGTTGTGGGAACAGTGACAGTGCTGAGCTGTTTAAAGAACACCTTCTGGTATTTCATGTTAACAGGTCGGTATTTGCAGTGGAACTTCCCATGGTTTTGTATCATAACAATTTATGTTCAGGAATCTCGTGTCTGGGGAGCAATCGAGTTCCTCCACAATATTCTAACCCCGGGGATCCCATTTGTGCTGATTCTGCTGCTCAACGTTCTCACCGTCAGACACATTTTAGTGAGCAGCAGAGGTCGCAGGAGACTCCGGGCTTACAACAGTGGGGAGAGTCGCAGAGACCCCGAGATGGAGAGTCGAAGGAAAGCCATCATTTTACTGTTAGTTGTCTCGGGGAATTTCATCCTGTTGTGGGTGATGTTATTGATGTATTCGATGTGGTGGCGGATGCTGAGTTTTGGTTATGGGTCTGTTCATCTACCTGATTTTCTGCTGGAATCAGGCTTCATGCTGCAGCTCCTGAGTTGCTGCACAAACACTGCAATTTACGCCGTGACCCAGACTCAGTTCAGAGAGCAGTTGAAGAATGCACTGCAATATCCCTTTACTACAATTGTTAAATTCATTCAATGGTGTGAAGAACTGAATCACTGGGGGGCAGGACCCCTAACCATGGAGACATAGCGTGCGGGGCCTGTCACCATGGGGACAGAGCGGCGGGGCCTGTTTCCCATGTACCAGAGAAGTGGGGGCGGGGACTTTTTCTGCGTTGAAGGTGAGTGGGAACGGGGTCTGTTTCCCTGGTGGATGGGAGTGGGGAGTGGGGCCTGTTTACAGGGTACTGGCAATAGGGGCGGAGTCTATTTAGAGGGTGACGGGGAGTAGGGGCGGGTCCTGTTTCCGTGGTGACGGGTAGTGGGGGCGGGGCCTGTTTCTGCGGTGATGGGGAGTGGGGGCAAGGCCTGTTTCCAGGGTGACGGAGTGGGGGCAAGGCCTGTTACCGGGGTGACGAAGCAGTGGGGCCCGGGTGAGTTTCGCCAGTGATGGGGAGCGGGACGGGTCCTGTTTCCCCAGTGACAGTGTGTGGGGGCGGACCTGTTTCCAGGAGATGCAAGTGGGGACGGGTCCTGTTTCCAGGTGCCGGAGTACTGGGGGCGGGGCCTGTTACCCCAGTGACAGAGGAGTGGGGACGAGGTCTGATTCCAGATCACGCGTGTGGGAGCGGGGTCTGTTTCGAGGCTGACGGAGGTATGGGGCGGGGCCCGTTTCTCAGGTGACAGAGAAGTGGGAGCGGGGTCTGTTCCCAGGGGAACATGGACCGGGCCGTGGGAGCGGGGTCTGATTCCAGGGCTAAAGGGAATGGGGCCGTGGCCTGTATCCAGGGTGATGGAGTGTGGGGGCGGGGTCATTTTCTCCGAAAACTGAGTTATGGGAGCGGGGACTGTTCCCACGGTGACGGGGGAATGGGGGCAGGGCCTGTTTTCAGGGTAACTGGGAATGGGGACGGGATCAGTTTCCAGAATGACTGCGAGTGGGGGCGGGGTCTGTTTCCAGGTTGACAGGGAGTGGGTGCGTGGTCTGTTTCCCGGGTCACGGAGCAGTGGGGGCGGGGCCAGTTTCCCCAGTGACGTGGAGCGGCGATCGGCCTGTTTCCCCAGTGACGGCGCGTGAGGGCGGTGCCTATTTCCAGGAGACAGCGGGGCCTGTTTCCAGGTAGCAGAGGACTGAGAGTGGGGTCTGTTTCCCCAGCTTGAGGAACAGCATCTCATCGACCGATTAGGCACACTACAGCCTGCCGGACTGAACATTGAGTTCAATAATTTCAGAGCATGACAGCCCCCCACTTTACTTTCATTTTTAGTCATTTTTAGTTATTTTTTCTTCCCTTTTTTTGCATTCCTTTTTACATTTTTTACAATCTTTTTTTGCATTTATTTCATTTCATCTTATTTTGTTCAGTTTGCTTACCCACTGTTTTTTTCAGGTTGTTTTTCTACAGGTTTGCACTTGCTGATGTTCAATATTCAGTATATTCACACCTAATCTGTACTAATGCTTTGTCTTTCAACACACCATTAACATATTGTTTGCCTTTGCTCCGTGACCTTTTGGTCAGCTATGTGGCCTGGTCCAATCTGCACCTTCTCCTTTGTTATCTCTTGCCCAACCCCCACCTCACTTGTTTATAATCTGTGACTTTTCTAATATTTGTCAGTTCCGAAGAAGGGTCACTGACCCGAAACGTTAACTCTGCTTCTCTTTCCACAGATGCTGCCAGACCTGCTGAGTGAATCCAGCATTTCTTGTTTTTGTTTCAGATTTCCAGCATCCGCAGTATTTGGCTTTTATTTTGGTAATATTACATTTGGTTCCCACATCCAAATCATGCATATATATTGTGAACGGCGGTGGCTCAAGCATTGATTCTTGCGGTACCCGTGTACATATATTCAAAATCAATTATCTAATTATCTGTAAGTGTATACAACGTGTTTTATTTATCAATCCCAATGCAACAATTAAGTACAATTTTTCACCCTGTGTATTATTTAACGAGATCAATGTAACAAATAAATATAACCTGATTCCCCCGCCTATTGGTTATCATGTCCAATTTAACAATTAACTCAAGCATTATTTCTCTCAGTATTTGTTGCCAAGCCCAATTTAACATTGATCTTTAAACTTCATACCCTGTGCATAAAGTGACATTTCAAATATAGCAATGAATTATCGCATTATACTGTAACAATGAACAATGACATGTTAACCAGTATATTAAATATCGACCCCAATATAACAATAAACTGTAACTTTATTGCTGTGTCGTTTATCGTGTCCAGTTCATCAAGTAATTCTAACTTTATTTCCCCGTGTAATTTGAGCAGGTCTACTTCAACGCCAGGAGCATCCGGAATAAGGTGGGAGAGCTTACAGCATGGGTTGGTACCTGGGATATCGATGTAGTGGCCATTTCGAAGACCTGGGTAGAACAGGGGCAGGAATGGATGTTGAAGGTTCCGGGATTTTGATGTTTCAGTAAGAACAGAGAAGATGGTTAAAGGGGGGGGGGGGCGGGGGGGGCGGGGGGGGGGCGGTGGTGTGGCATTGTTAATCAAGGAGAGTATTACAGCGACAGAAAGGACGTTTGAGGACTCGTCTACTGAGGTAGTCTGGGCCGAGGTTAGAAACAGGAGAGGTGAGGTCACCCTGTTGGGAGTCTTTTATAGACCTCCAAATAGTTCCAGAGATGTAGAGGAAAGGATAGCGAAGATGATTCTCGACAGGGGCGAGAGTAACAGGGTAATTGTTAGGGGGGACTTTAACTTTCCAAATATCGACTGGAAATACTATAGTTCGAGTACTTTAGATGGGTCAGTTTTTGTCCAGTGTGTGCAGGAGGGTTTTCTGACACAGTCTGTAGACAGGCCAAGCAGGGGCGATGCCACATTGGATTTGGTACTGGGTAATGAACCCGGCCAGGTGTTAGATTTAGATGTAGGTGAGCACTTTGGTGATCAGGGAAAACCCTAAGGCTTTCTATAGGTATATCAGGAATAAAAGAATGACGAGAGTTAGATTAGGGCCAAACAAGGATAGTAGTGGGAAGTTGTGTGTGGAATCAGAGGAGATAGCGGAAGTGTTCAATGAATATTTTGCGTCAGTGTTCACAGCAGAGAAAGAAAATGTTGTAGAGGAGAATACTGAGATTCAGGCTACTAGGCTAGATGGGATTGAGGTTCACAAGGAGGCGGTGTTGTCAATTATGGAAAGTGTGAAAATAGATAAGTCCCCTGGGCCGGATGGGATTTCCCCCAGGATTCGCTGGGAAGCTAAGGAGGATATTGCAGAGCCTTTGTCCTTGATCTTTATGTCGTCATTGTCGACAGGAATAGTGCTGGAAGACTGGAGGATAGCAAATGTTGTCCCCTTGTTCAAGAAGGGGAGTAGAGACAGCCCTGGTAATCATAGACCTGTGAACCTTACTTCAGTTGTGCGTAAAATGTTGGAAAAGGTTATAAGAGACAGGATTTATAATCATCTTGAAAAGAATACGTTCATTAGCGATAGTCAGCACGGTTTTGTGATGGGTAGGTCGTGCCTCACAAACCATATTGAGTTTATCGAGAAGCTAACCAAACAGGTGGATGAGGGTAAATCAATGGATGTGGTGTATATGGATTTCAGTAAGGCGTTTGATAAGGTTCCCCACGGTAGGCTATTGCAAAAAATACGGAAGTATGGGGTTGAAGGTGATTTAGAGCTTTGGATCAGTAATTGGCTAGCTGAAAGAAGACAGAGGGTGGTGGTTGATGGCAAATGTTCATCCTGGTGTTTAGTTACTAGTGGTGTACCGTTTTGGGGCCACTGCTTTTTGTCATTTATATAAATAACCTGGAAGAGGGTGTGGAAGGGTGGGTTAGTAGATTTGCGGATGACACGAAGGTCGGTGGAGTTGTGGATAGTGACGAAGGATGTTGTAGGGTACAGAGGGACATAGATAGGCTTCAGAGCTGGGCTGAGAGATGGCAAATGGAGTTTAATGCGGAAAAGTGCGAGGTGATTCTCTTTGGAAGGAGTAACAGGAATGCAGAGGACTTGGCTAATGGGAAGATTCTTGGTCGTGTAGATGAGCAGAGAGATCTTGATGTCCAGGTGCATAAATCACTGAAGGTTGCTCCCCAGGTTAATAGGGCTGTTAAGAAGGCATATGGTGTGTTAGCTTTTATTAGTAGGGGGATCGAGTTTAGGAGCCACGAGGTCATGCTGCAGCTGTACAAAACTCTGGGAAGACCGCACCTGGAGTATTGCGTGCAGTTCTGGTCACCGCATTATAGGAATGATGTGGAAGCTATTGAAAGGGTGCAGAGGAGATTTACTAGGATGTTGCCTGGTATGGAGGGAAGGTCTTACGAGGAAAGGCTGAGGGACTTGAGGTTGTTTTCGTTGGAGAGAAGGAGGAGGAGAGGTGACTTAATATAAGATAATCAGAGGGTTAGATAGTGTGGATAGTGAGAGTCTTTTTCTTCGGATGGTGATGGCAAACACGAGGGGACATAGCTTTAAGTTGAGTGGTGATAGATATAGGACAGATGTCAGAGGTAGTTTCTTCACGCAGAGAGTAGTAGGGGCGTGGAACGCCCTGCCTGCAGCAGCAGTGGTCTCGCCAACTTTAGGGGCATTTAAGTGGTCATTGGATAGACATATGGATGAAAATGGAATAGTGTAGGTCAGATGGTTTCACAGGTCGGCGCAACATCGAGGGCCGAAGGGCCTGTACTGCGCTGTAATGTTCTAATTCTAATTCTAACTTGAGAATTGGCTTTAGTTTTATACTGCTCCATATTATTAATCATGTCCAATTTAACAATTATCTGTAAATTACTACACTGCACTTTGATTACTCAGCCCAATTTAACCATTAACTTTAAGTTTACATACAGCATAAATGTTAACATGACTAATTGAACAATTAGCTGTCACTATGTAAGCTGCGTAACAGTTATCAAACAAAACATGTGAAGTAATTGCAATTCCATGCACTAATGTGTAATACTTATCAGATATCTTGAATAATTAACTGTGCCTTTATTACTTTGTGTATTCGCTATCATGTTCAGTTGAGCAGTTAACTAATTTTATTCACTAGTGTAATACTTGTAATAACAATGCAACAAATAACTGTAATTAATTACTGTTTGTTGCTTACCTGTCCACATTAAGCAGCTGAATGTCAGTAGGTTATCCTGCACATTGTTCTCGAGTTCAATGTGACAATTCACTGTAACATTGTCACCTGTGTATTATTTTGCAATGTCAATATATAAACTAAATGCCACATTTAATGCAGTGCATTAATCATCAAGTCCCATATAACGATTAGGTATAGAATCATAGCCCTATGTATTGGTAATCACGTCCAATTTAAGAATTAACTGTAAATTTACAGCCTGTGTGTTATCTATCATGCCCAATTTAACAAATCGCCCTCAACATTGTTCCTTCATGTATTGGATATCACGCCAAATTTTACAATTAATTCAAACATTATTCTCCTCCAATTTTTATTTTTATGAGGCCCAGTTTAACAATTGGCTTTAGTTTTATATCACTGTGTACCCGGTATCATGCCCAGTTTAAGAATTAAGTGTAGCTTTGCAACCTGTTCACTTGCTGATTCGAACAACATACCAGTTAAATATAGAACCATAAACAATGTATTAATCATCAACCCCAATAATAATGATTAACTGCAACTTTATTGTTCAGTATATCAATCATCAGGTCTAATTCTCAACAGTTTAATAAGTTTATTCCGCTGTGTATTGATTTCATGCCCTATTCAACAATTAGGTGTGACTTTGTTTTCCTTAGTGATGATTACCAAAACTGAGTTTAACAAGCAACTGTAACTTTATAAAAGTTAATTCGTTATCATGTCCAGTTTAACAATTACCCACAAATTTATTCCGGTGTTCATTTTTATCAAATTCAATATAACCATTTACGAACTTTATACCATGCCTATGAAGCATTATTAGACACAATTTAGCAATTAACTGTAACATTATTCCCCTGTGCATTGCTATCAAGCCCAATAGAGAAAATAACTAAAATTTACACTCTGTGCATTAGTTATCAAGCCCAATGTAAGTATCAGATGAAACATTTTCCCATGGGTAATAATTATCGTGTGGAACTTAACAAGTGGCTGTAGCTTATTCCTCTGTGTATTAGTGATTATTTCCAATTTAACAGTTAAGTGCAGCTTTATAGTTGTGTGCATTGGTTGTCAGGGCCAATTTGACAAATAATCAGAACTTTATACCAATGTGCATTATTGTTTATGATCATGGTAATAACTAATTGTAACATTATATTATCGTTTACTCCCTCCCTAACAGTACTATGTGCACATCTGCACCATATAGACTGCAGCTGTTCAAGAAGGCTTCTAACCAGGGGAATTAGGAATGCTGAATAAATCCTGTACCACGGCGTGATGGTCAGTTTTCTCATCCACCCTTCAGACTTTGCCCTCAGTCACATGGGCAGCAAGAACCTCGCGGCTGTTGGATAATGTCAAAGGTCGAGGTTCATCCAGCACTTCACCTGAGGTCCCTTTATCTGCCTGGCTCATTGTCACACTCTCCAGTCCCTGATGAATAAACAAACGTGTACTCCTTTGTAACCTGAAGGATGTGACTGTCTCCTGCACCAACGTGTCCAGCTAACTCTCTCCCTTCCCAATGCCCCACAATGTTTGCACTTCGGACTCCAGCTCCACAACTTGGAGCCGAAGTTACACGAAATGCAAACTTATACTGCAAATGTTTTTGTCTGGGTTCTCAATTTCTGCACAAATACACACATGCTGCGGTTGTGGAACATCACCTTCCCTGCTATCCTTATACATCTTTATTGTATTTGTTTACTGAATTAGTCTCTGTAGTTAATCAATGTAGCGTACAGATTTGGTAGACTTTTAGCTCATGTAATATCATAAAGTAAAGTGAAGTGTGTAATGTGTATATATGTTTTAAAATCAAAGAAAATGTATGTTGACCAATTATTTGTGTTTTAAGTTATAGGTAAATTAAGTTAAATATTTATCTCCAACTCGAACCACTACAAGCATTGGAGACAAAGAAGCAGCAATCCCCTCTGCAGTGAATTCCCACGTCCCAAATTCCAAACTTTTACACTCGGTTTACAATGCACTACATTTCGGACCACTCTGTGTTGAACACTCTAGTCCACAGCTGGAATATTGTGCACAGTTTTCGTCACCACCCTACAGCAAGGGTATGATCACACTGGAAAGGGTACTGGCGAGATTCACGAGGCTGTTACCAGGACTGGAACATTTTAGCTGTGATGAAGGACTGGATATTATGACATTGTTCTGTTTGGAACAGAGGAGGTTGATGGGAGAGTTTACTGAGGTGTACAACATTATGAGGGATGAGATATAATGGTTAGGAAGGACTTATTTCCATTAGCAGATAATAACCAATTTAACGTAGTGGGTGGAAGCATTAGTGGGAAGTTGAGCCGTATTACTTTTCACCCAGAGAATGGTGGGAGTTGAGAACTGATGCCTGAAAGCATGCAATCTTCATTGATTTTATAAAGTACTTGAATAGGCAATTGAGATAGTGTAACCTACGTACTCAGAGCTGGAAAGTAGGGTTGGGCTAAACATATTTTTCCCAGCTTATACTGACAAGACGGGCCTCCTTCTGTGCTGTAAATCTGAATGATTATATATTTGTTTGCTGCTAGTTTGGTGAACTGTATTACTTGAGGAGCTGCACTATTCTGAGGCATTCTGTTAGTTTATGCTACTTGCTTGAGGTACGGCATTAACTGGAAGTGATGCATTAGCTGGAGGTGCTGTACTCATTTGAATTGCTTTATTAGTGTGAGGGGACCTATTATTCTGAGTTACTGTATTACTTTGAGATGCAATGCCAGTTAGATGGGCTGGATCGGTTGGAGGGCCAGTATCAGTCTCACAGGTTGCATCATCTGGAGGGGTTGTGTCAGTTAAAGCGAATCTATCCATTGGATAGCCTGTGGCGGTTGGGGGTGGGTGTTGGGGGTGTATCGAATGGACAGGCTGCATTAGTTGGAGGGCGGCATCGATTGGATAGGCTGTCTTCGTTGAAGGGGCTGTATCAGCTGAAGGGGCTTTATTGTTTGGAAGGTCTGTATCAGTTTGAAGGACTGAACTGGTTGGCAGTGCTGCATCGGCTTAAGGGGCTGCATTGGTTGGCACTATTGTGTCAGTTCGAGGGATTTGGTCAGTTGGAGGGACTGTAACAGTCTGAGGGTCAGTCTCGATCCAAGGGTCTATTGATAGAAGAGGTTATATCGTTTGGAACGTCTGTATCAGTTGGAGGTGCTGAATTGGTTTGAGGGGCTGTATTGGTTGGAAGGAATACATCGGATTGAGGTGGTGTGTCTGTTGGAGGAGCTGTAGCAGCTGGAGAGCCATTTTGGTTGAAGGCTTGGTTTTGAATGAAGGTGTAGTATTGGTTCGAGAGTCCATATTGGTTGGAGGGTCTATGTCAGTTGGAGAGGCTGTATACATTGGAGGGCCTGCCTAGGTTACAGGCTATTCATAGTGGGGGGGAGGGGGCATATGTTTGAAGGGCTCTATCATCTGAAGAGACTGTATTGGTTGAATGGGTTGGTATCGATTGGCGGGGCTGCATCAGTTTGAGGGCCTATATCTGTTTAAGGGGCTGTACTGAGTGTTGAAATGAAGTGAGTCGAGGATACTGAAATACTAATGGTGCATTTATATGGCGCCTTTAACCTTGTGAAAGATCCCAGGTAGTTTCATAGATGTATAATTTGACAGTAATTAACCTGCAGCCGGAGAGGGAAATATTCAGAGGAGCGACCATCGGCTCAGTCAAAAATAAGAGGAATATGGATTGACTGAAAGGAGGCGAAGGGTGGAAGGTGCAGGTAATTAAGGACTGACGTCTGGATCATGGAGCCTGGATAGATGAATGCATGGTTGATAGGTTTGGGGTAAATGAAGAAATGCACAAGCGGCCTCAGAGCTTTTTACAGGAAGATTGGACTGTGGGAGAAGGATTGTACATCTGGAACAGATTACATATCTAGGGTTGGATAACGGTTTGAGTGATTTAACGACGAGGATGGACAACGTAGGTACAGTGGGGTGGATCGTGAGAGGAGGGTAGAGAGGTAAATCTGGTGTGTGCATACATGCAACAGCTGTGGGTAGCAGAGCCAATATGAGCAGGAGGGTATAGGCTAAGATGATCCTTGCGAATGAACAACGGCTACGAAGCATAGAAGATCTTTGTAAGAATGGCAACAAGGAAGGGGAGCCCACCAAGAGGTATGTGTATGAAGAGACGACGGACTGGAGGAGAGACTGCAGCATTTGGAGTGGGCAGATGCATAATTGACCGTTTCAATGCCTGATGGACTGAGTGATGTTAAAGAGACAGAAGTAGTGGTGTTTGTTGTTGGAGAGGATATGATGTCAGAAGCTCAGATCAAGTGTGAATAGGGGCCAGATGTCATGAGACGTCATGTACATGCGTGAAAAAGGCAGCCAGGGAAGGTGATGGAATGGGTGAGAAGGGTGTAATGTTTGTTGTGTGAATAAACTTGCAGGCTTCGCTCTTCACGATTAATTGCAGTAAATTGCAGTTCATGTAAAACGGATTGCTGCAGTCTGATAACACAGAGGCAGTGGAGGGTCTAGAGAGATGATGGAGAACTGGAGCTGGGTGTTGTCATCGCAGGCACTGAAGCCGACTCCATGTATGCTGATAATTTCACCAATGGAGAGCATTTAGATGATGAACAGATGGAGAGGAGGGAGCAAGAGGGAAAGTTCAGGAGCTGCAGCGTTAATGGTGTTGTTGGAAGAGGAGCCATTGCTGGAAATGCTCTGGTTGCAATTCAATAAGAATGGAAGCTAACGAGGGCAGATCCGCCAAAAGCGGTCATTTTCTGAAGTATGGAGAAATTACTGATGGGTATACTGCACGTTTGGAGGAGATGTTGAATATGTAGAGGGGTGAGAACATGGAGGGAATTTAAACCAATGATAATAATTTGAAACAGATTGAGCAGGGATAAAGGGAGCGATGTGGGTCAATGAGGGTAAGGTTTATGGGTTAGCAGGGGTCGGTGAGAGCTTGACATGAACAGCAGTGATCTGGATGAGCTTACATTGATGGAATGTGGAGTTTGGGTGATCATCCAGGAGTGAACTGGGGAAATGAGGTCAGGAGGTGACGCAGTTCCAAGTTGTTGGAGATATTAATCAATGCAGAGCAAATGGGTGGCACAGTGGTGCAGTGGTTAGCACTGCAACCTCACAGCTCAAGAGTCCCGGGTTCCATTGTGGGTGCTGCCTGTGCGGAGTTTGCATGGTTTCCCTGTGTCTGCGTGGGTTTTCACCGGGTGATCCGTTTTCTTCCCACAGCCGAAAGACTTGAAGGTGATAGGTAAATTGACCGTTGTAAATTGCCCTTCGTGCAGGTCGATGGTACGGAATATGGGATTACTGCAGGGTTAATACAAATGGGTGGTTGTGGTGCGTCACAGACTCGGTGGGCCGAAGGGCCTGTTTCAGTGCTGTATCTCAAAATATAAAAAATAAATAGGTAAACAACTGTAATAATATCGAGGAGAGAGAAACTTCAATGGGACACGTTCAGTGTTTGTGCAATAATATTACCCATAGCAATTCCTAGGCTGCCATCCGGAAAGTGGTCCTTAACTGGCCCTGTATCAGAGACTTAAAGTTTATATTTTAACATGGAAACGGCAGGGGCAGAGTGAAACAGGCTGCCTTGTGGCACTGGATTCATTTCACACGGCAGAGAAATCGCTAACATGTATAACTATCAGTCGGAGTAAACATGGTTAATGCAAATATATGAAAGCTATAAATGAAGCAGTTCATTATTGTCTGATCAGTCCGGTATGAGAAGATTTAAGTCCGGTATGAAATCGATGACATGTATAACCTTATCAGTGGGAGTATACATGGTTAACGTATATATATAAAAAACTATAAATTAAGCCATTCATTATTATTTTATCAGTCCGGTATGAGAAGATCTCATTCCGGTATGAAATCTGTTCCATGAAAAACTGTATCAGTAGGAGTAAACATAGTGCATATAAATATAAAAAACGATGAATTAAGCCACTCATTATTGTCTGATCAGTCCGGTACGAAAAGATTTCAGATGGGTATGAAATCGGTAACATCTTTAACTGTATCAGTAGAAGTAAAAATGGTTAATGCAAATATATAAAAACTATAAATTAAGCCATTCATTATTATTTGATCAGTCCGGTATGAGAAGATTTCAGTCCGGTATGAAATCGGGAACATGTATAACTGTATCAGTAGGAGTAAACATGGTTAATGCAAATATATGAAAACTATAAATGAAGCCATTCATTACTGTCTGATCAGTCCGTTATGAGAAGATTTCATTCCGGTATGAAATCTGTTCAGTGAAAAACTGTATGAGTAGGGGTAAACGTTGTTATTGTAAATATATAAAAACTATAAATAAAGCCACTCATTATGGTCTGAACAGTCCAGTATGAGAAGGCTTCAGACGGGTATGAAATTGGTAACATGTATAACTGTATCAGTGGGAGTGAACATGGTTAATGAAAATATATAAAAACTATAAGTGAAGCCACTCATTATTGTCTGATCAGTCCGGTACGAGAAGATTTCAGTCCGATATGAAATCGGTAACATATATAACGGTATCAGAAGGAGTAAACATGGATAATGTAAATGTATAAAAACTATAAGTGAAGTCACTCATTATTGTCTGATCAGTCCGTTATGAGAAGATTTCATTCCGGTATGAAATCGGTAACATATATAACTGTATCAGTAGGAGTGAACATGGTTAATGAAAATATATAAAAACTATAAGTGAAGTCACTCATTATTGTCTGATCAGTCCGTTATGAGAAGATTTCATTCCGGTATGAAATCGGTAACATATATAACTGTATCAGTAGGAGTGAACATGGTTAATGAAAATATATAAAAACTATAAGTGAAGTCACTCATTATTGTCTGATCAGTCCGGTATGAGAAGATTTCATTCCGGTATGAGATCGGAAACAAGTATAACTGTATCAGTAGGAGTGTAGAAGGAAAAAATTGTGGCCGATGCAGCTAAATAAATATATATATATATATATATATATATATATATATATATATATATAAGATGAAAGTATAGCCACATATTGTGACAAAATTGATTATTTACCCAAGGCATTGTGGGACATGTTAGTTAGCTTGCAGCCTTGAGCATGGTACTGCTTAGCACTGGTAATTAGCCTGACCAAGGAGGGCCCCTCATATCAGTGTATAAGACAGCTGCTTTGTGTAACTGCAGACTGCACGAAGCAATCAGGAATGCAAGCTTGATAAAGGTAAAAAAGATTCATTCTGAAGACTCAAGGATAGTTGATAAGGGGGTCTGGGAAACATCACAAGATGATCAGGGGGCTTGCTATGAGCTGACCACGTAGCCACATGATGTCTAATGTGTCATCTAATTGGTAATATATGGAATGTATGTAATCAATAACCGTTATGATTGGATCATGTCCAGCCAGGATGGGCTGAGTAACTGTTTGAAAAATGTATAAGTATGGATGAGTTTCATTTGTTCGGTGGAGAGGCATCTGGACAGCCCGGTGACCTGCTCCCCACTGGCGTAATAAACTGTTTGACATTGGAGCAGACCTGAGTGTCGAGTGATAATTCTAGATTCATTCCGGTAACAATTGGCGTAGTCGGCAGGTTCAGGTGTAAGTCGGCTCTTCTGTAACCCCGAAGGGGCCAATGGGGAGTTGGCTGGAGCCTGATCCCGAACTTGAGAACAGGATCCGGCGGTCGCTTGATGCAATCGGGAATACCGAGTGAGTATCTTTCAAGCTTATCGCGGGGCCGGGTGGTGTTTCGCGACCGACGAATGCCAGGTTTGTGAACAGGATCTGAACAATGGTCAAACGGTGAAAGGTAGTTCGTTAAGAGACGTAGGCACTGTCAAGGAGGGTTTGGAATATATGTATGCGTATATATATAATAAGCTTGTTGTATTAAATACGGACAGACTTGTGACCCGACATTTAGCCAGGAGGCGTTCTACTACAAGTTCTACTACAAGTTAAAAGCGGACCTCTGAGAGTAGATTCTGACGGTTCTAATCCTACCCAAGTGTGGTCAGTGAAAAGATAGAGCTCGAGTGGGGACCGGAGGGGTCCATTACCTGCCAACTGGCAGAGAAACAAAAAGGAAAAAAAAGCATTCACTAAGTTTATGGCAGAGTGACACAAAAGACTATGTTTTAGAGTAAAAACAAGTTACTGTGTCTTTGATTCGAATGTGTGATTGTTGGAAGCGTCCACGAATGAATTGAATGTCTGGGATGTACAGCTTGTGTTCTGTAGAACTGACTGTCGTTAACTTTTTGTTGTCTGGCTTTACTGTTGAAAGCATGAGTCTATTAAGTTGTTTGGAATTGAATGAGTGTGAAAAGTGATTGTTGAGTGTGTTCATTTCGATTTAAGATTGTGCACCCAGGAATGGGATATAAAATTGAATTATATTTTAAGTTAAAGTTTTATTATTTGAAAAGTTGGTTTTGCAACTGTGAAAAGGCAATGAACAATTTTCTAAGAGATAAGCTCCAGCCTTGAAGGTCTGAAGATGTTTGGCAGAAATCCAATTTGAAGTTTACAACTCCTGCTTTAATTGGAGTTCCATTTTAAAATCTGTTCTAGTTTTTTGGAGTTTAAATTAAAGACAGGGCGGCACGGTGGCGCAGTGGTTAGCACCGCAGCCTCACAGCTCCAGCGACCCGGGTTCAATTCCGGGTACTGCCTGTGTGGAGTTTGCAAGTTCTCCCTGTGTCTGCGTGGGTTTCCTCCCACATGCCAAAGACTTGCAGGTTGATAGGTAAATTGGCCATTAGAAATTGCCCCTAGTATAGGTAGGTGGCAGGGAAATATATAGGGATAGGTGGGGATGTGATAGGAATATGGGATTAGTGTAAACGGGTGGTTGATGGTCGGCACAGACTCGGTGGGCCGAAGGGCCTGTTTCAGTGCTGTATCTCTAAAACTAAAAAAACATGTTTTATTGACTGTTTTAGGTAGCAAATATCAGGAATTGGATATTGGTTTTAAGGAAGAGAAGGATAAGCAAAGGCGATAATGGGAAAGATTAAAGTTTGTGTCAGGAGCTGGTGTTTTGTTGTAAGAATGTTAAATAACTTTTTCTTTCGTTTTTGGTTTTATTACAGTCATTTGAAAAGGCACCCGAAGAACAAGAAAAAATGACGTAACTTATCTATCTTTAAAAAAAGCACGTGCTATTCTGTTCTGTGTGTAGTAATTAAGTATTATAAGTTAATAAGTTTGAATCAAATTAATACTGTTAAGGTTAATAGACCTGTTCAGTTGAAAAAAAAACTGGAAATGTCATTTGCAACCACAATGAACTTTCAAGTTTAGCTTGTCGAGTTTTGGGGGAGTCATAAGTTCCGGACATAGGACTCACTCATATAACATCGGCAGTTTTGATTTTTGAATATTTATTGCAGTGAATTGGAATTTGGAATCATCTTTGTTAGAAAAAAAAATCCTTGGATTAGAAAACTCTTACAAAAGATGCCAAAAGTTTGGAAACAATTGGAGTTTAATCTAAAATGCTGTCTTTCCTGATGGAGATGGTTTCCTTTGAAGTTGATAATGTTACTAAAGATTTTGTTGTTTGAAAATCCTAAGGATACCAAAAAAACATTCAAAATGGAGTTTAGTTCTTTTCCATTAAAAAAAGGGTTATGTAAAGCGACGCAGTGGAGAATGCTTTGCTCCGCCCATTTGGATACAAGCAAAAAATTAACCTTGCTGCAACTATCTTTATCAATGAGACAAAGTGCTTGAGAAGGAGAATTAGTTGCAAGCACTTCTGTGTTCACTAAAAAAAAATGCAATATCACCAAGTCTGGGCATAAGAAATTGGAATCGATAAACAAAATTAAATTGATATGAGTGGTGATTTAAAGCATTCAAAGGGAAATGTACTGTTAATTAAATTTGGAATAATATGAGATGTCGAAAATCCAGTTTAATTTGGCAAGTTATTTAAGGAATTAAAATGTCATCTAAGGTAAAAAAATATATATATATAGTAATGCCTGGAATCAAATGGAAATGTTTGATTTCTGTTTTAAGGAATTATGAATATTGATTGTAAAGGTTCTCCAGGGCTCAAAATGAAAAAGAATTATAATTAATAGGAATTGGACATTAGATCTAGCTGATGCAACAGCTAATAAAGGAATTCTGGGTATAAACAAATGGTGAAATTAGAATTCAAACAGTCAAAATAATATCGTGTGAAATTTCCAAGAAGTCTAGAATTTTCCAGTGAAAGTCAGGAAAGTGTAGATAAGACTGGCAATTGTTAGTTTCTATTGGAGATATGAGTTTTTAGGAGAGCTACATTTGAAAGTTTGGCCATTTTTGATCTTTTGATAAGATCACCTGACGAACGGGTCTCAAACATGTTTACTGACTTGAGAAACAGCATGGCATGAAATGTTTAATGCAGCCAGTGCAGTCAGACAACTCACATGGAGAAAATGACTTTATAATAATCAGGATAAATTAAAAACCATAATAATGACAGGAAGGGCAATGAGGTTGCCAGGGGATGTCGTAGCAGGTAGTGAGGAAATAGGACCAGCAAGAGAAAGGGGTAAAATATTTTTGAAGGAGTTGTGCAGACAACTGCACAAGGTGAGGCAGGAGGTTCTATAGAAACATGAAAGAACAGACAAAGGTGCCTGTTGTGGGAGACAAAGTAATGGTAAAGGGAAGGGCCGATGGAAACATTGGTCCCAACTGAAGGTATCTAAAGACACCAGCAAATGATAGACTCCGAAATAAACACCACCTGGTACGCAAAGAGATACCTGGAATAGAAGAGTACACTTGAGAATAAACTACTCGGCGGGCTGGGAATAATGGTTGTGTTGATAGGCATTTGGATTATTATTAGATGGGCTGCTAACTGGGCAAGGATTGTGGGGAACGAAGCCCGAGCGTGATGGGACCATAGAGATAATTTCGAAAGAGTAGAGATGATAAGAATATAAATTAACTCCTGGATTCCCCAGGACATGTTTGGTCCCCACAGGTAGACATGTATTCCTCATCGGGGGATACTCACAACATGGACAAGTACTAACACCTGGTGACCACCAGGGCAGTGTGTATAAATTACAGATATAACCACTAGTGGCGAATGGGAAATAACCGGACTGCAGTGGCTGTGGGGCCTGATGCTAATTTCCGGAGAGGAAGAACAAAGACCCGGTAATGGATGCACAACGGATTAATAAAAGGAGTATTAATATGGACTATATGAACTATGGGGCATTGCACAACATGTTGGATGGGAAGTGTATAACGGCGAGTAAACCTACTTGACTGCATGGCTGACGGTGAATCCGGGCAAAGATGCAGTATGTGTACGGTGCTCCACAGATGACCGTGCTAACTGCGTGACCAGACTGAAAGGGGGAGGGGTCGCTGAGAGCTGTGTCTTTGGAATTGTTTGTGCCCCTCCCATTGGGCAACAGATGATAAGGAAAGTTGAAAGGAACATGGATGTGTGTGGATACATCGAGCCCAGGGGAAGTGTTGTATGATAATGTTAAACATGAGATTGTGCCTGTCCTGGTCAATATCTCAGGGATGCAAATGCCAGGACATTGTATGGAACAGGCAAGAAATATGTATAGTGTATTAAGTAAGATTGTAATGCAGCAGGCTGCCGATGCAATGGGTGCCACTAGATTTAGAGGCCAGGATCAGCTTTATAGAACAAAGAGGGGGATAGTTAATGACGTTGCTACCGAATTCGATACCGGTGCCTCCATAGTAAACTCATTAGATATACAAGGCCTGAATGAAAAGATGGAACACCTTAAAGGAGTAATGAAGGGACTCTTAAAGTGAGCAGAGTAAAATCAGGAGGATCAGACCAATCTGGGAGAAGATGGCACGGAGATACAATTAGACGGAATTACGATATTAGAGGCACATGCCAGAACCGTCAACCACCTCATAGATAGAGAACGGGAAGATGCCTCAAAGCTAAGGCAGGGACAACTCGGTCACGCTTATGGCTTGTGGATGGTGGGACAGACACGATACAACCTCGATCAGATCCAAAGGGGGGAGGTGACCGATTGGATAGACAGCCCACATCTGGTTCGGCAAGCCGAGAGAAAAGGGACACTGGACAATTGTACTCCGAAAGGACCCACCAGAGTATACCCAGTGATCCCAGATTGCGAAATGGGCAAAGCTACAGGAGTGGCAATAGTCCTCATGATCCCAATAGTCACTGCAGGGACTCAGGGCCATTTCCCCATTAGCATTTGGAAAATATTGGGGTCGTACGGGGCAATACCTCCCTCCGCTACCATTTAACTGAAACCTCTGCCATACTCAGAAACAATACACGATATGAAACCTCCCTCATGGGATGCAAGCAAAGGGGGGACTTACAGTATGTCCTCACCCAGTGGGACAGGGAGAACTGGATGAATGTGGGTTCATTCGAACCGACGGTTGTGTTGTAGAGATCATACCTGTCCCAAAGCATTTTGCAAGAACAGGCTACGGAGGGAAAGGGAAATACTGCGTTACCACCACAGAAAGTTCCTACCGCTGCAATAACCTACAATGCCCTATCCCATTTTCTAATTTTTGCTTTACGCCCTTATGACCAGTCACTATGGGGCTAGCCCGAATTATCCAGGTTCGGCGTAGAAGTACCAAGATCATTAACGTCACTGATCATCTCCATGACCACCTACATGATTACAAGGAACCAGAACCAGTCCCCATCCCACACCTGGCCGAAGTACGAAGGGAATTAAGGCTCAGGGTGGGCCAATCTGTAAAACACTACCACCAACTGCAGACAAAAATCAAAAAGCTAGAGAAAGATATGGACACAGAATTGCAGGACCCGAGTTGGTAGGAGAAGATTTGGGATTGATGGATGAACGTCAATATCCACCCTTGGATTAGGATAGTTTCTCATGTGCTAGTCGGAGTACAGTTGATGCTGGCCATAACATGGGGCATGCTGGCCTGCCGATCATGCAGGCGAGATGTGCAGCGAAGGAGGGTGAAAACTAGAGCAAAAGCAAGACAGACAATGTGTCTATCCAGGGGAATAAGTCAGTTGGATCACATTAATTTGATATAATGCGACCGGAATTCCTGAAATCACGTGACTGTCCAGCACGTTTGAGGCAGGGAATACCGGGCGCGTGCAAAGGGTTAAAAAAAAACAACAGCAACAGTAAATAGTGTCGGTTGAGAAGACTAGGGTTAGTCTCCTACCGAAAGGGGGGATTGTTGTAGGGTATTCCCAAACGCAGAGGCACCTGCAGTACATATCATACTCTTTAAATATTATTTGAGTTACCAGTAACATTAGTGAACAGTGAGGAGGTTGCAAAGCACCATCGGGCTCAGTGAACTTGACCACATTCCACAGGAGCTGAGTAATCCATTCTCAAACAAAAGGTAAATTAAAATGAAAATTGTGGAATGCTGACAAAGGTGCTAGCCTGGAACGAGGTGAAAACATCATGAGTAGTCTCCTATCTATGTATGGACCGGTACCAAAGTGAAGATAACGAGGTGAAAACATCATGAGTAATCCCCTATCTGTGTATGGGCCGTTCATGCAGCCCCTCTATGCCTAGTAACCGCTTCTTTTGGCTCTAATAATCAATGTATATAATCGATAATCATTGTGATTGGACCATGTTCGGCCGGGATGGGCTGAGTAACTGTTTGAAAATGTATAAGTATGGATGATTTTCCTTTGTTCAGTGGAGAGGCATCTGGACAGCCCAGTGACCTGCTCCCCGCTGGCGTAACTAAATAAACTGTTTGACATTGGAGCAGACCTGAGTGTCGAATGATTCTTCTGGATTCATTCCCGCGAACAAGCTCATCTCAAGGCATTTCAAGGATAACTATGTAACCAAGTTTGTGAACGGTTTGGCTTAGTCTCAAACATTTGCAAAAGAAAGGGATGGAGTGTGTAGCTAGGAAATGTTTGTAGCAGAGACAGAAAGTAATGGGTACAATCTTCTCAATATTTAATTGTCATTGCAAATGTGTGAGGTGATACATTTTGGAAGGATGAATGAGGAGAGACAATACAAGTTAAATGGTACGACTATAAAGGTGATGAAATAACAGAGACACCTGGGGTGTTTGTACACAAATCTTTGAAGGTGGCAGAAAAGGTTAACTAAACAGTTAATAAATATATGGGATCGTAGCTTTTATAAATAGAGTCAAAAAATGCAAAAGCAAGGACATTATGTGAAACATATACAAAATACTAGTTCATCTGCACCTGAAGCCTTGTGTCGAATACTGGGAACCACACTTTAGGAAGGACACAAAGCCTTCGGAGAGGGTACAGAACTGTTTTACTGGAATTTATCCAGACATGAGGGGTTACAGTTATGTAACTGGGGTTGTTCTGCTGAGAGGAGAGAACTTTCAGAGCAGATTTGATTGAGGTGTTTAACATTATGAAGGGTTTAGATAAATTAAATAAAGTGAAACTGTTTCCAATGCCCAAGGGGCCGTTAACCAGAGACACAGATTTAAGGCAATCGGTTAAAGAAGCAGCCATGAGGATTTTTGTTTCTGAGTGGTTTGGATTTGGAATGCACTGTCTGATAGGCTGATGGAAACAGATTCAATGGTAGATCCCAAAAGGGAACTGGATAAATATCTGAAGCGGAGAAGAATGCAAGGATATAGTGAAAGAGCCAGGGAGTGGGACTAACTGGATTGCTCTTTGAAAGGGCCAATACTGACTTGATGGGGCAGAGGATCTCTTTCAGGGCTGTGCTATGATTCTATGATTGTTCCTGCCTGTACTTTCACAACATCTCTATCCTTCCAAAAGGCGTTTGATAAAGTACCACATAACAGCCGTGTTACGAAATTAGAAACACATGGTATTAAAGGACCAATGTCAAGTTTGTAGCTCTCTCCCCTTTCAGTCACAAGCTTCTAGGATCAGGTGCTACTGCAGGACTTGATCACAAGAATCAAGGCTGACACTGCAGTACAGTACTGAGGGAGTGTTGCACTGTCAGAGGTGCCATTTACTGAATGAAACGTGAAACGAAGGCCCCATCTGCCCTCTTTGGTGGATGTTAAAGATCCAATGGGATTATTTCGAAGCAGGGCACGGGGGCTACACACCGTGTCCTGGTCAATACTGATCCTTAAATCAACATCACGAAAACAGACCTGATCATCATCACATTGCTACTTGTGGGATCTTGCTGTGCAGTAATTCGCTGCCGCGTTTCCTACATTACAATAGTAACAAAGCGTTAAGAAGTACGCATTCATTGCAAATCGCCTGGGGACATGCAGTGGTCATGAAAGGCACTACATAAATGGAAGTATTTTCTTTTATTTCCAATGTCAGCATGTGTTAGAAATCAGGTAAGTGACAGAAAACAGAGAGTAGTGGAGAATGGCTGTTGTTCAGTCTGGAGGAAAGTCGACAGTGGGGTTTCCCAGGGTCACTGTTGGAATCAATGTTGCTGTATGTTAATGCAAAGGGCTTGTGTACAGAGGGGATAATGTCAAAGTTTTCAGATAGCAGGTAACTCAGAAATGTTAATAAACAGTGATAAGGATAGAAACAGACTTCAGGAGGACAGAGACTGACGGGTGAACTGGGCAGGAACATGGAAGATGTAATTTAACACAGTGAAGTATGAATTGAGACATTTGGGTAGGAAGTATGAGGAGAATCAATATAAGCTAAATGGGACCATTATAAAGTGGGTGCAGGATGAGCGAGACCTGGGGTGTACGCACACAGATCTTTGAAGGTATCAGGTAGTATCCTTGGTGTTGGAGAGAGAGGCACAGAGTAATACAACTCAGGTGGAAATGCTGAATTTTATACACCATTGGTTAGGTCCCACCTGGAGAGTTGTGCCCAGTTCTGATCACCACACCTTGGTAAGGATGTCATAGACTTAGTGAAGATACAGAGGTGATTTCCTAGAATGGTACCAGGGAGCTGAGAATTCAGTTAAGTGGTGAGATTGGAAAAGCTGAGATTGTTCTCTTTAGAGCGGTGAAGGGTAAGGGGAGATTTAATATAGAATTCAAAATCATGAAGGGTTTTGATAGGGTAATTAATGTGAAACTGTTTCCAGTGCCAGAAAGTTCAGTATTAAGAAGACACAGATTGAAGGTAATTAACAAAGAACCAGAGGTGAAATGAGGAGAATTTTCTTAC
Organism: Heterodontus francisci; assembly: GCF_036365525.1. NCBI lineage: Eukaryota > Metazoa > Chordata > Chondrichthyes > Heterodontiformes > Heterodontidae > Heterodontus > Heterodontus francisci. Next base: position 2,294,910 of record NW_027141156.1, on the reverse strand, counting down.
ACAGCGGGTTGTTGGGATCTGGAATGCACTGCCTGAAAATATGGTTGGTGTGTTGCCTCCCAGGTGGCAGGGTACGTGATGTCTCGGATCGTGTTTTTGGTATCCTCAAGGGGGAGGGGGAGCAGCCACACGTCGTGGTACACATTGGTAGGAAGACAGATGGGGATTTAAGGCAGAAATTCAGGGAGCTAGGGTGGAAGCTTAGAGTGAGAACAAACAGAGTTGTTATCTCTGGGTTGTTGCCCGTGCCACGTGCTAGCGAAGTGAGGAATAGGGAGAGAGAGGAGTTGAACACATGGCTTCAGGGATGGTGTAGGAGGGAGGGTTTTGGTTTCCTGGATAATTGGGGCTCTTTCTGGGGTAGGTGGGACCTCTACAAACAGGATGGTCTTCACCTGAACCAGAGGGGTACCAATATCCTGGGGGGGGAGATTTGCTAGTGCTCTTCGGGGGGGTTTAAACTAATTCAGCAGGGGGATGGGAACCTAAATTGTAGTTCCAGTGTGCAGGATGTTGAGAGTAGTGAGGTCAGGGATAAGGTTATAAGGACACAAGAGGGCACTGGCAAACAAGAGCTTGGTTTAAAATGTGTCTACTTCAACGCCAGGAGCATCCGGAATAAGGTGGGTGAGCTTGCAGCATGGTTTGGTACCTGGGATCACGATGTTGTGGCCATTTCAGAGACATGGGTAGAGCAGGGACTGGAATGGATGTTGCGGGTTCCGGGATTTAGATGTTTCACGAAGAACAGAGAAGATGGTAAAAGAGGGGGTGTGGGGGGGGGGGGGGGGGGGGTTGGGTGTGGCATTGTAAATCAAGGAAAGTATTACAGCGGCAGAAAGGACGTTTGAGGACTCGTCTACTGAGGTAGTCTGGGCCGAGGTTAGAAACAGGAGAGGAGAGGTCACCCTGTTGGGAGTTTTCTATAGACCTCCAAATAGTTCCAGAGATGTAGAGGAAAGGATAGCAAAGATGATTCTTGACAGGGGCGAGAGTAACAGGGTAGTGGTTATGGGGGACTTTAACTGTCCAAATATTGACTGGAAATACTATAGTTCGAGTACTTTAGATGGGTCTGTTTTTGTCCAGTGTGTGCAGGAGGGTTTTCTGACACAGAATGCAGACAGGCCAACCAGGGGCAATGCCACATTGGATTTAGTACTGGGTAATGAACCCGGCCAGGTGTTAGATTTAGAAGTTGGTGAGCACTTTGGTGATAGTGATCACAATTCGGTTAGGTTTACCTTAGCGATGGGCAGGGACAGGCATATACAGCAGCGCAAGAATTATAGCTGGGGGAAAGGAAATTATGATGCGATTAGGCAAGATTTAGGATGCGTAGGATGGGGAAGGAAACTGAAGGGGATGGGCACAATCGAAATGTGGAGCTTATTCAAGGAGCAGCCACTGCGTTTCCTTGATAGGTATGTACCTGTCAGGCAGGGAGGAAGTTGTCGAGCGAGGGAACCGTGGTTTACTAAAGAAGTTGAAGAGCTTGTCAAGAGGAAGAAGAAGGCTTATGTTAGGATGAGACGTGAAGGCTCAGTTAGGGCGCTTGAGAGTTACAAGCTAGCCAGGAAGGATCTCAAGGGAGAGATAAGAAGAGCAAGGAGAGGACACGAGAAGTCATCTGCGGATAGAATCAAAGAAAACCCTAAGGCTTTCGATAGGTATATCAGGAATAAAAGAATGACTAGAGATAGGTTAGGGCCAATCAAGGATAGTAGTGGGAAGTTGTGTGTGGAATCGGAAGAGATAGGGGAAGTGTTAAATGAATATTTTTCGTCAGTATTTACAGTGGAGGAAGAAAATGTTGTCGAGGAGAATACTGGGATACTGACTACTAGGCTAGATGGGATTGAGGTTCACAAGGAGGAGGTGTTAGCAATTTTGGAAAGTGTGAAAATAGATAAGTCCCTTGGGCCAGATGAGATTGATCCTTGGATTCTCTGGGAAGCCAGGGAGGAGATTGCAGAGACAAAAACAGCAGGTCTGGCAGCATCTGTGGAAAGAGATGCAGAGTTAACGTTTCGGGTCAGTGACCCTTCTTTGGAACTGACAAATATTAGAAAAGTCACAGATTATAAACAAGTGAGGTGGGGGTTCGGCAAGAGTTAACAAAGGAGAAGGTGTAGATTGGACCGGCCACATAGCTGACCAAAAGGTCACGGAGCAAAGGCAAACAATATGTTAATGGTGTGTTGAAAGACAAAGCATTATTACAGATTAGGTGTGAATATGCTGAATATTGAACATCAGCAAGTGCAAACCTGAAGAAAAACAACCTGAAAAAAACAGTGGGTAAGCAAACTGAACAAACTAAGATGAAATGAAATAAATGCAAAAAAAGATTGTAAAAAATGTAAAAAGGAATGCAAGAAAAAGGAAGAAAAAATAACTAAAAATGACTAAAAGTGAAAGTGGGGGGCTGTCATGCTCTGAAATTATTGAACTCAATGTTCAGTCCGGCAGGCTGTAGTGTGCCTAATCGGTAGATGAGATGCTGTTCCTCGAGCTTGCGTTGATGTTCACTGGAACACTGCAGCAATCCCAGGACAGAGATGTGAGCATGAGAGCAGGGGGGAGTGTTGAAATGGCAAGCAACCGGAAGCTCAGGGTCCTGCTTGCGGACTGAGCGGAGATGTTCCGCAAAGCGGTCACCCAGTCTGCGCTTGGTCTCCCCAATGTAGAGGAGACCACACTGTGAGCAGCGAATACAGTATACTACATTGAAAGAAATACAAGTAAATCGCTGCTTCACCTGAAAGGAGTGTTTGGGGCCTGGGATAGTGAGGAGAGAGGAGGTAAATGGGCAGGTATTACACCTCCTGCGATTGCAAGGGAAGGTGCCCTGGGACGTGGACGAGGTGGTGGGGGTAATGGAGGAGTGGACCAGGGTGTCACGGAGGGAACGATCCCTTCGGAATGCTGACAGGGGAAGGGTGGGGAAGATGTGACTGGTAGTGGCATCACGCTGGAGGTGGCGAAAATGGCGGAGGATGATCCTTTGGATATGGAGGCTGGTGGGATGAAAAGTGAGGACAAGGGGAACCCTGTCACGGTTCTGGGAGGGAGGGGAAGGGGTGAGGGTAGAGGTGCGGGGAATGGGTCGGACACGGTTGAGGGCCCTGTCAACCACAATGGGGGGAAATCCTCGGTTGAGGAAAAAGGAGGTCATATCAGAAGCACCGTCATGGAAGGTAGCATCATCAGAGCAGATGCGTCAGAGACGGAGAAACTGGGAGAATGGAATGGAGTCCTTACAGGAGGTAGGGTGTGAAGAAGTGTAGTCGAGGTAACTGTGGGAGTCAGTGGGCTTATAATGGCTTATAATAAACCTATCCCCAGAGATGGAGACAGAGAAGTCGAGGAAGGGAAGGGAAGTGTCAGAGATGGACCATGTAAAGGTGAGAGAAGGGTGGAAATTGGAAGCAAAGTTGATAAAGTTTTCTAGTTCGGGGCGGGAGCAGGAAACGGCACCGATACAGTCATCAATGTACCGGAAAAAGAGTTGGGGGAGGGGGCCTGAGTAGGACTGGAACAACGAATGCTCGACATATCCCACAAAAAGACAGGCATAACTAGAACCCATGCGGGCACCCATAGCGACACCTTTTACTTGAAGAAAATGCATGGAGTTGAAGGAAACGTTGTTCAATGTGAGAACAAGTTCAGCCAGGCGGAGGAGGGTGTTGGTGGATGGGGACTGGTTGGGCCTCTGTTCCAGGAAGAAGCGGAGAGCCCTCAAACCATCCTGGTGGGGGATGGAGGTGTAGAGCGATTGGACGTCCATAGTGAAGAGGAGGCGGTTGGGACCAGGAAACTGGAAATTGTCAAAATGACGTAGGGCGTCAGAAGAGTCACAGATGTAGGTGGGAAGAGACTGGACCAGCGGAGAAAAGATAGAGTCTAGATAGGAAGAAATAAGTTCAGTTGGGCAGGAGCAGGCTGACACAATGGGTCTGCCGGGACAGTCCCGTTTGTGGATTTTGGGAAGGAGGTAGAAGCGGGCTGTCCGGGGTTGCGGGACTATGAGGTTGGAAGCTGTAGAGGGAAGATCTCCAGAGGAGATGAGGTCAGTGACAGTCCTTTGGACGGTGGCTTGATGTTCGGTGGTGGGGTCATGGTCCAGAGGGAGGTAGGAAGAGGTGTCTGTGAGTTGGCGTTGAGCTTCTGCAAGGTGGAGGTCGGTATGCCATACAACAACAGCACCACCCTTGTCTGCAGGTTTGATGACCATGTCGGGGTTAGACCTAAGAGAACGGATTGCCTCAAGTTCAGAGGGGGACAGGTTAGAGTGAGTGAGGGGGGAAGAGAAATTGAGACGACCAATGTCTCGCCGACAGTTTTCAATGAAGAGATCAAGAGCGGGTAAGAGGCCAGGGTGAGACGTAAGATGAGATGAAACTGCAGAGTAGAACCTTATCTCAAACCTGTTCTACTCCACAGTTTCATCTCGTCTTATGTCTCATCCGACGCATTAACAAAAAACTTTTTTTCTTCCTTTCAGGTGTTAAGGAACGCAAGCTCCAGCAGCAGATGGGGACTAATGCCCCTCCAGATCCTCCTTCCGCTTCACTTCCCTCTGACCCCACCCCTTCTGATCTGACCCCTTGCCGTGTATTCACTATACCCTCTGACCTCCCCACTTCTCTGATGTTGAGCGTTCTGTACTCAGCAAAGGTCTCAGTTTTATCCCCTTACACCCCCACCTCAATGAATTTCGCGCTCGGCATGACGTTGAGCTCTTCTTCCGTCGCCTCCACCTCCGGGCTCACTTCTTCGACCAGGAGTCCTCCCCCCGACCAGCAGACCCATTCACTCGCCCCCAGCATTCTCCCTCTACCTGGACCCCTCCCCCTAGCCTCTTTCCCGCTCTTGATCTCTTCATTGAAAACTGTCGGCGAGACATTGGTCGCCTCAATTTCTCTGCCCCCTTCACTCATTCTAACCTGTCCCCCTCTGAACTTGAGGCATTCCGTTCTCTTAGGTCTCACCCCGACTTGGTCATCAAACCTGCAGACAAGGGTGGTGCTGTTGTTGTATGGCATACCGACCTCTACCTTGCAGAAGCTCAACGCCAACTCACAGACACCTCTTCCTACCTCCCTCTGGACCATGACCCCACCACCGAACATCAAGCCACCGTCCAAACGACTGTCACTGACCTCATCTCCTCTGGAGATCTTCCCTCTACAGCTTCCAACCTCATAGTCCCGCAGCCCCGGACAGCCCGCTTCTACCTCCTTCCCAAAATCCACAAACGGGACTGTCCCGGCAGACCCATTGTGTCAGCCTGCTCCTGCCCAACTGAACTTATTTCTTCTTATCTAGACTCTATCTTTTCTCCGCTGGTCCAGTCTCTTCCCACCTACATCCGTGACTCTTCTGACGCCCTACGTCATTTTGACAATTTCCAGTTTCCTGGTCCCAACCGCCTCCTCTTCACTATGGACGTCCAATCGCTCTACACCTCCATCCCCCACCAGGATGGTTTGAGGGCTCTCCGCTTCTTCCTGGAACAGAGGCCCAACCAGTCCCCATCCACCAACACCCTCCTCCGCCTGGCTGAACTTGTTCTCACATTGAAAAACTTCTCATTCAACTCCATGCATTTCCTTCAAGTAAAAGGTGTCGCTATGGGTACCCGCATGGGTCGTAGTTATGCCTGTCTTTTTGTGGGATATGTCGAGCATTCTTTGTTCCAGTCCAACTCAGGCCCCCTCCACCAACTCTTTTTCTGGTACATTAATGACTGTATCGGTGCCGTTTCCTGCTCCCGCCCCGAACTAGAAAACTTTATCAACTTTGCTTCCAATTTCCACCCTTCTCTCACCTTTACATGGTCCATCTCTGACACTTCCCTTCTCTTCCTCGACTTCTCTGTCTCCATCTCTGGGGATAGGTTGTCTACCAATATCCATTATAAGCCCACTGACTCCCAAAGCTACCTCGACTACACTTCTTCACACCCTACCTCCTGTAAGGACTCCATTCCATTCTCCCTGTTTCTCCGTCTCTGACGCATCTGCTCTGATGATGCTACCTTCCATGACGGTGCTTCTGATATGACCTCCTTTTTCCTCAACCGAGGATTTCCCCCCACTGTGGTTGACAGGGCCCTCAACCGTGTCCGACCCATTCCCCACACCTCTACCCTCACCCCTTCCCCTCCCTCCCAGAACCGTGACAGGATTCCCCTTGTCCTCACTTTTCATCCCACCAGCCTCCATATCCAAAGGATCATCCTCCGCCATTTTCGCCACCTCCAGCGTGATGCCACTACCAGTCGCATCTTCCCCACCCTTCCCCTGTCAGCATTCCGAAGGGATCGTTCCCTCCGTGACACCCTGATCCACTCCTCCATTACCCCCACCACCTCGTCCCCGTCCCAGGGCACCTTCCCTTGCAATCGCAGGAGGTGTAATACCTGCCCTTTTACCTCCTCTCTCCTCACTATCCCAGGCCCCAGACACTCCTTTCAGGTGAAGCAGGGATTTACTTGTACTTCTTTCAATGTGGTATACTGTATTCGCTGCTCACAGTGTGGTCTCCTCTACATTGGGGAGACCAAGCGCTGACTGGGTGACCGCTTTGCGGAACATCTCCGCTCAGTCCGCAAGCAGGACCCTGAGCTTCCGGTTGCTTGCCATTTCAACACTCCCCCCTGCTCTCATGCTCACATCTCTGTCCTGGGATTGCTGCAGTGTTCCAGTGAACATCAACGCAAGCTCGAGGAACAGCATCTCATCTGCCGATTAGGCACACTACAGCCTGCCGGACTGAACATTGAGTTCAATAATTTCAGAGCATGACAACCCCCCACTTTACTTTCATTTTTAGTCATTTTTAGTTATTTTTTCTTCCTTTTTTTTGCATTCCTTTTTACATTTTTTACAATCTTTTTTTGCATTTATTTCATTTCATCTTAGTTCGTTCAGTTTGCTGACCCACTGTTTTTTTCAGGTTGTTTTTCTTCAGGTTTGCACTTGCTGATGTTCAATATTCAGTATATTCACACCTAATCTGTACTAATGCTTTGTCTTTCAACATACCATTAACATATTGTTTGCCTTTGCTCCGTGACCTTTTGGTCAGCTATGTGGCCTGGTCCAATCTGCACCTTCTCCTTTGTTATCTCTTGCCCAACCCCCATCTCACTTGTTTGTAATCTGTGACTTTTCTAATATTTGTCAGTTCCGAAGAAGGGTCACTGACCCGAAACGTTAACTCTGCTTCTCTTTCCACAGATGCTGCCAGACCTGCTGAGTGAATCCAGCATTTCTTGTTTTTGTTTCAGATTTCCAGCATCCGCAGTATTTTTCATTTATTTTAGGAGATTGCAGAGCCTTTGTCCTTGATCTTTATGTCGTGATTGTCAACAGGAATAGTGCCGGAAGATGGAGGATAGCAAATGTTGTCCCCTTGTTCAAGAAGGGGCGTAGAGACAGCCCTGGTAATTATAGACCTGTGAGCCTTACTTCGGTTTTGGGTAAAATGTTGGAAAAGGTTAGAAGAGATAGGATTTATAATCATCTTGAAAAGAATAAGTTCATTAGAGATAGTCAGCACGGTTTTGTGAAGGGTAGGTCGTGCCTCACAAACCTGATTGAGTTTTTTGACAAGGTGACCAAACAGGTGGATGAGGGTAAAGCCGTGGATGTGGTCTATATGGATTTCAGTAAGGCGTTTGATAAGGTTCCCCATGGGCGGCTATTGCAGAAAATACAGAAGTATGGGATTGAAGGTGAATTAGTGCTTTGGATCAGAAATTGGCTAGCTGAAAGAAGACAGAGGGTGGTGGTTGATGGTAAATGTTCATCCTGGAGTACAGTTTCTGGTGGTGCACCGCAAGGATCTGTTTTGGGTTGACTGCTGTTTGTCATTTTTATAAAAGTCCTGGATGAGGGTGCAGAAGGGTGGGTTCGTAAATTTGCGGATGACACGAAGGTCGGTGGAGTTGTGGATAGTGCCGAAGAATGTTGTAGGTTACAGAGGGACATAGATAGGCTGCAGATCTGGGCTGAGAGATGGCAAATGGAGTTTAATGCGGAAAAGTGTGAGGTGATTCACTTCGTAAGGAGTAACAGGATTGCAGAATACTGGGCTAATGTGAAGACTCTTGGTAGTGTAGATGAGCAGTGAGATCTTGGTGTCCAGGTACATAAATCCCTGAAAGTTGCCACCCAGGTTAATAGAGCTGTTAAGAAGCCATATGGTGTGTTAGCTTTTATTAGTAGGGGGATCGAGTTTAGGAGCCACGAGGTCATGCTGCAGCAGTGCAGAACTCTGGTGCGGCCGCACCTGGAGTATTGCGTGCAGTTCTGGTCACCGCATTAGAGGAAGGATGTGGAAGCTTTGGAAAAGGTGCATCGGAGATTTACTAGGATGTTGCCTGGTATGGAGGGAAGGTCTTACGAGGAAAGGCTGAGGGACTTCAGGTTGTTTTCGTTAGAGAGAAGGAGGAGAAGAGGTGACTTAATAGAGAAATATAAGATAATCAGAGGGTTGGACAGGGTGGATAGTGAGAGCCTTTTTCCTCGGATGGTGATGGCAAACACGAGGGGACATAGCTTTAAGTTGACGGGTGATAGATATAGGACAGATGTCAGAGGTAGTTTCTTTACAAAGAGAGTAGTAGGGGCGTGGAACGCCCTGCCTGCAACAGTAGTAGACTCGTCAACTTTAAGGGCATTTAAGTGGTCATTGGATAGACATATGGATGAAAATGGAATAGTGTAGGTCGGATGGTTTCACAGGCCGGCGCAAAATCGAGGGCTGAAGGACCTGCACTGCGCTGTAATGTACTATGTTCTGTGTTCTATGGTGGAAGCAGATACAATAATATCTCTCAGAAGGGAATTTAACAAATACTTGAATAGCAAAATAAAGAAGCTAATGTCTGGGGAAAGAGGAGGGGTAGAAACTAACTAGATAGCTCTTTCAAAGAGACAGCACTGACACAATGGGCCAAATAGCCTCGTCTTGTGCTGAATGAATCCCTCATTCTATGAGTAAGACACAGAGAATGAAGAGAGCGACGGAGATACCGATAGAGCAAGAGAGAGAGAGAGAGTGGTAGAGGGAAATCGAAATGGAAAGAGCGGTCAAATCGGGTTTCAATCGCTTTGTGGGCAGAGGGGTCTTGATCTACCTGTGCCCGTTCCTGTTGAGGCAGGTGACACACAAACTTCCTGCTGGCTCCTCATTTGCATGAATTATACGTTTCGCTCAGTGTGACCCGCGCTGCTGTCTGTCTGTACGATTAACAGGGGCCTAACTATGTGAGAGACTGGCAAGTTTTTCAGCCAGCATTTAGCTCTTAAAGGCACTCTGTCCCTCAAAAAGGGAAGCTGCACTGAACCACGGGAGGCTACTGCTGCTGACTGTGAATGCTGCAATTGGAGACAAGTTAAATGAAGTACTAAGACAGAAGGAGAGAAGCCACGTTTCCATGTGGTGGGGTGGACACCCTGAAAGAACGCCCTCCGAAGGGAATGGGAGCAGGTGGCCAGGGAGTTCAATGCAAGAAGTCTGGCCCCAAGGACCTGGCAGCAGAGCCAGAAGACGTTTAGTGAGCTCACACGGGTGGTCAATGACAGTGAATTCATCTCCACGTGACATCTCCTACCTCCAACACCACCAACCTCTCACACTGCTCAAAGTACCACACCACCATCATTCTCCCATCAGCAGTCCCCAACACTCATGACTCGCACCTTACATTCACATCTTCCACCTCACCCTCACACAGCTTCTACTGATACCAGCCTCACACCCACCTTTCACTGCCTCCACATACCTCCAGCTATTCAGCTGTGACAGGCACATCACCCAAACACAGTGCAGCACAATCACTGAAATTCTGCTCTCTTACAGGCAAGGTGACCCATAATCACAGGGAGCAGCAGTGACCCGGCGGGGTCAGGCCTACCTTTATCCCCTGAGCCTGAGGGAGGAGATGGTTCTCCACATCATGGGACCGGCTGTGACAGAGCCCGTAGCATCCGTCATCACCGTGGGCATTCAGGAAGATGCTATGTTCCTGCCTTATGTCCCTTCTTATCTCCCAACTCCTCTTCATCCTGCTGTCTGGGATGGTGTACAAGGTGCAGATGGTGGGACCATGGACCTCCTGGTTTCCATCGCACCACCACTCTGTCACCCCAACCATCCCCTTCTGATTTTATAATTTCCAATGATAAATCAAAACTGCCAGCTTCCCAGTCACAGCAGCTCTGGGAGATAGAGAGAGAGCTGCAGCACAGCACTAATGGTGAATCCCCACCACTTGGTCAGATACTCATAGCCACAAGATCAAATACCTACACTGCGTGTACCTTAGAGGCTGGTATAGAGTATTAATCTGCACTTGGTGATTCACCGAACACGAGTGAGCTGCAACCAGACCAGGGGGAAAGGATAGTTCATGTGTCAGCTCACCAGAGGGCGAGGTCACAGACGAGTTATAATACACAGGACTCAGATGCGAACATTGCTGGAGCAGCATACAGCAGAATGCTGATGGACATGTACATGGAAGAGTCCGGGTGCAACATGGCACAGGACATTGCACAGAGCTTGAATACCGTTATTTCCCCTGTGGATGTGGTCACTAACTTCATGACAGCATTTGCGGATCCAGCCGTGATACAGTGTCTGCGACCATTGTCTCAACTTCCACTGCAGCACAGACGGCAAACACCCAACGTCTTAGTGCTGCAGTGGAAGCTCAGACTGCTGTCATGAGATCCATGCTTGCCGCAATGCAAGATCAGACTGCTGTCATCATGGCTGTGGATCTCAGTATTCAAAGCGGTTTGCAGGCTCTCACAGCAATCTAGCAATCTGTGATCCAGTAGATTGCTAGGATTGCTGAGGTGTCGCCCCGGGGGAGTGGTTCCGTGGAGCCTGAACATGCTGTCTGTTCTCAGGATGACAGTATTTGTTCTCCCTTCACTGCCACTCCACCAGTGTCCTTGTTGTTACCCATCAACCAGCTCAGGCTGCTGCTGCTCATGTCGAGGTGGTGCCGTACGAATACGTGCTCTCAAGGCCCAGAGCTGCTCGAGGACGTCCTGCAAGGCCATCTGCCGCCTCCCCAGTGAAAGTCAGCAGCCTTCCACCAGCCATGCTGCAGTCACTGGGGAAACACTGTGTCGGAGCACTAGGCAGGTCGAGGGAACCCACAAGACAGGCGCTAAGGGAATACGCAAGGGTGATTACTTCACCTTTGTTTGTATAATTGGATGTGTTTCTTGATAAAGATGTTAATTAAAAGGTTTTTGTTGGTGTTTTTTATTGCCTCCTCCTCCTCCTGAGGTGGCCGCCGGATTCCTGGTAGCAATGGCTGTGTCCTTATGATGGTGATCATATTAATAGTGCAGCAGAACACCAGGAACTTGGCCACCTGCTCCAGTGTGCATTGGAGTATTCTGCTCGACCGGTTCAGGCATCGGAAGCAGTGCTTCATCACACCGATGGTCTATTTCACGATACTCCGAGTCACTTTACAGCTCTTGTTCCATACGTGTTACTTCCATGTGATTGCTTGGCAGCAGGATGTTTGGGGGAAAATCATGAGCCATTTATAGAAGAGGTAGCGTTTGTTTCTGAGGAGTCACATTTTGGTTCTCGTTGGAGACCCGAAGTGTTGGGACCGGCTGAATGCTTCAGAATGAAGGTATGGTGGCTGCTGCCAGGATAGTGGACATTCACCAACATGATGTACTGGGCATGCTCACACACCAACTGTACATTAATGGAGTGAAAGTTATTTCAGTTCCTGTACCTCTCCCCGTTGACATGGGGGGCCCGCAGAGCCACTTACACCATCAGGAATCCCGCTGTCCTGATAAAGCCACGGAATCTCTTATCCTGCTTCTCCCTGCTGAGGGAGAAAATGATGTCTTCACCTCACCCGACATAGATGACCTCTGTCACCTACCTGGTACATCGATAGACAGGATATTGGGAAATAGTGGATATGCATCTCGTTCATGCCTGGAAAGAACCATATATAATGCATTTCAGTGAAACTGTGAACTTGACGGCCACTGAATGCTCCGTCCTCACCTGCGAGTCTCCAGGTCATAGTACAGGAGGTGGCTCAGCGCTCTGGCCATCTCGTTATTACATTAGAGTCGCCTCACACACTGTTCCTTGATTATGTAGTTGTAAAAGGTCTGCACCCTTCCTTTAAGGGAAGAAGATCTGCTGTTCTTACCTGAACTGCCCTCCTTGTGACTGCAGACCCACAGCAATGTGAGTGACTGTTAAGTACCTTAGCAAGCCACTGATGTCAATCCACCTGCAACAAAGGCAATAAGGAATGATATCAGATGGCCCACCTGGCATCAACCTTGGCACGAAAAATGTTAATGGCAAACCCAGCCTCGTCGAAACTGCAAAGTCCTCCTTACTAACATCTGGGGCTTGTGCGAAATTTGGCAGAGCTGTCCCACAGACTAGTCAAGAAACGGCTGATATGGTCATACTCAACGAAACATACCTTACAGACAATGTCCCAGAAACACCATCACCATCCCCGGGAATGTCCTGTTCTGGTAGGGCAGACCCGGAAGAGGTGGCTGAAAAGTGGTTTTCAGTCCGAAGGGAGCTGCCCTGGGAGTCCTCAGCATCGACCCTGGACCCCATGAAGTCTCGTGGAAACAGGTCAAAAATGGGCAAGGTAACCTCGTGCTCATTGCCACCTCCCGCCCTCCCTCAGCTGATGAGTCAGTATTCCTCCATGTTGAACATCACTTGGAGGAAGTACTGAGGGTGGCAAAGGCGCAGTATGTACTCTGCGTGGTGGACGTCAACGCCCATCAGCATGAGTCGCTCAGTAGCAGCACAATTGACCAAGCTGGCAGAGCCCTAAAGGTCATAGCAGCTAGATTGGGTATGCAGCAGGTGGTGAGGTAACCAATAAGAGAGACCTCGTCCTCTTCACTCTACCTGTCACAGATGCATTTGTCCTTGACATTATTGGTAGGAGTGACCAGCACACAGTCCTTGTGGAGGCCAAGTCCTCTCTTTACATTGAGGATACCCTCCAAGGTGTTGTGTGGCACTACCCCTGTGCTAAATGGGATAGATTTCGAATTAATCTAGCAATGTAAAAATGGGCATCCATGAAGCCCTGTGGGCCATCAGCAGAAGCAGAATTATACTCAGCCACAATCTGTAACCTCATGGCCTGCATATCCCCCAGTCTACCATTACCATCAAGCCAGGGCACCAACCCTGGTTCAATGTAGATGCAGGAGAAAATGGCAGGAGCAGCATCAGGCATACCTCCTAATGAGGTGTCAAACTGGTGAAACTGCGACCCAGGACTAATTGCATGCTAAGCAGCATAAGCTGCATGCGATGGACAGAGCTAAGCGATTACATAACCAATGGATTAGATCTGAGCTCTGTAGTCCTGCCACATCCAGTCTTGAATGGTTGTGGACAATTAAACAACTCACTGGAGGAGGTGGCTACACAGATATCCCCATACGCAATGATGGGGGAGCCTAGCACATCAGTGCAAAAGACAAGGCTGAAATATTTGCAACAATCTTCAGCCAGAAGAGCAGAATGGATGATCCATCTCGGCCTCGCACTGAGGTCCTCAGCATCACAGATGCCAGTCTTCACCCTATTGGATTCACTCCAGTGATATTAAGAAACGACTTGAAGCACTGGATACTGCAAAGGCTATGGGTCCTGACAATATTCCGGCAATAGTACTGAAGACCTGTGCTCCCGAACTTGCCGCATCCCTAAACAGGCTGTTCCTGCATAGCGACATCATAGGCAAATGCCCGGCAATGTGGAAAATTGCACGTATGTCCTGTGCACAAATAGCAGGACAAGTCCAACGCGGCCAATTACCGCCCCATCAGTCCACTCTCGATCATCAGTAAAGTAATGGAAGATGTCATTGCCCATGCTATCTAGTTGCACTTGCTCAGCAATAACCGGGTCAATGACTCTTAGTTTGGGTTCCGCCAGGACCACTCAGCTCCTGACCTCATTACAGCCTTTGTTCAAAAATGTATTAAAGAGCTGAACTCAAGAGGTAAGATGAGAGTGACTGCCTTTGATATCCAGGCAGAATTTGACGCAGTCTGGCATCAAGGAGCCCTAACAAAACTGGAGTTAATGGGAATCAGGGGGAAAACTCTCCGCTGGTAGGAGATATACCTAGTAAAAAAGAAGATGGTTGTGGTTGTTGGAGGTCAATCATCTCAGCTCCAGGATATCACTGCTGGAGTTCCTTCGGGTTAAATCCTGGGACATAAATCTTCAGCTCACTCATCAATGACCTTCCTTCAATCATAAGGTCAGGAGTTAGAAATGTTTGCTTATTGTTGCACAATGTTCATCACCATTTGTGATTGCTCATATACGGAAGGAGTCAGTGCAGAAAAGCAGCAAGATCTGGACAATAACCAGGCTTGGGCTGATAGGTGGAAAGTGCCAGGTGGATTGTGATGCTCCCGTTGACAGAATGGGTAGCACATTGAAAGCATTCTCTTGTTAATAGAGTATTAAAACCCTCCAACGGCACAATTAGTGTTCATGGAGACTAACGTTATTCACAGTCACTGAACAAACAGGTTCAGTTAACTCCTTTCAATCCAAAACATTATGTACTTCAATAAAGTACACCAATTACTCCAGATGGGATGTATGTGGGTTGCTGAGGAAAGGAAAGGTGGAAATAGAAGCACTGGACAGAATCTTTAATTAGTGCTGGGATAAAGGAGTGGTATCAGAGAGCTGGAGGGCTATACATGTTACATAAAAAGGAGAGATGGGGTAAACCCTGCAATCACTTGTCCGTCAATCTAATCTCGGTGAAACGTGCTGTAAAATTCAGATTCTATAATTTGTAGCAAAAATTGTGTGGCTGAGAAAATGACAAGCACCATGGATGTAGTAATGTCAAATAATGCCAGACAAACTTGATTAAGTTTTGTTAATGAAGCAATGGAGATGGTCGATGATGATAGGATGGTTGAGTGCCGTTGAGAAGGTTGTGATGAGCTGGCTTCTGGAACCGCTGCCCTCCGTTGGGTGCAAGTCCGCCCACAGTATTGTTGGGAAGGGAGTTCCAGGATTTTGACCGAGTGACAGTGAAAGAACGGCGAAATAGTTCCAATTCAGGATGGTGTGTGACTTGGAAGATAAATTGCAGGTGGTGGTGTTCCTAGACATCTGCTGCCCTTGTCCTTCTACGTGGTAGAGGTCGCTGGTTTGGAAAGTGCTATCGAAGGAGCCTTGGTGAGCTGCTGCGGTGCGTCTTCTAGATGGTACACACTGCTGCCACGGTGCATCAGTGGGGAAGGGACTGAATGTTGAAGGTGGTGGATGGGGTGCCAATCAAGCGGGATTATATGTCCTGGATGGTGTCAAGCTTTTTGAGTACTGTTGCAACTGGACCCATCCAGGCAAGAGGAGAGTATTCAATCACACTCCTGACTTGTGCCTTTTAGATGGTGGACTGGCTTTGGGAAGTCAGGAGGTGCGTTACTCGCCGCAGAATTCCCAGACTCTGGCCTGCTCATTCACTCACAGTATTTATATGGCTGCTCCAGTTCCCTTTCTGGACAATGATGGCCCCCAGGATGTTGATAGTTGGGGATTCAGCGCTGATCCGACCATTGAACATCAAGAGCAGATGGTTACATTCTGTCTTGTTGGAAATAGTCATTGCCTGGCACTTGTGTGGCGCAAATGTTACTTGCTGTTTATCAACCAAAACCTGGATGCTTCCCAGCTCTTGCTGCATCGGAACATGAGCTGCTTCAGTAACTGAGGATTCACACACCACAATGATCAAGGAATATACCCACTTCTGACCCTATAATGGAGGAATGTTCATTGATGAAACAGCTGAAGATCGTTGTGTGCCTGAGACACGTGCCTGAGTAACTCCTGCAGTGATTTCCTGTGACTGAAATGATTGACCTACAACAACCACAACTAACTTCCGTTGTGATAGATATGATTCCAACCAGCAGAGTGTGTTCTGCCTATTTCCCATTGACTCCAGTTTTGATAGGGCTCCTTGATGCCAACTCGGTCAAATGCAGCCTTGATGTCAAGGTCAGTCACTCTCACCTCACCTCTTGCATTCAGCTCTTTTGCCCATATTTGAAATAAGGCTGTAATGAGATCAGGAGCTGAGTGGTTCTGGTGGAACCCAAACGGAGCGTCACTGAGCAGGTTATTGCTAAGCAAGTGCCGCTTGATGGCACTGTCGATGACACCTTAATAGAACATAGAACATTACAGCGCAGTACAGGCCCTTCGTCCCTCGATGTTGCGCCGACCTGTGAAACCATCTGACCTAAACTATTCCATTTTCATCAATATGCCTATCCAATGACCACTTAAATGCCCTTAAAGTTGTCGAGTCTACCACTGTTGCAGGCACGGCGTTCCACGCCCCTACTACTCTCTGAGTAAAGAAACTACCTCTGACATCTGTCCAATATCTATCACCCCTCAACTTAAAGCTATGTCCCCTCGTGTTTGCCATCACAATCCGAGGAAAAAGACTCTCACTATCTAACCCTCTGATTATCTTATATGTCTCTATTAAGTCACCTCTCCTCCTCCTTCTCTCTAACGAAAACAAACTCAAGTCCCTCAGCCTTTCCTCGTAAGACCTTCCCTCCATACCAGGCAACATCCTAGTAAATTTCCTCTGCACCCTTTCCAAAGCTTCCACATCCTTCCGATAATGCGGTGACCAGAACTGCACGCAATACTCCAGGTGCGGTCTCACCAGAGTTTTGTACAGCTGCAGCATGACCTCGTGACTCCAAAACTCGATCCCCCGACTAATAAAAGCTAACACACCTTATGCCTTCTTAACAGCCCTATTAAGCTGGATGGCAACTTTCAGGGATTTATGTACCTGGACACCAAGATCTCTCTGCTCATCTACACTACCAAGAATCTTCCCATTTTCCCAGTACTCTGCATTCCTGTTACTCCTTCCAAAGTGAATCACCTCACACTTTTCCGCATTAAACTCCATTTGCCATGTCTCAGCCCAGTTCTGCAGCCTATCTATGTCCCTCGGGAACCAACAACATCCTTCGGCGCTATCCACAACTCCACCGACCTTCGTGTCATCTGCAAATTTACCAACCCACTCTTCTACACCCTCATCCAGGTCATTTATAAAAATGACAAACAGCAGTGGCCCCAAAACAGATCCTTGCGGTACACCACTAGTAACTAAACTCCAGGATGAACATTTGCCATTAACCACCACCCTCTGTCTTCTTTCAGCTCGCCAATTTCTGATCCAAAGCACTAAATCACCTTCAATCCCACACTTCCGTATTTTCTGCAATAGCCTACCGCGGGGAACCTTATCAAAAGCCTTACTGAAATCCATATGGACCACATCCACGGCTTTACCCTCATCCACCTGTTTGGTCATCTTCTGAAAAAACTCAATAAGATTTGTGAGGCACGACCTACCCTTCACAAAACCGTGATGACTATCGATAATGAACTTATTCTTTTCAAAATTATTATAAATCCTCTCTCTTATAACCTTTTCCATCATTTTACCCACAACCGAAGTAAGGCTCACAGGTCTATAATTACCAGGGCTGTCTCTACTCCCCTTCTTGAACAAGGGGACAACATTTGCTATCCTCCAGTCTACTGGCACTATTCCTGTCGACAATGACGACATAAAGACCTTCCATCACTTTATTGATAATCGAGAGTGGACTGAGAGGTAATTGACCAGGATGGATTTGTCCTGGTTTTTTTTTTGTGTACAGGACAATACTTGGGCAATTTCCAACAATGCCAGTATACTGTGGCTGTACTGGAACAGCTTGGCTATCGACGAGCAAGTTCTGGAGCACAGGTCTTCAGTACATTTGCTGGAATGTTGTCAGGGCCCATATTCTTTGCAATATCCAATTCCTTCAGTCGTTTCCTGATGTCACATGGAATGAATAGAATTGGCTGACGACTGGCATCTGTGATGCTGGAGATTTCAGGAGGAGGCCGAGATGGATCAGCCACGTGGCATATCAGGTTGAAGATTGTTGCAAATGCTTGAGCCTTATCTTTAGCACTGATGTGCTGGTCTCCTCCATCTTTGAGGATGAGATATTTGTAGAGCCAAGTCCTCCTGTTAGTTGTTTGAAATTATATGATCTCTGCCCATGTTGTAAGAAAATATAAAGGTGAGGATATTTTCCTGCAGCAATTCCAAACCCTGGTTAGATCACACTTGGAGGACTGTGTATAAATCTGGGCACCTAAGAACATATATATTGACCATCTCAGGAGTGCAATGCTAATTCCCCAGAATATTATGAGGGCATCAAGGGTTAAATTGTGTGGTCAGTTTACAGAAACTAGGCTTGTAGCTTGTATTCTCTGGAATGTCCAAGGTGCAGGTGTGATGCCAACTGAGTGAGATAGAAACTTGTATCGGCCGGGCAGAGAGTCAATGATAAGGGGTCATATTCGGAAAATTACAGCGAGTCAACGAAGGAGAGGAATTCGGAAACTGTTCTTAAAACAAATTGTGGTTTAAGTGTGGAACTGTCTCCCACAAAAACTGTAGAAATGGGCTCGAGGAATAATTTAAACGTGCAGTTGATAGATTTACACTAAAAAAGGTAGTGGGGACAATACAGTCAAGACAGGTGAATGGAGTGAGGATACACATCAGCCATGATCACAATGAATGGTGTAATATAACCAATAATTTGAATGGCCCTCTCCCGTTCCTATGTTCCTACCTCAACGATATATCCAGTGCTAGTATCGAGCTCTCCCAGGGCAGGTAGAAAACCGAGCTCACTCAACATTACCTTGACAGTGTGACTCCACTTTGCACATAATGACAGCATCAAACAGTAGCAAGATAAAGAGAATATAAAGTTCCCTCTACCTAACCTAATGGCATATCCCCACATTTTCGGCAGTTTAGATCACTGCCAGGGCAGGTAAAACAGTGAGCTCCTTCCAAATTACTCTGACACTGTACCTGCATTTAGAACCCAGTGTCAACATTGAGCAATCCCCAGGCAGCTACAATACAGCGCACCCTCTGGATTAGCCAGAAAATGTACCTCCAATTTAGATACATTGTAAGCACCGAACACTCCCAGGGCAGATCCAATGCAGGCTCCATATAGATAGTCATGACACTGCACACCACAGGGACATCATAATGTCCCCTCCCTGGGACATCTCAGGGACAGATACTGAACCCACTAAACCCCACAGGGACATCTCTGCCTGTACCCTCCCTGAGAACGCTCATAGTCAGACACTGAACACGCTGCACCCCACAAGACTATCACATACTGTCCACTCCATGGAGCTGGTCAGGGTCAGATACTGAACACAGTGCAACCCACAGGGACATCGCATTCTGTCCCTTCGTGGGACAGCTCAGAGTCAGACACTGAACACGATTCACCCTACAGGGAGATATCAAACTGTCCTCTCACTCCAGGCCAGAGGTAGATCACAAATTGTGCCCTCCCTGGGGCAGCTCAGGTTCCGATACTGAACAAACTGCACTGCAGAGGGATATCACCAACTGTCCCCTCCCAGGGAAAGCTCATGTTCTGGTACTGAAAACATGGCAGTCCACAGGGAAATTGCAAACTGTCCGCTCCCTGGGATAGCTCAGGGTCAGATGCTGAACACACTGCACCCCACAGACACATCATAAACTGTCCCCTTAAATAGACAGCTCAGGGTCAGACACTGTACACACTGCACATCACAGGGACATCACAAAATGTCCCCTCCATGGAATAGCTCAGGGTCAGACACTGAACACACTGTACCCACAAGGAAATCACAAAGTGGCCCCTCCCTGGGATAGCTCAGGTTCAGACAGTGTACACACTGCACCGCACAGGGACATCATAACTTGTCCCTTCCCCGGGTCAGCTCTAGGTGAGATACTGAACACACTTTACCCACAGGGAAATCACAAAATGTCCCTTCATTGGGATAGCTCAGGGTCAGACACTTAACAGACTGTACCCCACAGGGACATACAAACTCCCACCTCCCTGGGACTGCTCAGGGTCAGATACTGAACACACTGTGCACCACATGGACATCGCCACATGTCCCCTCCCACAGCTCAGGGTCAGACGCTGAACACACTGCACCGGAGAGGGACATCACAAAACGTCACCTCCTTGGGATAGCTCCGTGTCAGACACTGAACACACTGCACCCGAGAGGGACATCCAGAAATGTCCCCTTCCTGGGACAGTACATGGTCTGATACTGAACACACTGAAGTCCACAGGGATATCACAAACTCTCCCCTCCTTGGGACAATTCAGGGTATTATTCTGAGCACACTGCACCCCACAGGATGAAATTTTGTTACAACATTGCAATTGCAGACTTGGAGAAATAGCTGTCATGCCCTGCCCAGACGACTCCGGTTGTAAGCATATTGATGATTTGCCTTAACTTTTTTTAAAATCAGGAATTTGATCTAGCCAATTATTGAAAGAGGGCAAAAACAATTATTCTACCACGAAATTCCATGATGGGATTGTTTATGTAAAAAGTGATGTTGAAGCTGTTGTGTGATTTACATTTGGAAAGCTGCTACATTATGGTTGAAAGTGAGTGCCATTGACCACATCAATGGATCTTGTGGACAGAATCCACTCGGAATTATGAGATAAGGCAAAACACAGGATCGAATTTACTTAATTCTCATTACTGAGTTGGTGAGAGACTAACTTATACACAAGTTATCTTAGTTTTGATAATCCAGTGCTTCAAATGCAAATATTAAAAATAAAAATGCTTAGAATCAATATTTATTGGATCTACTCGAGACGTTAATTGGCATTCTGCCCCTGTTTATTTTCATATATGGAGGGTGGGGGTTGAATAATCCCCACTGGCTATCCAACTATAAATTTTATTTTTCCACAGTAATGAATTAAAATACCCTTGCATATTAATCTGCTGTTACAGTCTATATTAGTCAACTTAACAGCTTGTGTTCCTTGAATGAAGTATTCCTCTGATCCAAAAGTGCTGGTGTTCTGTTCCATGGGAGTGAATAGAGAGTTAGCTATCTCTAGAAACTTTGGTTCATGTCAAAACCACTTTGAAGACATTAAGCAGTGTAGCATTATTAATGCAATATTTTCCCATCAAATATAAATAATTTCGAAGAAGTTATAATGGCTGTACAAGTAATGTTGATTGATTTTCAAAAGCAAGACTTTGCCCCATTATTGACAACTGATTGTTTCACAGTCACAGACAAGTAATATTGCAGAGAGAAAACCATCTGTGAGCTTATCTAAAATAAATGTATATCCAACCATGTACATGTAGGAATAAACAGGTTGTTAGGTGGTTTTTTTCCCAGAGAATGTAGAGCCTCTGGAATACATTGTCAGCTGGTGTCGTGGGTACTGACTTTCTCAGCGGCTTCAAGAGGGAGCTCCATCAGTTCCTGACTGTCAGAAAGATTGTGTCATACAGAAGGTACGTTTGGTTATAGGTAGCACGTGATCGATGTAATCTCCTGGAAAAGTGTTTGAGTGTCAGGGTAGCAGGTCATTGGAGAAGAAAGTTACTAAGTATTTTCCCCACATTGTCCCAGGGTTTTTATGTTTTTGCCACTCCTAGTGGATTCAGATGCGAATTAGGGAAAGGGTAGAATCGTTTAGCCATGATGGCCCAGCTATCTTGATGTGGGGCAGTCTTGATGCGCCAGCTAGTCTTCCTGCGTCATTTTCAGAAGTTCATAAGCTAGAAATTTCCCTCTACGTCTCCTCAGATTGCACAGAGACCTTAATGCAACAAATGACGTAAGTACTTCCTTCCTCAATGTTGCAGACAAAGAATCAAGTAGCAGAGGATGTAAAGCAGACACAAGTTGGTTATGCTTTCTGACAGCACCGTGTCTCGGTTCCTGAACTGGCTGCTTATGCAAGAATAATGTGGGTGGCTCATCTTCACACTTGATGACTTATTATGTCTACCTCAGGCACCCCAGCAGAGTTTGGGAACACTCTGACGCAGTATTACTGATAGAAATTTCTCAATTGCACTAATACCTGCCGTTCCCATCAGCTGGTGGTATTGTTTTATTTTTTCAGCAACATTTTTTGTCTGTTTCAATAACATGTTTGATATTTTAGGGTCAGGTTGGGCATGAACATAAATTAAAGGACTCGGATCCGGGTCGGGTTTGGGTTGCCTTTTGTTGGGTCGGGCCCAGGTCGGGTTTTAAATTCATCCCCGAGTGAGGCTTTATTTCGTGGATCCCTGGGTGCAGTGGGAGGAGGGAGGGGTGTGGGCAGCACTTCAAAACAACCAATGTTTAATCAATTGTTCTTCGACTTCTCCTGTTACAAGCTGCTTCACAATGCAATGTCAGGCACACACGGTCAGCTTTCGGTGTGCTCTCCAATTCTGCCTCAAATGTCACACGGCAGTGACTGGCACATCAGAGACATCTCTCAGTGTGGGCTCCCGTTCTGGCTGGTGACACAGTGCAGTGACTGGCACGTCAGAGCTATGCATCAGTCCGGGCTCCAGGTCTGGCTTCTGACATAGTGCAGTGGGAGGGAAATATGGAAAATCTGTCAAAAAGGAGAAGGCTCTTGCCATCCGCCAATGTGGTAGGAAAGAGGAAGGTTGATCTCAGGGTAACTGTTACTTTCCTGTCTCGATAGGGGATCCCCTCACGGAGCAGGAACCCACACCTCCTTCAATTCAACATGCTTGTCCATTACCAATACCCACTATTCAAAAACACAGGGGAGCTTTTAAGGCTGAAAAGAGTCCATAGAAAGTTGACATGTTCATCGAAGCATTATCCAATTTCTGTTTGCTCTCTGCAGAGCAGACTGCATTGGGAGTAGCCAATACCATATACTAAGTTGGAATAAGTACAATTATATGCCTGATTCAGCCTGAATCAATGTTTGGGACACTCTTCATGAAAAGCGAGGAGGGGAAAGAACAGGTGTTGCATCATTTGACAATTGCATGAGATGTTCTTTGTGGGAAGAGGAGTGATTCTGGGATTGATGGAGGAGTCAACTGGGGCATCACAAAGTGAACGGTCCCTTTGAATTGTTGAAAGGGCGGGGAGGGAATGATGCCTTTGGTGGTCACATGGCTCTGTAGGTGGCAGAAATTGCAGAAAATCGTTGAATGTGAAGGTGTTGCTCTGGAAAGTGTGGACAAGGCGAACTTGATCATGGCTCTGGTGGCGACGAGCAGGGATGAGGGCGGAATTGCAGGTAACGAGCCGAAAGAAGGGAACACTTCAGCCGAATAAAAACAGAAGCCAATTCAGAAACGATATATGGAAGGTGGCATCGTGGGAACTGCTATGACAGAGACGTAGATACCTGGAGAAGGCAGTAGAGACCTGACAGGAAGCAGGACGGGGGAGGTAGGGGATCATAATTAATTGAAATCCTTTTGCAACAGTTTTGCCAGTTCACGTAATGTATCAATATCATTTTATAGTTTTATTCTTCCATCTACACTGCTTGCAATGCTATCCTGTGTCATTGATCAATTTGGATATGTAACTGTCTGTCCCAACATCTAAGTTGTCAATGAATACTGTGTATAACTGACTCCCAGTGTGTGAGAAAACTAGTTATATTCTGCCAATTATCGCAGTTGTACATTATCCCTACCCTCTGGCTCCTGCTGCTCAGACACGTTCAAAACCAGGTGAACAATTTGCCTCCAATTCCATGATCTTCAAGTTGTGAGGGACTCAGAAATCAGGGAAAAATTATGGCACAGAAGGAGACTGTTTGGCCCATAGTGCCCATGCCATGGAGTCATAAGAGCCACCCAACTACACACACTTAATGTCTTGTGCAATCCATATAAATATCATTCATGTTTAGCAGGTCTGGCAGCATCTGTGAAGAGAGAAACAGAGTTAATGCTTCAGGTTTGTCCAGCATCCATTATTTTAGTCACCGCTTCAAAAAAGTCAATCAGGTTTGTCAGGCTTGACTTATCCTGTACAAAGCCATGCTGTCTGACTCTGATTAACTGAAACATTACAAGATGTTCAGCTATTGTATCCTTAATTATAGACTCCAGTAATTTCTCAACAATAAACGTTCGACTCACTGGTCTTTAATTCCATGATTACCCTTTATCAGCTTTTGTAAAGCGTTTCAATCACCATAAAACACTCGCTAGATTACTCCCTTTAGGCCAGAAGTGTCTAAACTTTTTGCGTGAGGAGCCACATTACATTTTTTGTCATACATGGGGGCGGAGCCGGGGGGTAGGAAGTGAGAAATTTTCAGAAAGATGAAGGCATTAGATTTTTTTCTTTTGCCATTTTGATTAATGGTAAAATATTTTGTGAAGAATCTTGAAATCAGAAGACTAATTTATTAAGTTACTTTCACGTCACAATCGTGAACACAGATTTAGAGAGATAACTATCATTGTTTTTTGCTTGCACATGTTGATAATATTTGGCTGAACTCTAGATGTAACGATGCAATATTCTGGATAGATGTCCATCTGTCAGGAGTGATACTGATTGCTCTCTTCCCCCTCTATCCTTTTTCTCTGACTGCCTCTCTGGTCGAAACTTTATTTTGGGGCAGAGGCCCTGGTATCTGGCTTAAAAGTCGGGGCCGAGCCCACCTTTG
This sequence comes from Heterodontus francisci, assembly GCF_036365525.1. NCBI lineage: Eukaryota > Metazoa > Chordata > Chondrichthyes > Heterodontiformes > Heterodontidae > Heterodontus > Heterodontus francisci. The sequence continues at coordinate 2,270,212 of NW_027141156.1, read as the reverse complement.
CCGGGCCTGGGAACCATGCAGAAATGTTATGTGGTCCAGGCCCTCAATTTGCCTTAGGCATGGATTCTGCCTTTCTGAGGCAGGAAGTCCCGCCTGCAGGAGCTGCCAGCCAATCTGCAGACCCAGCAGCGCCACAGGGAGCAGTGGCCACTGCTAGAATTGCACCCACCTTCAGGAGGATCATGGACGCTGGTGCTGAAATGGTAAGTGGGGTTTTAAGCTTTACCGGGGATAATCAGCTGGGCCTTTGTGAGGGGGGAGGTTGGGGTCAATCAGGAGGGTAGTGGGAGGTATACGGGAAGAGAAAGCAGGACCAGCTTTCCGTGGGGATAAGGGTGCTCGATCAGGAGTGCCACTCCCTCGGGCCTACAAGGTAGCTACCTGGTATCGCTGGGCAATTTCGAGCTGACAAAGTGCCCACCCGCCGGTGTTAATATACCAGCAGCGGTGGAAGAAGCCCCTTAAGTGGCAATTAATTGGCCACTTAAGAACATCCATTGCCTTGTGGCTGGCAGGCCGTTTGTCACCTTCCCGACACTCATAAAATTGTAGCGGAGGTGGGAAGGTGACGGAAACGGCACCCCAGCCTCATGCGCAATTTTTTCCCCCTCCCAACCCCCTGTGCTAGCCCACTCCCTCGGGGGGCATACAATTCTGTGCTCTGTGTTTGTGTTTGTCTCTCTGTCTATGCCTCTCTCTCTGCCCCGACTCTGCACTTTCTGTGTTGTTGGTCCACAGACGATGCTTCTCTCTCTCTCTCTCTCTTAATCTGCATCTTTCTCCTCCTCCTATCATCATCATCCTCATCCGCCCCTCCGCAGCAGCTATTCTCATTGACTCACTCCCAACCTGCCCAAAAACAAAACTGTGTACAGTTCCGAGCACCAAACTATAGGAAGGATGTGATTGCACTGGAGAGGGTGAAGAGCAGATTCACCAGGATGTTGCCTGGGCTGGAGCATTTCAGCTATGAAGAGAGGCCGACAAGGCTGGAGTTGTTTTCCTTCGAGCAGAGAAGTCTGAGGTGGGACATGATTGAGGGATACAAAATTATGGGGGGCATTGATAGGTTAGATGGGAAGATTGTTTTTTTTCCTTAGCAGAGGGGGTCAGTAACAAGGGGCATAGATTTAAGGTAAGGGGCAGGAGGTTTAGAGGAGATTTGAGGAAAAACGTTTTCACGCTGTGGGTGGGTGTAATCTGGAATGCACTGCATGAAGAGATTGTAGAGGCAGGAACCCTCTCAACATTTATGTATTTAGATGCGCACTTGAAACGCCATTGCAATACAAGACAATGAGCCAAGTGCTGGAAATGGGACGAGAATAGTTCAGTGCTTGATGGTTTCTGAGTTGCTGGCGACATATAGGCATTGCGAGCTACTACCTATCCCCAGAAATGTAGATAGGAATTCAAGGTATCGAATTGGTGATGGGTCGTGTAAAGGTAAGATAGGGGTGGCAGCTAGAAGCAACGTTTTTTTTTTCAGTTGAGAATGAGATAACGAAACCGCACTGAAACAGTTATCAATGGACCAGAAAAAGAAGCCATGTCTGGCTGGGGATAAAGGTGTCAAGGGACTGGTTGTATAGGCGAGGGATAGGGATGCATAGAGGCTGCCCGTCCTGGTAAGAGATGAAGATGTAGATGGAAGATACATCCTGTTGACAGATATAGTGTAAAGCGACTGGACATCCCGGTAATGGATGGAGAAGTAGCGACCTGAATGTTTTTAAACGAGGTAATTTCTGGATAGTCTGGACGCCTGGTAAAGATGGAAATGTCGAGGGAATGGCAGTCCTGATGAGGGATTGAGTTGGAGGCAAACGAATTTCTTGAATGGATTGAGTTTTACAGGGATTAGTCATCCTGGTGAGAGATAGAGTTTTGACTGAATTACACTCTCTGGAGAGACAGAGAGGTTCAGAGGGAATGGACATCTTGGTGAGAGATGAAAATGTAGAGTAATCGGACGCCCTGTTGAGGGATGGAGGTGTAGCAGTCTAAGTGTCCTGTTTGCCGTGGTACACTGGATGGCCATGACGAAAAGGAGACTGTTCAGGCTGGGAACCCGGAACAGCTAAAGTCGTGGATGGTGAGAGAAGAAGACAACTGGAGAAAGTAGTGCTGCAAGAGGAAGAATTAAGATCCATCAGAAAGGAACACGTTGAAATGCGAAGTCTTTCGAGGTATCCTTGTTTGTGGATGTTTGGAAGGATTTAGAAGGGGTTATGTGAGGTTGGTAGACTGTGCGATTACAGACTGTGGAGTGAAGAACTCAAGAAGAGATTACTTCAATGATAGTATAAGAAAGGATGACTTGATGTTCGGTGGTGGGATCATGGCGTCGGGGAGGTGGGAAGATATGTCAGAGAGTTAGGGTTTAGGCTTCTCATGGTTCCTTTCAGCAAACAATGACAGCGACTGCATTGTCATCAGATTTAATGACAATGTCAGGGTTGAGAGAATGATGTGCTGCAGATCACAGGGACATAGATCAGAGAGAGTAATCGGGGGCGGGGTTCATTTAATCCCACGTGCTTCCATCTTAACACAAACCTTAACTATTTTATTCTCTCCATGCCTCCTTTTTCCTGGCTCTGTATTTGCTAAAAGTAGTTAATCTCTAACATTATATATTTCTGAACAAATCGTATTAACGTGCAAAGCTAGTTCGGTTTCTCTCTCCACAGATGATACCTGAACTGATAAGTGTTTCGAGCGTTATCTGTTTTCAATTCTAATAATGGTCGCCCTCCGCTGGTGGATATTGGTGTTTCAGTTCGCGTTGGAATGGAAGAAAAATCACAATTTTCTGGTGAATAATGCACGGTGTAGTCGTTCCCCCGACTGAGTGACAATTGCGCTCTGCTGAAGACTAACTGAAATATTTCGAATTAAATTGCAAAAAACACATTGATTTCTGATCAGATTCTCTTGCTCTCCCGCCATACACCGGAATCCTCAGGGATAATGTAGCGCAGTGAAACAACATTGTATTGTATCTAGGAATTAGTGTATGTTTAGTACTTGAACCATAATATAGGCATTAATATTGACAAAGGCACAAATTCCAACTAAAACATTGAATAAATTCTTTATTATTATTTTAACGTTATTTCCATTGTACATTAACACTTACATTACAAACTGCAGTAATTTTTCCACATCGAGCATATAGCAGTGGAGGAAGCTGTTACAATAAATGCAGATAAAAGAGACAGACCGTATATTTGTTGCCTGACATATTCTTTAGCAGGATATGGAAAAGTGATGCATATTACACAGCCAACTTTATATAAACTCTTTATTAATAAACAATGCTTTTAATCACTAGAAGACTTGGTTATTCCATGCAGATCAATGTATCTCAGTTTTAGCATAGACAGAGAAATGATCCGAAATCAATTCTGTTTTGTACTTAATTAAACAGAAAACACACACTTTCAGACAAAATATGGAGAAAAGTCAAATCCAGCTATTTCAACACACAGTAATATGATGATTGATTAAAATAAAGTAATCTTTATATGGTGAAGCAAAGCACATTCAGCATGTTCACACTGTTGGAAAAGTCTCAGATCTAACTCAGAATATTTTCCACCAGTCTCTGATCCGACTACAGACATCATACACTGGATTTGAGGCTGATTTTTACCTGAAAGGAAAACAAAACTACCTTGAGAGTGTTGAAACAATGCGCACCACCAAAACAAACAAATCAAATACAGTATATGTTTTCTATCAGAATATTCCCGTTTCAATAAGCCTTCTATTTCAATAGTAAATACACAGAATGTTCTCTCTGATACTTTGTAGTCACTGATAGTTGAAAACACCACTCATTATCATATTACTATCAGAGCCAGCCGGGACTGCACATTGCCAGCATAAATTAATGGAACAAATAATAAAGCATTGGTCTTACCGGGTTGAAGTAGACGTGACATGTTGAACCATACAGTCACTGCCCATCGGCGGCGGAATGTCTGGCATTGTGAACGTGTCACAGTGAACATCCTCATTCTTTTCAGGAATGGAGGGACCCGGCAAACCGGGGTCAGTGCGGGTCTGAGTCATGTATACTGTGGAAAGAAAGATTATGGATTAATGGTTGGACTGAAAGCGGGTTCAGTGCAGTTCTGAGAGCTGTACCCTGTGGAAAGAATGCCCCTCACCTCAAATTTGTGTTCCCTCGTTACTGACTCTTCAACGAAGGGGAACAGCTGCTCCCTATCCACCCTGTCCATGCCCCTCATAATCCTGCACACCTCGATCAGGTCACCCCTCAGTCTTCTCTGCTCCAGCGAAAACAACCCAAGACGATCAACCTCTCTTCATAGCTTAAATGTTCCATCCCAGGCAACATCCTGTTGAATCGCCTCTGCACCCCCTCCAATGCAATCACATCCTTCCTATAATGTGGCGACCAGAATTACACACAGTACTCCAGCTGTAGCCTTGCCAAAGTTCTAGACAACTCCAATATGACCTGCCTACATTTGTAATCTATGTCTTGATTGATAAAGGCAAGTGTCCCAAATGCCTTTTTCACCACGCTATTGACCTGCCCTTCTGCCTTCTGAGATCTATAGACAAACACGCCCAGGTCCCTTTGTTCATCGGAACTTCCCAGTGTCGGGCAATTCATTGAATACTTCCGTGTCACATTACTCCTTCCAAAGTGTATCACCTCACAATTTTCAGCGTTAAATTCCATCTGCCGCCTTTCTTCCCATTTGACCATCCCAGCTATATCTTCCTGTAACCCAAGACACTCAACCTGACTGTTAACCACTTGGCCAATCTTTGTGTCATCCACGAACTTAGCGATCCCACCCCCCACATAGTCACCTATGTCGTTAATATAAATGACAAACAATAGGGGACACAGCACAGAACCCTGTGGTATGCCACTGGACACTGGTTTCCAGTCACTAAAACAGTCATCTGTCATCACGCTCTGTCTCCTACAGCTAAGCCGATTTTGAATCCACCTTATCAAGTTACCCTGTATCCCATGTGCATTTCCGTACTTGCTACGTCTCTCATGTGGGATGTTGTCAAAGGCTTTGCAGAAATCCATGTAAACTACATCAACTGCCGTACCCTCATCTGCAGACCTGGTCACATGCTCAAAAAATTCAATTAAATTTGTTAGGCAGGGCCTCCCTCTGACAAAGCCATGCTGTCTATTCCTAATCAAATGTTGCCTCTCCAATGGAGATAGGTTCTCTCCTTCAGAATTTTCTCCAAAAGTTTCCAAACTATGAATTAATGGTTGGAATGAAAGCGGCATCAATAAGTGTCTGAGAGCTGTAGACTGTGCATTGAAAGATTCTGGATTAATGATTGGACTGAAAGCGGATTCAGTGCGGGTCTGAGAGCTGTACCCTGTGGAAAGAATGATTGTAAATTAATGATTATGCTTTTGGCGGGTTCAGTGAGGGTCTAAGAACTATCTACTGTGGAAAGAAAGATTATGGATTAATGATTATACTGGAAGGGATTTCAGTGCAGTCATCTATGTAAATCTCAATAATGTAAAAGGGGACAGGAATTTCTTGACCGCTGAATGCTTTACAGCTCCATTCTGCATGCTGTGTTTTGCTGCTGGATGAGAGCAGATGAAGTGGCTCTCCCTGAATCAGGGTGTTCAGATTGAACACTTGAATGATTTTCAGTGGGAGTGTTAACAAGAGAGATACCACGCACTGGATAACAGCAGGACGCCTTTTCTCAAATAAATCAAACTTCGTTTAAACTAATTTCCTTCAATCACAACATGAATTTAAGTCAACCACGCCATCTCCGATTGGAAAGAAATTCAAAGTAATGGCAGAGAGCTGGTGACTGTGAGTTGAACTCACCAAGATTGGAGAGATCACCGCTGGAACTTGTCAGTGTGAGGAGATCATCAGGCCCACTGTCTAGCAACAAGTGATCATTCTGAGCGTCAATGGCTCCAGTCTCAACATCATCATAATCACCCGGAACAAGACCTGAGTGGAAATAATGATTTTCACTCGAATCAGAAGGTAACACTGAATACTTAGAATTATATTATTAGAAATCAATCTACCCGAACCGGCCAAGGTACACAGTGATCTTCAGGTGTTGTGAGATTAGAGACTGGGGAATAGTAGGACCATGTGTTGGCGCGGAAGATGAGACTTCCTAGGTCCGCACCATACTTAAAAAGACTGCCTGCAATGGATTGAAAGACAGGATCACTAAAAGACATTGGGTGGTAGGACTGACAACTGGTGTGTTTAGCAGATGGCAGCAGCCAGAGCAAGGGTGGCGCCCAGATTTTCTCATGCATACCTGGAAGTCCCCCTCCAGGCAGCAAGGGCAAGAAGAGAAGTGCATTTCCCTCGTGTTGGGTGTAGGAGGCTGGCTAAGTAGGCAAAGAGGGCATGGCAGGAGATTCAGGAGGAGATGAACAGCCGTGAGGTGGTCCCATGTAAGAGGCTGCAGTGCAGGAACAGGATTTCAATGGCCTGAAATAGCATGGCAAGGTGAGTGCAGTGCAAGAATAGGATCAATGCCCTGATGTAGTATCGCAAGGTGAGTACGGTGCAAGAACAGGATCAATGCCCTGATGTAGTATGGCAAGGTGAGTGCTGTGTCGGACCCGCATCAATGTCCTGATGTAGTATGGCAAGGTGAGTGCTGTGTCGGACCCGCATCAATGTCCTGATGTAATATGGCAAGGTGAGTGCAGTATAGGACCCGGGTCAATGCCTTGATGTAGTATGGCAAGGTGAGTGCAGTGTAGGACCCGGGTCAATTCCCTGATGTAATACCGCAAGGTGAGTGCAGGGCCTAACATTAAACGCGCAGCATCAAATGTCACAAAGGATGAAAATAAAATTGGAGAAGAGGTGCCACCATTCATTGGATTCAGATCCTCCTCCATCATAATGCACAGCTCAGTGACCTCCGCCCTTGAGAAGCACAGTCTTCAGTGACACTGCTGCTCCGACATTTGCATGAAGTAGAGCCTCTGATGGTAACTTCTCTCTACTGACTAACATCTTCTGCACTAAAGAAGCATGTTGCATGCTGCTGTGCGCCTTGTTCATCCACAGTCTCTTCCAGTCTCATGATCCTTGTCCCTCTCTGGTGCTACTGTGCGCCCTGGTCATCCACACTCTCTTCCAGCCTCATGATCCGTGTCGCTCTCTGGGTGTCTCTGAACGCCCTGCTCATCCACATTCTCTTCCAGCCTCATGGTCCTTGTCCCTCTCTGGTGCTACTGTGTTTCCTGGTCATCCACACGCTCTTCCAGCCTCATGATCCTTGTCCCTCTCTGGGTGCTGCAGCCCAACTGCCAGAGATTGCAGATCTCTCCAACTATGATGCTCCTCCACAATGGGAGGCCTCAAAACCGGAGTGGATGAGACCTATTGTAAATTGATGCACTCATTTCTTAAGGACTCCATCCTTTTTACTCTGTATACATAAGTTGCAAGTCAGAGTGGACACTCAACCTGAATACCTCTGTTGTGTTTGCCTTGTTCGGTCAGTGTCCAGATGGTCCATACTTTGGTTCAGTATGTCTCTATACCATCACTGCACTGCCACGATGCTGATTGCAGCCAGAACTGACCTTTTACTGAGAGAGGTAGCAGCGATCATAATACGACTGAATTTTACATTCAATTTGAGGGACAGACATGTGAGCCCAAGACTAGTATTTTAAACTTAAATGAGAGCATGGAAGCAGAGCCAACTAAAGCGGAACTCGCAAAATAGGTTAAGGCATAGGTCAATAGAGATGCACTGGCAGATATTTAAGAGGATATTTCAGAATACACAGAATAGATACATTTCAACGAGAAATAAAAATTCTGTGGTTAACTAAAACAGTTAAAGAGAGTATCAAACATAAAGATCAAGCTTATAATTGTGCAAAGATGGGAAGCAGGGCTGAGGATTAGACAGAAGATAAAAACAGCAAAGAATGACTTAAGTATTAATAATGAAGAGAATGTTAGAGTACGAGAGAAAGCTGTCCAGAAATATAAAGTCAGTTAGTAAGAGTTTGTATAGATATTTAAACAAGAAAAGAGAAAACAAAGAGAGCGTTGGTCCAATCGAAAGTGAGCCTGGGGAATTAATAATGGATACGAAGGAGATGGCAAATAAATTGGACAGATATTTTGCATCGTTTTCACTATTAAGGAAGCAAGTAACATCCCAGTATTAGCTGCAAGTCAGGAAATGGAGGGGAAAAAGGAACTAAAGAAAATTACAATCACCAGGGAAGTGGTACTCAGCAAATTGTTGGAGCTGCGGGATGACAAGTCCTCGGGTCCTGGTGGACTTCATCCAGGGATGTTGAAAGAAGTGGCTACTGAGATAGTTGATGCGTTAGTTTTAATTTTCCAAAATTGCCTAGTTTCAGGGAAGGTTCCATTAGATTGTAAAATAGTGAATGTAACTAAAACAAGAAATGTTGGAATCACTCAGCAGGTCCGGCAGCGTCTGTGGAAAGAGAAGCAGAGTTAACGTTTCGGGTCAGTGACCCTTCTTCGGAACTGACAAATATTAGAAAAGTCACAGATTATAAGCAAGTGAGGTGGGGGTGGGGCGAGAGATAACAAAGGAGAAGGTGCAGATTGGACCAGGCCACATAGCTGACCAAAAGGTCACGGAGCAAAGGCAAACACTATGTTACTGGTGTGTTGAAAGACAAAGCATTAGTACAGATTAGGTGTAAATACTCTGAATATTGAACAGCAGCAAGTGCAAACCTGAAAAAAAAAACCTGAAAAAAACAGTGGGTAAGCATAATGAACAAACGAAGATGAAATGAAATAAATGTAAAAAAAGATTGTAAAAAATGTAAAAAAGAATGTAAATAAAAAGGAAGAAAAAATAACTAAAAATGAAAGTAAAATGGGGGGCTGTCATGCTCTGAAATTATTGAACTCAATGTTCAGTCCGGCAGGCTGTAGTGTGCCTATTTGGTAGATGAGATGCTGTTCCTCGAGCTTGCGTTGATGTTCACTGGAACATTGCAGCAATCCCAGGACAGAGCTGTGAGCATGAGAGCAGGGGGGAGTGTTGAAATGGCAAGCAACCGGAAGCTCAGGGTCCTGCTTGCGGACTGAGCGGAGATGTTCCGCAAAGCGGTCACCCAGTCTGTGCTTGGTCTCCCCAGTGTAGAGGAGACCACACTGTGAGCAGCGAATACAGTATACTACATTGAAAGAAGTACAAGTGAATGTAACTCCTTTGTTCAAAAAGGGAGGGAGACAGAAAACGGGAAACTACAGGCCAGTTAGATTAATATATATCATAGAGATAATATTTGCAGCCTTTATTAAAGCCATTATAGCAGGGCAATTAGAAAAAATCAAGGTAATCAGGCAGAGTTAAGATGGTTTTGTAAAAAGGGAATCGTGTTTAACCAATTTATTGGCATTCTTTGAGGTAGTTACTGTGGATAAAGGGAAACTGGTGGATGTACTGTACTTAGCTTTCCGGAAGGCATTTGATAAGGTGCCACATAAAAGGTTATAGCTGAAAATAAAAGCTCGTGGTATAGGGGGTAAAATAGTAGCATGGATAGAAGATGGGCTAGCTAACAAGAAACAGAGTAGGTATAAATGGCTAATTATCTGATTGGCAAGATGTAACGAAAGGTGTGCCAAAGGGATCAGTACTGGGGGCTCAACTTTTGCAATTTATATAAATGAATTAGATGAAGGGACAGAAGGTATGGTTGCTAAATTTTCTGATTACATTTTCTGATGATAGGTAGGAAAGTAACTTACGAATGGGACACAATGGGGGTATAAATATATATCGATAGGTTAAGTGAGTGGGAAAAGACCTGGCAAATGGAGTATAATGTGGGAAAGTGAGCAATTGTCCACTTTGGCGGCAATAATAAAAAAGAAGCATATTGTCTAAATGGTGAGAGATTGCAGAGCTCTAAGATGCAGAGAGATCTGGGTGTCCTAATGCTTGAATCACAAAAGGTTAGTATGCAGGTTTAACACGTAATTAGGAAAGATAATAGAATGTTATTGCTTATCACTAGGGGAATTGAATACAAAAGTAGGGAGGTTGTGCTTCAGTTACACATAGCATTGGTGAGACCACATCTGGAGTACTGTGTATAGAAATGATCTCCTTATTCATTGAAGGTTGTCAATGCGTTTGGAGGCAGTACGGTTAATATTTATTAGACTGATACCTGTAAAGGGTGGACTATATTAGGAGGAAAGACTGGACAGGCTAGGCTTGTATCCACTGGAATTTAGAAGAGTAAGAGCCAACTTAATTGAAACATACACGATCCTGAAGGGTCTTGACAGGGTGGATATGGAAAGGATGTTTACCCTTGTGGGAGAATCTAGAACTAGGGGTCACTGTTTAAAAATAAGGGGCTGCCGATTTAAGACAGTGATGAGGAGAATATCTTTCTCTCAGAGGGTCGTGAGTATTTGGAATTATCTTCCTCAAAACGTGCTGCAAGTAGAGTCTTTGAATATTTTTAAGGCAGAGGAAAATAGTTTCTTGATAAGCAAGGGGGTGAAATGTTAGGCAGGTAGGTAGATGTGGAATAATCAGTTTCGCCATGAACTTATTAAATGGCTGAGAAAATTCGAAGGACCGAGTGGCCTACTCCTGTTTTTAATTCGTATGTCTAATGGTCGTCTGTTCCGCCTCCTTATTGGTGGCGAGTCTCTGAAACCCCATTGTTCTCAAGCATCTTTCACAAAGCTGTGAATAGCTTTGAAATTTGCCATGATTTTCCTCTTTTCAATGCTCAGTTACCTGCCCGCCGCCTTAGAGTGCGGCCTGCACCCACCAGCTTGGCCGACTCCGGGAATATCAACTAGTGTTGTAAAGACGTCGGGCTTCCTTTGCACCATTATCAACCGGAAGTTTGCCTCCAAGTCTTTCGCCATTGCTGTGACAAAATTCTGCCCTCCGTTTTAAAGTCACATATATCCCTTTGAATCACCCATCCAACATGTGCACAATTTCTACATTTGACCACCCAGACAACAGTGTCAGAAAACATAATGAATTGAATGTTTCATTCCATTATACTGCTGGGGGCAATAGGTATTATGTTGTAAAAGTCCAAATTATTTCTCAATTTTTTTCATTGAGATTAGTAGGCAAATCTACGAGTCTTCGGCATCATCATTTTATGGCATGTAAGTTCTGATGTAGTTAGCTGTTGATTTTGGAAAGCAGACAGCGTGATGGTAACAAGTAAAACTGTACCCACCCTGAATACTGGAGGATGTCCGGTCAGGATTTTCTGATCCAGGATCCGTGTCACCCAAACTGTGGCTGGTGTAATATTCAATCTGATTGAGGGACTCAATGGAATCAGTAACTGTTAAACACAAACATGGATGGTTACTGGAGAAATTAATTGGGACGTTCGAGTAGATAACATAATATTGTCATCATCTGGTGACATTGTCCTGGGACTTTGTATCAGACACGAATGTGGAACTTCATTCATCACAGGGACTGCAGTGGTTCAAGAGCAACTGGGGATGGACCATAAATGTTGGATCAGCCAGCGAGCAGTCCGAACAATACTCAATACAGCTGGTGAGTCAGACTTCAGACATCAGAGCAGAGATAATATTGCAAAACATAGGCGGTTAGCATAGTTTCGTAATCCAGTATCTGTCCACCCTGTCCCTGTCTGTCTTCCTTTCAGAGTCTCAAACGGCCGCCGGTGACTCTAAAAGGAGAGCAAGGAGACGAATATCGGATTTATTCTTCTGGATGCGTTTTGCTTTAAACCGAGAAATTTATCTCAATGGTTAAATCGCTCCCCAAATTTAGCGCAAGACAAAACTTTTATCGATTCGGTAGTGTTGTTGCTCCAGTATGGTGAAGCAGAATTTGTAGATTAATGTTCAACTCAGAATAGAAACTGTTAGAATAAGTTTTTGTAGAAGCCACAGATTTCAGGTAAAGTGTTCCTGATGGGAACGTGTTCTGATCCAGAAATCCAGTCCCCTAGAGAAATAAAATCTGAGAGAATGTGACTCTCTCCTCATGGGAGCAGTGATTATTTATGGTCTAGTTTAAAGAGAATATAATGAAATGATAGTGACAGAGACTGCAACGGCAGCAGACACAGAAAATGCTATCAAGGATGTGACGATAAATGAAAGATTGAAGAGAGTTTCAGTCGATTTATGACATTCCGTTGCTCTTTGAGATACTATGACATAAAAAATAATATGAAGAACCGATGTGTTTATTATTCAGGGGTTCAGGTATCTGAGGCAGTCCGTGTGCAGCCGGAAGGGAAAATGAAACAACGATTTTCGTTGCTAGTTACATGTTCTTAAAGCAATACCAACCGTTGGGAATCTTCCCAAACCCATAGCTCGTCTTGCTATACACACAGATATAAAGACTCTCGCACTGTGATAGGACTCCTTCACATGGAGATAGATAGTGAGCGAATTTCTGACAGCGGTCAGTCAGTAAAGTGACTCTTAAAATGGGGTATTTAAAGGGAAGTGACATTTGTCCAGTGAAAATTCGGCATAAAATATAAAACACAGACCTGAACGCCGGATCTGAGAGGAATCCTTGCCTGGTGGAATATTCACAATCTCTTCATAAATTGCTTGGTACAAACCATCCCGTGAACCCTTGCCGCTCCTGACAGAACCTATCAGAAGGAGGGTGGGTAGATTACCGTTTTGGTCCAACCTAGGAGCGTTTAACAGTAAATTATCTGCAAACACATCCACATCACAGAGATGGAGACAGTAGGAGACAAAGCCAGGTATGGTGAATAAGGAATAGTTTTGTTCATGTATGTCTATGTGTCTGTTTTTCTGCATACTCATATATTCACCTGCCACAGACTGGGGATAAATGAGGGAAAGAGGAAAACGCCAGGTATCAGGCAAAACAAATTCCAACTGATTACTGGGTTCTGGGCCCGCAAGTGGAATTCAGCTGAAGAGAAGCTGGATTAAGTTGTCTCATTCTGTGACAGTATCAGTTGTAAGTATGAGCAAGGAACCTATTGTTCTTTGTTATTAGATTAGATTAGATTAGATTAGATTAGAGATACAGCACTGAATCAGGCCCTTCGGCCCACCGAGTCTGTGCCGACCATCAACCACCCATTTATACTAATCCTACACTAATCCCATATTCCTACCAAACATCCCCACCTGTCCCTATATTTCCCTACCACCTACCTATACTAGTGACAATTTATAATGGCCAATCTTTTGGCTTGTGGGAGGAAACCGGAGCACCTGGAGAAAACCCACGCAGACACAGGGAGAACTTGCAAACTCCACACAGGCAGTACCCAGAATCGAACCCGGGTCCCTGGAGCGGTGCTAACCACTGCACCACTGTGCCGCCCTGTGGTATGTTCCGTCACTGTGAGAAAAGACTTATGTACATAGTGTAAGATTTAGGTTCGGGATTCACAGTTTACCCAACAAACGTGGTCCAGAAACAAAAAGTAATTTTGAAATATCAAGCTTATGAAGAAGCTACAGTTTAGATACGATACATAAGCTAAATAGACAGAAGAAGTATACTATCCATGGCAGATAATTTTGTTGCCACTCTCTGCAGCTGCAAGGGTAGTCAGTCTCTCTCTCTCTCTCTTTCTCTCTGTTTTCAGCACTTCCATTTAGCCGAGCTGCCACGAAACTGTCTATCGTCTGCCAGAAGGGGGATGCTGTATCTGCTCTTCTGAGCATCCATCGATATATTTTACCTTGGGGGTCTGGTAGATCACCCTATGTCAATCACTTATTCCAAAGCTTCTAACCAATGAATACAGGAGATGTACCTGGGATGTCGGGTGGTCACCTCCCCATTTTCCAACACTCTGATCCCCAAAGGCACCTTTCACCTTATCTCGTGCTTGGTATAGTTTGCAGATTTCTACCAGGCACTTGTCTAGAGAGGGTAAAAGCCTCCATCTTATTATCTTTAGGAATCTTTTTTCTGTGCTGGTCGTGCCTTGGCAGAGATAACAGGCCTGTGGTATCCTAGCTGTAGAAACTTTCTTAATAAGAGAGAGAGAGAGCTATTTCTATAAGAACACAATATTATTATGAGAAATTTCATTTATTAAAAGTCCCATTTCTTACAAAAAACCTGGAGTGAGTTGGATGGGTGAAATATGAGTGGAAGCATTGTTTTGTAATGTAGAATCACCTCTGGTCCTAGACAAGTAACAGCTCTCAAGATAACGGACAGAACACGGTTATACAGATCGAGATTGGATGGCCAGAGCCACAATATAAAAGGCTGGAATTGATGAACAATGGATGAAGGAAGATTAACAGTCAGATAAATAGCTGAATGCAGGAATCAAAATGTTCAATTAAACTTCCTGATCCATTGTTACAACAAGTAAATTCTTTCAATATTCTTCATATACTAAGTGATGAACTCTCACCGTGAATGTGAACACGTCAAACAACTCTCCATTTTAAATGTCACAGTTTACAAATTCCGGAGTGCATTGAATGTAGAAAATCAGCAAAAAATATGACAATGTATTTCTAACAATGAACTAGAGTCTTGCAAGGGATATGATACAATATCAGGGATCTAGTGTTGGTTCTGTGGTAAGATATGAGCCTCACCTCTTCTGGTTGACTTTTTCTGTATAACTGCCATCAGTGCAATCAACACACAGATTAGCAGGACTCCGAAGCAGACTGCGACTAGGATGGAAGTAGTTTTATATCCCTGTTCTTAATGACAACAATACAGAAAGGTTCAACACAGTCCGTCTTGCATGAGAAAATAGTTACAATAAGTAATTAATAATTATATCCACTGCTTCCGAGTAATGACTCAGCCGAACATTTCCCAGTCTGTGTGGTGCACATTGCTCCAGAGGAAAGTGTGAGTCAGTCTAAATTGCAGAGACAGTGCCCCCATGTTTCTGATGAGTACAGGACAGTTCAGGTACAACCAGAAACTTGAATTAAAGGAATTTCAAACAAACGCTTTGAAATATAAGGTAAAGAAAATAAAACATGTTCCAGTCAGTGCGAAAGCGCTCATATTACCTTCAGAAAATGGCAACAATACCATTCCACTAATGCAAACACTGACGCTAGCTCGAATACTAATAATAGTAAGTACCTGCAGATATGTCCGGGAAAGCAATTGGCAACACATCGACTCCTGTGGAATATATTGTACAAAAAGTTCAGGAAGATGAAATTTCTGCACTTTACATTAAAACGATAAATACTGTTCTTAATTTCCTGAACCGACGAGTCAATTTAACAGAATAAGGAACCCTAAACCCACTCGCTGAACCCTGGCACCCTCACCAGAACAAATCACACTGGCATCTTCCTTGTGGTCACAGTCAGATTGAGCAGGCGATGAGGAAGGACAGTCAGACAGGGAAGACTCGCTTCCAGTGCACTTCACCTTATCCAGCCAGATAACACCGTCACCCTGGGAAAAGGTAGCCCCTCCTGGGGCCAATAAAGCGGAGCCACAACCCAGCTGTCTGCAGACAACATTGGCATCGGTTAAATCCCAGGAGTCATCACACACCGTGTCCCATATGTTATTGCACAATATCTCCACTCTCCCGGAGCAGTTGTTGTTACCTCCAAACAGTCGCAACCATTGTGCCGAATCTGTCAAAGAGAATCAATGACTATTATTGATGTAGTGTAAGACAAGTTAGATAGTTTGCATAATGAAGAGGAGCACACACCTGGTTCTCGCATGCAGTCCTTTGATCTTTGGGGCTGCTCCTTAGTTATTTGTGCTTCTGTTGAGAAGAGAAACATACTGACTGTATAAGATATCAATGTTTGAAATTACACTCTCACATTGAGAGGTTTGTTGTGTTACCTGTACAAACAACACCAGCATCATCCCTGTGTTCACATTTGTTTTCACCCCACGGGTCTGATTGGCACTGCCAAAGGGTCGACTCGTGTGACATACACTCAATTTCATTGAGCCAAATGGGTCCGGAACCTTCTCCAAATGACTTTGTCTCATAATCGATAGATTTTAAGAGACCACACTGTAACTGTTTACAGATCACTTCTGCATCAAGTGGATCAAGTTTATCCAAGCACACTGTTCCCCAGGTGCTATTGTAGAACACTTCCACTCTCCCCTCACAGCGATGCTTCCCATTCACCAGCCGCAGCTCTTTGTGCTCTGTCAATGACACAAGAAATATCCAGATAGTTAGACTGATAATTCGTTGTATCTTCATACTGCACAGCTCAACACATGCTGCACCAGTTGTCTTTACTGATTGCCGGTAATTGTTTCAGAAAGCTAATAGAAAACATCTGCAATTCAAATTTGTAATTAAAAATATTCGACATGAATTACAAAAGGAAAGGTCACGCTTGATCAACCATATTGAATTCTTTGAAGAAGTTACAAAAAGAATAGACAGGAATGATGCAATTTTTTAAAAGTGCGTGGATTTTTAAAAGGCCTTCGAAAAGGTACTACAGAGTGGAATCATGACGGAGGTCACAGGATCAGTAGAAGAATGGATTGAAAACAGGCTACAAAACATATCGTCAGGGTTAAAGGCAGTTATCCAGAATGGCAAAGGTCGGAACTGCTGTTCCACAGGGATTGGTTCTGGTGTCACTGCTGATCAACATTTACATCAATGATTTGGATTTAGGAATTGAAAGTGCGATTTCAAAATGTACAGGTGATGCGGAGCATAGTTAATACTAATGAAGAGTGTGGCAGAATACAAGAAAACAGAATGGGCGTGCAATTGGAAAATTAACTTTAATACAGAGAAGTTGAATGTAGTGGAAGTTGCTAGGAAGAATAAAAAGGCAATTAAGAGCGCAAATGATGTATCGGAGCAAAGAGATTATTGGCTATAGAGACACTAATCACATATAAAGTGTCAGAGACCAAAGCTAAGGAACATAAATGTACGATAGTCATTCATAAATCCAATAGGAAATTCAGAAAAATCTTCTGTTTTTACCTAGGCAGTCTTTGGACCAGAATCAATAGTTGAGACGAATATCACAGCTGCCTTTAAGGTGAAGCTCGATCAGTACATGAGGGAAGAAGAAATAGGAGCATGCACAGATCGTGGTAGATGCAGTAATGTGGGGTGATACTCGTGTGCAGCATCAACCCCACATAGAGCTTTGAGCCGAATGGCCAAATTATTGCTGTAAATTGTATGCAATTCTATGTAATATCTTCAGTGCGAAGTCAGATGTACAACACTGCAGAAAATGAGTACATTGTGCGTATCCTTACCTGAACACATGATCTTCACATCCTCTTTATGAGAACAGTCGTGATTACCCCACGATGCTGAGTGACATTCCCAGAGAAATGATTCGTTACCGGAACAATTCAGCTCATCCAACCAAACTGGCCCTGAACCTGGTCCACAAGAAGCAGGAAGTGCCAGGTCCACTGCATTCCCACAACCCAGCTGCTTACAAACTACGTCAGCGTCCGCCAGATCCCAGGAATCATCACAAACAGAGCCCCATGTCCCATTGTAATAAATTTCCACTCGGCCATCACACGGGCTTCCACCGTCAGACAACCTTAACTGTATGTGGGCTGATGGACGACAATACAGGAGGATTATATTTTCAATACACATTCATCACATCACTATCCAACTCATTGTTTATTCTCCAGCTAAATTAAAATCATATTTTTTTAATCTGCTAGGTATAAGAAAGTATCCAATCTGTTCTACACGTACCTATTGCAAAGAATGTACAACTTTGAAATGTTTCAGATATTTCTGACTCCGACGAACTATGTCCTCCACACCCACCATTTTGTGCTGAATGCTGTGCACGTTGTTATACCGCCAAATGAATTAGTTCTTATTAAACGTTCCACTCACGCTATACAGGCATTTTAGAATCATTTCCAGAAGGGGATTTGTTCCTTGTCGTTTGACTTACCCATATTCTTTACTTTTGTTTGATATTTACTTTCATCTCCCATTTAATTTATCTTCAGGCTTACGTTAATTTCACCAGACCCCTCCACATTTTACTAATTCGCAGACTTATCCACAAGCCTACTTATCACTTCCTGTGCAGACTGCACAATGCAAAGTACACACTTACAAACCCACAACATCTGTCTTCCAGTATGCAGCATGCAAGTGCTGGCAGACTTTTGGCGGTAGTGCTGATGTAAGTTCCAATGTGCAGAGTATGAGCGTTCTTACATCAGTATATCACAGAATCAAATAATAGTTACAGCACGGCCATTTGACCCATCGTGTCTGCACTAGCTCGTCAAGAGAGCGATTTCCCTCGGGACATCATACTCTCTATCCAGTTCCTTCTCCCTGAAGTTGCAATACCATATGGCATCCGTCAGAAAGACTTCCACCTCCGTATCATTGTTCGATTTCGCCATTAGTTCAGCCCATTTACTTTTGAAAGGCTCATCTGTGCCATTGTTCCCTCCAGAATGGATTGTTCCAATGCTCTGCTGGCTGGCCTCACATCCTACACCCTCCAAAAACTTCAATTCACCTAAATCTCTTTGCCAGAACAGCAGAAGGTCACACTCAAGAGCAAATCGGTGGTCGTTGTTTATGAAAGGAGAGAGAAAACGGGGAACTACAGACCTGTTAGCCTGACGCCGGCAAGGGAAAATACAAGAATCTATTGCAAAGGATGTGATTACTGGGCACTTCGAAAATAATGTTCTGATTGGGCAGAGTCAACAAGGATTTGTGACGGGGAAATCATGTATGATAAACTTGTTAGAGTGTTTTGAGGATGCTACTGGCAGAGTGGATGAGGGAGAACCAATGAATTTGAACTGTCAGAAGGCTTTTGGTAAAGTCCCGCATAGGACGTTACCAAGCAAAAGAAAAGCACGTGGGATTGGGTGTAATGTACGAGCATGGATTGAGAATTGAGTAACAGGCAGTAAACAGAGAGCACGAATAAATGGGTCATTCTCAGATCGGCAGTAGGTAACCAGTGGCTTACTACAAGGATCAGTGCTTGAGCCCCAGCTGTTCACAGTTTATATCAATGATTTGGACTTGGGGACCAATTGTAATATTTCGAAGTTTGCAGATGACACAAAACTTGGTGCGAATGTGAGTTTTGAGGAGGATGCAAAGAGGCTTCAAGGGGATTTGGACAGGCTTTGCGAATGGGCAAGGACATGGCAGATGGAATATAATGTGGATAAGTGTGAGGTTATCCACTTTGAAAGGAGGAACGGAGGGGCAGACTATTTCTTAAATGGTAAGAGATTGGAAAGTGTTGATGTACCAAGGGACTTGGGTGTCCTTGTTCATAATTCACTGAGAGCTAACATGCAGGTACAAAAAGCATCCAGCAAGGCAAACAGACTGTTAGACTTTATCGCAAGAGAATTTGAATACAGGAGCAAAGAAGTCTTGCTTCAATTATGTAGAGCATTAGTGGGGCACCACCTAGGATATTGTGTGCAGTTCTGGTCCCCTTGTCTGAGGAAGGATATACTTGCCAAAGAGGGAGTGTAGCGAAGGCTCACCAGACTGATTCCTGGGATGGTGGGACAGTCCAATGAGGACAAATTGAGGAGACTGGGCCTTTACTCGCTGGATTTTAGAAGAATGAGAGGCGATCTCACGGAAACTTACAAAATTCTTAAAGGGATAGACACGGTTGATGCAGAAAGGATGTGGGGTCCAGAACCAGGGGGCACAATCTCAGAATAAAGAGCAGGTCATTTAGTACTGAGATGAGGAGGAACTTCTTCACTCAGAGGGTATTGAATCTTTGGAATTCGCTATTGAGAGGGAGTTGGAAGCTCAGTCACTGAATAAGCTCAAACCAGAGATCAATAGATTTCTAGTTGCTAATGACATCAAAAGATATGGGGATAGTGTGGGAATATGGTTTTGAGGTAGACGATCAGCCATGATATAGAATGGTGGAGGAGGCTCAAAGGGCTAAATAGCATATTCCTGATCCTATATTCCTGATCTACTTGGTTTCCCCTCCGCCAATATCATCATCATGTTTAAATACCTCTAGGATCTCTCACCCCTCATCCTATCACCATAACCGCCTCCCGCTCTAAACATTCCATGGCCTCTACTTTACTCCATTCTGGCTGTTTGTACATCATTTACTATCCCCACCCACAATTGGCATCCGTTCCTTTAGTTGTTTTGGACCTAAGATCGGAAATCCATCCCTAAACATCTCTGCTTTTCCACTTAGAAGTTGCCCTCCTGAAATCTACGCCTGTGACCCAGTTTCAGTCACTCGTTTTACTGTCTTCTTGTTTGGTTCTATGTAAATTTTGCATCTATTGTATTCCTGTAAAGAGCCTTTACATTTTGATGTTTGTTATAGGCGCTATAAAAATGAAAATCCTCATTGTTGTTCAGTTCTGGCTGTGTCATCTTTCTCTGCACTCATCCTCTCAGTATAATGATTGGTTTAAGAGATGCCTTGGAGAGTGAACTATATTAGCACTTTGTCAGCAGAATAGAAATTCCACTTGATTGGCTCGGTAAAAGTAGTGAGCTATTAGTTCACCTGAGCACAGGACCCCTACATCCATACTATCAGTCAGAGACGAATTCAATGTGAATAAGCTGCAGTTCTGGAGCTGCGATTCGTTTCCTTCACATCCGACATCATTCACCCAAACGGGCCCTTCACTCTTTCCGTACTTTGAATAGTTATGAACAGCTGTCGCTTCACCACAGCCCAGCTGTGTACAGACCACGTTAGCATCATTCAGGTTCCAGAGTCTGTCCTGCAGTCTCCCCCAGCTGCCCTTGTAGTAAATCTCCACTCGCCCATCACAGCGGCTTCCCCCGTTAGTCAGTCTTAGTGACCAATGTTCATCTGCAACATGAAATACATTGAGGACGGGTTAAACTGAAGCCAAACTATCCCATCATATACTGCCTCACACTCGGTTAGTTATTAGTAATTTTAATAATTAAAGTTTCTGTTATGTAGACAGTTGCTCTTCACCATTACCTTTTCTAAGTGAATCGATTTTAGAGAGATACTGAGCAACTTCCGCAGGCTATTCTGGGGAAACAACTTAAAGTGAACTGCGGGCGAATGGCCCAGACTGCTGTGAATGTGCCGTGATGGAAGACAGGAGCAGGGCTTTCAAATGGATTCTCATTGTTCACAGATCATCTTATCCAATCCGGGGAGAAACAAACAGGTTTGAATTGACAGAACATTTCCCATGACTTCCCAGTGCAGTTCACAGTAATGAAGTACTTTTGATTTGTAGACACTGCTGTATGCCAAGCAGTTGATGGGCATCTTTTTGAATGACAGAACAGGTTCAAGCGGCCGAATGGCCTACTGCTGCTGCTATTTCCTATGTTCTCATGTTCATTGTGGCAGGGTGAAAGTACCAGAACTCCCTTCTGTGCAGCCCTGGAGGAGCACTATACAGACAGCAGCCGTTCAAGAAGACAGCTGACCAGCACCTTTTCAAGGGTAATTATGGATAGGGAATATCGTTAGCCCTGCCAACATCACCCATATCCCGTGAATGAACAAATAAAAAAAGAAATAGAGGTGCAGCATTCCCATTGTATATCATGGTCCCCATTTTACTGTTTGAACGTTTCTGCCAACTGCTCGTATAGCGAACTCTGAATAAGGCTCTGTATTCAGAGAATAGAGATACAAGAGACATTCATTTGTTAAACATGTGGTGCATTGATACATCTTAGTTTAGTGCAAACTAACTTGAAAATAAATCGGCTGACAAAAACAACTCAGTCCAGTTTCGTTTCAGTTCAATAGTCTGAGATGACTCACCTGAACAGATAACACTGGCGTCATTTTCATGTGAGCAGCTAAACTGATCCCAGGATGAAACAGGACAATCCCAGAAGTGGGTCTCGTTCCCCCGGCACCTGTAGTTCTCCTTCCACACTGGACCGGCTCCTTTCCCAAATTGAGCTCTTCCGGGGGTTGCGGTTGCTGTGCCGCACTGAAGGTGCTGACAGACCACGTTGGCGTCTTCTAAACCAAAATAATTATCACACAGCGTCCCCCAGTGCTCTCTGTATTGCACTTCCACCCGGCCGGAGCATCGGGTACCTTCAGATACCAGTCTGAGTGCTTTGTGATCTAATTAATAATAATTATAATAATAACAATAATTGTATTAACAAATAACAATAATGCCGCAATTAGCCTAGTTACACTGAAAATAATTTTAGGTGGATTCACATTTTATCTGGTTACAGCTGAATTGGAGCAATAACTATTAATACCAGTACTGTGATTATTACTACTTCTGCAGCTACTACTCGCTAAATCACAACTTCTACTATTACCTGCATCACTGCTAATATGTTTTATTATTTTACTAGTGCTACTATTGCGATGACACGCCTTCTATTACTGCTGTTAATACTATTGCTGCTTCTACTCCTGTTCGCTCCAGAATTACTGGTACTGCTATTACTGCAACTATTGCTGTTACTATTACTGTTACTATTACAGTTACCATTACTCCTATCACTACTACCTGGAACAAAGTTACAGAAATCAACAATTCTGCCTTGAAGCTGTCCCTCCACTCAATTAGGTCATGACTGAACGGTCCTCAGCTCCATTTTCCTGCCTTTACTCTATATCTGTTGATACCTTTTCCAAATAAGAACCAAACGATCTCAGCCTCAAAATTTACAGCTGCCTTTTGGGGAAGGAAATGCATGACTTCCGCAATTTCTTTTTTTAATGTAAATGTGCTTCCTAATTTCACTTCTGAATGGCCTGGCTCCGATTGAAGATTGTGCTCCATGTTCTGGATTCCGAAACAACAGGAAATAGTTTCTTGGTATCTACTCATCGAATTATGTTATCGCTTTATCTTTCCAATTGCATAACCATCAACTTTCGAAATTCAGGGGTAAACAATCTAAATGTTTCAAACTTGCCCTCACAATTCAACCCTTTTATCCCTGAACACCCAAATCCATTTGCTCGTTTATAGTTACTGGACTCACAGCATTAGGAAAATATTTCATTTATTTTTTTTTGATCCATAATGTATGCCTTCATACTTCCCGCAATGACCTCCGCCTACCGCAGACCCGACCACTCATTTGATCGGTCTGTGCCCCATTGTAACTTTATAATTGCATCTACACAACATATTGTGCTTCCTAACTTATTTATTTGGGTGAACCTGGTCGTATGACTCTGTATCCCTTCAATCATCAGTTAATATGATGAAAAGCTAAGACCGCATACAGATCTCTGAAGAACATTACTTGTCTCACCCTTCGAATCAGTTATTCACTTTATCCGTCATCCCTGTGTCTTACCTTTTAACAAATTACCAACCCACATCACAAGGTCACCTTTAATCCCGTGCACTCTATATATTTCTGCCAATGATCCTTTAGGTGGAACCTTATCAATTGCCTCTTGGAAGTCCATATGGATAGCATCAGAAGACACTGACTTATCCTCCTTGTTAGGAACTTCCTCAAAAATTCAACGGCACATTTTAAGCTTTAATAGAATCAGAGAATGATACAGCACAGGAGGAGGCCATTCGGCCTATTACGTCTGTGCTGGCTCTTTGAAAGCGCAATGCCAATAGTCCCACTCCCTTGCTCTTCACAGCGTTGCAATGATTCCACTTCAACTATTTGTTCAATTTCCTTTTGAATGTGATAGTTATTTTTGAATTTGTTTCCACAACCATTTCCAGCAGTGTAATCCAGATCAGAACAGCTCGCTGAAGATTTTATTCCCCGATGTCCCTTCAGAATCTGTAGTGAATCACCTTAAATCTGTGTCTGCTCATTACTGATCCTTTGTTCACTGGAACAATGCAATGTTCGTTACTCTAACAAACTCTTTATGATGCTGAACAACGATACCAAATCTTCCCTTAACATTTTCTGCTCTAAGGGGAAGAGGTCCAGATTCTCTTGTCTCCCCACAGAACAGCAATCCCCGCCTAAACATAATACTCTGGAAAATCGCCTCTGCACGCTCCTCGGACTTGATGTAGTTCCTAAAATGTTCTCTCGAAAATTTGAGACGATGCTCCAGCTGGGCTTATCATTCTTTTATAAGTGATCACCATAACTTCCCTTTTTTAACTCTATTAATAATGTCCAGGAACTCCTATGCCTTTTAACAACATTCCCGTTTTTTTCCACAGTCAATGAGAAATGCACGTACACCCTCTGCTCTCGATGTTTCTGCAATACCTGTACATTTTTATCATTTCATTTACATTAACTCTCCTCATTCTGCCCACGAAAATCAAATGAATTAAAAGCAATTTACCTTTAACTGATCAATACAGACTTTAACTTAATAACACATATTCGTCCAAATGACAATGATTTTTCAGCCGGATTAGTCTCTCCAATTTTCTCCTTCAGTGTCGTTAAACTCAGTGACCTGTAGTTGCAGGGTACACCCCTCATCTCTTACTTCCGTTGGCTTCCTTTTCTACTGTTTACATGTTTATATAAATACATGTGGGTTCATTTTTATTTTGTACACTAATCTATTCTTCCAAACTCTGTATGAACCTTTTACTTCCCTATTCAGTTCTCCCTGTAGTTTTTGTATTCCGATTGAATTGCCACTGAACTCAGAACGTGACCTTTATGATAAGCTTCCTGTTTCTGCTTAATTTTCAACTCCATCTCATTAGTCATCCGGGAATCTCTGGTTTCGGACTGCCTACCTTTGCCCCGACTGGGAATGTGCCTAGTCTGTATCCAAACTATTTCCTATTTGAATTCACATTTACTGTCTTACCTGCCAATTACTAATGTAATGTTTGACCTGTCAATTTCCGATTCCAATCTATCTCAGCCAACTCACTGCCTCACAGATATCCGGCAATTCTCAGGGTTTTAGTGAACCTAATACATCACAAGGACAGTCAGCAGTCCCAATATCCTCTTTATCCCCTCTGAATAAATACCATCTCGTCCTCGCGCACTTGTTAGTTTTGAGTCGAACATTAAGCACGTTCACCACGAAGTTGAAGAAATGTGATAAGAAACGCTGTTTTAAAAACTTCCCATTTATCAAGCTGGGAACGTTTCTAACATGTCACTGTCTATCAGAGGTGGCAGCACAATATTTGTCGGTTAACCACTTTGTTTCCATTACTATCGGAGTTTGTACCTGAACAGATTACGCCAACGTCACTCTGGTGTCCGCAGCCAGGTGGACCGATAACAGGCCCTGACCCTGCGCCGAAGTGAGCATCAAGCGGTGCTGCTACTCCAGAGCCACAACCGAGCTCCTTACAGACAACTTCCGTATTCGGTAACGACCAGGAACCATTACCACAAACTGTGCCCCAGGTTCCGTTCCAGTAAATCTCCAGTCTGCCCGCACAGGGACTGTTTCCATTCGTCAGTCTCGGCTTGACATTTCCTGGGAATTATATGTTAGCAGTGAGTATTTTAAGGAGCTTGATATTAAAAGTTGGTTGGAGTTTCCGTCATCTTATCAATTATCCGATTTCTCTGTTTATTTATAGTCAGCTGAAAGAGCACTGAACATTGTGACCATATTGTATCCACATGTCACATGTGAGGGAAATTACTTACGTCATCAATTTCTATCGCGTGGCAATGTATTTTTAAAGATAATTTCGCCCATTTTCTGGTTTTCATCTGAAAATTGAGTTCAGGTACTACAGCATAATCGTCACCAAGAATGTCAAAGATTGATGAATTTAAATCGAAATGACGCAAGCGAGAGGACACATCTATTTATTGTGGACAGGTTATGTGTTTAGCTCACGCACACAGACCAATCTCCAGCATACCAAATAATGAGAAGTCTTAGACTAAATCATCAATTACGAAGTAATCAGTTTCTGAAAATTCAATGGCGATATGGATAAAGACCTGAATAAATTAGGGTGGATACAATGAGTTATCCAGGAGCAGCAGATCCCAGATCATTTCCGGTCCTGTACATCTGGGTACTTACTTGGAAGGAGAATTGTTCTAAAATAGTCACCAGGGATATTAATGTCAATTCACATTGCTAAATACGGGCATTTTTCACGGATAGCCATTTTGCCTGGGGCAATATCCCACAACCAGCAAACTTTTTAAAAAGCCAATTAATAGGCATTGATAGTGACTGGGCGAGAACTATGGGTCAGAATTGCGGGAGAATTATTTCTCTGCTCCTTCTCGAGCAGTTCCATAGGATGCTCCTTATTTTGTTAGAACTATTTACAGTTCTTCGAGCCTGAGATTCTGTCACTGTTGTTTCAACAGTGATCAAAAGAATGGAACATACAGTAGCGGTGGGATCTTACTGTGCAGTTTCCTCCCGTGATACACAGTACCCGCTGATCCATTACTCCTGCTCCCCGATGCTGAGAAACCTCTGCTGCTCCCCGATGCTGAAAAACCTCCGCTGCTCCACTGTCTCTGCTTCACAACATGTTTACGAATTCCAATCTGGAGCCAAGCGAGCAGCGCAGGCGCACAGCCGGGCTGACAGCGCATGCCCGGTAGCGGCTGCTGGGTTGATGAATGGAGAGTTGGATTGAGATTGTGACATTTCCAGCGGTTCCGCTCATTCACTGGGTAAATCTCAATGGAAACTGCTCTGTCTGTATTGTAAATGTGCTAAGTATTTACTGCTCCCGTTGGAGAATTTTGATTAAACATAATACTAATGATATAATTTTAACAAATAGTGATTCCAATATTTTAAATAATATTAATTCTAACCGGAGAATACTGGAATTATTAACTTTTGACTTTCCGGGAACGGACCGTCCCGGATTATTTTACTTCTGCTTTTTCCCAGAATCCATCAGCCGCGGCTGGAGATGAGAGACTGAGAAAGATTTTTACCTGAGCAGATGACGCCGGCATCATAGGAGTGTAGCAGGGGATAGTGACCCCAGTGAAATGACTCACAGTCTCGCAGAGCGGTCTCGGTCCCGTTGCACTCTACATCCGTCGTCACAACGTGTCCGGAGCCTTCCCCAAAATGAGCTCCGCCTGGTGCAGAGACCGCGGTCCCGCAGCCCAGCTCCCGACACACAACAGCGGCGTCCAGCAGGTCCCACAGATCATGATCCACAGTTCCCCACTGTCTTCTGTAGTGAATCTCCACTCTGCCAGCACACCGATTGCCCCCATTCACCAGTCTCAGCTTCACCGCCTCTGTAAAATATCAAAAATATCATCAACCGGTTACAGTCTATTAAACCCACAGGTTCCCAGCACATTGACCCTCCCCATTCACCAGGCCAGAGGGGAATCAGTGTCAGACTGTGTCCAGAACCCGAATAAAACAGGGAGTAAATATTACACATGGCAAAAAGGATAGGGAAATTATAATAAATGGTGAAAATGAGCAGAGAACCGGGAGACAGCCGGAAATTCCAAGCAACACAACAGCTCCAATGTGATCCGGTTGGCGATGGCTGAGAATATATTTCACATGTCGAAGTGGACAGATGGGCGTGGTTGTAATGATCACATGTTTACCATGCTCTGTACTGAATGGCCGAACGCAGTGAGATCCCAGCACCACGAAAGATCAGAACAATTGCAAACTCACCCACCACAGCCAATAAACAACGGGCTGGATGGTCATGTGACGTCGATGTCAGCGCTGATTGTTGAGGTGGGCCTTTGGGAGCAGCAAGAGTGACAGTGGAGCTGATCCTTCACACTCTGCTCTTCAGAGACCCTCTGTTATTGTACCTCCACATGAAGGCAGCAGCCGACTATCAGCTCGAATTAAAGAACTTTAGTAACACTGTGAGGGACAAACTCCCTTTCTGACTGAAAACCAGGCAGCGGGTTAATCGGTAACCAAAAAGACACTGAGGTTGGCTCCCAAGCTTAATATGTAATGAGATTGATAACAGCAGAGAAATAGCAGACAGTGTGAAAATAAAGGGCGATTACCTGACGGGTCAAGCTGACTGTTCCCAGGTCTGCCTGAAATGAGAAGTTGAAAATTAGAATTCACTGGGGCACGAATTGAATGAAACTCTCAGAAAGAAAAGACACAAATGCAACTAACTGCAGGGTCATTATTCCCGTCAATTAGCGGAACAAATTATACCGGGATCTGTGATTTCATCTGCTCGTCAATCTTTAAACCAACAATACAATTTCTGCAGCGAATTAATATTGGCAATGGGCCAAAATTTATCCATAATTGTTTCCACATAAACACACACTGACACCCGGATACACTCTCGTCTTGTGGTGACGGTAGGTGGGCTCCATGTATTACCAGTGTGTAAGTGCCCTGAGAAGGTGGTGGTGATTGTCCTCCCCCTTATTGTACCTCCACATGAAGGCGGGGTCCACATAGGCACCAACGACATAGGTAGGAAGAGAGATGGGGATTTAAGACAGAAATTCAGGGAGCTTGGGTGGAAGCTGAGAGAGAGAACAAACAGAGTTGTTATCTCTGGGTTGTTGCCCGTGCCACGTGATGGCGAAGCGAGGAAGAGGGATAGAGAGGAGTTGAACACGTGGCTGCAGGGATGGTGCAGGAGGGAGGGTTTTGGTTTCCTGGATAATTGGGGCTCTTTCTGGGGTAGGTGGGACCTCAACAAACAGTATGGTCTTCACCTGAACCAGAGGGGTACCAATATCCTGGGGGGGAGATTTGCTAGTGCTCTTCGGGGTGGGGGGGGGGGTTTAAACTAATTCAGCAGGGGAATGGAAACCTAAATTGTAGTGCCAGTGTACAGGATGTTGAGAGTAGTGAGGTCAGGAAAATGGTTACAAGGACGCAAGAGGGCACTGGCAAGCAAGAACCTGGTTTAAAGTGTGCCGACTTCAACGCCAGGAGCATCCGGAATAAGGTGGGTGAGCTTGCAACATGGGTTGGTACCTGGGATCTCGATGTAGTGGCCATTTCGGAGACATGGGTAGAGCAGGGGCAGGAATGGATGTTGCAGGTTCCGGGATTTAGATGTTTCAGTAAGAACAGAGAAGATGGTAAAAAAGGGGTGGGGGGTGGTGTGGCATTGTAAATCAAGGAGAGTATTACAGCGACAGAAAGGACATTTGAGGACTCGTCTACTGAGGTAGTATGGGCCGAGGTTAGAAACAGGAGAGGTGAGGTTATCCTGTTGGGAGTCTTTTATAGACCTCCAAATAGTTCCAGACATGTAGAGGAAAGGAAAGCGAAGATGATTCTCGACAGGGGCGAGAGTAACAGGGTAGTTGTTATGGGGGACTTTAACTTTCCAAATATCGACTTGAAATACTATAGTTCGAGTGCTTTAGATGGGTCAGTTTGTGTCCAGTCTGTGCAGGAGGGTTTTCTGACACAGTATGTAGACAGGACAACCAGGGGCGATGCCACATTGGATTTGGTACTGGGTAATGAACCCGGCCAGGTGTTAGATTTAGAAGTAGGTGAGCACTTTGGTGATAGTGATCACAATTCAGTTAGGTTTACCTTAGCGATGGGCAGGGACAGGTATATACCGCAGGGCAAAAATTATAGCTGGGGTAAAGGAAATTATGATGCGATTAGGAAAGATTTAGGATGCGTAGGATGGGGAAGGAAACTGCAGGGGATGGGAACAATCGAAATGTGGAGCTTATTCAAGGAGCAGCTACTGTGTGTCCTTGATAAGTATGTACCAGTGAGGCAGGGAGGAAGTTTTCGAGCGAGGGAGCCGTGGTTTACTAAAGAAGTTGAAGTGCTTGTCAAGAGGAAGAAGAAGGCTTATGTTAGGATGAGACGTGAAGGCTCAGTTAGGGCGCTTGAGAGCGACAAGCTAGCCAGGAAGGATCTAAAGGGAGAGCTAAGAAGAGCAAGGAGAGGACACGAGAAGTCATTGGCGGATAGGATCAGGGAAAACCCCAAGGCTTTCTATAGGTATATCAGGAATAAAAGAATGACTAGAGTTAGATTAGGGCCAATCAAGGATAGTAGTGGGAAGTTGTGTGTGGAATGAGAGGAGATAGGGGAAGTGTTAAATTAATATTTTGCGTCAGTATTTACAGTAGAGAAAGAAAATGTTGTTGAGGAGAATACTGAGATGCAGGCTACTAGGCTAGATTGTATTGAGGTTCACAAGGAGGAGGTGTTATCAATTTTGGAAAGTGTGAAAATAGATAAGTCCCCTGGGCCAGATGGGATTTATCCTAGGATTCTCTTGGAAGCAAGGGAGGAGATTGCAGAGCCTTTGTCCTTGATCTTTATGTCGTCATTGTCGACAGGAATAGTGCCGTAAGACTGGAGGATAGCAAATGTTTTCCCCTTGGTCAAGAAGGGGAGTAGAGACAGCCCTGGTAATTATAGAGCTGTGAGCCTTACTTCGGTTGTGGGTAAAATGTTGGAAAAGGTTATAAGTGACAGGATTTATAATCATCTTGAAAAGAATAAGTTCATTAGAGATAGTCAGCAAGGTTTTGTGACGGGTAGGTCGTGCCTCACATAACTTATTGAGTTTTTCGAGAAGGTGACCAAACAAATGGATGAGGGTAAAGCAGTGGATGTGGTGTATATGGATTTCAGTAAGGCGTTTGATAAGGTTCCCCACGGTAGGCTATTGCAGAAAATACGGAAGTATGGGGTTGAAGGTGATTTAGAGCTTTGGATCAGAGATTGGCTAGCTGAAAGAAGACAGAGGGTGGTGGTTGATGGCAAATGTTCATCCTGGAGTTTAGTTACTAGTGGTGTACCGCAAGGATCTCTTTTTGGGCCACTGCTGTTTGTCATTTCTATAAATGACCTGGAAGAGTGTGGAGAAGGGTGGGTTAGTAAATTTGCGGATGACACGAAGGTCGGTGGAGTTGTGGATAATGCCGAAGGATGTTGTGGGGTACAGAGGGACATAGATAGGCTGCAGAGCTGGGCTGAAAGATGTCAAATGGAGTTTAATGCGGAAAAGTGTGAGGTGATTCACTTTGGAAGGAGTAACAGGAATGCAGAGTACTGGGCTAATGGGAAGATTCTTGGTAGTGTAGATGAACAGAGAGATCTTGGTGCCCAGGTGCATAAATCCCTGAAGGTTGCTACCCAGGTTAATAGGGCTGTTAAGAAGGCATATGGTGTGTGGGGGATCGAATTTCGGAGCCACGAGGTCATGCTGCAGCTGTACAAAACTCTGGTGAGACCGCACCTGGCGTATTGCATGCAGTTCTGGTCACCGCATTATAGGAAGGATGTGGAAGCTTTGGAAAGGGTGCAGAGGAGATTTACTAGGATGTTGCCTGGTATGGAGGGAAGGTCTTACGAGGAAAGGCTGAGGGACTTGAGGTTGTTTTCGTTGGAGAGAAGGAGGAGGAGAGGTGACTTAATAGAGACATATAAGATAATCAGTGGGTTAGATAGGGTAGATAGTGAGAGTCTTTTCCTCGGATGGTGATGGCAAACACGAGGGGACATAGCTTTAAGTTGAGGGGTGATAGATATAGGACAGATGTTAGAGGTAGTTTCTTTACTCAGAGAGTAGTAGGGGCGTGGAACGCCCTGCCTGCAACAGTAGTGGACTCGCCAACCTTAAGGGCATTTAAGTGGTCATTGGATAGACATATGGATGAAAATGGAATAGTGTAGGTCAGATGATTTCACAGGTCGGCGCAACATCGAGGGCAGAAGGGCCTGTACTGCGCTGTAATGTTCTAATTCGAAATATCAGGTTATTAATATATATTAAAAGGAGCAGTCATCCCAATTTCGACACAGTGTGACACCACGACACACTTCCCTCCAGTCTCAAAAAACGTCGTTCACAACTAAATTATCTTTTCTCTTTGCCTGATATTTTATCCAACGCCTTTTGAAAGTCCATGTACATAATAGCAACTGCAAAACTCTCAACAGAGCTCTTCGGTACTTCAAAGAACTCAATCAAGCTTATTAAATCAATTTACCTTTAACTGATCAATGCAGACTTTAATTTAATAACACATCGTCTTCCAAATGACAATTAGTTTTCAGCCAGTTTATTCTGTCTAAACTGTTCTCCATCAGTGTCGTTAGACTCACTGCTCTGTAATTGCAGGGTGTACCCCTCATCGTTAGCTTCTTTTGACTACCTTTTCTCCTATTTACATGCTTATAAAAAGACAATTGGGGTCTCTTTTATGCTAAACACTAATCTATTCTTCCAAACTCTGTGGGACCCTTTTACGTCCCAATTCATTTCTCCCCATAGTTTTTGTATTCAGATTGAATTTCACTGAATTCCGAACGTGACCTTTATGATAAGCTTTATTTTAAACTCTATTTCTTTAGTAATCTGGGAATATCTGGCTTTGGATGGCCTTCCTTTTCCCCCGAGTGGGAATGTGTCTAGTCTGTATCCAAATTATTTCCCATTTGAAATCGCATTTATTGTCTTACCTGCCAATTGTAATAATACCTGTAATACAATACCTGTAATGTTTGACCTGTCAATTTCCGATTCCAATCTATCTGAGGCAGGTCACTTTGCCTCAGAGATCTCTGGCAATTCCCAGGGGGTTAGTGAACCAAATACAAGACAAAGACATTCAGCAGTCCCAATATCCTCTTTATCACCTTTGAATAAATACCACCTAGTACTCGCGCACTTGTTAGTTTTGTGCCGAACATTCAACCTGTTCACCACGAAAGTGAAGAAATGTAACATGAAACGCTGTTTAAAAGCCTCCCCTTTCTCAAGATGGGAATGTTCCTAACCTGTCACTGTCTATCAGAGGCGGCAGCACAATATTTGTAGGTAACCACTTTGTTCCCATTACTATCGGATTTTGTACCTGAACATATTACTGCAACGTCACTCTGGAGTCCGCAGCCAGGCGGACCGAACACAGGCCCTGACCCTTCGCCAAAGTGAGCATAAAGCAGCGCTGCTGCTCCAGAGCCACAACCGAGCTCTTTACAGACAACTTCCACATTCAGTTGCAACCAGCAACTGTGCCCCAGGTTCCATCCCAGTAAATCTCCAGTCTGCCCGCACAGGACTGGAGGACAGCGAATGAGGTACCATTATTCAAGAAGGTCAGCAGGGATGGCCCAGGTAAGTACAGGCTGGTGAGTCCAACATCAGTGCTTGGGAAACTATTGGAAATAATTCTGAGGGACTGGATTAATCTCCACTTGGAGAGGCAGGGAATAATCAGGGATAGTCAGAATGGCTTTGTCAGGGGAGTTCCTGTCTAACCAACTTGATTGAATTTTTTGAGGAGGTGACGAGATGCGTAGATGACGGTAAATCAGTTGATGTAGTGTACATGGACTTCAGTTAGGCTTTTGATAAGGTCCGGCATAGGAGATTGGTTAGGAACGTAAGAGCCCATGGGATCAAGGGCAATTTCGCAAATTGGATCCAAAATTGGCTTCGTGGCAGGAGGCAGAGAGTGATGGTCGAGGGTTGTTTTTGCGAGTGGAAGCCTGTGACTAGTGGTGTACCACATTGATCGGTGCTGGGATCCTTGCTGTTTGTAGTGTACATTAATGAATTAGAAATGATTATAGGAGGTATGATCAGTAAGTTTGCAGATGACATGAATATTGGTGGTCGTAAATAGTGAGGAGGAAAGCCTCAGATTACAGGACGATACAGATGGGCTGGTAAGATGCATAGCTGTGGCAAATGGAATTTAATCCTGAGAAGTGTGAGGTGATGCATTTTAGGGGGACTAACAAGGCAAGGGTATATATAATGGATGTTAGGACGCTAGGAAGTTCAGAAGGTCAGAGGGACCTTGGTGTACCTTTCCATAGATCACAGAAAGCAGCACCAGGGACATTACGATGGAGCTGTATAAAACGATAGTTGGGCCACAGCTGGAGTACTGTGTACAGTTCTGGGCACCACACTATAGGAAGGATGCGATTGCACTGGAGAGGGTGCAGAGTAGATTCACAAGGATGTTGCCTGGGCTGGAGCATTTCAGCTATGAACATAGACTGAGAAGGCTAGGCTTGTTTACATTAGAACAGAGAAGACTGAGGGAGGATATGATTGAGGTGTACAAAATTATGAGGGGCATTGGTAGGTTAGATAGGAAAAGACTTTTCCCCTTAGCGGAGGGGTCAATAACCGGGGGCATAAATTTGAGGTAATGGGCAGGAGGTTTAGAGGGGATTTGAGGAAAATAAGTTTCACCCAGAGGGTGGTTGGAATCTGGAATACACTGCCTGAAGTGGTGGTAGAGGCAGGAACCCACACAACATTTAAGAAGTATTTAAATGAGCACTTGAAACGCCAAAGCATACAAGGCCAAGTGCTTGAAAATGAGACTAGAATTGTAGGTGCTGGATGGCCGGCACAGTTACGATGGGCCGAAGGGCCTGTTTCTGTGCTATATGAATCGATGACTCTATGAGGGGCTGCATCAATCACCAGTCTGAGCTTGACATTTCCTGGGAACTATATGTTCGCAGTGAGCATTTTAAGATGCTTGATATTAAAAGTTGGTTGGAGTTTGCGCAATCTGATCTATAATCCAATTTCTCTGTTTATTTATAGTCAGCTGATAGAGCCCTAAACATTGTGATCATATTGTACCCACATGTCACACGTAAGGGAAAGTACATATGTTATCAATTTCTATCGCGTGGCAATGTAAATTGTCAATTATTTTTAAAGATACTCTCGCGCATTTTCTGGTTTTCATTTGAAAACTGATTTCAGGTACTACAACATAATCAGCAAGCAGAATGTCAAATGTTGATGAATTTAAATCGAAGTGACACAAGCGAGAGGACACGTCTATTTATTGTGTGCACGTTAGGTGTTTAGCTCAGGCACACAGACTAATCTCTAGCATATCAAACAATGATAAGACTTAAACTGAATCGTGAGTTACGAAGTAATCAGATTCTGAAAATTCAATGGCAATATGGATAAAGACCTGAAGAAATTAGGATAGAGACAATCAGTGATCCCCAGCAGGTCCCCTGATTTTTGCCGGTCCTGGACATCCGGGTACTTACTTGGAAGGAGAATTGTTCTAAAATAGTCACCAGGGATATTAATGTCAATTCACATTACTAAATACGGGCATTTTTCACGGATAGCCATTTTGCCTGGAACAATATCACACAACAAGCAAATTGTGTAAAAGCCAATTAATGTGCTTTGATAGTGACCAGGCGAGAACTATGGGTCAGATTTGTTCCTTATCGACAAGTTCCAAAGGATTTTCTTAACTGATTAGAACTATTCCCAGTTCTTGTAGCCTGAGATTCTGTCAGAGTTGTTTCCATATTGACATTCCGTAGCAGTGGGATTTTGCTGTGCAAGTTTCTCCCTTGCTACACAGTAACCGCTGACACATAACTCCAGCTCCCTCCATGCTGAGAACGTTCCCTACCCTGCTTCCGAGTCTCAGCTTCACAACATGTTTAAGATATGAGAATATGAGATCTGAGGCCAAGCGAGCAGTGCAGGCATACAGCCGAGCTGACAGCGCACGCTTGGTAGCGGCTGCAGGGTTGATGAATGGAGCGTTGAATTGAGATTGTGACATTTCCAGCAGTTCCGCTCATTCAGTGCGGCTTTAGGGAAAATCTCATTGGCAACTTCTCTGTCTGTATTGTAAATATGCTGAGTATCAGGTATATTCTGCCCCTGGTGGAGAATGTGTATTAAATATAATACCAAAGATATATTTTTAACAAACAGTGATCTTAATATTTTAAATAACATAATTTTTAACCGGAGATTACTGGAATTATCATCTGAATTTCTGGGTACTGACAGTCCCAGATTAATTTACTTCCGCTTTTACATGGATTCTATCAGCTGCGGCAGGAGTTGAGAGATTGAGAAAGATTTTTACCTGAGCAGATGACGCCGGCATCATTGGAGTGTGATACAGAATAGTGATCCCATTGATATGACTTGCAATCTCGCAGAGCGGCCTCGGTTCCGCCGCACTCTACATCACTCGTCACAACGGGACCAGAGCCTTCCCCAAAGTCAGCCCAGCCCAGTGCCACTTCCGCGGTCCCGCAGCCCAGCTCCCGACACACCACAGCGGCATCCGGCAGGTCCCACAGATCATGATACACAGTCCCCCACAGTCCCCTGTAGTGAATCTCCACTCTCCCAGCGCACCGATTGCCCCCATTCACCAGTCTCAGCTTCACTGTCTCTGTAAAACATCAGAAATATCATCATGCGGTTACAGTCTATTAAACCCACCGGTTACTAGCACATCGACCCTCCCCATCCACCAGGCCAGAGGGGAATCAGTGTAAGACTGTGTCCAGAACCTGAATAAAACAGGGAGCAACTATTAAAAATTGCAAAAAGAGGAGGGAAATTCTAAGAAACTGTGTAAACGAGCAGGGAACCGGGAGACAGCCGGAAATTCCCACCAACCCAGCGGCTCCAATGCGATCCGGTTGGCAATCGGTTCAGAATATATTTAACCTGCAGAAGCAGGCATATCGGCGGTGCTGTAATGGCCACATGTTTACCGTGCTCTTTACTGATTGGCCGCACACTGTGATATCCCAGCACCAGGAGAGTTAAGAAGAAATTGCAAACTCACCCACCACAGCCAATAAAACCCGGCTGGATGGTCATGTGATGTCGATGTCACTGCTGGTTGGTGAGCTGGGCCTTTGGGAGCATTAAGTGTGCCAGTGGAGCTGATCATTCACACTCTGCTCTTCAGAGACCCTCTGTTATTGAACCTCCACATGAAGGCAGCAGCCGGCTCTCAGCTAGGTAACAGTGTGAGTGGAGCTGATCATTCACACACTGCTCTTCAGAGGCCATCTGTTATTGTACCTCCACATGAAGGCAGCAGCCGGCTCTCAGCTGGGTAACAGTGTGAGTAGAGCTGATCATTCACACTCTGCTCTTCAGAGACCCTCTGTTGTTGTACTGACACATGAAGGCAGCAGCCGGCACTCAGCTAGGTAACAGTGTGAGTGGAGCTGATCCTTCACACTCTGCTCTTCAGAGACCCTCAGTTATTGTACCTCCACATGAAGGCAGCAGCCGGCTCTCAGCTAGGTAACAGTGTGAGTGGAGCTGATCCTTCACACCCTGCTCTTCAGAGACCCTCTGTTATTGTACCTCCACATGAAGGCAGCAGCAATCTATCAGCTGGAATGAAAGGTCTTTATTAACACTGTGAGGGACACACTCCCTATCTGACTGGCAACCGGGCAGCGGGTTAATCCGTGATCAAAAAGACGCTGAGATTGTCACCCAGGCTAAATATTTAATGGGTTTTATTTAAGCAGAGAGATAGCAGAGAGTGTGAAAATAAAGACCGATTACCTGACGGGTCAGGCTGACTGTTCCCAGGTCTGCCTGAAATGAGAAGTTGAGAATTAATGTTCACTGGGGCACAAAATGAATGAAACTGTCAGAAAAAAACACTCAAATGCAACTAATGACAGGGTCACTTTACGGAAGAAGTTATACCGGGATCTGTTTTAATTTCTGAAAACCGAAAATACAATTTCTGCAACAAATTAATATTGGTAATGGGCCAAAAAAAATCGAGATTTGTTTTCACATAAACACACACCCTCTCTCACTCCTTGTCTGACGGTGGGTGGGCCCCATGTATTACCAGTGTGAAAGTATTACTAGTCTGAGAAGGCGGTGGTGATGGTCCTCTCCCTCATAGAATCTTCCAATGAAGCAGCATAGAAAGACGCCATTTGGCCCATGTTGTCTATGCTGTCTCTTTGTAAGACCTGTCTAATTAGTCCCACTCCCTTTCCCCATCGCCCTGTAAATTTGTGCTGATGATGCTCTGACCATTGATGACCCGTGTGTAGGTGCCCTGAGAAGAGGCTAGCGATGGATCCGCTTTTAAACCCGCTTGTGATGGCAGTCTCAGTGAATTCAGCTTTCTGGTCCAATGTTCATGCCGGGATGGGAACATAAATTAAATTAAATCGATCTCGATGCCTTTTAGTTAACTGAAAATTCTTCCCAGTGGAACTTTCAAATTTATGTAAAGGTGTATTTTGGTTTTTCCACCATTTAGTTAATTTATAACTTCAGCAAACAAAACAAGATGAACGGTCTGTCAGCGTCCTAACTCCGTGCTGACTGAGTATTACTAAGTTCCTGCTGTTGTCATTATCTGGTAACCTATACTCGCCGACTTGCCCTATTCTTTTACCCACTAATGATGTTCAAACTATCGTTCTCCGGTTTACTGGTTAAGCGTTTCTTCATTTTTAAGAATGCAGTCAGTAGGTTGACCTGTTCCCAATCCCCCTGGTGTTAATATGTGTCCCATGCATCGTTGTCTCTTTGAATACTCTGCTGATATACTATAGACAACGGGAAATCGATTCCTGTCCTCAGCTGTGCTTACAGTTTCCCAACTATAATCTCACAGGTCTCTTTATGCAGATAGTTCCGCAATGTAAATAGTGTGTGACTTCTGCCCAGTCCTGTAGCCTCAGAATTCCTACCAACATCCCTGGATAATAGTCAACTCCCGCAAATTCCCCTTTTCCAGTGACCAAATGACAGACGAGTTGGAATAATCTTTCTGTATTTACTGAAAAACGGTTCCAACCTCAGTGCTTCAGTAGAGTCCGTGAATCTTCATCAATCCACTCAGTCATTTCCTGTAATCTTCATACATTTATCATTTTAGCCTGTAACCACCCAGGTCACGCCTCTTTCCTTCCCGCCCCTCCACCACCACCTCCCCACACACACCCCCGGCCCCCATATAATCCAATGGTTCAAGGAGAAAGCCCACCAATACCTTCTTAGGAAAACTAGGGATGGACAATAAATGGGTGCAGAACAATATCGCCAAATGACGACAGTGGTTCATGAAAACATCCCGCCATTCTCTCTGGCTAAGTAGGGTTGTTCAGTAAATTCTGCCTGGCCAGTGAGCTCATATCCCGAAAATGAATCGAAACAATCTGTAACCGAGACTCCAATACTTGCCTGTTCATCGAATTTATCTCTTACTGTTTCAGATAAATGTTCAGTCGTTCCCCTTTCTCAATCATTACTATTTTCCCATTTATCTACCCGACTCCTCATATCTGCTGATCCCTCGATTTTCCCTCGTATCCTTCCTCACAGATTCTAACTGCTCTCATTGCTGTTCACGAAACATTTTGAATGCATTTCTTAGTGTACCATCACAAAGTTACTTTCCTGATGTTTAGATAAATACATTTATCAAGTTAATTTCTCATTTTATACTCCACTTAACTTACTATTGTACCGCAGTACCACAAACAGTAATATGGAAATATTAATTATAAATCACAATACACTCCAAGGAGGTGAACTGAAACGGGACAAATGTGGAACATTCAAAGCCCAGAATTTAGCCTCTTGAATGATTTACAAAACCATGACAGGCGTAGTTTAGGGATTATAAAATGTAGTCAATCCGGAGAGTTTATAAGTACATGCTTCTCATGGCAGATTATTGCATTTAATTATATTACTTAATTTAATAATATTATCTAAAATTATTTTAGGTCTAATTTGAATTAATTTCACAATTAAGCGAGATCTTGTGGATTCAGAAGCATATTAATTGATAGAATCACATTTATTGTCGCATTACCTGGAACTATACTCCAGGGAAAATTTTGTCACTGACACCGCCCTCAATGCAGCCCAGTCTCCGTCAGTCATGGATGAACTGGACGAACAGCCAACAAAATCAGAACTCTGTGCTGCCATTGATTGTATAGGCAGTGGTAAAGCCCCCGAAGTGACGGCATTGACCCTGAAATAAATCAAGAGTGCCAAGCCTGCTATACACTCAGCACTCTATGAACTGCTTTGCCTGTGCTGGGATGAGGGAGCAGTATCACAGGACATGCACGATGCCATTATCATTACCCTCTATAAGAACAAGGATGACAGCGGTGACTGCAACAACTACCATGGAATCTCCCTGCTCAGCATAGTGGGGAAAGCCTTCGCTCGAGTCGTTTTAAACAGACTCCAGAAGCTGGCGGAGCATGTGGACCCTGAGGTACAGTGCCGCTTTCGAGTAGAGAGATCCACCATTCGCCAGCTACAGGAGAAATGACGTGAACAACAGATGCCCCTGGACGTTGCTTTCATTGATCTCACCAAAACTTTTGACCTCGAATGCAGACGTGGTCTCTTCAGGCTACTAGCAAAGATCAGATGTCCACCAAAGCTACTAAGTATCATCACCTCATTCCATAACAATATGAAAGGCACAATTCAGCATTGTGGTGCTTCATCAGACCCCTTTCCTATCCTGAGTGGCATGAAACAGGGCTGTGTACTCGCACCTACACTGTTTGGGATCTTCTTCTCATTGCGGCACTCACGTGCGTTCAAGTCTTCAGAAGATGGAATTTTCCTCCACATAAGTTCAGGTGGCAGGTTGTTCAACTTTGCCCGTCTTAGATCGAAGAGCAAAGTACGTAAAGTCCTCATCAGGGAACTCCTCTTTGCTGACGATGCTGCATTATCATCTCACACTGTAGAGTGTCTGCAGAGACTCATCGACAGGTTTGTGGCTGCCTGCAACGAATTTAGGCCGAACCATCAGCCTCAAGAAAACGAACATCATGGGACAGGACGTCAGAAATGCTCCATCCATCAATATTGGCGAACACGCTCTGGAAGTGCTTCAGGAGTTCACCTACCTCGGCTCAACTATCACCAGTAACCTGTCTCTAGATGCAGAAATCAACAAGCGCATGGGAAAGGCTTCCACTGCTATGTCCAGACTGGCCAAGAGAGTGTGGGAAAATGTCGCAATGACACAGAACACAAAAGTCCGAATGTTTCAAGCCTGTGTCCTCAGTACCTTGCCCGATGGCAGCGATGCCTGGACAACTTACGTCAGCCATGAACGACGTCTCAATTCATTCCATCTTCGCTGCATCTGAAGAATCCTTGGCATCAGGTGGCAGGACCATACTCCAACGCAGAAGTCCTCGAGGCGGCCAACATCCCCAGCATATACACCCTACTGAGCCAGCAGCGTTTGAGATGACTTGGCCATGTGAGCCACATGGAAGATGGCAGGATCCTCAAGGACACATTATGCAGTGAACTCGTCCCTGGTATCAGACCCACCAGCTGTCCATGTCTCTGCTATAAAGTCTGCAAACGCGACATGAGATCCTGTGACATTGACCACAAGTCGTGGGAGTCAGTTGCCAGTGATTGCCAGAAAAGACAGAAGTGCAAGGCGAGAGCCAACTGTGGAACAGCCCCGACAACCAATTTTATCTGCAGCGCCTGTGGAAGAGTCTATCACTCTAGAATTGGCCTTTGTAGCGACTCCAGGCGCTGCTCCACAAACCACTGACCACCTCTAGGCGCTTACCCATTGTCTCTCGAGACAAGGAGGCCAAAGGCTAAGCTTCAAACCACAGGCAAAGCACCGGACAGAAGGAACTCACATCAAACAATCAGTTTATGTACGTCAATAGCATTATCAGTAAATATTAACAATCTATCTCCATAACACATCAGCTAGTGCCTGAAGAAGCATTACCAGCGTTAGAAATAACCAAACACACACCGAACATTTACAGAAC
Organism: Heterodontus francisci; assembly: GCF_036365525.1. Classification (NCBI taxonomy): domain Eukaryota; kingdom Metazoa; phylum Chordata; class Chondrichthyes; order Heterodontiformes; family Heterodontidae; genus Heterodontus; species Heterodontus francisci. The sequence goes on along the minus strand of NW_027141156.1, from coordinate 2,228,708 downwards.
CGAAACAAATTGTTCTGGGCACTGTCTGTTGAATTTCAATTTGCAAACGAATTCATAATTTGTTCCACAAGATGTCCAGAGTATGGGACATGTGGAATAACATAAATGGACTTAATAGGAGTAGGAGTAGTTCATGCTGCCTACTCATACTACTCCGCCGTTCAATAAGATCATGACTGATCTACTGCCCCAAATCCACTTTCCCGGCCTTTTCCCAGAGATTGGGAAACAACTCCGGATCTCCCCTTAAACATTGTATCGCACGATACAAAAGTATGGGGAATGTGGAAAGAAATTCATAAACAATTCTGGATATTAAATACTGCATCAAATGTATGAATCATGTAGAAAGAGACTGAGAAACACTAATTATTACACGACACCGTGAATATAAATATATGAAATAGAAAGCATGACTTAATGTAAAAAACCTTTGTTTTGAAGATTATCACCGACTAAATAAAACTGCTCATACAGCGAATCGCTCTGAGATCAGGAGCATCATTTTTGGAGAGTGTAATTGATAATTCTATTAATAATCAGAACAAATGAAGCAACATTGCTTCCACCTCCAGTTAATATATTATACAATATTTATAGTCCTTTCTGAACATTCTAAATGCTGTACAAACTATTGAATCTAATTCTCTGTATCACACAGCACTTCACTGAGAAATTCCGGGACAGAAATCTTAATGTGGGATGAGTCGGCTACATGCAGATACCTGTATTCTGCATTTCTGACTCCCATACACTCAACTGTAACACTGACCACTTTCTACTTCCAAGACGCTCCATTTTAAACGCTTGATTAGAATTTTAACTGCTGTCTGCTGCGTCTCTACCCGAGCCATAGGAAAGAAAATAAAACCAACTGTTGCCGTATTTCTGTTCAATTATGGTAATAAACCTAAATTTAACTCAAATCTCCTCCAAAAATGCAATTAAATGTTAATCAGATGATTGATATTAGATATTTTGTACTGTCATCGACAGTTCCCGACGTGAGTTTGATTAAGTTAAAGTCAAACAGGACAAAATGTATTAAATGATGCATTTATAAATTAAAGACACTGTTTCAATATTCACTTTATAAATATGCACATTTCCTACAAATTGATTTTGATCGGCAGCCGATTGGTAAAATAAACGATTCAGGGAGTCATATGCATTTCATACTTTCTGTCCGTTCTATGGCTTGCAGAAAATATTCTTAAATTACCGTCAAAGTCAGGATTTTAGAATCGAATCGCTTTTTACAAAAACAAAAGAAAATTCATCACGGAAATATCTAATAACATTAAGGGAACGTTTCATTGTCGTCAACCAGCATTTGTTGTCGATAGACAATAATAAATTTAACCAAACCAGCACTGGAAACTGAATGGAGCCATTGACCGAAAAACTCCACAAAAATATCGAAAAGGTGGAAGGAGACTATTCAGGATATCTCATTAAACACTTCACTATGCTTTACATAAAAGGAGCATGTGGAAGGAGACTGTGTCACATTAATTATTACTCGATACTGTACATATGAGAAATAAGGTTTATTTCTTTATAAATAAATTTACAAAACAAAGTTCTACATTTTCAGGTTCATCATTAAGTAAACAACAATAAGCAGAAAATCCTCCGGAGATTTTAGAATATTCAGCAACATCATCTTTTGCAGAGGCTCTTCTCAATGACATTAATAATTAATGCTCAATTAAATAATATTGATGCTGCCTCTAGTTAATATATTATACAATATTTATAGATCATGTGCAACACTGTAACACTGAAAACGTCATTTAAAATATTTTATTTCATTCTGTACACAACATCGGGTCAGACAGCACTTCTACTGTGAAATACCTGGGACAGAAATGCCCGTGTGGGTTCAGTCGGCAGTAGATTTAGCTTTGACTGCTGTTCTAAAATCCCTGTGTTACCATCGACCACAGACTCTGAGACCTTCTATTCTCACTGTGATCACGTTCTACTGTGTTTAAATAATCTCCTTAGAATGTCAACTGCAGTCCTTTGTGTTTGTACAAGCACCGCAGAGGACGAAATACAACAAATTGCGGCAGTATTTGTGTTCAGTTTTGGAATTAAAATTATAATTTCTCACATGTACGACCTGGGAATTTAATAAGATGCAACATTTTCCAAAAACAATGTTTTCGAAAAGCAACAGAATGGATAATAGTTCCCTGTTTAATACTGATAGAATGTAAAATCAAACCAACAACCTAAGATCCGTATTAAATGTGAATTCTATAAATCAGATAAACTATTTCAATATTCACTTCATACTATAGCAATTAATAATTGAAAAAAGCATGCCTGCTTAAAATAGTGATTCTGATCAACTTGCGATTTGAGAAAAAGATACAGGGAATCATGTGTGCTTCATTTTTCTCTTTTCTATGGCTTGAATAAAATGTTCTTTAAATCATTCACAGAACAGGATTTTAATATCCAATTAGGTAAAATTCACGGAAATATAATTCGTTAAATACATAACGTATCTGGTAACACTGGGGCAAAGTTGCCCTGTCAATAAAACAATAATGTTTATTTTTATAGACAGAGATTAATAAATGGAACCAAACGCGCACTGGAAATAGTGCGAGACAGAATGGAGCCATCGACAGAATAAAACTATAAATATATCGAGCGGTTGGAATGATATTGAGGATCAATATCTCTAACTCATTGTACGCTACATGACACTGCGTAAAAATATGGGATTGGTAAAACTTAACCAAGTTTAGACACTGTACATATAAATGGTGGAAATAGGGTGATGAACTTAACATAAAAGTTGCTAATTTGGAAGATCATCACTAACTAATCAATAGTGCGGAGCAAAATCCCCAAGGATTTAAAAACTTTCAGTAACACCATTTTTGCAGCTTGCAGTTGATCATAATTATACTAATAATTAAAACCAATTGAAAAATATTGTTTCTATTTCCAGATGAGATGTTATTATAGATTTTGTATAACACTTCAACACTGAACAAACTATTTTAAAATATTTAGTTCCATCAACTGTATCATTCGGAGGTTTGGCAACACTTGTATTGAGAAATTTCTGTGACAGAAAAGTGTGTGGGGGTTCAGTCGGCAGTCGATGTAGTTTTGACTGGTGTTCTACACTCAGTAAGTAAACTTACACCCAGACTCTGATGTACTCTATTCAAACAAAAACCGCACTATACTTCTCTCAGGCTCGCTTTAAATAATCAGATTAGAATTACAATTCCAGCTGGCTGTGTCGCAGGAGAAAAAAATAAAGCAAACTGCCGCCGTCTTTGTGATCGACACACATCTCAACTGGGAATTTAAAATACCCGTTAATGAAATGTAAAATATTCCAAACTGGTTTACTGTCACCAAAACAATATTACTGTCAGCAGCAGCTCAATTGGCAGCACTCTCGCCTCTGTGTCAAGAGCTGGTGGGTTCAAGTCTAATTCCAGAGACTTGAGCTCAAAATCTGGGCTGCCACTCCAGCACAGTACTCAAGGTGTGCTGCACTGTTCAAATGGGTTGTATTTCGGAGGAGAAGTTAAACCCATGTCCCGTCTGCACTCTCAGGAGCACTATTTGGAAGAAGGGCAGGGGAGCTATCCCTAGTGCTCTGGCAGATGTTGATCCCTCAACCAACATCACACAAATATATGTATATTATTCTGGTCATTATCACATTGTTGTTTGTCGGAGCTTGCTGTGTGTAATTTGGCTGCCGCGTTTCCTACATTACAGGGTGGACAACACTACAAAACAGTACTTAATTGGCAGGGAGGCTCTTTGGGACGTCTTGACCGTCGTGAAATGCGCTATATAAACGTAAGGCATTTTTATATAAATGGAGGTTTATTGCTATTTGTAATTGATAGAACTTAAAATGGAAACAACCAATCCAAAATATGTATCACATGAAACTTCTACAAATTATATAAACCATTTCAATATCTATTTCACACCTTCGCAATGAATCACAACTGTAAATAAAATAGAACCGTTTTCTGTAAGTTTATCCCAGACACTGAAAGATTCTATTCTAACAGCGAAGTGGCTATTTTCTAACAGACTCAGTTTAAATAATCCATTAGATTTTCAACTCCATTCTGCTCTGTCTGTTCGAGCGACAAGTAGAAGGCAAAAACCAAGTTCTGATATTTCATTAAACTCTGCACAAGGACATTAAAATGTATAAAGCATTAATTACTTTCTACATCACCTGACTATGTTCTGTAATAAAGACGCTAATCATATTAATGATGCACATCTTTCAATAATAATCAGTATATAATCATTTTTTCAGTGAAATAAACAGTTATTTCCAAAAATAGCAGAATACATTCAATAATCCGGAACTCACAGTTCAAAAGCTGCAGTAGGAACAGGGTTAGGAAGGACCACAGCATCGTTCTGGCACAGGGTACAACGATGAGTACAGAACATTAACCGAACGCTGCTATTAGACACTGAGAGCTCCCACTAGCAGCTTCTGACACTCCGGCTGTTGTGGTAGTTAATCCTTTGATAGAATTTTCTACAGAAGCCAATGTTTCCTTCCAAATAACCAATAGGTGTTAACTTGTGTGAACTGTGAATTACAGTCTGGTGCAATGCACCAATGAGAAGAAATGTGACTATTTATGGATACAATGAACACAGGTTCCAACTAACAGCCTATCCTGCGAGGTCAATGATGTGCGATACTGTGAAAAGGAAATGGCGTCCAGATCATAGAATCATAAATGCACAAGGAAGGCCATTCTGCTACTTTAGTCAGAGTCGTCCCTTTGAAAGAGCTGTCTGATTTATTGTCACATACGTAGATTTTTCTCATACCTCTGCAAGTTAGTCCATTTCAAGCACTTGTTCAATTATCTTTCTAAAATTCCTCTGGAATCTGATTTCATCACACTTTGAGGTCGTGCTTTCTGGATCTTAACAAGCCTCTGTGTGAAAAAATGTCTCTTCATTATCCCTTCAGTTATTCTGCCGGTTCTACAGAAGGCCTCGGACCCAGGCCCAGTGCTGGAACCCCAGAGAAGTGCGAGCTGAGTCGGGGTCACAGGAGCCAGCCCGTAAGGCCCTGGTGAGAGGGCCTGGGCGGTGTTATTGTGGTCCAGGAGGAGTGAGGTCCCGGGGAATGATGTGGCTCCAGGTGGGGGTTCTCTGTGTGCCAGTAATTTCCCAAGAAGGAGGCAGCGCCCCACCCCACCGACAAGGCAGCAGGGGGAATGCTTCGTTTCAGAAGGTCTCCTCTCCATGTGGTAGAGGACCCCGCCACTGGTAAGATCCCTGCGGCGGTGGAAGGATCCCATAACTAGGCAATGGGATCTTCATCCAGGCACATCCTCTGCCACCCGCCATATTTCTCCATGCCCACTACCCTCTCCCGTCATGGCTTTCGCTCACGCCTCTGGGGGCCATTAAATCCCGGCCATGATCTCTGGTGACCGACTTATTTGTGAGAGGAAATAATTTCCCCATTCTTACTCTATCATAACCCGTCATCATTTTGAACTCTGCTACATCTGCTTAAACTTCACTGCTCTGATGAGAATAATTCAAGCTCCTCCATTCTGTCCACCCAAATGAAATCCCTCACGCATGGTGTCTTCCTGCTAACCCTCCTCTGTACCCTCTCCAAGGCCTTGACATTCTTCCAAGGTATTCATTGCCGGAACTGCACACAAGACACCAGCTGAGTCATAACAATTGATTTGTAAAGGTTTACCTTGATTTCCTTTATACATTCAATACCCCGATTTTCAAAATAAATATCCTATACAATTTCTCAATCAGCTTCACGTCTTGCACTGCAAGGCTCAAAGGTTTATTGACATGCATTCCCCGGGTCCCACTGTTCTTGCATCCCCTGAAAATGGTACCATTTATATTATACTGACATGATGTTTCCCAATGAGCATCACTTCTGACTTGACCACAATAAATTGCATCCACCATGGATCTGCCCATTTCAACAGACTGTGTATGTCCCCCTGAAGTCTGCTATTATGATGTTCATGATTTACTACAGAGCCAAGTTTGTGCCATCCGCAAATGTCAAAATTACACATTCTCTTCCCAAGTCTATGTCATTTGCAGGAAACAAGAAAAATCTGTAGTCTTAAACCCAACCCCCGGGTTATCCCCACTCTCTTTTGTCAGGAGAACATCCATTCACTACTGCTCTCAGCCTCCTATCTCTTAGCCAATCGACTACTGGAGCTGACATCGCCCCTTTAATAATATGTATTCCTACTTTCTGATTACGTCTGTTGTGAGATACTTGGTCAAAATTGGATGCCCACATGCACAAGGCCTACTGTAGTCTCTTACTTCATTACATAACTCAATCAGGTTATTTTCACACAATTGGTCTTTAACTAATCCGAGATGACTTTCCCATCTTAACCCATGTTTCTGCAAGTGAGAATCACGGTTGCCCTTGATGAGTGCCTCGAGCTGTTTTCTCAATCTTCACTGTCGTCAGACCGATTATCCAGTAGTTACAAGGCTTACCCTCCCCTCTTTCGTTTTTTGAACAGGAGTCTAGCATTTGCAGAATTCCTGTTCTCTGACACCAGTGCAATATGCAAGCAGGATTGTGATATTGTGGTCAGAGATTTTGTTATCTCCAACCTAGCTTCCTTCAGCAACCTAGGATGCATCCCACCTGCACCAGGGGAGTTGTTTGTGTTGTTTGTCCATAATCTGCCCCATAATTCCTTTAACTATCACTTTTACTGTTACATATTTGATAAGATTTGTGATCCCCTTTTCTGTTAATTGCTCATCTTTTTTATACCCTTTCTTTGCCCTTCTTGTATTCTTTTTCTATTTCTCCCTTCACACTCTGCATTCTGTTTGGTTTTAGATTATATTCTTTATATGGCATTTGTAATGAATCTCTTCTTTCTGCTTTACTTTAACTGACGACACTTTTTTTTTCATCCAGAGAGTTTGTCATGTAATGCTTCCTATTTACCTCTAGACTGACTATTCCAATGCAGTCTTAGCCAGTCGCCCTCTTTGCATCCCCAGTTCACTCGAGGACATCCAAAGCTCTGCTGCCTATTTAAAACTCACACCAGGTCCCGTTCATCCATCCCCGCTGCACTCGCATTAGTTTCTGGTTAAGCACCTTAACAATATTGAAATTCCCACGCGTATTTTCTAATCTCTGAATGACCGCTTCCCTCCCTGCCTCTGGAATCTCCTTCAACCCTATCAGATATTTGTGCTCTTTCAATTGTGAAATCTTCAGCATTCCCAAATTTAATCGCTCCATCGCTGATGGTCTTGTTTTAATTTGTCAAGATCCGAAATTCTGGAATTCCCTCCATAAACCTCTGCCAAGCTACATCTTTTTCCTTCTTTAAGATGCTGCTAAAACTTACCACCTTGACAAAGCATTTGATCATCTGCCGTAATATCTTGTTACGCTGCTCGCTATCAAATTTTGTTTGATAATACTACTTGAATATTTTAACTACATTAAGGACACTACATAAATAACAAGTTAATAAAAGCAAAATACTGTGGATGCTGGAAATCTGAAATAAAAACAAGAAATGCTGGAATCACTCGTGGAATCACATAAATAATAAGTTGTTGCTCTTGTTTTTGCTCTTTCCCCTTTTACTATGGTTTGTCACAGACTGCATTAGCGCAATTGAAGGTTAAACCATTTCTATATTTCTCTGAACTTCGGCGACAGAATAACTCCATAATCTAGTGCTCACTGTTAAGGTGTGTGTAAAATAAACACTGAGCTATTTAACGCATCGTTTTCTGAATGGATTAGGGAATCGTTGAAACCCCTAGTATTTTGTTCTTCTCCAGAATTGTAATATTATCCCAGATCAATGCTGTCTCCCACTTATTTCTTTTCCCCTTCTCCATCCCTGCTGAACACAATGTTTAGTTCCTGTTGCTGCTGATGTTTAAGACAGATCTCCGTCATACCCACTTTATCATAACACTATGTGGCAACTTGCGGATGAAACCTCGCCAATCTTATTTCTGCCACTTCTTTCATTAACACTCATGCATTTCATACCATGCTAGTTTTGAGTTTTGGCCTTTTACTTCCCGCTCTTATTGCACCATTCTTTGTGTTTTTGCTTTTGTCTCCCTTTTAATTATCCATGTACCTTGTTCCTTCTCTGTTGTTGAGTCTGGTGTCCGAAACCTGTCATATTAGTTTAAACTCTCCCTCGTAGAATTGGTTAAGATTCCCACCTGTACATTGGTCCTAGTCCTGGGCTGTTGCAACTTTTGTGCCTTGTCCAGGTCCCACCTGGTCCAAATATGGTCGTAGTTCCCCGGGATTCCTCCTTCCACCATTTCTGCAGACACACATTCACCTGCACTATCGTCTGGTTCTGTATTCACTAGCATGTGGCACTGCCAGTAATCAAGATTATTACCTTTGACGTACTGCTCTTTCATCTTTTTCTGCCAGTAAGACCTCAATCCTTTCCCTACCAGTGTCATTGCTTCCCATATGGACAAGGACTTCTGATTGTTCCCCAATCCTTCACATAATGTCCTTCACCCATTCGGTGATATTCTTTCCCCTGGCACCAGGGAGACAATCGACCACTCTAGTCTCATGTCTGCAGTTGTAGAAGCACCTTTCTACACCCCGCCTGTCGAATCCCCAATAGCAATCCATTCTTCTGCCCTCCTGGACAGGCGAGCCCCGCACAGTGCCTTAGAATTGTTTCTGTCTGCATTCTCTCGTGGTGTCATCGTTCTTACGGGTACTAGGTATACATTTCTTTTAATTCTTTCACGGATGTGAACATCTCTGCCTAGGCCAACATTTATTGCCCATCCCAGTTGCCTCCCTGTAAACTACCCGCAACAGAGCAATAGCATTTACAGTCACAGGCGAGTGAAATGCAGTTCCACTCAATCTCCCAAACATACACAACAGTGGAATCAGAGCCTTCAAACCCAGTGACTCGTTCAAATTAGTGTGATTCTTAGGAATACTCCATACAAAGGAATGGAACATATCGAGTGAAAATAATACATAAACTCGTATGTCTCAGCTTTTTGCAGGAACTCCGACCGTTAAAGAAACCAACAGTCTCACTTATAGCTGGGTACTACAGTATCTGAGAGACAGTGGCAAAAATCAGAATGGGGAAGTGACAAATGAGTGATCAATGTTTCCAGTAATTCAGATGAAAAGAAGTACAAGTATTGATGTGCTTTCCAAAACTCTCACTAGCAGACAAATTGTATTGACCTGACTGCAGACAGGCTAGGTACAGTTTGACAGAACCAAGGTTTAGGGTCCTCTGTGTTTCTTCAGTGCCCCACTGCAGTTCAACCAGCAGACTGGGCTCGGTTCCAGAACAGACCACTAAGAGTGTTGCCACTGCTGGCGCTTGTCCTCTCAAAACACAAGTGGTTTCCCTTAGCCATAAGATGGCACAGCAACCTTCATCAAGATGGATGGAGTTACACAGAGCCGCGGGATGGGTGTCATGCATCTGGCTGTTGTAAATTGTTTAAGCTTCACTCTGCAGACAAGTGGTAAGTATTCTACCAGATCTTGACTTGTGCTATGTTGATGGTGAAATGAATGCGGAGCCAATAGATGAGTTGCTGTCCGCAGTAGACAGAATATTTGACCTACACCTGTAGCCACAGTATTTGAATGCCTGGTCCAGTAAACAGTCTGGTCAAGGGTAAACTCCAGGATGTTAATGTTGTCGTATTCGGCGATGTTAACGTCCTTTTATGTAAAGACGCGTTGGTTAGACTCTTTCCTGTTGGAGAAAGCAATTAACTGGAATGTGTGTGTTGTGAATGTTATTTACCACTTATCAGCCCAAGCCTGTATCAGAAGGACATCTTACTCGAAATGTAATGGACATTGTAAAGCAAAGGGGATTGTACTTCTCCAGTTAGAAGTGAGATTTAGAATGAAGTGTATTTAGCTCTTTAGGATTGTGAGGGAGATTTCAGGAAAGTGATTCAGCTCATGCCATTTGCTCTAGATAGTTCTTCCTGTTAGATTGTGTGGGAAAGATGAGGACAGTGATACAGCCCATGCTCCAAAAGAGCAGTTATGCAATTGCCTGGGATGATGCTATGGAAAGGCTTGTGAGAATTAGGGTTGTTGGAAAATTGGCCAAGGTGTCACGGAGAGAAATGTTCTTTCAGAAGGAAAGTAAAGGGGAGGGGAAGATGTGTTTGGTAGTGGCTTCGCCACAACAGGTGCGACAGGGACAGAGAACACTGGGAGAATGGGGACACAGAAATGAAGGAAGGGAGGGAAGTATGTCTTCATTTATGGAGCAATCTGCCTACCGGAATGTGCTATAATTCACTGACTGTCACAGTTACATTGATTACAATTGCTCACATCCTGCTTCCTGTAAGGACTCTATTCCATTCTCCCAGCTTCTCCATCTCTGTCACCTCTATCCTTACAATGCTGGACATTCACTACAGTGCTTCTGATGTGCCTTCCTTTATCTCAACTGTGAGTTATGTTCCACCATGGCTGAAAGGGCCTTTGAACCTCTCCATTCCATTACTCACAGTTACACTCTCACTCTTTCCATTCTTCCCTTCACTATAATAAAGTTGCCCTTACCCTCACATTCACTCCACTGGCCTCTACATTTAATGAACTATCCTCCGCCACTTCTGCCAACTTCACCGCAATTCTACCACCAGACATCTGCCGATCTATTTTCAGAGTTCTGAAGGTACAGCTTGACCCACTCTTCCTTCACTCAAAACACCCACTACTCTTCCAATGTCACCTTCTCATGCAAGTCTTGGAGATGCATTACCTGCCCTTTCACCTCCTCTCTTTTAACCATCAGGCTCGCAAACAGTGAGTTACTTGTGCCTTTTATATAATCCGTTGTATTCATTCTTAATAGTGCTCTGCCCTCTACACTGCGGAGACCAAACACACATTCTTCAATTGCTTTGCTGAGCACTTCCATTAATTCTCTTAGCTTCTGGTCACTTGCCATTACAATTCCCTCTCCCACTCACAACTGATCTCTTGGTTCTCGTTCTCCTTCACTGTTTCAATCTTCCCGACTCAGCGTCAACTTCAAAACAAAAAGAAAGCTGCTAACTATTGCCCCCATTTGTTTTTGATAGCAGCATTGGGAATGATCCTGCTTTTCATTTAACCACTCTCCCTTCCACCCGAGCACAGTTTCTCTCTTTCACTCCTTCCTCCTTTCCCCTTTTTCCCAGCCTCTGTGCTTATTTAAGCACAGTCACAGCACATCATTTTCATGTTCGGAAGTATATTCTTCAGCCAGGATTTTTAAGTATTTTACTCTAAAAATACTGTCTCACCTACCAAGCAGTTCCAGCATTTCCAGTTCAAATTTCAGATGTCCAGCATTCACCATATTTGCCTTTTAAAGAAGATGATGTCTTTGATAAATGAGGTGAGGTTGTAAGTGACATACACAACATAGATAAATAACTCTGGAAGAGGCTGGCAAAAGGGAATATGATGGGATGAGGAAAGTGATCTCCTTAGGCTCACACTTGGTCAAATGCTGCCTTGATGCTCAGGGCAGTTAGCTCGATTACCATTCCCACCGTTACCAGTAATACAGCAATGGCTGTTTTTCTTGCCCGGTTTTGCTGTATTTGCACTCTGTAGAGTGGCAGGGTGTCTGAGCCATAACTCTCAAAAATGCTGCACATTTACACTCCATGTAAGCACTGTGTAGCTTTACTGGGAAACCTGCCAAATATGTGAGGAAATGTGATCACTCATTGAGTCTGTCGAGAGACGCAGAACACACAGACAGACTGACTGTTTAGTTTAGTTTAGTGATACAGCACTGAAACAGGCCCTTCGGCCCACCGAGTCTGTGCTGACCATCAACCACCCATTTATACTAATCCTACACTAACTCCATATTCCTACCACATCCCCACCTGTCCCTACCACCTACCTATACTAGGGACAATTTATAATGGCCAATTAACCTATCAACCTGCAAGTCTTTGGCATGTGGGAGGAAACCGGAGCACCCGGAGGAAACCCACGCAGACACAGGGAGAACATGCAAACTTCACACAGGCAGTACCCAGAATTGAACCTGGGTCGCTGGAGCTGTGAGGCTGCGGTGCTAACCACTGCGCCGCCCAAATAATTCTAATTATATGGAAAACACTTTTGTTAGCCATGGCAATTGTTGAATATGTATAAAATCAACATAATGAAACAGTCCAAATTTGCAATGCATATACTTAATTAGCAGACAAATCCCAATTCTCACCATCTGATCTAACTTATTACACAGATCAGTTTAACCTTTTAAAAAAAAAATCACCAACCATAATCTTTCTTTTTAAACTGGCCTACTACTTTGCGCCATACAATGTATTGTTTAAGCTTATGGTCAGTCAGGGTGGGTAGGAGCAGAGCGGAAAGATTTTTTTAAAACTAAATGCTTGAACTCTGAAATAAAAACAGAAAATGGCAGAAATGCACAAGTTGGTCAGCAGCTGAAGCGGTAAGAGACTGTTAACATTTTAGGTATACTCAGTCAGAATTGAAAGATATACACTAAAAACATCAACCTGTTTTATTTCTTTACAGGTGCTGCTGCAATTTCTTCAGTTTTTAGTATACAACAAATGGAAACCTAGTCTGATCTTAAAAGTGACTCCAGAAAAGTAGCAGTGAAGGAAGGAGAGGAGACCTATGTGATGTTGATATGTTAAATGCCACAGATAAGGCAAACACAGAACATTTCTTCAAATTAAGCCAATTAGGTAGAACTAGTGGACATGAATTTAAATTAGTGAAAAGCAAATTTAAAACAATTATTAGGTAGCAATTCTTTATTCAGTGATAAATGTTTGGATAAGTTGCTGGTCCAGATAAGGCAACAAAATGAGGGATTCAACATGCTGCTGGATGCCATAAGGGGAGAGTTAGGGCACTGGAGGGATGAACTTCAATGGGCCGTGCGGCCTTTTCTCATCCTTCACTTTTCTTATGCTCTTACATGCAAGAGTTCAATGTTGATTCTACAATCAACAGCTTGATTGCTACATTAAGGCAGCCATTTGTCACTTAACTGTTGAATCATCTTCCTCCTATGAAGGATCGTGGCATGAAATTTAAAAAGCTCCCAAGATCTCTAATTCAAGTGATATAACACACAGCTTCCCTCCTCACTTAATCCTCAATGGCAGATTTATTTTTTAAGGCAACTTAAAAAATAAATGTTGCAAAGTTTGAATAGTTAGATTAAAAAACAGAACCCAGAGAAGATCAGTTCCATTTTACAAGAGGAAATTAGATCATCCTAACAGGAATTAAACTACATTTAAAATAAATAGATTATTTTTTTTTTAAAAAGAAAATTACAAAAATATCCAAGTTTCATAAGCTTCTATTTTAAAAAATATCCAAGTTTCATAAGTTTCTATTTAAAAAAAATAGAAACAATCTTAAGTCTTTAGAAAATGAGTCTAATTAAATTAGGTCTGCTAACAGCAACATACTATCTTACTATTGTATTTTTACTTATGTTGACAGACATTTTCAAATCAATTCATTCATTGGTTGGACAAGTTGTCAGAATCTAACAGAACTTTACTGAAACCGAGTCATTTACTATTTACCGTTCCATCAGAGCCTGCACTACCATTACAGTTAATCTGGTAAAATCACAGTGGCGGTTACTTTCAGGACTCTCAGGATAACTTGCCTGTGCGGCTTCCATCAGCAGGTTACCACACAAAATAACCAATCAGGTGTTTTTATGCAGATTTAATTTGACTCCTTCCCTCGCTCTCCCATCCAGAGGTTAGCTTTACTCGGATTGCAATGTGTGACTGACATACTGTGAAAGAGAGAACACCATAATAAGGCCCACACTTAAAACAATGAAATTAATAAGCCATTGGAAGTAAGTGTGTGTCAGATGCTTGAGGTTAATCAGATAAAACATGGTGAAACATTGCTAAAATTTTAGCAACTCTATTTGAGAACTAGCTCTTTACTGGTAATCACAAATTGCGATTTTTTTAGAATTGAGCTACATGGGGAGGAATGTGAAGTTTTCCCTCTAAAAAAAAGTAGTCTGCTTCTTGATGGTTGACCATTTGGAGTCAAGAACAGCTTTCCATTACCAAAATATGGGGAAAGCAGCTCACAGTCTGCAGAGCCTCAGAACAGTCATTGCGTGTTTTGACGTTCGGTAAAACTGACAGGAAGCACCTGGCATGTTGTTGTTATTTCTGTGCTTCTGTTTTTCTTGCCTGCTGCTCTGCAATATCAAGATACTGCAACAGGATATTTCACCTCAGAATTTTAACTTTGCTGCATAAAATCCAGTTTCGGGGGAAGCATGGCTGTGCAATATCAATAATTATTGGAAAGATTTGACATAAACTTATCACGTACCACAAAGACTGAATAACAGTAGAAAATTACGGTAATCTGTGTACACTTTCCTTGATGTACAATGCAAAATATCAGCAGATCGGAATAAAAGGCCAAATCAATCAGCAAAGTCAGATTCACCAGGAGCATCAATTCTCCCTGTGATTTGACAGTAAAATAGAAGAACGCATGGGATATTAAGGCTATTTCCTGTTTGGTTAATGCTGCAGGAATACTGTTAAGAATGAAATACATTCAGGAGGATTGAAACTGTTTAAATGTAAATCGTTAATTCGCTGTGATCCGTTCATCGGAAATGCAGGCTGTGTCAATGTCAGTTATGATTCAATTCAAAGAGGGGATCTGAAGGTAAACCGTTGCTTCAATAAACTGTCCACTGTAACTCAATAAATAACATTGAATGTCAGCCTAATTTCTCTGGGATTGAATGTAGATCTGGACAATGGAAAGAGTCTGAAGAACTAAAACAGGTCAATAAATGAACACAGCTGAGGTGCCACTATAAAGTTATCACAGGTAGAACACCTTAAAATAATTCACTCCCCAGATGTCACATAGAATGAAATAAAAACCCTCCAGAAATGGACAGTTAATTAAACAATTCCACGAACTGTATTGTCAATCTAGACGAAAATCATTTGAAACAAGGCAAAGCCCCCCATAACTCTGCCACACACTCTTTGGTTTCTGCAGGTGTATCCGGTCCTTTCCCAATCTGATAGACTGGTCCCCCTGAGCTGTGTTTTGCAGATATCACAGTGTGACAATTTCAATATGAGCCATGGGCGTTGACAGTAACTGGTTGTAAGAGAAACTGTAAATGCACACCCAGAATGGTGGAGCATTCAGCTCTTTGAGTCAATCTCTTGTTTCTGTGAGGAGCTAATCAATCCTAAAAACAATGACACTTACACATGAACATAGTGAAAATGGTAACACTAAGCAAGAAACTTCCAGCAATCACTGATACTCAGCAAAGAAGCTATATAAAATATGTTACACATGCAAGATATCCTCAGAATTTCTCAGATACCGAAAAGAATGCAATATAAAAGTAGAGATCTGAGGTTCTCTCTGCCAACACTGTCATTTCCTGGGATTCCTGTTGATAATGTGACGTTCAGGTGACCCAATAAATACTGACGTTAAAACAGAAAGTGCTGGAAATACTCAGCAGTCCTGACAGCATCTGTGGAGGCATCGTCAGCGTATCAGGTCTCTGACCTTTCACAGTGCTGCAGTGGTTAGCACCGCAGCCTCACAGCTCCAGGGACCCGGGTTCAATTCTGGGTACTGTCTGTGTGGAGTTTGCAAGTTCTCCCTGCGTTTGCGTGGGTTTCCTCCGGGTGCTCCGGTTTCCTCCCACATGCCAAAGACTTGCAGGTTGATAGGTAAATTGGCCATTAGCAATTGCCCCTAGTATAGGTACGTGGGTGGGAAATATAGGGACAGGTGGGGATGTGGTAGGACTATGGAATTAGTGTAGGATTAGTATAAATGGGTGGTTGATGGTTGGCACAGACTCGGTGGGCCGAAGGGCCTGTTTCAGTGCTGTATCTCTAAACTAAACTAAACAGAACAGAAAAAGGTTTTCAGCAAGTGAAAAGGAGGGGGAAAGAAGAAAGAAAATTAAGTTGTGTGATAGGATGGAGGGCAGGAGAGATTTTTTTTACTATTCGTTCATGGGATGTGGCCGTCACTGGCGAGGCCAGCTTTTATTTCAAATCATTAATGGCCCTTGAGAAGGTGGCAGTGAGCTGGCTTCTTTAACCGCTGCAGTCTTTGGGGTGTAGATACACCCACAATGCTGTAAAGAAGGGAGTGTCAGGAGTGACAGCATCGTTCCAAGTCAGGGTGGTGTGGGGCTTGGAGGGGAACTTGCAGGTGGTGGTGTTCACGTGCATCTACTGCCCTTGTCCTTATAGGTGATAGTGCTCAGGGTGTTTGTAGGTGCAGTGCACGGAGTCATGGTAAGTTGCTACTGTGCATCTTGTAGATGGTACACACTGCTGCCACTGTGTTGCCATCCGTGGTGAAGTGAGTGAATGTTGAAAGTGGTGGATGGGGTGCCGTTTAACGGGTTGGTTTGTCCTGGATGGTGTTGAACTTATTGAGTGTTGTTGGAGCTACACTCATCCAGGTAAATGAAGAGTATTCCATCACTCTCTTGAATTCTATCTTGTAGATGGTGGGCACACATTAGGGCGACAGAAGATGAGTTACCTGCGGCAGAATCCCGAGCGTCTGACATGCTCCTGCAGCTGCAGTCTTTATGTGACTGATCCAGTTCAGTTTCTGGTCAATGGTAACCCCAGGATGTTGATTGTGCTGGATTCAACAATTCTAATGCCATTGAACATCAAGTGGCGATGTATAGATTCTCTCTTGTTTGTGATTGTTATTGCCTGGCATTTGTGTGGCGTGAATGTTACTTGCCACTTACTACCCCAAGGCTGCACGTTGCCCAGGCCTTGTTGCATTTGAACACATGCTGCTTCAGTATATGAGGTCTCACAAATTGTGCAGAACATTCTGCAATCTTCAGCGAATATCCCCACTTCTGAATTATAGTGAGGGACGGTCATTGATGAAGCAGCTGAAGATGGTTGGATCGAGCACTCCCCTCACGAACTCCTACAGTGATGTCCTGGGGCTGAGATTATAGACCTCCAACAAACAAAACCATCTTCATCTGTGCTAGGTATGACTCCAACCAGTGGAGCGTTTTTCCTCTGATTCCAATTGGCTCCAGTTTTGCGAGGGCCCCTTGATGCTATACGCGGTCAAATGCTGCCTTGATATCCAGGGCAGTCACTCTCACTTCACCTCTTCAGTTGAGCTCTTTTGGTAATGTTTAAACCAAGGCTACAATGAGGTCAGGAGCTGAGTGGCTCTGGCGGAACCCAAACTGAACTTCAGTGGGCAGATTATTACTGAGCAAGCGCCACTTGATAGCACTGACATTGACCCCTGTCATCACTTTTCTGATGATCGAAAATAGACTGATAGAGTGGTAATTGGCCGGGCTGGATTTGTCCTGCCTTTTGTGTACGGGCCATATCTGGTCAATTTTCCACGTTGTCAGGTGGATGTCAGCATTGTCGCTGGACTGGTACAGCTTGGCTCGGGGACTGGTCACTTCTGGTACACAGATCTTCAGTACTATTGCTGGAATATTGTCAGAGCCCATAACCTTTTCAGTGTCCACTGCCTTCAGCTATTTCTTGCCATCACGACTGAATTAGATAGGCTAAAGACTGACATCTGTGATGCTGAGGACCTCAGGAGCAGGCCGAGATGGATCATCCACTCGCCACTTCTGGCTGAAGATGGATGTGAATGTTTCAGCCTTGTCTTTTGCACTGAGATGCTGGGCTCCCCCATGATTGAGATGTTGCTATTTGTGGTGCCTCCTCCTCCTGATAGTTAGTCATTTGTCAACCACCATTCATGATTGGATGCAGAAGGACTGTACAGTTTCTTCTGTGTGATTGCAGCTGCACTCATCCAGGCAATTGAGTGGTGAGAGTATGAAGAATGACCTTGAACTGTTAGCTTGTAGGTTTTAGCGAGTACAGAAAGCTAGTGGGAGGAGGTGGAGGAGTTTTATATGAACTGTGGTAGAACATGGAGTTAATCGACCAGAAGACTTACCTGTTCTCTCTACAAGTTAGTTTATCTGGTATGTCATGTGGCTGGACGCCTTTCCTGATTCAACAGGCTGAATGTTTCAAGTCTTTTGGAGATGGCCTGGAAGTTAAGAGGGCTGGCAGGATGGGTGGGGAGGCATCGGCTTGTGAGCTGATCTGTTGGCTGTGGAATTGTTTAGCTCTGTCTGTCACATGCTGCTACCATTTTTGGTCATGCAAGTAGTCCTGTGCTCTAGCTTCACCAGGCTGACACCTCATTTGTAGGTATGCTTGGTACTGCTGCTGGGATGCCCTACTGCACTCTCATTGATCCAGGGTTGATCCCCCAGATTGATGGTAATTGTATAGTGGGGGATATGCCAGGCCATGAATTTACACATTGTGGTTGAATATAATGCTGCTGCTGTTGATGGCCCATATTTCCTCATGGATGTCCAGTTTTGAGTTGATAGCTTTGTTAGAAATCTGTCCCATTTAGCACGGTGTCCACATAACACAATACTGGGTATACTTCAATTCAAAGACAGAACGTCTTCTCCACAAGGACTGTGCGGTGGTCACTCCTACCAATGTTGTCAAACAGATTCATCTGCAACAGGTAGATTGGTGAGTACGAGGTCAAGTAGGCTTTTTCCTCTTGTTGGTTCCTTCACCACCTGCCACAGACCCAGTCTAGTAGTTATGTCCTTTAGGACTCAGCCAGCTCGGTCAATAGTGGTGCTACGGAGCCACTCTTGGTGATGGACATTGATGTCCCCCACCCAGAGAACATTCTGTGCCCTTATCACCCTCAGTGCTTCCTCCATTTCGTGTTCAGCATCGGGAAGCACTGATAAATCAGCTAATGGTGGGCGACGGGGGAGGCGGGTTGCGGGCGGCGGTCGGTGGTAATTGGCAGGGTGTTTCCTTGTGCATGTTTTATCTAAAGCCACGAGACATAATGGGGTCCAGAGTCAATGCTGAGGGTTCCCAAGCTAACCACGCGCTGACTGTATACCAGTATGTCACCACCTCTGCTGAGTCGGTCCTTCCAGTGGGACAGGACATACGCAGGAATGCTGATGGTGGTGTCTCTGGGACATTGCCTGTAATGTATGACTCCGGAAGTATAATTATGTCAGGCTGTTGCTTGAGTCGTCTGTGGGATAGCTCTTCCAATTTGGTACAAGCTCCCAGATGTTAGTAAGGATGACTTTGCATGTTCGATAGGGCTGGGTTTCCAGTGCATAGGTCAACGTTGGGTGATTCGTCTGGATTCGTTCCTTTCCTTAGACTAAATAGAGGATTGATAAAACTGAGTGGCTTACTAGGCCATTTCAGAGGATATTGTTTGAGCCAACCACATTGCTGTAGTTTGGAGTCTCATGTGGACCAGACCGGGTTAGTATGGCAGATTTTCTTCACTAAAGGACAACAATCAACAATGATTTCATGGTCATCATTAGACTTGCTTTTAATTCCAGATTTATTAAATAACAGTGAAACGACAGAAAGGGAGTGCTAATATAAAATAAAAGCAAAATACTGCAGATAATGGAAATCTGAAATAAAACCAAAAAGTGCTGGAAATACTCAGCAGGTGTAGCAGTATCCGTGGAGACAGAAGCAAAGTTAACATTTCAGATCTGCGATCTTTCATGAGAACTGGTAAAGGTTAGAAATGTAATAGGTTTTAAGCAAATAAAATGGGAATGGGACAAAAGAGAACAAATGGGGAGGTGTTGATAGGACAGAGGGTCACAGAGAATAACTGTCAAGGAAGTCATGGGGCAAAGGCAAAAACAAAGAGTGTGTTAAATGGTATGGTGAAATACAAAGCGTTAGTGCAGAGAGGGTGTTAAATGATAGAATAATGAAAGACTTTGCACGAAAAAATGGGCAGGCACATGATAAGACAGAGTGTAATGATGAAACACATTGAAATAAACTGAAATAAAAAAACTAAAAATACAAAGCCAAACAGAAAAAAATGGTCAAATTATAAAAAAGGGGGAGGGGGGTCAGGAGGGCCGTCATGCTCTGAAATTATTGAACTCAATGCTCAGTCCGCCAGGCTGTACAGTGCCTAATTGTCAAATGAGGTGCTGTTCCTCGAGCTTACGTTGATATTCACTGGAAAACTGCAGCAATCCCAGGATGGGTAAGTGGGAATGGGAGCAGGGGGAGTGTTTAAATGACAAGCGACACAAAGCTTGGGGTCATGTTTTCAGACTGAGCAGAGGCGTTCTGCAAAGCTGTCACCCAATCAGCGTTTGGTCTGCTCAATGTAGAGGAGACCACCTTGTGAGCAGCGAATACAGTATGTTACATTGAAAGAAATACAATAAATCGCTACTTCACGTGAAAGTAATGTTTGGGGCCTTGGATAGTGAGGAGAGAGGAGGTAAAAGGCAGGTATTACACCTCCTGTGATTGCATGGGAAGGTGACCTGGGAAGGGCCCAAGAGGTCAGGATAATGGAGGAATGGACAAGGGCGTCACGGAGGGAACAATCCCTTCGGGATGCAAACAAGGGAGGCGAGGTGAAGATGCATCTGGTAGTGGCATCACGCTGGACGAGGCGGAAATAGCGGAGGATGATACTTTGGATGTGGAGGCTGGTGGGAGGAAAGTGAGGACAAGGTGAATCCTGTCGCAGTTCTGGGAGGGAGGGGAAAGTGCGAGGGTAGAGGTGCGGGAAATGGACTGGACATGGTTGAGGGCCCTGTAAACAATAGTGGGGTGGGGGGTGGGGTTAATCCTGGGTTATGGGAAAAAAAGAATTATCAGAAGTGCAGTTGTGAAAGGTTGCATCATCATAGTAGATGAATCGGAGTTGGAGAAACTCAGGAGGCAGGGTGTGAAGAAGTGTAGTCAAGGTTGCTGTGGGAGTCACTGGGATTTTAATGAATATTAGTAGACAGTCTATCCATAGAGATGGAGACAGAGAGGTCGAGGAATGGAAGGGAAGTGTTGGAGATGGACCAGGCAAAGATGAGAGAATGGTGAAATTGGAAGCAAAGTTCATAAAGTTTTCCACTTTGGGGCGGAAGCAAGAAACGGCACCAATACAGTCATCAATGCATTGGAAAAAGAGTTGAGGTATGGGGCCTGAGTAGGACTGGAACAAAGAATGTTCGACATGTCTCACAAAAAGACAGGCATAACTAACACCCGTACAGAGAACCCATAGCAACATCTTTTATTTGAAGGATGTGAATGGTGTTGAAGCAGTTGTTCAACGTGAGAACAAGTTCATCCAGGAGAATCGGTGGTTGATGGTCGGCACAAACTCAGTGTGCTGAAGGACCTGTTTCAGTGCTGTATCTCTAAACTAAACTAAAGGAGGGTGGTGGTGAATGGGGACTGCTTGGGCCTCTGTGCAAGGAAGAACTGGAAAGCCCTCAAACTGTCCTGGTGGGGTATGGAGGTTTAGAGAGATTGGACATCTATAGTGAAGAGGAGGCAGTTAGAGCCAGGAAACTGGAAATTGTCAAAATGACGGAGGGTGTCAGAAATGTAACGGATGTTGGTTGGAAGCGACTGGACCAGTGGAGAAAAGAGAGAGTCAAGACGGAAAGAAATAAGTTCAGTGGGGTAGGAACAGGCTGAAATGTTGGGTCTACCAGGACAGTCCTGTTTGTGGATTTTAGGAAGGAGGTAGAAGCGGGCTGTCCAGGATTGCAGATCTATGAGGTTGGAAGCTGTAGAAGGAAGATCTCTCGATGAGATGAGGTCAGTGAGAGTCCTGTGGTGGGGTCATGGTCCAGGGGGAGGTGGAACGAAGTGTATGAGAGTGGGCGCTGAGGCTCTGCAAGGTAGAGGTCGGTATGCCAGACAACGACAGCTCAACCCTTGCCATATCAACACACCTCACCGAAACTCCATCCCCCACCCCCCTCCCCCCACAGCCCCGCTCTCATGCCCACATTTCTGTCCTGGGATTGCTGCAGTTTTCCAGTGAACATCAACACAAGCTCGAGGAACAGCATCTCATTTACCGATTAGGCAACTACAGCCTACTGGACTGAACACTGAGTTCTGTAAGTTGTGAGCATGACTGCGCCACCACCACCCTCCGCCGCCCCCCCCCCCGCCCCCACTATCTTTTCGTTTAACTTTGTATTTTTTATTTGTATTTCATTTTAGTTTGGTTTGTTTCATCATTGCACTTTTTTGCCGTGTGCTTGCCCACTGTTTTGATTGATTTTTTCATCTTTTGCTCTACTCCCACTTTATTTGCTTAAAACCTATTATATTTCTAACCTTTGTCAGTTCTGATGGAAGGTTACTGGCCTGAAAGGTTAACTTTGCTTCTCTCTACACAGATGCTGCCAGATCTGATGAGCATTTCCAGCACGTTTTTGGTTTTATTTCAGATTTACAGAATCTGCAGTATCTTGGTTTGAATATAGGAGATTTGTAAACCCTGTTTCACTGAAATATTGTTCTTTAATTTACACTTTGGGAAGACTGAAGTCAGTGTGGTTGGTCTCCATCACAAACTCCAACCGGTATCTCTGAAACACTTACCCCTTCGTGGCCAGTGTCTGAGACTGTTTACAGCCTCTGTGTTCTATTTAAACCTGTGCTGACTTTCCACTTCATATTCTTTCCATCACCAGCCCTGTCCACAGCTACCTGTGTAATATCACCCATCTCCACCTCTGCCTCAGCCCATCTGCTGCATAAACCCTCATCCGTGTCTTTGTGAAATCCACACTTGACCATTCCAATTCTATCAAGGTCACCCTCCCAGTTATAAACCTCCACAAACCACAGCCCATTCAGACCTCTGCTGCCTTTAACCTAACTCACACCAAATCCCGGTCACCATCACCCCTGTGCTCACTGATCTATATTGGCTGCCAGTCTGGCAGCACCTTAATTTTAATATTCTCATTCTTGAGTTTGAATCCCTCCATGGCTTCACCCGCCAATTAGTCCCATCCCCTGTCCATTCCCATATTCCTGCAAATCTTATGCCTTCATTTTTTTTAATTCTCCTTTTAAAGTGAATCTCTTTCCCTCTGTATCTGTCCTTAGCCATGATATTCGACTCTGCAGCATCACTGCTGGTGACAGTACAGAAGCTGGGATCCATGGAATGATGTGCAACACACAGCTGGCCACTTCTAGTGTGGCTAGTTCAATGCCCCACGCTGGGCAGGGCTCTAGTGAAGTCAACACAGGGCCCAGGCTGGGCAGGGCTCTAGTGAAGGCAACACAGGGCCCAGGCTGGGCAGGGCTCCAGTGTGGTCAGCACAGTGCCAAATGCTGGGCAAGGCTATAGTGTAGTCATACAGTGCCCCATGCCGGGCAGGTCCTTAGTGTGGTGACCGCAGTGCCCCATGTTGGGTTGGTCTCGAGCCCAGTCATATCAGGTAGGTTCTGTTCGTATGGCAAGGGTTCGACTGTGGCATCATTCAGCCATTCCGACAGCTTTAACACAAGTCTTTGAAACTTGGTCTGTGCATGTCCACTGACCACTTGCGTTAGTCACTGTCAGCTAAACATACATTCAGCAGCACGAGGAACCCCCTTTAGTTTTATTTAAAAGAACCAGGCATCCAACTTACAGGTGAAGGCTTTTGACTTTCTTCTGCTATTGTAAATTTAGTGTTGGTGCTGTGGATAGTTTTCTGGAGGTTTTCTTGTGAGATGCTTCAGGGAGTACAGAAGATTTGGCGATCCTACTCTGGGCGAGGTATGGGGACTGTATTTTCAGTGTCTCTGGGTCTGTAACATGACCAACAAATGGACCAAAGGCTGCAGAGAGGGTAAGTTCTGTAACGAGGGAGGAGGAGGGGGCTCTTCCATACCCACCCCTGGTTTTCCAAGAGCGAAAAGAGAGTAGTCCTCATACCGAACCCTGGGGAACACCACTGTATACTCCCATCGGGTCTGAACAACAACCTTTCCCCAGTTCTTTCTATTTTCTGTTCCTCAGCCTATGTTATATCCACACCGTTACTGTCCATTTAATCCATAGGGTTCAGTTTTCCTAACCTGTCTATTGAATGTCACTTGATCAAACACCTTTTGAAAGTCCATATATATAACTTCAATCACACCACCCTCATCAACCCTCGCCATTGTTTTATCAAAGAACTCCATCAAGTATACCTCACCACCACCTCTCTCCACTCCTCCACTGTTGTTAAATTATCAGACTGCTTATCCGACATTCAGTACAGGATGGGCCGAAAGTTTCCTCCAATTAAATACTGGGAAGACTGAAGCCATTGTTTTCACTCCCCACTCCAGCTCTGTTCCCTTGCTATTGGTTCCATCCCCCTTCCCGGTAACAGTCTGAGATTCAGACAGTCTGTTTACAACCTTGTTGTCACATTTGACCACAAAATGAGCTTACAACCTGATTTTCAGCATATCATTACAACAGCCTATCTCTACCTCAGCAACAGCGCCCGACTTGACCCCTGTTGCAGCCCATCTGCTCATTCCTGCCTTCGTCACCTCTAGATGTGACTATTCCAATTCACTCCTGGCTGATCTCCCACATTCTGCTCTTTGTCACCATGAGGTCATCCAGAACTCTGCTGCCCATGTCTTAGCTCATACCAAGTCCTGTTCATCTATCACTGACAGACTTCGGCTCCCTGTCATGTAATGCCTTAATTTTCAAACTGTCATCCTTGTTTTCAGATCCCTCCACAGCCTTGCCTCTCCCTATCTCTGTAATCGCCGCCAGCTCCACAACCCACTGAGATATTTGTGCGTGTCTAATTCTGCCCTATTTTGCATCCGGGATTTTACTCACTGCACTACTGGCGGCCATGCCTTCAGCTGCCGGGCCCCAAGCTTTGTAATATCCTCCCTACATCTCTCTGCCTCTCCATCCCACATCCCTCCTTCAAGACACCCCTTAAAACCTACTTCTTTGACCAAGCTGTTGGTCATCTGAGCTCATATCTCTTGTTGTTTCTCAGTGTCCTGCGAATCACCTTGGGATGTTTTATAACGTTAAAGGCGCTAGAAATGTGTAAGTTGTTGTTGTTGAAGTTTGCCAGCCATAATTTGTCATTAGCATATCTGTGTTGCTAGCCATTGTCTTTCCAAGCAACAAATGTGTTTCCCCTTTGTTGGCACCTCTAGAAATGTCCCCAGTAGTGACACTAGTCTCATTGGTCAGTAATTACAGGGTTTGCCACATCTGACCTTTTTGTATAAGGTGTAACATTTGCAACCCTATAGTCCTTTGTCATCTCTCCCATATCCAAGTAGGATTGGAAGATTCTGACCAGGTACTCTGCTATGTATACCATTCCTTCCCTCAGTAGCCCTCATACATCCCATTCAGACCGGGTAAATATTCCACTTTATTGTGGTACAAAAAGTGTTGGTTTGAACGGGGTTAACTGAAACTGTTTGTTCAGTGGTTGTAATTAATGTCAGTCTTCATGGACAATAATTGTATCTCTGGAGACTTTCTAACTTCTATTAATTCAGCACTCTTTTCAATGTGATCCGCATATTGGCAGCAGGATCATCACCCCCAGCACGAACAGTGATCAACGGTTCCAGAGAGAGGGAGTGGGGAGAACAGAATCACAATCTGAGCACAATAGATTGGAATGTTACAACAATGGGTCAGAACCTGAGAAAAATAGTCTGGAATGTTACAACAATGGACAGGAGTTTCTCCTCGGATCTTCATTATGTTTCTACATATTATGATTGGCTATCATTAACATCTCGGATCTACATCGCACTTCAGATTACGAAAAACATTTACTATCCCATCCTCGCCATTATTGGTGTCCCTGGTAAGTCTCTCTATACCGCTATTGATTCTATAAACCATGTTTAACTGCATTACTGCTCCTGTTATTTACTCTGCCATCCTTGCTGCTGCTGTTACCCCTGGTGAAGTTCTATCTCAGCTATTAGCCCTGAGCTTTACTATCGTCATGGAGAGGGATAGGAGCAGATGGGATGGGAAAATATTTAATTGGGAGAGGGGGAATTGCAATGCTGTTAGCCAGGAACTGGGGAGCTTAAATTGGGAACAGATGTTCTCTTGGAAATGCACGACAGAAATGTGCAGGTTGTTTAGGGAGCACTTGCTGCGACAGCTAGATAGGTTTGTCCCGATGAGGCAAGGATGGGATGGTAGGGTGAAGGAACCGTGGATGACAAGAGATGTGGAACAGCTGGTCAAGAGGAAGAATGAAGCTTACTTAAGGTTGAGGAAGAAAGAATCAGACAGGGCTTTGGAGGGTTACAAGGTAGCCAGGAAGGAACTGAAGAATGGACTTAGGAGAGCTAGAAGGGGACATGAAAAAGTCTTGGCAGGTAGGATTAAGGAAAATCCCAAGGCGTTCCACACTTATGTGAGGAACAAGAGGATGGCCAGAGTGAGGGTAGGGCCGATCAGGGATAGTGGAGGGAACTTGTGCCTGGAGTCGGAGGAGGTAGGGGAGGTCCGAAATGAATACTTTGTTTCAGTATTCACTAGTGAAAGGGACCTTGTCGTTTGTGAGGACAGAGTGAAACAGGTTGATATGCTCGAACAGGTTGATGTTAAGAAGGAGGATGTGCTGGAAATTTTGAAAGATATGAGGATATATACGTCCGCAGGGCCAGACGGGATTTACCCAAGGTTATTACGGGAAGCGAGGGAAGAGATTGCTGTGCCTTTAGCGATAATCTTTGCGTCCTCACCGTCCACTGGAGTAGTACCAGATGATTGGAGGGTGGCAAATATTGTTCCCTTGTTCAAGAAAGGGAATAGGGATAACCCTGGGAATTATAGACCAGTCAGTCTTATGTCAGTAGTGGGCAAATTATTGGAGTGGATTCTGAGAGACAGGATTTATGACTATTTGGAAAAGCATGGTTTGATTAGAAACAGTCAGCATGGCTTTGTGAGGGGCAGGTCATGCCTCACACGCCTTATTGAATTCTTTGAAGATGTGACAAAACACATTGATGAAGGAAGAGCAGTGGATGTGGTATATATGTTTTAGCAAGGCGTTTGATAAGGTTCCCCATTGTCGGCTCATTCAGAAAGTAGGAGGCATGGGATACAGGGAAATATGGCTGTCTGG
Source organism: Heterodontus francisci (assembly GCF_036365525.1). Classification (NCBI taxonomy): domain Eukaryota; kingdom Metazoa; phylum Chordata; class Chondrichthyes; order Heterodontiformes; family Heterodontidae; genus Heterodontus; species Heterodontus francisci. Next base: position 2,201,559 of record NW_027141156.1, on the reverse strand, counting down.
ATATAGAATTGGCTGGCCCATAGAAGACAGAGGGTGGTAGTAGATGGAAATTATTCAACCTGGAACTCGGTGACAAGTGGTGTTCCGCATGGATCTATTCTGGGACCTCTGCTCTTTGTGATTTTGATAAATGACTTGGATGAGGAAGTGGAAGGCTGGGATAGTAAGTTTGCCGATGACACAACGGTTGCTGGAGTTATGGATAATGTGGAGGGCTGTTGTAGGTTGTAACGGGACATTGACAGGATGCAGAGTTGGGCTGCGAGGTGGCAGATGGCGTTCAACCTGGAAAAGTGTGAAGTGATTCATTTTGGAAGGTCGAATTGGAATGCAGAATACAGGCTGAAAGACAGGATTATTGGCAGTGTGGAGGAAGAGAGGGATCTTGGGATCCACGTCCATAGATCCCTCAAAGTTGCCACCCAAGTTGATAGGGTTGTTAAGAAGGCGTATGGGCTGTGGGCTTTCATTAACAGGAGGATTGAGTTTAAGAGCCACGAGGTTATGTTGCAGCTCTATAAATCCCTGGTTAGACCACACTTGGAATATTGTGTTCGGTTCTGGTCGCCTCATTATAGGAAGGATGTGGAAGCTTTAGAGAGGGTGCAGAGAAGATTTACCAGGATGCTGCCTGGACTGGAGGGCATGTCTTATGAAGAAATGTTGAGGGAGCTCGGGCTTTTCTCATTGGAGCGAAGAAGGATGAGAGGTGACTTGATAGAGGTGTACAAGATGATGAGAGGCGTCGATAGTGTGGCTAGCCAGAGATTTTCTCCCAGGGCAGAAAGGGCTGTCACCAGGGGGCATAATTTTAAGTTGATTGGATGAAGGTTCAGGAGAGATGTCAGAGGTAGGTTTTTTACACAGAGAGTGGTGGGTGCGTGGAATGCACTGCCAGCGGTCGTATTAGAAGCCGATTAGGGACATTTAAGCGACTCTTGGATAGGTACATGGATGATAGTAGAATGAAGGGTATGTAGGTAGTGTGATCTGAGGGCAGGTTAAAGGATCGGCACCACATCGTGGGCCGAAGGGCCTGTACTGTGCTGTACTGTTCTATGTTCGATGTTCTATAAACCATTGTTAACTGTACTACAGTTCCTGTAATTTGCTGTCTCATCTTTGCTGCTGCTACTGTCTCTATTTCTAGCTAGGAGATCTGTAAACCCTGTTTCTCTGTAATACTGTTTTGCTATATAATTTTTGGCAATGCTGAAGCCACTGTCATTGGTCTCCATCGCAAACTCCATCCCGTTTCTGTGAAACATATACCCCTGCCAGGCCAATGTCTGAGGCTGAATCAGACTGCTTACAACATCTGTGTTCCATTTAAACCTGAGCTGAAATCATCTCCATATTCTCTCCATAACTGCCCACTACCACCTCTGTAGTATTGCCTATTTCCACTCTGCCTCCGCCCAACTGCTACATCAGCCCTCATCTGTGCCTTTTTTAAACCAGTCTTGACTATTCCAATTCTATCCTGGTCATCCTCCCAGTTATAAACCTCTATAAACCACAGCCCATCCAGAACTCTGCTGCCTTTATCCTACCTCACACCAAAACCCGATCACCCATCACCCTGTGCTCACTGATCTACATTGGCTCTCCGTGTGGCAGCACCTTAATTTTAATATTCTCATTCTTGTGTTTGAATCCCTCCATGGCTTCACCCTCCAATTAATCCCATTTCCCTTTCAATTTAAATATTCCTGCAACTCTTTTGCTTTCAATATTTTTGTCAATTCTCTTTCTAAAATGAATATCTTTCCCTCTGTCCTGAGCCATAATTTTCTACTCTATAGCACCACTGGTGCAGATGGTATGGAAGCAAAGATCCATAAAATGATGAAAAACACAAAGCCGGCCACTCCTATTGTGATCTGCACAGTGACACATGCTGGGCAGAGGTCTAGCCTGGCTACACTGTACATGTGTTGTTGGTGTGATCTACATAGCCAGCCACATCTAGTGCGGTCTGCACAGTGTCCCATGCTGGGCAGGGCTGTAGTTCAGTCGTACCATGTGTGCGTTGCTCATATGAGGAGGGGTTTGAATGTACAATTCAGACAATTTCGATACACGTCTTTGAAACTTGGACTGTGCGTGTCCACTGGCTGCCTGTGTTAGTCACTCTCAGCTGAACGTTCACTTAACTGCACGCGGAACCCCCTCTAGTGATATTTAAAAGGACCAGTCATCCAAATTACAGGTGAGTGACTTTTGTCTTGCTTCTGCTTTTGTAAACTTAATGGAGGTGCTGTGGATGGTTTTTTGGAGGTTGTGTTGTGAGCTGATGCAGATATTCAGGGAGGACAGAGGATTTGATACTCCAACTCTGGACCAGTTATGCGGACTGTAGTTACAGTGTCTCTGGGTCTGTAATATGACCAACAAATGGAGCAGAGGCTGCAGAGAGCAGATGCTCTGTAAAGAGGGAGGAGGATTTTCCAAGAGCATTTTTCCTACCTGCACCTAACCCAAGAGCAGTGTGTGAGGCGATTCTGATTCAATGAGGAGGTGGTCACAGAGCTGTATCACCTACTGAACACGACCTGGAACCTCACACTAGGGCGAGGACGGAGCTATCAGTGGTCATTAAAGTCACAGTTTCACTGAACTTCGATGCATGCACAACTTTCCCTGTTCCCTGAATTCTGACTGCAAGAACTTATTCCTCTTTCTGCCTATGTCGTTTGTACCGATGTGGACCACGACTTCTGGCTGTTCACCATCCACCTTCAGGATTCTCTGCAGCTGCTCAGTACTATGCTTGGCCCTGACACCAGGGAGGCAAGCTACCATACTGGATACATGCCTACGGCCACAGAAACGCCAGCCTGCTCCCCAACTATCGAATCTCCTATCACTATCAACATTCCAATCTTCCCTGTACCCCCAGTAGAGCTGGGACAGCCCTGGTCCTATGGCCCTGTCTCTGACTGCAGTCCCCAGATGAACCATCAATTTCCTCAGTATTGAATACTGGTTGGAGAGTGAGATGCAGTCAGTGGTCTCCTTTGCTACCTGTTTGATTCTTCTTAACAGTCTGGTGATCACCCATTCCCTCTATCCCTGCATTTTCTTAAGTTGTGGGATGACCACATCCATAAACGTGCTATCCACAAATCACTCAACCTCATGTATACACCGCTGTGACATCTATGATCCCACCATCTGCAGCTTGTACATCATTCCAGACAGCAGGATGAGGGGGAGGTGGGAATTAAGAAGGGACATAAGGCACGGACATAGCATCATCCTTAAAGCGCTCAGTGATGCCAGATACTACGGGCTTAGTCACAGCCAGTCCCATGATGTGAAGAACCATCTCCTCCCTCAGGCTCAGGGAATAAAGGTTTGCCTGGCCTCCACCAGTACATCGCTGCTCCCTTTGATTATGGGGTACCCTGCCCTGTAAGAGAGAAGGCAGAATGTCAGTGATTCTGTTGCACTGTGTTTGGGTGATATGCCTATCATAGCTGTATAGCTGGAGGTAGAATTAATAGAATTGAGGAGGCAGCAGGAAGTTTGTGTGTCACCTGCCTCAACAGGAACGGGCATGGGCAGATCATGACTCCACTGCCCAAATAGCGATGCTAACCTGATTTCTCCGTTCTTTCTATATCCCTTTCCCTCTTTCATGTTCTCTCCTCTCCCCTTCACTTTCCCTAGACTCCTTTTTTTTGCCTTTTTAAGTTTTTGTTAAATCGCCTTTTGAAACATATTAGTGAACCTGGTTCCACGATGTTTTCAGGCAGTGAATTTCAGATCCCAACAACTCGCTGTGTATGTAAATTCTCCTCATATTACCTCTGGTTCTTTCTCAATTATCTTGAATCTGTGTCTTCTTAATACCAAACTTTCTAAGACACTGGAAAATGTTTCACATTAATTGCCATATCAAAACCCTTTGTGATTTTGAATTCTGTGTTAAAATTTCCCCTTTCTCTTCACTGCTCTGAACAGAATAATCCCAGCTTTTCAAATCTTTCCACTTTACTGAATTTCCAGATCCCTGAGACTATATGATTAAAATTCTGCTGTTCCATGTGTCATGTACTGGGAAGAGCCATCGTGTTTTATATAGATTTAACATAGCGTCCCAGTTTTATATTCCACGCCACTATTTATAAAGCCCAGGATCTCATATGCTTTATTAATTGCTTTGTTAACATGTCCTGTGACCTTCAACGATTTACACATAAACTCCCCAGGTCTCTCTGTTCTTGCACTCCCTTTACAGTTGTAACATGTAGCTTGTGTTGTCTCTCCACATACATCCTTTTAAAATTTATTACCTAACACATCTGCTGTGACAATTCAAATTTGAGAAGATTGAAGCTATTGATTTCAGTCCCCGCTCCAAACTTCATTCCCTGGCTACCGTCACCATCCCTCTCCCTGGCAAATGTGTGAGACTAAGCCAGACTGTTCGCACCTTGGTGTCATATTTGACCCCGAGGTGACCTTCTGACCACATACACGCTCCTTCACTGAAACAGCCTATGGGCAGCTAGAAAATCATAGAACAATAATAGAAAATCATAGAATGTTTACAAGACAGAAAGAGGCCACTTGGCCCATTGTGTCTCTGCCGGCCAAATAACGAACCCTCAAGTCGAATCCCACCTTCCAGCGTTTGGTCCGTAGCCTTGCAGATTACGGAACTTGAGGTGCATCAAGGCACCTTTAAAATGCGTTCAGGATTTCAGACAGTGAGTTCCAGACCCCCATCACACTCTGGATGAAGATTTTTCCTCATCTCCTCTCTCATCTTTCCACCAATCACTTTAAACCTATGCCCCCGAGTCATTGATCTCTCTGCTAAGATGAATAGATCATTCACCTCCACTCTATCCATGCCCCTCAAAATTTTGAACATTTCAATCAGATCTTCCCTGCGCCTTCTCTGTTTCAAGTAGAACAACCGCAGCCTATCCAATCTTCCCTCATAGCTGCATTTTCCAGTCCTGGCAACATTCTCATAAATCTCCTCTGTACCCTCTCTAGTGCAAATACATCCTTTCTGTAATGAGGTGACCAGATATGCACACAGTACTCAAATTGTAGCCTAACTAATGATTGATACAGTTCTAGCATGACCTCCCTGGTCTTATATTATATAGCTCAGCTAATAAAGGAAAGATTTCATATGCCTTATTAACCACCTTTTCGATCTGTCCTGCTTCCTTCAGGGATCTACAGACCTTCACTCCAAGGTCGCTCACGTCCTATACACTGCTCAGTATTTTCCCATTGATCGTGTATACCTTTGGCTTGTTTGACTTTCCCAAATGCATCACCTCACACTTCTCCAAGTTGAATTCCATTTTGCCACTTTTCTGCTCAGCTGACCAGACCATCAAGATCTTCCTGGAGCCGACAGTTATCCTCCTCGCTATCTACCACATGGTCAATTTTTGCATCGTGTGCAAATTTCTTGATCATGTTTCTTCAAGTGGTGAGGGCATTTTCGATAAACGGTTTCCCAGCTGCGAGCTTGGGAAGTCTTCCTCCTCCATGGGCAATCTGTGGCCAATGAAGAGTCCCGGCCGGGATTCAATGAACGTCACAGGAAATCCCTCCCCCTGAGCTTTATGATCACCCCTCCAATCCCCTTCACCGGGGCCTTCCTGACTGGCCCCAATGACCAAACATGCACACTGATCAGAATCCAGGCACAGAGCCAGACAGGTATGCAAACACATACAAACAGACACAGACACACAGGTACACACACACACACACACACAACAGACCCCAGGCACTGAGTCAGACTGACATGCTAACACGGACACATGCACAGACAGACAAACACACACAGACACACAGAAACACAGACACAGTTCACACCCCCGGGCTAAGAGCCAGAGACACACATGCACATACACACAGATTGCTACCCAGCAATGCACGCATGCAAGTACACACACACGCGCGCACAAACACAGCGATCGCACTCCAGACACTGAGCTAAACAAGCACACAGAGATGCACACACACAAACACACACGCATACACACAGATCACAATATACTCTTCTTCTTTGGCCTCCTTGTCTCGAGGGAGAATGGGTACACGCCTGGAGATGGTCAGTGGTTTGTGCAGCAGCGCCTGGAGTGGATATAAAGGCCAATTCTAGAGTGACAGACTCTTCCACAGGTGCTGCAGATAAAATTGGTTGTCGGGGCTATTACACAGTTGGCTCTCTCCTTGCGCTTCTGTCTTTTTGCCTACCAACTACTAAGCCTCTTCGACTCACCTCACTTCAGCCCCGCAATTATGGTTGCCCGCCAGCTCTGGCGATCGCTGGCAACTGACTCCCACGACTTGTGATCAATGTCACAGGACTTCATGTCGCGTTTGCAGACGTCTTTAAAGCGGAGCCATGGACGGCCGGTGGTTCTGATACCAGCGACGAGCTCGCTGCACAACGTGTCCTTGGGGATCCTACAATCTTCCATGCGGTTCACATGGCCAAGCCATCTCAGGCGCCGCTGGCTTAGTAAGGTGTATATGCTGAGGATGTTGGCTGCCTCGAGGACTTCTGTGTTGGAGATACGGTCCTGCCACCTGATGCCAAGGATTCTCCGGAGGCAGCGAAGATGGAATTAATTGAGACGTCTCTCTTGGCTGATGTACGTTGTCCAGGCCACACTGCCATAGAGCAAGGTACTGAGTAATACAGTAAAGACAGTAAAACAATACTGTACTGAGCCATATACACACATGCACAAACACAGACACACAGATACACAGATGTGCATACACACACAAAGATGAGACCCTGGCCTTGAGTTACACACACACACAAACACACATTTACAATCCCAGGCTCAGAGAGAGACACACACATACACACAGAGACACACAAACACAGATCACAGCCAGGCCAAGAGCCAGGCGCACACACATGTAATCATGCACACTTACACACAGATTGCTACGCAGCAATGCACGGATGCATATACCCACACGCACACACACACAAATCACAACCCAGGTGTTGAGGCACACACACACACACACACACACACGCACACATACACACACATATATTCCAAAACAGGTACTGAGGAACACAAATACACACACACGCATGAGATCACACCATAGATAAACCACGTAATTATAGGCCGGTGAGTCTTCCCACATCAGTGGTTGGGAAAATATTGGAAAATATTCTGAGGGACAGGATTAATCTCCAATTGCAGAGGCAGGGTTTAATCAGGGATAGACAGCATGGTTTTCTCAGGGGGAGATCGTGTCTAACTAAATTGATTGAATTTTTCGAGGAGATGACTAGATGTGCAAATGAGGGTAATGCAGTGGATGTGGTATACATGGATTTCAGTAAGGATTTTGATAAGGTGCCGCCTGGGAGATTGGTTAAGCAGGGAAGAGACCATGGGATCCAGAGCAATTTGGCAAATTGGATCCAAAATTGGCTGAGTGGCAGGAGGCAGAGGGTAATAGTTGACGGCTGTTTTTGTGAGTGGAAGCTTGTGACCAGTGGTGTACCGCAGGGATCGGTGCTGGGACCCTACTTGCTTGTAATGTACATTAATGATTTAGTCGTGAATACAGGAGGTTTGAAAAGTAAGTTCGCAGATGACACGAAAGTTGGTGGTTCTGTAAATAGTGAGGAAAACGTCCTTAGATTACAGGACGATTTGGATGGGCTGGTAAGGTGGGCGGAGCAGTGGTAAATGGAATGCAATCCTGAAAAGCGCGAGATAATGCAGTTTGGAGGACTAACAAGGCAATGGAATATACAATGGATGGTAGGACACTAGGAAGTACATAAGGTCAGACAAACCTTGGTAAACATGTCCATAGATCACTGAGGGCAGCAGCACAGGTAGATAAGGTGTTTAGGAAGACCTATGGAATAACTGCCTTTATTATCCGAGGCATAGAATGTAAGAGCAGGGAGGTTATGATGCAGCTGTATAAAAAGTTAGCTAGACCACAGCTGGAGTACTGTTACAGTTCTGGGCATCACACTACAGGAAGGATGTGATTGCACTGGGGAGGGTGCAGAGGAGATTCATCAGGATGTTGCCTGGGCTGCGGCATTTCAGCTATGAAGAGAGACAGAAAAGGCTAGGGTTGTTTTCCTTGGAGCGGAGAAGGCTGAGGGGGGACATGATTGAGGTGTACAAGATTATGAGGCGCATTGATAGGTTAGATAGGAAGAAACGTTTCCCCTTTAGCGGAGGAGTCAAGAGCCAGGGGGCATAGATGTAAGGTAAGGGGTAGGAGGTATAGCGGCTATTTGAGAAAAGCAAATCACCCAGAGGGTTGGTTGGAATCTGGAACACACTACCTGAAGGGGTGATGAAGGCAGGAACCATCATAACATTTAAGAAGTATTTAGATGAGTACTTGAAACGCCATAGCATACAAGTTACAGGCCAAGTGCAGGCAAATGGGATTAGAATAGTTGGGTTCTGGATGGCTGGCACACATACGATGTGCCAAAAGGCCTGATTCTGTGCTGTATAACTCTTTGTCTGTATGACATGGGCACTGAGACAGACACAAACACAAACTCACGCACACACATAAAGATTATAAAACAGGTCCGGAGGAACATGAATACACACACACACAGACACACACACACACATACCCACACGCACACACACATAAAAACACACACACCGACTCAGTTCATACCCCCGGCACAGAGCCGGACAGATAGACACAAACACGCACACACACACACACACACACACACACACACACACACACGCACGCACACACACGCACAAACGCACGCACACACACGCACACACACAAATCACATACAGCACAAACGAGGTTCTGATATGCAACCACACAGAAAAAGAGAACAAAGACCCTGAGTGAGAATTGCACACACATAGAGAGACAGCACACATCCCTGGCCCTGAGACATACAAGTACACACACACACAAGTACACACACAGACACACACACACACACACACACACACATACACACACACAGCATAGCCCAATCCCGGAGACACACATACAAAACAGAACACAATCACTGAGATGCACACATAAACACAAACACCCACCCAACCACACACACACATACACACTCACAGCAGAGCCCAGGCCCTGAGACACACATACACAACAGAACACAATCCCTGAGAGGCACACATGCACAGACACACAGAACAACCTAAGCACTGAGTCACTCTCATAGATACACAAACACCACAACCCAGGCCCCAAGACATAAAAATAAGACACACACACACACACACCACAGGCCCTGATGGACACACACGCAGGCACGGCACAACTGAAGCGCTGAGACACACAAACAAACACGTACAAATGCACGCGCCACATCCCAGACCTTGAAATACACACACACACACGCACATACACACACACACACACACACAGCAAAGCCCAGGCCCTGAGACATAAGCACACACACACACTCAGACATAGAGCACAGCCCAGGCACTGAAGCCATAAACAGACATAGGCACGTGGCACTTGAAGACACACGCATGAAGAAACAAAGCACAACTCAGGCCAGAGACACACACACACAAACGCACACAAAAATCCTAACACACATACACAAACACACACACGCACACACATGCACACACACAAAGAAACACACACATACACACACAAATCTCACCCCAGGCACTGAAGCAGATACACATACACACACACAAGCATATCACATAGCTGGGGCCGTAACAGATATCTTTGAAGCATCCTTAAACACGGGTGAGGTCCCGGAGGACTGGAGAATTGCTAATGTTATCCCTTGTTTAAGAAGGGTAGCAGGGAGAAGCCAGGTAATTATGGACCGGTGAGCCTGACGTCAGTGGTAGGGAAGCTGCTGGAGAAGTTACTGAGGGATAGGATCTATTCCCATTTGGAAAAAAATGGGCTTATCAGTGATAGGCAACATGGTTTTGTGCAGGGAAGGTCATGTCTTACCAACTTAATAGAATTCTTTGAGGAAGTGACAAAGTTGATTGATGAGGGAAGGGCTGTAGATGTCATATACATGGACGACAGTAAGGCGTTTGATAAAGTTCCCCATGGTAGGCTGATGGAGAAAGTGAAGTCGCATGGGGTCCAGGGTGTACTAGCTAGATGGATAAAGAACTGGCTGGGCAACAGGAGACAGAGAGTAGCAGTGGAAGGGAGTTTCTCAAAATGGAGACGTGTGACCAGTGGTGTTCCACAGGGATACGTGCTGGGACCACTGTTGTTTGTGATATACATAAATGATTTTGAAGGAAGTATAGGTGGCCGATTAGCAAGTTTGCAGACGACACTAAGTTTGGTGGAGTAGCAGATAGTGAAGGGGACTGTCAGAGAATACAGCAGAATATAGATAGATTGGAGAGTTGTGCAGAGAAATGGCAGATGGAGTTCAATCAGGGCAAATGCGAGGTGATGCATTTTGGAAGATCCAATTCAAGAGTGAACTATCCAGTAAATGGAAAAGTCCTGGGGCGAATTGATGTGCAGAGAGATTTGGGTGTTCAGGTCCATTGTTCCCTGAAGGTGGCAACGCAGGTCAATAGAGTGGTCAAGAAGGCATATGGCATGCTTTCCTTCATCGGACGGGGTACTGAGTACAAGGGTTGGCAGGACATGTTACAGTTGTATAAGACTTTGGTTCGGCCACATTTGGAATACTGCGTGCAGTTCTGGTCACCACATTACCAAACGGATGTCGATGCTTTGGAGAGGGTGCAGAGGAGGTTCACCAGGATGTTGCCTGGTATGTAGGGCGCGAGCTATGAAGAGAGGTTGAGTAGATTAGGATTATTTTCATTAGAAAGACGAAGTTTGAGGGGGGACCAGATTGAGGTGTGCAAAATCATAAGAGGTATAGACAGGGTGGATAGCAAGAAGCTTTTTCCGAGAGTGGGGGATTCAATTACTAGGGGTCACGAGTTCAAAGTGAGAGGGGAAATGTTTAGGGGAGATATGCGTGGAAAGTTCTTTACACAGAGGGTGGTGGGTGCCTGGAACGCGTTGCCAGCGGAGGTGGTAGACGCGGGCACGATAGCGTCTTTTAAGATGTATCTGGACAGATACATGAATGGGCAGGAAGCAAAGAGATACAGACCCTTAGAAAATAGGCGACATGTTTAGATAGAGGATCTGGATCGGCGCAGGCTTAAGGCCGAAGGACCGGTTCCTGTAATTTTCTTTGCTCTTTGTTCTTTGTTCACATCTCAAGCACTTTTCTAGACACACACATACACGCACACACAAACAAACGCACAGATCACACCCCAGGCACTGAGCCAGACATGTACACACAGACGCATACATGCATGAGATCACACCACAGACACTGAGCCAGAGACACAAACACACATACACACACAAAGATTACGAAACAGGGACTGTGCAACACGAACAGGGACACACATATGTCAACACACGCATAGGAACACAGAGTGCTACCCAGCAATGCACGCATGTGTACACGCACCCAAACGTACAAATCACAACCAGGTGCTGAGCGATGAACAATTACACACACACGCACCCCATAATGTAGGCACTCAGGCACACACACACGCCCACATAGTCAGACAGGCACAAACACAAGGATGACAACTCAGGTACTGAGCCAGACACACAAACAAAGACACACACACACACCCACACACACACACACCCACACACACACACACACACACTTCAGACCCCAGTTACTGAGCCAGACATACACACACATGCATGAGATTGCACCATAGGCACAGAGCCAGACACAGCAATATAAACACATACACACAAAGATTACAGAACAGGTATTGAAGAACACGGAAGCACACACACACACACACATGCACACGCACACGCACACACACACGCATAGATCGAACACCAAGCGCCGAGCCAGCCATGCATGCACAGACACACACACAAACAGACACACAGAAAGATCACACTCCAGGCGCTGAGCCAAATACACACACACGCACACATATCACAACCCAGGCATTGAAGCAGATACACAGAAACACACATACATACATACACACACACACAGACTTTCAGCACGCCTGGTTCTCAGACAGATACAAACAGTCTCACATCGACATACACAGACGCACACACACATGCATGGACACACGCTGATCACACCACAGGCACTGGGACAGACATTCAACCATACAAACATTTTACACACACACACACATCAAATCACAGGCACTGAGCGAGATAAACAAGCACATAGGCAAACGCGCGCGCACACACAGAGAGTTTACATGCCAGCCACTGAGCCAGACTCCCAGTCAACAATGCAAACAACGTTTGCAGCCGAGGCACTGAGGCAAATGCACAATCGGGTACACAGAGGCACACACACACATGCACACACAAAAACACACACACACACACACGCACACACAAAAACACACACACACAAACACACACACGGCCACTGAGCAGGACACACACATTCGCGGACCATCTCTGTCTCTCTCACACACACAGACAATGATCAAAAGCCAGGCACTGAGCAAATTATGCACAAACGCACACGCATACATATCACACTCCAGGGACTGAAGTAGACACACACACACAGACACACACACACATATGTCGCCCCAAGCACTAAACCAGATAAACACACACATACGCACACACAGTTCACAGGCCAGGCCCTGAGTCAGATGCAAGCAAACACACACACACACACATCACACCACAGGCATTGACACACAGACAGACACGCGCACAAACACACATACAAACACTCACACACGTGCACTCACTCACACACCCAGTTCACACACACACACACGTGCGGACGCGTACACACACACATATCACAGCCAAGGCACTGAGCCATATACAAACAGACATACACCCCCACACACACATAGACAGGCAGACACACAGAAACAAATAGACACACAACACAAGCCAGACCATGACATAAAGATACACACATAGACAGATCGATACAGACAAGCGCACACACACACATACACACACAGAGCACAACCCAGGCACTGAGATCCCACACACACTCCTATATGCACACACTGACACACACACACAAACCCTTTACACACCAGGCACTGACCCAGACACACACATACACACACTGTAAACGGCAGACACTGTGCCAGATGCAAATACATATACATGCACACACATAAACGAATCACATCACAGCCATTGAGGCAGACTGACAGATACACACGCACATACACACACACAGAACCCACCTCAGACACTGATCCAGACACACACACACACACAGCCCCCTCACACACACAAACACTCACACATCACATCCCAGCATTGAGCGAAATAACACTGAACCAGATTCGCTCTCTCTCTCTCTCTCTCTCTCTCTCTCTCTCTCTCTCTCTCTCTCTCTCTCTCTCTCTCTCTCTCTCTCTCTCTCTCTCTCTCTCTCTCTCTCTCTCTCTCTCTCTCTCTCTCTCTCTCATTCTCTCTCTCTCTCTCTCTCATTCTCTCTCTCTCTCTCTCTCTCTCTCTCTCTCTCTCTCTCTCTCTCTCCTCTCTCTCATCTCTCTCTCTCTCTCTCTCTCTCTCTCTCTCTCTCTCTCTCTCTCTCTCTCATTCTCTCTCTCTCTCTCTCTCATTCTCTCTCTCTCTCTCTCTCTCTCTCTCTCTCTCTCTCTCTCTCTCTCTCTCTCTCACGCACACACATACACACACACACACACACTCAGCGTAACCCAGGCCCTGAGACACGCACACACATACAGACACACACATACTCCAACCTGCACACACATACAGACACACGGACACAACTAGGCATACAACACAAGACAGCCCATGACATAAAGCTACACACACAGACAGATTCAGACAAGCACACACACACACACACACACACACAGACACACACACACACACACAGACACACACACACACATATACAGAGCACAACCCAGGCACTGAGATCCCACACACACTCCTATATGCACACATACACATACACACACTTTAAACGACAGACACTGTGTCAGATGCAAATACATACACATGCACACACATAAACGAATCACACCACAGGCATTGAGGCAGAATGATAGACACACACAAACATTACACCCTAGGCATTGAACCAGGCACACGGACACGTGCACGCTCATTACATTGTGACTGAGTCACACACACCACAAACACATTTACACCCTAATATAAAAGCAAAATACTGTGGATGCTGGAAATCTGAAATAAAAGCAAGAAATGCTGGAACTACTCAGCAGGCCTGGCAGCATCTGTGGAAAGAGAAGCAAAGTTAACGTTTCGGTTCAGTGACCCTTCTTCGGAACACCCTCCCTGACTGGCCCTTCAGCCCTCGCTACAATTTCCTGGAGTCCGGGTCTCCAATCATGATTCTGATCCCTGGCCTGATGCATTACTGGCAGTGTGCTGACTAGCTGACTGACCCTGGTGTCCTCGCCACACGGATGTAGGGTCTAGGGCTCCAGCGATGGTCCTACACCCAGGTCTGGTGTAATACTGGAAGTTCCACTTCTCCCACTGGTGTAGCCGATACTACTGTGCTGCTGGCCCTCTGATTGTTCAGCACCTTTGGCAGGTGGGATCCCCATCCTTAAAGAGATGTGGACCACGACACCAGGCAGTTAATTGCCCGAGCACCGCTGAACAGCGCCGTGTGTGGGTACTGAATTGTAGAGGCTTTGCTCCCTCACCTTTTCAACCATCGTCGGGCCCTCCGCTGTCTCCACTAAATGTACCAGCCTGTCCTCAGCAGAAATCCCTTCCACTGGAACAATAATTAGATACATACTGAATGTGGCAACAAATGTACAAATGTCACCACAAAATCCTTCAACCTGTTGTTTTTACTCCCAAACTGATTTATCATTTCTTGATAATTTCCCCTGTTCAAAGTTAACTTAGTGACGATTGAGGTTTCATTGATTTTTCAATGGACTCATTTCCATTCATTGCTTTCAAATAATTCAATTCTGTGCTGCCTGTCATAGGGGAGGGAAACTCTCCATCAGTCTAACATTTCACTTTCAATTCACGAGCAAAGGGCTGCAGATGCCGTAGATCTGGAATAAAAAACAGAAAATGCTGGAACTATTCAGCAGGTCTGACAGCATCTGTGGAGAGAGAGACAGGTTTACTGTTTCAGGTCGGTGACCCTTCTTCAGAACTGGGAGAGATTAGAGATGGAGAAATTTTTAAATCAGACTGGGAAAGGAGGGAGGGGAGGATTATGATCAACATTGAATTTAACAATTTCAGTATCATCCTTTAGTTATTGACTCTCTCCTGTCTTTCACCATATCACAGACTTTCTCGTTTGTTCTTTCATTTCAATGCATCACTGGATAAAGGAACACAGTGAAAAATCTCAATAAGTGCACAATTAAACGAGTAACTTTGCTCCAGCCTGATGTATAATGTATCTGTTTATTTCCCTTCCTCACAGTTAACTTGCTGACGATTGGGATCCTGTCTCGGGGAAAGTGCGGTCTCTCCAAATGTGTCACTCGCTACCTGCTGGCCATGTCAGTGGCAGATCTACTGGTCATTATCCTGGACCTGATATTGAGGCACATTCCCATTGTTTATTGGGAACAGTTTCAGTTCCTGTTTTCCATCCCCGTGTTGCCAGAAGCTGAAAAGAAAATACTGCAGTGAGAAAAAGGTGGCTGTGGTTGTAGGAACAGTGACTTTGCTGAGCTGTTTAAAGAACATCTTCTGGTATTTTATGTTAACAGGTTGGTATTCGCTGATGAACAGACCCTAGTTTTGTGGTGTGACAGACAATGCTGTGTTCTCTCGGGCCTGGGGAGCAATCGAGTTCCTCCTCAACATTCTGACCCCGGGGAACACGCAAGAGGCTCCGAGCTCATTGCAGTGGGGAGATTCGCAGAGACCCATAGATGGAGAGTCGAAGGAAAGCCATCATTTTACTGTTAGCTATCTCGGCCAATTTCATCCTGTTATGGGCAGTGTTACAGCAGAATTCAATATGGAGCCAGATGCATTGGTTGGGGTACAGGTCTGTATTGTTACCTGCTTTTCTGCAGGATTTGGGCTTAATGCTGCAGCTGCTGAGTTGCTGCACAATCACTGCTATTTACACCATGACCTACACTCAGTTCAGAGAGCAGTTGAAGAATGTGCCGAAATATCCCTTTACTGCAATTGCTAACCTCATTAAATGATGAGAGGAACTGAATCATTGACTATTTACAGCAGCTGGGGGAGGACGCCTGTACCAAGGAGACAAATTGGGGGTTGGGGCCTGTCCCTATGGTCACCAGGATAGGGTGGGGCCTGTCGCTATGGAGACAGAGCGGGGCCAGGGATCTCTCTCTACAGTGACAGAGCAGAGGCAGGGCATGTCACTATGAGGACCGGGACTGTGTCAATCCTAGCTGGAATGGTACTGAGCCCCACTCACGCTCCAGGAAATGGCTATTAAAAACCAGGCCTGCCTTAATCCCACCTGGAGTAGTACTGAGTCCCACTCACACACCAGAAAACTTCAAGTTTCAACCACGCCTGTACTAATTCTAGTTGGACTGGTACAGAGACTCAATTACACAACAGGAAAGGGCACGTCAAAACAGGCCTGTGCTAATCCCAACTGGAGTGGCACGGAGACGCACTCACACCAAGAATGGGCGATTTCTACCCAGGCCTATATTAATCCCAACTGGAGGGGGACTGGATACCACATGGACAACAGGAACAAACCAATTCACTCGAGGCCTGTGTTAATCCCAACTGGAGTGGTACTGAGACCCACTGTAGCAGCAGGAATGGGCCCATCAAAACAGGCCTCTGTTAATCCCGGCTGGAGTGCTAATCAGTCCCAGTCTCAAACCAGGAAAGTGCTAATACAAACCAGGCCTGTGTTAATCCAAGCGGAGTGGTACTGAACCCCTCTCAGACACCAGGAAAGGACAATTGAAATCAGGCCTGTGTTATTCCGAGCTGGAGTGGTGGTGAGCCCAACTCACACACCAGGAGTGAGCAAGGTCAACCACGCCTGTGTTAACCCCACTGGGAGTGGTACTGAGAACAACTCACTCGGCAGGAAATGGTCAGTCAAAACAGACTTGCGTTCCTGCCATCTGGAGTGGTATTGAGTCCCACTCACACACCTGGCAAGGGCCAATTCAAGCCAGGACTGTGCTAATCCCAGCTGGAGTGGTACTGAATCCCACTCATAGACCAGGAAAAGACAATTTAAAACCTGTCCTTTATCAATCGGGAGGTAATGAGCCCACATCGCACATCACAAAAGGGCCAAACAAAACCTGGCCTGTGTTTATCCCAGCTGGATTGGTACTGAGTCCACCTGGAACACCATGAATGGGCCAAACAATCCAGACCTGTGTGATTGACAGCTGGAGTGGTACTGAGATCCAGTCACATAAAAAGAAAGGGCCAGATCAGACCAGGTCTGTGCAAATCCCAGCTGTAGTGGTAGTGGGTTCTCTACACACATCAGGAAGAACCATACCCATCTCCATGTGACAAATAAAGTTGTATCCTTCACTTGTTTCAAGGTTCCTAATAGGGCAAGCAATGTTGTAACAGGTACATCATGTGCTTTCATGGATCAAATATGTGGCGTGACATGGCCTATTTCGCCCACACTGAAAGTGGCACAGCATGTTGACGTAAAGATTCCAGCAGTTGCATCGATTACCTCGACCAGAAAGATAATCTTTACACTGCTATCGTTTCTGGCACTCTTCCCACACGCAAGGTAACTTGTGAGCCATTGATCCTTCACAAACACAAACAACAACACAGGGTGGCAACTGTTTATGGAGGGAGGGCTCACATTACCTCCCTTCATGCCTGCAGAGCTTTGCCCCCAGTCTCACCGCCCCAACACAGTGGCGCAGTGGTGAGCACCGCAGCCTCACAGCTCCAGCGACCCGGGTTCAGTTCTGGGTGCTGCCTGTGTGGAGTTTGCAAGTTCTTCCTGTGTCTGCGTGGGTTTCCTCCGGGTGCTCCGGTTTCCTCCCACATGCCAAAAGACTCGCAGGTTGATAGGTAAATTGGCCATTATAAATTGTCCCTAGTATAGGTAGGTGGTAGGGTAATAATGTGACAGGTGGGGATGTGGTAGGAATATGGGATGAGTGTATGATTAGTATAAATGGGTGGTTGATGGTCGGCACAGACTCGGTGGGCCGAAGGGCCTGTTTCAGTGCTGTATCTCTAACTAACTAACTAACACCTCCATTCATGCTTTCAGATCTTTTGCCCCAGTAATCCCTTCCTCCTCTCCCACACCCGTTCCAGTATGCAGAGTTCAGACCTGTTTTAAAGAGACTTACCTGCACTGTCTGTGATTGCTCCTTCTTCCACTGTCGTGCTGGCTTCTCCCATTCGTGAATGGGACGGGTCGTAACAGCCGTGCATTCAGTGACAATTCAGGACTGAGTAGCGACGAGTACCGGGATGCATAGTCAGGCAAGGTAAGTACTGCTTAACCTATTTAAAGTTGGTTTCCGCCGCCGACAGTCGAGGGGGGTGGCGAGGGTGGGGAGCGGGGGCTGGGGTAGGATGCACCGATGACTCCCCGACGCCGGGAAAATTGGACGGGTCATATATGGTGCTGGGTCATCACAGGCCTCTCCTGCTAGACTATTCTGGGCCCAACCAGCATAACCCCTGACGTCAGAAGGCTGGTCAAATTCATTCCAACGGTTTAGGTCAATAACATATCATCAGTACTGGAGGATATTAGAGATTAACAGTTTCAAAGCAATGGTAAATCCAGTGAAAAGTGGAGTATAGTGAGAGGAAAGAACAAAGGGGACGGTCTGTGATCGGGAGGAGGGCAGGAGGGAAGCAATGACACGGGATGATGGTGCAATGCGAATGGGACAACTTACAAAATGAAGATGGATCCAGAGGAGTTTAGTTTTGAGATGCAGCCCTGAAACAGGCCCTTCAGCCCACCGAGTCTGTGCCGACCATCAGCCACCCATTTATACTAATCCCATATTCCTACCACATCCCCACCTGTCCCTATATTTCCCTACCACCTACCGATACTAGGGGAAATTTATAATGGCCATTTTACCTACCAACCTGCAAGTCTTTTGGCTTGTGGGAGTAAACCGGAGCACCCGGAGAAAATCCACGAAGACACAGGGAGAACTTGCAAACTCCTCACAGGCAGTACCCAGAATTGAACCCTGGTCGCTAGAGCTGTGAGGCTGCGGTGCTAACCACTGCGCCACTGTGCCGCCCAAAGGAGGTGCAAATGTTCCAGCAGAACAACAGAGGGAGAGGGAAACATGGAAAATCTGGAAAAGAGGAGAAGGCTCCAGTGACCAGGAAAAGTGATGAACAATGATGGGTAGAGCCCATGGGTGTGGAGCAGCCTGCCAGCTGTGTACCAATAGGGAATCCCCCACCCCAAGCATCAGCTCAAACCTCTTCCACTTACAAGGCTGGATTGTGTGCAGCCAGCAGGGGTCGTGACACTAGACCAGAACAGGCATAAGTTGTGCCATGTACATTGACAACATTATTGAAGGAGCCACAGAAATGGCGGCCATTAATCTATGAAAACAAGTTGAATAGCTAACCGAATGCCATCAAATCACAAATGATTGAAACACTTTTCTCCCTTTTTAGTGAGATTCCTTGCATTGTTTTGTTTTCACAAGTAGACAATGTCTGGCTGGACACTTGATGTAGCGATGCAGAGATGTTACAGAGATATCCATCTAGCAGGAGTGATCGTGATTTCTCACCCATCCTTTCTGTCCACCCCCCCCCCATTGTATATCCGCTCTGTGTCTCCATCCCTCTCTGTGTCCAACCCCTCCCCCTCTGTCCCCATCCCTCTCTTCACCCTCTGTGGCCAGCCCTCCCCCTCCCCGACACCTCTGCTCTCTGGGACGGTGATTTTCTCAAGGGTGGCCTGACTTTCAGCGTTCTGCCTATGCGCCGATCTGCCCTGTGCCTCTGTTTCTGTACTGACCCGCTTCCCAGTCTCCTCTCGGCCCCTCACTCCCTCTTCCCCACAGCAGCCATTCCCACTCACACCCTGAACCGTGTGAAAGCAGCAGGAGCAGCCTGCGCTGTGAACCGCCGACCAGTGCTCATCCCTTCCAGGCACTCAGCTGTCAGTCACACACATGTCTCGTCTCCTCCTGACATACACTTTTACAGGACAGTCGTGCAATAGGAGAACCGTCAATCAAAGCCAGTTTCCGGGCAGGCCGCTGTCAGTCACAGAGGATTGGCAGGCCGGATGCAAACAACGGACCTGAACATTTGTTACCACAGACACTGCTGTCATGTACGGGCATTTTGCTGACTCCTGGGCTAAAAAGATGAGGGACCTCGACTTGGCCATTTAGGTAAACATGGTCTGCATTTAACAGCGTACCGCCAATTAACTGCCCCCAGTGTAGGGTACTCTGTCCCTTTCAGAACCGAAATCCCGCCTCCAGGACCTGCTGTCAATCAGATCGCCAACAGCCCAGCAGCGCCACCAGGAGCGGTAACCACTGCTGGAACTGCAGGAGGACCAGGAGCAGCGCTGGAGCCTCGGACTGCACAGAAGTGAGCTCAACCGTGCCCGTCGGGGGGAGGCGGGCTGTAGTGGGCAGTGGTGTTGGTGTTGGCACAGGGGCATCCTTTGCCACTGGGGGCCTTAGATTTCCAAGCAGGAGGGCAACACCTCCACTATCCACATGGAGACCACCTGGGTGGTCCCCTCAAGTTGCAGGACTCCCACTCCCTGTTAAAATACCAGCAATGACCAGGTGATATCGTAAGCGTCCAGTAACTGGCCACGGAAGGACCTCAATTAGCCTCTGGGTATGAAGTCCGTCCTCAGCCTTCTGCGTGGCTGACTAAATTGAAAGATATCGGAGGCTGACACACACTCCAACCCCTGCCGTCCCTCATAATTTTATAGGCACCACACTTCCCTCCCCATCTCTAGAGTGATGATAACATTAATCTGGTGTATCCATCCTCCATTACCAGTACAGGCCATCCCAGAAAATGGGCGCAGTGTTTAGAATCTGATGTGTTTACTTTCAGCATTGAGTCTGACAATGTGCAATTGAAAAGTTCAGTTTTGTTCCTGTGGAAGGGAGTAGGAGTTCAAAAATAGAGAGGTCAGATTGAGAGTAGGAAGTAGACAAAGTCACAATTGACCGGAAGCTCAGAGTCACGCTTGCAGACTGAATGGAGGACTTCAATAGAGCAATCATCCAATCTGCATTTACTCCTTTCCCAGTGTACAGGAGGCTCCATCGTGAGCAACGAATACAGTTACTGGACTGGAAGATATACATGTAAATTTCTCTTTCACCTGGAAGGAGTGTTTGGGGCCTTGGACACTGGGCTGGAGGGAGATGAAAGGGCAGCTGTTGCTCCTCCTGTGTTTGTATGGGAAGGTGCAGGGAGAAGGGGAGAGTATGTTGCGAATGATTGAGGAGTGAACCAGGGTATTGCAATGAGCGGGAACAGGTTGGTAGTGAACTTTACTAGATGTGACATAAATGTTGGAGGATGATGCACTGATTGTGGAGACTGGCAGTGTGGAAGGTGAGGACAAGGTGAAGCTTATCGTAATTCTGGCAGGGAGGAGAATGGGTGAACACAGTAACGTGGGAAGTCGGACGGACGCAGTCGAGGGCCCTGTTAATCATGGTGAAGGGGAATCCTCGGCTGATGAAAATGAAGATAATTCAGAAGCACTGGTGTTGAAGGTACTTCATTGGAACAGATGGAACAGAGTTGGAGAAACTTGGAGAATGGAACAGAGTATTTACAGGAAATGAGTGGGAGGAAGTACAGTCAGTGTAGCTGTGGGAATCGCTGGGCTTATAGAAGATATTGGTGGGCAGTCAATCCTCTTAAATGGAGATAGATAAGTCGAGGAAGGGAAGGGATGTGTCTGAGACCGAGCTTGTGAAGAGGAGGAAAGTGTAGAAATTAGAAGCAAAGTTAATGAAACTTTTCAGTTCAGGATGAAATTGCCCCAGCACAGTCATCAAAGTACCAGAAACAAAATATGTGAAGGTGGGGACCTGAGTAAGATGGGAACAGGGAATTGTCCACGTCTCCCACACAAAGACAGCATAGCTAGGACCCAAGTCAGCTGGCATAGCGACACTATTTACATGTGGAATATCCCAAGGTTTCAAACCGAGGCTCATATACCAATACTTTACAACGAGGCTCCTGAACGAGAGTCAGGATCAGACAAGAGCCAGTGAGGACTAGATGAGTTTCAACGGGAATGGAGAGGGAGTGAAAGTAAATACATTTATTCCAAATGGGTCCTTCGGAATGTCCAACAGGAGATGGTGCAGCGCAACTATCCGGGGAACACCCTCAAGTTGTCTGTCAGGCAATATCCCATCCACTGTGAGCAAATGACTACACGGATGAATGAGATCTAGTCGGGGTGGGGGGAGGAGAACTAAACTGTCAAATAATAATTGAGTAGCTTCAACACAAATCTTCAAGACATTTACGGCAGAAAGGGAGGATAGATTTGATAAAGTGATCAAAGAAAACCACGCAATGATGGGACAGGTGACAAAAGGGTCTAGGTGTTCCCTCTCAGCCTTTTCCTTGTTTAACTGTAACTGAGTTTATTTCTAAAACATTTTGCTTTTAGCTTCCTCTCAGTGAATCCTTGTTCAATGCTTTCCAATTGTAAGGCGAATATATCAACGTGACAGTTTTTCGTAGATGTAAACAAGAAAGGTGGAAGTTTATTAATTTTAAATTCCAATTTTGTCAATGACTACGAATTAACAATGCGACCATGTTAGCATGCATACGTGATAAACGTACACGCAGATAGAGACAGTTAACAATCGAAAGAATAAAATGGGAAACGTTTGAGGCAATAGCTGGGATGCATTTCCTGTCATTTGAGTTCACTGTAGAGCATTGGATCGCAGGTAAATCGTACTGTTTCTTGGAGCCCAGTGCCAGCGTTCAAACGTTTTTCGATGTAAGAGTCTCTCTTGTGGTTTAAGTGTCTTCATTGGATTTGGAGTTTCATGACAGAGAAAGAGGGAGCCAGACAGAAAAGGCTGTCTTCCAAGTTCCGAAGCAATCTCAATCTAATTGTGCTGTTTAAAGTTCACATAACCTGGGCTAGCAGGTTGTTCATGTGACCAGCTGTTTTGACCACTTCCGTGTGTGCATTCTGCCATCTTAGTAGTCATCCTGGAATGTGAGCTTCCTCGTCATCAATGTCTTGTTATCAACATCCATTTTGAGTTAGCTGGACCATAAAGCAGCCACCTTTGTCTCTCCAAGCACGATTTATCAATGTTTTGTTTATTTCCAGCCACTAGTGATCTGCTTAAACTAGTCAATTTCTTACTGCAGCAACAGTTCAATATTCATGTTCCTTTGAAGAGCTTAATGTGCCTCAGTCTAGGCAGATGGGAGTTTTCATGACAGGTTCACACCCAGTGGTATGAAATGCAATTTATAAAAGCAAGTTATATAGGAAAACATACATGCATCTTTCTCACACATTCTCATTCATTCAGATACCTAAAAATTGTTGCAGCCTGTCTTTTCACCGTAGCAGTGCTGCTTTAAATTGCCCTTTTGTCATCCCAATAAAATTGATTTTTTTTTTTCTGTTTGCACATTTCTGCTACTGCCTAGGGTGTATTTTTCCTGTTGTGGTCTGCAGGGGGAGGGTTAGATTTAATTATTTAAGACAAAAATAAATAAATAAAATAAAATAAAAATAAATATATAATAAAATAACATAAAATAAAAATAAATAAAAAATAAATAAAATAAAAAAATAAATAAAAAATAAAAACAAATAAAATAAAAAATAAAAATAAAGCCCTAAGTTGCACTTCTGCTCAGGAGATTTAGTAGTGGTGGATCCATTCTGAACTCTCTTTTAGTACTTTGATGAGTCATGCAGAGTCGTTTCACCTGATGGCGTGCTTGGTTCCCTTTTCTCCTGACTGTGGGGGTGGACTTCTTGCCAATATTCCCTTTGTCCTCTGGGGCACTTCTGCTTGCAGTTATTTTTCCAAGTGCTACTGCATTCCCCTACGGCATTTCGACTAGGTGCCGTATAACCCTCACGGTTTCTCTGCCCTCTTGAGGACTTCCTTTGTCTCTGCAGGTTCCCGTAAATGTTGCGAGCAACTCTGGTGGTGTGCTTCTAGTGTCTGCATTCACATAGAAGAATGTGGAGTTTAAGTCTCCAAATACTCCGGTGTTGGCTGACTGGATAGCAAAGGTTTTCATCCAGGATTCATCCCGGACGTCCATTAACCTACTGTCTTTGTTCTTTTTTCCCCCATGCCTTTATATCCTTCAGGTAACCTTGTGCCTGCCTGCCCCTTTTTTTGCTCTCGGCACTTGTCCCTTACAGTTCACTAGCCAACTGCTGGAGGGTCCTCTAAACACCAAATCACGACTTAACGTTGCATATTTCACTGTAGCTTGGGGTTTCCCCTCAACCTGGCGCATGTGGCAACTCCTACAGTACTCCAGAACATCGTTGTGGAGTTTTGGCCAAAGTGCTGTCTTATGTGGTCTTTGGATTTTTTTTTTAATACCAACATGTACAGCCACTGTCATCTCATGGTACATTCTTAATGTTTCTGTCCGGTAACTCTGCGGCACCACTCACTGGTGAACCATTGCCCACTCCTTGCCCTCAGGACTGCGACGAGAACTTCACTTCCTCATCAGTACCTCATTTTGAAAGTAGTAGCAGTCAGGAACTCCCTCAGCTTCAATGTCAGACTGAGTAGCCTGTGCTAACTCAAATAACCTGTTCAGTTCTCTGAGCCTCAGCCAGCGCAGATCCATTTAACTGATTCCCTGGGTCCTCTAACTTTCCAAAGAAAGTCTCAGGCAAACAGGCCCCAAGGCCATCTGCCTGCAGTGCCAACTGAGTCTCCTCTGGGGGAACTGGTTTGATTATGCCCTGATCCATTACCCATTAAGTGAAAATGCAGGGGATAGACTCCTGCCACTGCCCTGCGTCTCTGAGCTCCTGGGGTCTCTCTTTCACTACTGGGGGAGCTGCTACCTTCGCTCCCGAGCGATTATTACCTAGGAATTGGTCAACCCCGTCCAGAGGCAAACTAGGGACAACACCTATGGTCACTGGTCCCGAAATTAAGTCACACCCCCAGTGCACCCGATGTAAAGGTACAGGCATACACTGATCTGCAAAACCATTCACCACCATTCTGGTATTAACTCCGTGGGAATGGTAAGACCTTTTCCCAGTAATGGGATCGAGTGGCCCCTTCGGGTTGTGGATTCAACCATCTTTGCAGTCAGCCTGGAATGTGAGCTTCCTCACCTTCAATGTCTGGTGACCAGCATTCATTTTGGGTTATGTGAACCAGGAAGCAGCCGCCATTTGTTCTCCAACACTGTTTGTTATTATGCATTTTTTCTTCCAGTCACTAAGGTTCTATTTAAACAAGTCAATTCCTTGCTCCAGCAACAGTTCAAAATTATTGTTTGTGTGACGAAATTAATATGCCTGATTCTTGGCAGATGGGAGTCTTCCTGATAGCATACTAAAAAAAAAGCAAAATACTGCGGATGCTGGAAATCAGAAATAAAAGCAAAAAAGGCTGGAACCACTCAGCAGGTCGGGCAGCATCTGTGGAAAGAGAAGCAGAGTTAAGGTTTCGGGTCAGTGACCCTTCTTTGGAACTAGCAAATATTAGAAATGTCAAAGGTTATAAGCAAGTGAGGCGGGGGTGGGGCAAGAGATAACAAATGAGAAGGTGTAGATTGGACAGGGCCACATAGCTGACCAAAAGGTCATGGAGCAAAGGAAAATAATATGTTAATAGCATACTAAAAAAGATAGGGAAGAGACAGAACAGGCACTGTTATCTGTTCATTGGCAATCATCAGATAAGGGAATATTGCCAGAGGACTTGTGGACAATTAATGTTTTTGTACTTAAATCAGAAAATAGAAAAAGACCAAAAATCAAAAGACCATGTTGCACAATGTCAGTAGAAGTAAGGATAATGGAATCCTTATTCAGAGATGCAATAAGGAAACGTTTACCAAATATTGTAGTCAGCACAGATTCAAAAAAGTTGATCATACTTGACCATTATTATTGAATTCTTTCAAAAATATCAGAACGAATAGATAATACTAATACAGTCGTTGTAATATACAGTGATTTTCTCAATGCCTTCAATAAGGTACCGCACATCAGACTCATGACGAATCACGGAACAGATGGAGTTGCAAGACAAGGAGCAGAAGAGACAGTACGCTGGCTACAGAAACAGAAAACAGGGACTAGGAATTAACGTTCCTTACTTCGGTTGATGGAAGGTGAGCAGTGATGTTCGCTAAGAATTGGCACTGGGACCACTGTTATTCATAAATTGCATCATTGATAGGGTCTTGGTAAGCAGAAGCACAGATCTACAGACAAATCCACATTTCCAGTACAGTTAATACAGAGGAACAATTCAACAAAACACCTGAAGACATTAATAAACTTGCACAATGGAAATTTAAATGCTGCACTTGGACAGGGCTTTGTTGAGACCACATGTATACAGTTGTATTCTCCGTACCTAGGGAAGGATATACCTGCTTTAGAGAACATGTAAGAAAGCATCATGAGATTGACTCTTGGGACGCAATGTTTGGCCTATAAGGAGAGATTGAGTAGAATGAGTCAATGTTGTTTAGAGATTAGAACAATGAGAAGTGATCTCATTGAAACCGATAAGATTCTGAGACGGCTGGACAGGGTAGATCGGAAGTAGTTTCACCTGGCTGGATAAACTGGAACAAGGGGACATAGCCTCAGGATAAGTGAGCAGCCATTTTGGACTGTGATGAGGAGAAACGTCTCCACTCAGAGGTTTGTGAATCTCTGGAATTCTCTAACCCAGAGAACAGTGAATGCTCAGTCGTTGACTATATTAAAGACAGCAATCAATAGATTTTGGAACTTGATGGGAGACAAGGGATATCTGCATTATCTTCGAAGGTGGAGTTGAGATGTTGCATCAGCCATGATGTTGAATTGAGGTGCATGTTCGAGGGGCTAAATGGCCTTCTCCTGCTCCTTCTGTTTCAATCTTATGTAATACACTACAAAGAGTAAATCTTGGATTATATTCTATGTGTATATTTATTCAGTCAATAAATAGGAATAAGTAATATTTAGCAAAGCAGACTGAAGATGTGATAGCAATAAACACAATTGGCCAATCCAATAAAACTCTCTGAATCTGACAACATGCTAATAACACCTTCAGCTCACATTTCCTCATCAGGATTGTAATGGAAGTTTCATCAGTTCATTCTGATGAATTTTCCACTACCGTTATCAATTTCTCTCTTCCTGCATGTATTCACCCGATCCCTCTAATTTTCCTCCTCCATCTCTTTCTTTGCACTCCTTTGTACTCTTTCTTAATGATCCTTTTCCTATCTCTTTTAATCCTAGTATCCTGAGCATGTATTCTGTTCACCAACTCCGTGTTCAATGATCCTATGCTGGCAGTCAGTTTGTTCAATGTTGAAGCCCCTTTGAATTATGTAATCCTTTTACCGATAATACAAATCTCCACCTGTTCACCTACACTGTTCACTTCATCTAAAAGGCATGGAACAAATATAACTGAATGCCACTTACGGGCACACGTCACAATGATTGAAATTCTTTTTCTTGTAATTATAACATGCATTGTTAGATTATGCTACCAATAAAACGCCAACAACACTGATGATACTTATACTCTACAGATAAATAGAAGAACTCATGTTTTCAACAGAGGCAGTGTAAAGTGATGGAACGTCACAGCAACACATTTCATTTTACAATGTGGCCCAGTGACATTGAATTCATCCAGAATGAGGCAGAGAAGGAGATGTGAAAGAGTCAGCAGCAAACTCAGTTCAGTAGCCAGACCTCTGAAGCAGCGTCAGATACACACAGAATGAAATAATATGTCATAACAGTGATAACCAATAAATACATTGCATTTCATGTTAAACTGAAGAAAGTTATTGGGGATGGAGAAGATTGCACTGCCTCCTTGTAACACTAGGACTCTCAGCTATCTCATTATCCATCAGTGAAAACACACTCATAACAATATTCTAGGACAGGTTAGTTCCACAACATGAAACAATTAACAGCTCCTGATGGTCTGACTCTTGTTCCTATTTCAGACACCTGATTGCAATACATTCAACACAGAGAACAATCCAGCAACAATGCCAGGGATGGATAAACAAAGATCATCACAGATACAGTGCAGCTCCTAGAAGATTGAAAGAGTAGTGACTGAGGACATTCTAACATTTAGCTGCTGAAACATAACAGGCAGCTGTGTAAATCACATAGTGAGGAATAATACTGAGTGCACCAACACAGTTAGCACTGATTACACCATTAACAGCTGAGATAACAGGTTACCAGGAACCCCAACAGCTGCAAGAATAGGAACGTAAATGCCTTCTGTCTGATAGATTAGTTCAAGTCCCATTTCTGTGAGAAGCAGTGATTTCTGTTGTGCTGGAATCCACATCTCCGGCAGGCACTGTGAGCTGATCCATTCGAATCGGTCCTGATTTATACAGGGAAGAAGTCTCCACTGACACAGTTGCACCCCTGATCACTGCAATGAGTTACACTCACTTGAACAAACACATTACATCAGCAACCTTGACCCTGAGGCAAGTAATGTAGTGGATCAAACACAGACATGTCAAGGCGCAGGGTATTATCTTCGCACAGCATCTCTTTGAAATAAAACTGTAAGCTGTATTCATACAGAACGGATCCCACAATAATGAGCAGCTTCATTTACATCTTTCATATAATTGTATTGACCATGTTCACTGCTATTGATTCAAAGATAAACGTTATTGATTCCTGTGAAGTTTGCACTGAATCCAGGGACACAAGCAGACGTGCTTCACTCTGTTCTTCCAGTTGTCTGGATAACGGATAGCAGATAAAGGAGACTGGAGACAGACAAAGTGAGAGAGAGGTGCACGGCGGGAGCGTAGGTTTAAGCAATGCACCAAAAGCCCAGAGTCGAAGAACAGACACAGGTAGAGGGGTTTTAAACTGAATAGTGAGGGAAAGGATCAAATTTGGGAATATATGGTAGATCAACGAGTAACGACAAGGCAAGAGAGAAAGCCATTTATATGGGAAATGATAAAGAGACTGTGACAGGAAGGGAGAGAGCATGCAAATCTAAAGCTAGATAAACAGATAGGGCTAGCAGTTTAAAAATACAAGGACACAACTAAAGGCTTTGTATCTGAATGCATTTAGCATTCAAAACAAAACAGATGAACTGAGAGCGCAAATAGAAACAAATAAGTATGATCTGACAGCCATTATAGAGACTTAGATTGGGACCTGAATATTGAAGGGTATGTGACACTTAGCAAGGACAGAACTCTAGGAAAATGTAAAGGGATAGCTCTGTTCAATGATGGTGTTAGCGCAATAGAGAGGGATGACCTAAGTTTAGGAGACCAGGATATAGAAGCGGTTTGGGTAGAGATAAGAAATAACAAAGGCAAGAAGTCACTTCTGGGAGTGCTACACAGGCCGCCTAACATTAACCACACTGTAGGACGGGGTAGAAAGGAAGAAACAATGGAAGATTGCCAGTAAGGTACAGTGGTAATGATAGGGGATTTTAACATACATGTAGTCTGGAAAAATCAGATGGACAGAGGTAGCCTAGATGAGGAGTAAATAGCATGTTTTCGGGATAATTTCTTGGAACAGTACGTTCTGGAGCCAACAAGAGAGCAGGATATACTAGACCTGTATTGTGCAACGAGATAGCATTGATTAATGACCTCATAGTTAAGGCGCCCCTAGGTAACAATGATCAAAATATGATTTAATTTTACAATCGTTTTGAGGGAAAGAAGAGTGGTTCCAAGACTAGTAAATTAAAATTAAATAAGGGCAATTATGAGGGCATGATGGCAGAGCTAGATAAAGTGAGCTGGCAAATCCAGTTAAGGGACAGGTCAATAGAGTTGCAGTGGCAGACATTCAAGAGGATATTTCAAAATACAAAGAACAGATATATTTAAACAGGAAAGAAAAATTACAAGGGTGTGACCCGCCATCTGTGGTTAACTGAAACAGCTAAAGGCAGTATCAAACTTAAGGAAAAAGCCTAAAATTGCACAAAGATAGGAGGCAGTTCAAAAGATTGGACAAAATACAAAAAAAGCAAAGAATGACTAAAAGATTGAAAGGAAGGTAAGATTAGAGTACAACAGAAAGCTAGCTAGAAATATCAATACAGATAGTAAGAGTTTCTATCGATAGTTAAAAAAGAAGTGTTAACAAAGTGAGCGTTGGTCCGATAAAACAGTGAGTGTGGGGAATTAGTAATGGATAATAAGGAGATGGCACATGAATGGAACATATATTTTGCATCAGTCTTCACTATTGAGGGTACAAGTACCATCCCATTATTAGCTATGTCAGGAAATTGAAGGGAGGGAGGAACTCAAGAAAATTGCCAGCTCCAGGGAAGTGGTACTGAACAAATTGTTAGAGCTGCAAGCTGACAGGGCCCCGGGTTCTGATGGGCTTCATCCTAATGTGTACAAAAGAAGTGGCTAGTGAGATCGTTGATGCGTTAGTTTTAATTTCCTAAAATTCCCTAGATTCGGGGAAGGTTCCATTAGATTGGAAAATAGCAAATGTAACACCTTTAATCACAAAAAGAAAGGAGACAGAAAGCAGGAAACTACAGGCCAGTTAGCTTCACATCTGTCTTCGGCAAAATGTTAGAAGCGATCATTAAATACATTATAGCAGGGCATTTAGAAAAAAAATCAAGGTAATCAGGCAGCGTCAACATAGTTTTCTGAAAGGGAAATTATGTTCAACCAATTTATTGGAGTTCTTTGAGGGAGTTACCTGTGCTGTGGATAAAGGGGATGTATTGTACTTAGATTTACAAAAGGCATTTGATAAGCTGCCACATCAAAGGTTACTGCAGAAAATACAAACTCATGGTGTAGAGGTTAACATATTGGCATGGATAACAAATTGGGTAGCTAACAGGAAACAAAGGGTCGGCACAATTTAGTCATTTCAGGTTGGAAAAACGTAACAAGTGGTCTGCCACAGGGATCTGTGATGGGGCCTCAACTTTTTACAAGTTATATCAATTACTTCGATGAAGTGACAAAAGGTATGGTTGCTAAATTTGCTGGTGACACAAAGATAAGTAGGAACGTGATTTGTGAAGAATTAGAATTAGAATTAGAATTAGAATTAGAATATTACAGCGCAGTACAGGCCCTTCGGCCCTCGATGTTGCGCCGATCATCTGACCTACACTATTCCATTTACATCCATATGTCTATCCAATGACCACTTAAATGCCCTTAAAGTTGGTGAGTCTACTACTGTTGCAGGCAGGGCGTTCCACGCCCCTACTACTCTCTGCGTAAAGAAACTACCTCTGACATCTGTCCTATATCTTTCACCCCTCAACTTAAAGCTATGTCCCCTCGTGTTTGCCATCCTCATCCGAGGAAAAAGACTCTCACTATCCACCCTATCTAACCCTCTGATTATCTTGTATGTCTCTATTAAGTCACCTCTCCTCCTCCTTCTCTCTAACGAAAACAACCCCAAGTCCCTCAGCCTTTCCTCGTAAGACCTTCCTTCCATACCAGGCAACATCCTAGTAAATCTCCTCTGCACCCTTTCCAAAGCTTCGACATCCTTCCTATAATGCGGTGACCAGAACTGCACGCAATACTCCAGGTGCGGCCTCACCAGAGTTTTGGACAGCTGCATCATGACCCCGTGGCTCTGAAACTCGATCCCCCTACTAATAAAGGCTAACACACCATATGCCTTCTTAACAGCCCTATTAACCTGGGTAGCAACTTTCAGGGATTTATGTACCTGGATACCAAGATCTCTCTGCTCATCTACAAGAGGACACAAGGAGGCTACACTGGGATATAGATAGGTTAGTGAATGGGGAAAGAACTGGCAAATGGAGTATAATGTGGGAAAGTGTGAAATTGTCCACTTTAGCTGGAAGATTTATAAATTACGCATATTGTCTAAATTGTGAGAGATTGCAGAATACTGAGATGCAGAGGCATCTGGGTGTTCTAGTGCATGAATCACAAAAGGTTAGTATGCAGGTAACAGCTTGTAATTAGGAAAGCTAATAGAATGTTATCGTTTATAGCGAGGGGAATTGAATACAAAAGTAGGGAGGTTATGCTTCAGCTATAAAGGGAGTCGGTGAGAGCACATCTGGAGTACTGCATACAGTACTGTCTCCTTATTTACGGAAGGATATAAATGCGTTGGCGGCTGTACAGAGAAGGTTTACCAGACGGATACCTGGAATGGGCGGACTGTCTTATGCGGAAAAATTGGACAGGTTAGGCTTGTATCCGCTGGAATTTTGAAGAGTATGAGGTGGCTTGTTTGAAACATATAATATCCAGAGCGGTCTTGACAAGGTGAATGTGGAGAGGATGTTTCCCCTTGTGGGGGAATCTAGAACTAGGGGTCACTGTTTAAAAATAAAGAGACAAGGAGATTTTTTTCTTTCAGTGTCGTGATTCTTTGGAATGATATTCTTCAAAAGGCAATGGATGCAGAGTCTTTGAATATTTTTAAGGCAGGGTCGATAGATTCTTGATAAGCAACGGGGTGAAAGGTTATCGGGGGCAGGTGGAAATGTGGAATAATTAGTTCATTCATGAACTTATTGAATAGTGGAGCAGACTCGAAGGGCCAAGTGACCTACTGCTGCTCTTAATTCGTATGTTCATATGTCCTCACCCCACCCCAGCTCCAAACTCTCCTCCAAATCTGCAGCAACCCCGCCCCTGATTTCTCCATACATCTGACATTGGCCTCTTTAAGTGGCACTGCTCTCGCTTGGTTTTGTCCTTACTGATCTGAATTTAACCAAGGCATCGCCAGCAATGGCTCTTTTCCCACATCATCACCGTTACTGCTGGAGTCCCTGAACATTCTATTCTCACTTCTTGCTCTTCCTCATCTGCATGCGTCCACTGCTGGCATCATCTATAGACATGGGGTCAGCTTCCACATGTGTGCTGACAACACTCAGCTCCAGCTCTCCACCATCTCTCTCCACCCTCAACTGCCTCTGTGTTATCAGACTGCAACAGCCTGTTCCCCATGAGCTGAAATTTGCTCCAAATAAGCATGAGGAATATTGAAGCCTCCTCCTTTGGCTGCACATAACTCCTTAACCTTGTCACCTATTCCATCCCACTTCCTGGCTCTTGTCTCAGGCGAATATGATGTTTTGTAACTTCCGATTCCTATTCACTTGACTTGGGATTCTGGCCATCACACAAACGCCTCCACCTGCTTCCTCAACCTCACCAGCCTCCTCCCCTGCCTCAGTCCATCAGGAACTGAAATAATCAATGACACATTTGTCAGTTCCAGACTCTCCGTCCTTTTCTCTAATGCGTCACATCTTCAATCCTCGTTCATTGGCCTCCTGGTGTGAATTCCCTTGCTTGTTTTCACTCTTACCAACCTTATCAGTGTCAGGTACTCTCCAGCAATGTATTCTCCTCTTCATGACGCTTGCTAACTGACAAGGATCTACCTTGTTTTGTCCTCTCTCTAATTGCTCATAAAGAAGCTGCTCATTGACTCTCTCATCCACAGATATGGAATTGGGCGTTACATGCATATTGATGATATCAGCTTTAGCTTTCAATTCCCTCTTTCATGATCCGTCCATTTCCCTCCCCCTTCCCCACCCCGCTTTCGCCGGGTTTTCCATCCACATCATGCCTGCACCATACCTTATCCATGGAATCTTATCGAGCCCTACAGTCCCTCCCTTCCCCCAGCCCCCTCTGAGCTTTCTGTACCTTGTACTGCGGTTGCTTGTGGATACTCCCTTCATTTGTCGCACACTTGTCAACTGAGCCTTCAGCCATCTGGGACCCATTCTCCAGAATTCCGTCCTTAATAGCCATGCACTTTCCACCCCTCTCCTCCTTTCATTCCGCCCAAAAATCGTCTTCGTTTCCACTGACTTGATGGTCACTCTTATGAATATCTCCTTCCATGTTTATGGATCAATTTCTATCCGACGTTTTTAAAGTTCTTTCATCGGATG
Organism: Heterodontus francisci; assembly: GCF_036365525.1. Classification (NCBI taxonomy): domain Eukaryota; kingdom Metazoa; phylum Chordata; class Chondrichthyes; order Heterodontiformes; family Heterodontidae; genus Heterodontus; species Heterodontus francisci. Next base: position 2,167,357 of record NW_027141156.1, on the reverse strand, counting down.
TCATTGACGCTTGCAAGGCCAACATGCGCACTCATCCGTTTTGCCCATCCTTTTTTCCCTTGAGAAGTTGGTGGTTTACCGCCTTTTTGAACTGCTGCAGTCCATGTGGGGTAGGTAAACCCACAGTGCTGTTCGGGAGAGAGTTCCAGGATTTTGATCCAGCGACAGTGAAGAAACAACAATGTTCCAGCTGTTGAAGCTTCAAACTTGAAATTCACTGATCATGTCCCACTTTGTTCTAGTGCTGCTCACAGGGGATCTATTCAGTCATTTTAATCATTTTGTTTATCTTTAATCCTCTGTTTCCATAGAACAGCGACACGGAAATGATCATCCTCATGGAACAATGTATTGCATCTCCGCCCCGATCACACCAAATAACACCCCAGTGGAGGTGGATAGCATATTGTGCTACCCTGGGTCTACGGTCCCAGAGAAACTGTCCCTTGCTGCAGAGCATGATACACGCATAGGGAAAACAACGATCATCTTTGGCCGACTTGTGAAACGGGCATGGGATAACAGCAAGCTGACCCTTAGGACCAAGCTGATGGTTTATAACGTCTGTGTTCTCAGTACCTTACTGCATGGCTGTGAAACATGGGTGACTAACAACTACCAGGAAAATAAGGTCAGTAATTTCCATCTTCACTGCCTGCAGTCCGTTATTTTTATAGCCTGGCAGGACAAAATCACAAATGTGGCAGCCCTCGAAAAGGCAGAGCACCCAAGCGTGTTAGCACCAATCAAACAGAGGTGGCTTCAGTGGTTTGGACACGTCCACAGATTGGAATACGGTTGCATACCCAAGTACCTACTGTATGTTGGTCTAGCTGGGGCCAAACGACCAGTGAGACATCCAAAGTTCTGCTTCAAGGATGGTTGAAAGCGTGATATGATGGCCCTAAATGTCAACAATCGCACGTGGGAGTCACTAGCTGGCACAAGAGGTAAATGACGACACAACTTGAGGACTGGTGTGCAGTACCACGATCACCAGATGCTACAGCTTCTCAGTAACAGGTGCCAACGTCAAAAGCAACAACTCACAGCGTTACTTGGCAGCTTCACGTGCAGCACCTGTGATAGAACCTGCCTCTGAAGGATTGGCCTTCACGTCCATCAGCAAACGTGTAACAAGAGAAGTCACCCCACCTAAATGTATTGTTCCTGCTTGTCCATCATGTTTCTTAGATGGAAGGATGCCGACCCCTATATGTCCTCTCCATTGTTATCCATTATACAGGTCGTGGCCGCCTGGCACATACTCAGAGGGCTGTGGGAAAGGGTTTCTTTCAGCTTTAAGTGCTCTGTTGGTCCATTGACAGTAACTGGATGGCTGCAGAGGAACTCTGAATGCTATGCCCCTCAGACGACAATCTTCCCAGGATGAATTTTAATCAGAGGGCAAATGGTTGGTGGAAGAGAGAATCAAAGGTCTGAGGATTGAGGTCGAGTCTCCTGGAGTTTTGGGAAGGAGAACGCGGTGGTGAGGCATTGTGATGATAGAGGGATATGAGCTTGGGATATTATCCAGCCTGTGCTGGAGGACTGCGGGGATGAAGCTGCTTTGCCTGCCCACCGAAACTGAATGTTGGATTTGAGGTGGCGATAAGTGTCCAAGCGGAGGTGGAAATAATTTAACTGAATTTCAAGGCTAGTGATCAAATCTTGGAGGAATCTTTGCTGTATTCCCAGAAGAGGTTGTCTCATTTTTAAACCAATCAGCTTACATCGAGGACGAGATGCTTATTTCAAAACTGGAGATCTGGGACGTTAAAATCTGCTCAGCAATGATGCACTTTTATTCAATTTTGTGTCTTGGTATTGTCAATGAAAAATAAAACATCAGAACAATCTAGCCAGTAACTTCACATATCCCATCCTTTCTTCCCTCAGCATCCTTGGATGTATCCCATCCGGTCTTGGTGATTCATCAATGTTAAGTACAGATAGACATTCTAATATCTCCTCTTTATCCAAAGTTATATACAAAAGAAGACATTTGCAAATTGCTGATGGAGAAAGTAAGTGGTTTCATTGAAGGTGTTTTAAAGGAGAATTAAAGTAGCCTGTGTTGCAACGAAATAGAATTAGTGGAAATAAAACTAAAAATAAGTGGAATGAAGGTGGTAGGGATTCCATGCCGCATGGACTGATTACACAATTTTATTTTAAAAATGTCTTTAATCGAGATTTTAAGAGTATCTTACTTTTTTTCTGTTTATTCTTTCCTGGGATGTGAGTGTCACTGGCAATGCAGCATTTGGTGACCATCCCTATTTGCCATCGTGAACGTGACAATGATCTGCATTCTTGAACCGTTGGGGTCCACGTGATGTAGGAAAACCCACAGTGCTGTTAGAGAAGGAGTTCCACACTTTGACCAAACGTCAGTGAAGGAACGGTGATACAGTTCCAAGTCAGGATGGTGTATAACCTGGAGGTGAGGTTGAAGATGGTGGTGTTCCTTTATGTCTGCTGCCCTTGTCCATTTAGTTAGTAGAGTTTGCGAAATTGGAAGGTGCTCAAAACATGGGAAGGGGTCTCTCTCATTGTCTTCAGCATTAACCTTTCACATCGTTCTACTGCAATACATCTGCCAACCAAATGTAAAATACCCACTGTGCGGGTGGAGGCCCATAAGTGCCAGTTAATTGTTCACTTACGGGTCTTGATTGGGGAAGCTGGGCCCGGTCTCGCCACTGTCGCCCCATGCAAAATTGCAGTAGGGACAGTAGGGGATCGGGAACACCCCACATCGCACTCAAGTTTAACCGCCCACCAGCCTGCTTGTTTTGGGAGGTGTACACTGTCATCTATTTTCACTGCTGCTGTGCAGGGCGAAAGAGAGATGTCGCAGTGGTTAGCACTGCAGCCTCACAGCTCCAGCTATACTGGGTACTGCCTGTGTGGAGTTTGCATGTTCTCAGTGACTGCATAGGTATCTGCTGGGTGCTCAGGTTTCCTCTGACAGCCAAAGAATTGCAGGTTGACCGGTAAATTGACCATTGCAAATTTCCCCTAGTGCAAGTAGATGGTAGGAGAATGGTGGGGATGTGGTAGGGGACATGGGATTAATGTAGGATTAGTGTAAATGGGTGTTTGTCGGTGGGCCAAAGGGCCTGTTTCAGTGCTGTTTCACTAAAAAATAAAAATAAAAATCTCAAGCTGAAGTATTACACGTGAAATCGCAGTTTTAACTTTAAAAATATGTAACAAGCTTTAATAAAGACTTCAGTTTACCACTGCTACTTTTTCCATCTGATATTACAACAAATTCCCAGGTCAGGTGTTACCACAAAACACTGAGTTGCTTTCTCTTTCGTTTCCAGGTACTGTATAGGCTCTAATACTCAAGTGCACACCCTCCTCCTCCTCTAACCAAAAAAAAGGACTCTGGTGTGTTGATAAGGTAAGCTTTTTATTTAAAAAGTTCAGTCCGTCGGATTGCTAAGTGACCAAGTTTTGACTTTTTTTTTTCGTTGGTTTTTCAGTAGATTTGTTGGGAATCTAGAATAGTGGGAATGGAGGTAAAGGCAGTTGTATGTTCCTCCTGCAGAATGTGGGAGGTAGGGGTCGCAAAGAGTGTCCCTGCTGACTGCATCTGCGGGAAGTGCACCCAACTCCAGCTCCTCGCAGACCGCGTTAGGGAACTGGAGCTGGAGCTGGATGAACTTCGGATCATTCGGGAGGTGGAGCGGATTATTGACAGGAGTTATAGGGAGGCAGTCACACCTCAGAAAAAAGAAGTAGGTAGATGGGTTACCGTCAGGGGAAGGAAAGGGAACCAGCAGGCAGTGCAGGAATCCCCTGTGGCCGTTTCCCTCAACAACAGGTATACCGTTTTGGATACTGTTGAGGGGGACGACTTACCAGGGGTAAGCAATGGGGTGCAGGTCTCTGGCACAGAGTCTGTCCCTGTTGCTCAGAAGGGAAAGGGGAAGAGGAGCAGAGCATTAGTCATTGGGGACTCCATAGTTAGGGGAACAGAGAGGAGGTTCTGTGGGAACGAGAGTGACTCACGGTTGCTGTGTTGCCTCCCAGGTGCCAGGGTACGTGATGTCTCTGATCGTGTTTTTGGGATCCTTAAGGGGAGGGGGAGCATCCCCAAGTCGTGGTCCACATAGGCACCAACGACATAGGTAGGAAGAGAGATGGGGATTTAAGGCAGAAATTCAGGGAGCTAGGGTGGAAGCTGAGAGCGAGAACAACCAGAGTTGTTATGTCTGGGTTGTTGCCCGTGCCACGTGCTAGCGAAGAGAGGAATAGGGAGAGAGAGGAGTTGAACACGTGGCTGCAGGGATGGTGTAGGAGGGAGGGTTTTGGTTTCCTGGATAATTGGGGCTCTTTCTGGGGTAGGTGGGACCTCTACAAACAGGATGGTCTTCACCTGAACCAGAGGGGTACCAATATCCTGGGGGGGGGAGATTTGTTAGTGCTCTTCGGGGGGGTTTAAACTAAATCAGCATGGGAATGGGAACCTACATTGTAGTTCCAGTGTACAGGCTGTTGAGAGTAGTGAGGTGGGGGATTAGGTTACAGGGCCGCAAGAGGGCACTGGCAAGACAGAACTTGGTTTAAAGTGTGTCTACTTCAACGCCAGGAGCATCCGGAATAAGGTGGGTGAGCTTGCAGCATGGATTGGTACCTGGGATCCTGATGTAGTGGCCATTTCGGAGACATGGGTAGAGCAGGGGCAGGAATGGATATTGCAGGTTCCGGGATTTAGATGTTTCAGTAAGAACAGAGAAGAGGGTAAAAGAGGGGGGGTGTGGCATTGTTAATCAAGGAAAGTATTACAGCGGCAGAAAGGACGTTTGAGGACTCGTCTACTGAGGTAGTATGGGCCGAGGTTAGAAACAGGAGAGAAGAGGTCACCCTGTTGGGAGTTTTCTATAGACCTCCGAATAGTTCCAGAGATGTAGAGGAAAGGATAGCGAAGATGATTCTCGACAGGAGCGAGAGTAACAGGGTAGTGGTTATGGGGGACTTTAACTTTCCACATATTGACTGGAAATACTATAGTTCGAGTACTTTAGATGGGTCTGTTTTTGTCCAGTGGATGCAGGAGGGTTTTCTGACACAGTATGTGGACAGTCCAACCAGGGGCGATGGCACATTGGATTTGGTACTGGGTAATGAACCCGGCCAGGTGTTCGATTTAGATGTAGGTGAGCACTTTGGCGATAGTGATCACAATTCGGTTAGGTTTACCTTAGCGATGGGCAGGGACAGGTATAAACCGCAGGGCAAGAATTACAGCAGGGGGAAAGGAAATTATGACGCGATTAGGCAAGATTTAGGATGTGTAGGATGGGGAAGGAAACTGCAGGGGATGTGCACAAACGAAATGTGGAGCTTATTCAAGGAGCAGCTAATGCGTGTCCTTGATAAGGATGTACCTGTCAGGCAGGGAGGAAGTTGTCGAGCGAGGGAGCCGTGGTTTACTCAAGAAGTTGAAGCGCTTGTCAAGACGAAGAGGGCGGCTTATGTTAGGATGAGACGTGAAGGCTCAAATAGGGTGCTTGAGAGTTACAAGCTAGCGAGGAAGGATCTAAAGGGAGGGCTAAGAAGAGCAAGGAGAGGACACGAGAAGTCATTGGCGGATAGGATCAAAGAAAAACCTAAGGCTTGCTATAGGTATATCAGGAATAAAAGAATGATAACAGTCAGAACAGGGCCAATCAAGGATAGTAGTGGGAAGTTGTGTGCAGAATCAGAAGAGATAGGGGAAGCGTTAAATGAATATTTTTCGTCAGTATTTACAGTAGAGCAAGAAAATGTTGTCGAGGAGATTACTGAGATACAGCCTACTCGGCTAGATGGGATTGAGATTCACAAGGAGGAGGTGTAAGCAATTTTGGAAAGAGTGAAAATAGATAAGTCCCCTGGGCCAGATGGGATTTATCCTAGGATTCTCTGGGAAGCCAGGGAGGAGATTGCAGAGCCGTTGTTGTTGATCTTTATGTCGTCATTGTCGACAGGAGTCGTGCCGGAAGACTGGAGGATAGCAAATGTTGTCCACTTGTTCAAGAAGGGGAGTAGAGACAGCCCTGGTAATTATATACCTGTGAGCCTTACTTCGGTTGTGGGTAAAATGTTGGAAAAGGTTATAAGAAATAGGATTTATAATCATCTTGAAAAGAATAAGTTCATTTGCGATAGTCAGCACGGTTTTGTGAAAGGTAGGTCGTGCCTCACAAACCTTATTGAGTTTTTCGAGAAGGTGACCAAACAGGTGGATGAGGGTAAAGCCGTGGATGTGGTGTATATGGATTTCAGTAAGGCGTTTGATAAGGTTCCCCACGGTAGGCTATTGCAGAAAATACGGAAGTATGGGGTTGAAGGTGATTTAGAGCTTTGGATCAGAAATTGGCTTGCTGAAAGAAGACAGAGGGTGGTGGTTGATGGCAAATGTTCATCCTGGAGTTTAGTTACTAGTGGTGTACCGCAAGGTTCTGTTTTGGGGCCACTGCTGTTTGTCATTTTTCTAAATGACCTGGATGAGGGTGTAGAAGGGTGGGTTAGTAAATTTGCGGATGACACGAAGGTCGGTGGAGTTGTGGATAGTGTCGAAGGGTGTTGTAGGGTACAGAGGGACATAGATAGGCTGCAGAGCTGGCTGAGAGATGGAAAATTGAGTTTAATGCGGAGAAGTGTGAGGTGATTCACTTTGGAAGGAGTAACAGCAATGCAGAGTACTGGGCTAATGGGAAGATTCTGGGTAGTGTAGATGAGCAGAGAGATCTTGGTGTCCAGGTACATAAATCCCTGAAAGTTGCTACCCAGGTTAATAGGGCTATTAAGAAGGCATATGGTGTGTTAGCTTTTATTAGTAGGGGGATCGAGTTTCGGAGCCACGAGGTCATGATGCAGCTGTACAAAACTCTGGTGAGGCCGCACCTTGAGTATTGCGTGCAGTTCTGGTCACCGCATTATCGGAAGGATGTGGAAGCTTTGGAAAGGGTGCAGAGGAGATTTACTAGGTTGTTGCCTGGTATGGAGGGAAGGTCTTACGAGGAAAGGCTGAGGGACTTGGGGTTGTTTTCGTTAGAGAGAAGGAGGAGGAGAGGGGACTTAATAGAGCCATACAAGATAATCAGAGGGTTAGATAGGGTGGATAGTGAGAGTCTTTTTCCTCGGATGATGATGGCAAACACGAGGGGACATAGCTTTACGTTGAGGGGTGAAAGATATAGGACAGATGTCAGAGGTAGTTTCTTTACGCAGAGAGTAGTAGGGGCGTGAAACGCCCTGCCTGCAACAGTAGTAGACTCGCCAACTTTAAGGGCATTTAAGTGGTCATTGGATGGACATATGGATGAAAATGGAATAGTGTAGGTCAGATGGTCGGCGCAACATCGAGGGCCGAAGGGCCTGTACTGCGCTGTAATGTTCTAATTCTAATTCTAATATAATCATGACACATGTGTGCTAACCAGAATGGTTATAAATGATTACTGAGAAAACAGGGTAAAACGAAGTACTGACTTCTGTCCAAAGTACTGTTCAAAACTTTCAAAAACAACAGCTTACATGTATATAGTACCTTCAACGTAATAAAATGCCTGCAGGTTCTTCACAGGTGGATTATCAAACGAACATATGACATCAAGCTACATCGGGGATATCAGTTCAGATGATTAAAAGCTTGGCCAATGAGGTATGTTTTAGGAAGTGTCCTTAAGGACACTTTTGCAGGAAGAATAAAACGTAGAGTATTGCTTAAACAGAGAACGACTGAAGAACTCCTTTGTGCTGAGGGATCGAGGTGTTCACGTGCATGAGTCACAAAAAGTTAATAAACAGGTACAGCAAGAAACAATCTTCCTATGGTTCTATTTTTAAAATGTACCTGGACATGCAGCTGAAGTGCTGTAACCTGCAAGGCTATGGACCAGGTGCTGGAAGGAGGAATTAGCTTGGACGGATAATTTTTGGCCGACACAGGCACGACGGGCTGAATGGCCTCCTCCCGTGCTGTAATTTTTCGATGATTCTAACTTTCTAAGACGTTGCTTGACCGAGAGACAATGTAGGTCAGTGAGCACAGGAGTGATAGGGGAACAAGACTTGGTCCGAGATGAGACACAGGCAGCGGAGGTTTGGATGACCTCAAGTTTACGGAGTGTTTTACGTAGAAGGCCAGCCGAGAGTACATTGGAATAGTCAAGTCTCGAGGTAATAAAAGCATGAACGAGGGTGTCAGCAGCAGATGAGCAGAGACAGGGGTGAAGTCGGGAGACGTTGCAGAGGTGCAAACAGACCGTCTTAGTAATGGCTTGAATGTGAGGTTGGAAACTCATCTCAGGGTCAAATGTGACACCAAGGACGAACAGAATGACTTAATCTTAGACTGTTGCCAGGCAAAAGGTTGAAGTCTGCAGCTAGGGAACACAGTTTGAAGTGGCAGCACTAAAACAATGGTTTCAGTCTTTCCAATATTTAGTTGCAAGAAATTTCTGCTCGTCAAGTACTGGATGTCAGATGAGCAGTCTGATAATTAGGGGTAGGCGTAGGAGTCAAGCGAAGTGGTGGTGAGGTGGAGTTGGGTGTCGTCAGCGTATGTCTGAAAACTAAGACTGTGTTATCGGCTAATGTAACCAAGGGACAACATGTAGATGAGTAATAGCACGAGGAGAAGGATAGATGCTTGGAGGACACCAAAGATGAGTGTTGGGAGTGGGAAGAGAAGCCATTGCAAGTGATTGCTCCCTTCAATGCTGACAATGTATCTAGTTTCTATGTTTCTCTGACCCCTAGTTGCAGATTCCGCAGCCTGGAAAACATCCTCTCAGCCAAGCCCCTTTGGAATTTTATGCAGTTCAATGAGCCGGCCCTTATTGAACGATCTTAGAATGTTATGGGGGTGGAATTCATTTGCTTCTATGGAGCCTACCTCAGGCTTCCATGTGCACAATCTCAACTGGTCATGTCCTGCATGGCGCACGCTGTGTTAACGAATTGGAATGGTGAACGCAGGGCCGTTCCCGATGTGAGACCGAAGACCTTGAATGGGCGTTTTCCTGACGTTAGTGACCCGAACGGGCTGATATTACACCAGGATCCCAAATATGGTCAACACATGTGCTGGCAGCGTCTTCATTAATTACTCCTGAAACAATAAGTGTTAGGAAGCAGGATGGGCCCTGTTCTGAAGCTATTTAAAGGAGCACTCAACAGGTTCCAGCTGAGGTGTCTTACACTGACTTATGTGGAGGTAAAGTTTGTGGAAGCACTGTAGTGAGTTACTGGAGCAATTTGGAGAGGCGACCACAATGTGATTGAATTTTGCATCCCAATTGAAAGAGAGAGGAGTGGGTCTACGACTAGTACTTTATCTGTGCTAACCTCCAGAATGCGATACAGTCGTACAATCTCGCCAATACAAGGTCTGTGTGAGTTATTCTACCAACAACATCTACAGTGACTGGCAACTCAACTATGTCTATAAAGAAAAGTACATCTTCCCTGTTGGGCTCTACCTCTGATGGGGACGGTAATCTAGACATCACATCGGCATTACAATGATCTTGCGACCATCTGTATTTCATGTCATGCTTATAAGCAGACAAAATCACAGCCCATGTCTGCATTGGGGCTGCAACTAAAGAGGGTACTGGAAATTTTGGATTCAAAATAGTCGTCGGTGACTTATGGTCAAATACGAAAGTGAAACTATTACTATACAAGTGCTTATGAAAGCTTCTTACTCCAAAAATCAAGGACAATGCTTTACGTTGTATATGAGAAAAATTTTACTCACTGGCACTGAGGGTGTGAGAGGCAAATGCAATCGGTGTCTCTTCACAGCTACCCAACACATGAGAGATCAGACCACCTACTCCATATAGAGAGGCATCACATGCTCGCTTAACATCTTTGGACATATCGTAATGTACCGGCATCTTACCTTCTAGAGTTTACGTTTACACAATTTAAATGCCTTGTCAACTTCTTTCGTCCAATTCCACTGAAAACCCTTCCTTAACAGCTTATTGAATGGATGTAAGTATGTTGCCAAATTTGATATGAATTTACTGTACTATTTCACGAGGCCCCAAAAAGGTGTCAGCTCAGCGATGCTCTGAGCGTGTGGCACATTTCTACTTACTTTAACTGAAGGGCATGACCCCTGAACTGTAAGAATATAAAATGGCTCAAAACCACAGACAGAGGTGAGCTCTTCAGACATAAATGGGTAAACTGGAAGACACAGACGGGTCAGTTAACTGAAATTCTGGCTCATCCAGAGACTGAGAGCATCATTACCATGGACAATGCAACAGGTCAACTGCCATTACATAGCACAATGAGTTCCTGACAGGAATGAAAGAAGCACGGCACAGTGGTGCAGTGGTTAGCACCGCAGCCTCACAGCTCCAGCGACCCGGGTTCAATTGTGGGTACTGCCTGTGTGGAGTTTGCAAGTTCCCCCTGTGTCTGCGTGGGTTTCCTCTGGGTGCTCCAGTTTCCTCCCACATACCAAAGACTTGCAGGTTGGTAGGTAAATTGGCCATTACAAATTGCCCCTAGTATAGGTAGGTGGTAGGGAAATATAGGGACAGGTAGGGATGTGGTAGGGATATGGGATTAGTGTAGGATTAGTATAAATGGGTGGTTGATGGTCGACACAGACTCGGTGGGCCGAAGGGCCTGTTTCAGTGCTGTATCTCTAAACTAAACATTCACACCCCAGTCAACTTGGAGCCACATATCCCTCCCCATGGGGAGGGGATCACTTTGTTTTCTGTTCTGTTACCAACAGAAGAACTGACTATGTCTATGCAGTCCTCTCTAGTTCGGGGCATGGAATACACCAAAGTAAAGAGGTGATAAGCACCGGACGACTCAATGGAATGGCAACAGGATATGTGCCTGTGATTATGAATCATCGTAAAAGAGGACGAGATCAGAGCGTGGACGCTGCATTTAGGAGAAAAAGGACGGAGAACGGTCGTCTCCAGATCCATTGCAACAATCAATGCACGCAATGGCCAGCTGCAGGTGATTGTAAGTTTCAGCCAAGTCGTTGAGGGATTTGTCTTGTGAGGGTTTCCATAAATTTCAGTCAACCTTGTATGGGGGTTTGTATTGTGAGGTGTTGTTAATTCTGGTCAAATCACAGTAGGATTTGTACTTCGGGCGGGGGGTGGGGGGGAGGGCGCGATGGTTGAGAGTTCTGTAAACGACCAAATCCAAGGTTGACCAAAACCCTGTGTTGCCTGTGTTTTTTTTCTCATAATACCTGGAATTCAAGAATTATTGCAAGGGGGTACGGCAGCGGAATCCCTTACTCTTGATTGACTGTTATTTCTTGGAGGTTGTCTGCATCTTCCCTCATGAAGACAGACATAAAATAATTGCTTATTTTCTCTGCCATGACCCTGTTCTTCATTATAAATTCCCCTGTCTCCGCCTTTAATGGACCCACACTGGTCCTTGTTAATCTTTTCCTTTTCACCTACCAAAATACCTATTTGACGTTCACCTTTACGTTTCTCATTAGCTTGCATTTATATTATCTTTTCCCTTTCTTTATCAGTTCCTGTGCCATCTATTCTGGATTCGAAATTTCTCCCAATCCTTGATCTTACCACTTTTCCTGGCAACCTTCTTAGTCACTTCCTTTGATGTGATGCAATCTTTAACTGCTTTCGTTAGTTTTGTCGTCTTTCCTGTTCGGTTTCTCTGTCTAACAGGAATGAATATTTGCTTTAACCTCGAGAGTGCACATACTGTGCTGTGTGGGAACTCCAGGCTCGTCTCCTATCCTGGATAACCATATATGAAGGAAATTTCATGAACTGCAGCAGCTTTAGCTCTGGGTTGCGGTGCATCCGTGAGATTGAGAACTGTGTGGATAACACGTTTATCAATATGGCCACCTGCAGCTTAAGAGTATGCAGGTAGAGAGGGAATGGGTGACCACTAGACAGTCAAAAAGAAACAGGCAGGTAGTACGGGAGACCCCTGAATACGTCGCCCTCTCCAAGCGGTATTCAGTACTGACCATACAGTTCATTGGGTGTACAGTCAGAACCATAGCGATGGAACCACGGCTGGCTCAGTGCACAGATGAATATAAGGAGGACTGGAAGAGCGATGAATAAAGGAGATTCGATAGTCAGGGATCAGACAGGCGTTTCCATGGCCATAGCTGTGAATCCAGGATGGTGTGTTGCTTCCCTGTTGCCAGGGTTAAGGATGTCACTGAATGGCTGCAACGCCCCCTGAGGGGGAGGTTGAACAGCCAGAAGTCCAGGTCCACATTGGTATCAATGATATAGTTAAACATAGAAACGTTGAAAATAGGACCAGGAGTTGGCCATTCGGCCCTTCGAGCCTGCTCCGCCATTCATTATGATCATGGCTGATCATCCAACTCAGTAGCCTATTTAGGCTTTCGCCCCATACCTTCTGATCACTTTAGACCCACGAGCTATATCTAACTCCTTCTTGAAAACAAACAATGTTTTGACCTCAACTGCTTTCTGTGGTAGCGAATTCCAAAGGCTCACCACTCTCTGGGTGAAGACATTTCTCCTCATCTCTGTCCTGAAAGGTTTATCCCGTATCCCTCGATTATGATCCCTGGTTCTGGACTCCCCCACCATCGGGAACAACCTTCCTGCATCTACCCTGTCAAGTTATGTTAGAATTTTATAGGTTTCTATAAGATCCCCCCTCACTCTTCTGAACTGCAGCGAATATAATCCAAACTGACTCAATCTCACCTCATACATCAGTCCCACCATCCGAGGAATCACTCTGGTAAACCTTTGCTGCACTCCCTCCATAGCAAAAACATCCTTCCTCAGATAAGGAGACCAACACTGCACACAATATTCCAGGTGTGGCCTCACCAAGGCCCTGTATAATTGCAGCAAGACATCCCTGCTTCTGTACTCGAATCCTCTCGCTATGAAGGCCGACATACCATGTGCTTTTTTCACGCCTGTTGCATCTGCATGCTTACCTTCAGCGACTGGTGTACGAGAACACTCAGGTCTCACTGCATATTCCCCTCTCTCAGTTTATAGCTTTTCGTACAATTATCTGCCTTCCCGTTTTTGCTACCAAAGTGGATAACCTCACATTCATCCACATTACATTGCATCTTCCATGCATTAGCCCACTCACTCAACTTTTCCAAATCACCCTGAAGCTTCTCTGCATTGTCCTCACAACTCACCCTCCCACCCAGTTGTGTGGCATTTGCAAATCTGGAGATATTACATTTAGTACACTCTTCTAAATCATTATTGTATGTTGTGAATAGCTTGGGTCTTCGCACCGATCCCTGTGGTACCCCACTAGTCACTGCTTGCCGTTCGGGAAAAAAGACCCATTTATCCCTACGCTTTGTTTCCTGTCCGCCAACCAATTTTCTATCCATCACAATACGCTACCCCCAATCCCATCGCGATAATCTGCATGCTAATCTCTTCTGTGGGACTTTGTCGAAAGCCTACTGAAAGTCCAAATAAGTCACATCCACTGGCTCATCTCTACTAGTTACATCCTCGAAGAATTCTAATAGATTGGTCAAGCATGAATTCCCTTTCTTAAATCCATGCTGACTCTTCCCTATTCTACCACTGTTCTCCAAGTGCTTTGCTATAAAATCTTTGATAATGGACTCTTGAATTTTGTCCACTACCGACGTCAGGCTGACTCGTCTACAATTGCCTGTTTTCTCTCTACCTCCAGTTTTAAATAGTGAGGTTGCATTAGCTACCTTCCAATCTGTAGCAACTGTTCCAGAGTCTACGGAATCTTCGAAGATGACCACCAGGTAGGAAGAGGAATATGGTCCGACAGAAAGAGTTTTATGAGTGATGTAAAAATTAGGAAGCAGGACCACAAAAGTAGCAATCTCTGAATTACTCCCAGAACCACACGCAAGTGAGTATAGAAATAGGAAGAGAGTGTGGATGAATGCGTGGCTGGAAAGGTGGTGAAGGAGGAAGGGCTTTAATTTTCTGGGACACTGGGACCTGTTGTGGAGAAGCTGGAACCTGTACAGGTCGGACGGGTTGCAGCTGAACCGAGATGGGACAAATCTACCTGCTGCGTAACATGCTAGTTATATTGGGGAGGACTGAAAATAACTTGGCATGGGTGCAGAGACCAGGAGGAAATATGAGAGAGGAATACCAGATTGCAAAGAGTTCTGGGAGAGATGCATTGCATTAAAGTAGGGGATAGTAAGTTATTCGGTCGGGTCAGTGTAAGAGAGAAAGTAATGCAGTCTATGTAAGGGTTAATATGCATGTATGTGAATGCACGGAGTGTTGTTAATAAGATTTATGAGTTACAGGCGCAGATTGACATGTGGGAATGTGATGTTGTAGCTATAATAAAGACCTAGCTCCAAAAGGGCAGGACTGGGTGTTAAATATTCCCTGATACAAAGTGTTCAGGAAAGATAGGAAGTGAAAAAAGGGAGAGTGGCGGCATGGATTAAGGATAACATTTAACTACTGGAGCAAAAGAATGTCCCAGCGGGGTTGAGGGCAGAACCAATTTGGGTTAGAGCTTACGAACAAACAAAGTGCGGTTACATTTCTCTGTGTTGAGTATAGGCAGCAGCTAGTGGGAAGGACGTGGAGGAATACTTCTGCAAGGAAAGTACAGAGAGGTGCAATGAATTGTAGGGCAGTTATAATGGGGGATTGTAATTATCCAAAAACAGCCTGCGATAGTAACAGTGTAAAGAGCAGTGAGGGGCAAGAGTTCCTAGAGATTGTTCAGCAAAATTTTCTACAGCATCATGTTGCTAGTCCAATGAAAAAGGAGCACCGTTAAACCTGATTCTTCGGAAGGAGATGGGCAAAATGGATCAAGTGTCAGTCGGAGAACATTTAGGAGACGGTGGCCACTGTATCATAAGGTTTAGCCTCTCTATGGAAAATGTCAAATAACAATCTAGAGTACGAATAATTAAGTGGACGAAAGCCAACTTCAATGGTGTAAGATTGGAGCTGGAAAAAGTACATCGGAGTCAAAGATTGTCAGGAGAAATCGTGGATGAACAATGGGCTACCTTCAAATATGAGATATTTAGGGCACAGTCAAGTTATGTTACCTCAAAGGGGAAAGGTAGGGTAAAAAAATCCAGAGCTCCTTGGATGCCCAAAGGGATAGAGATTAAGATAAAGAAGAAAACGTGTGCTTATGATAGACGTCAGGTAGAAAATAATATTTAGAACCAGGCTGAATATAGAAGGTCCAGAGGGCTAGTGAAAAAAACAAATACGAGAAACAAAGAGACAGTATGAAAAGAGACAATGTAGTGAATATAAAGGGGAACCCGAAAGTTTTCTGCAGATATAAAAATAGAAAAATGGTGTTCAAAGGAAAGGTGGGCGATTCGAGACCAGAAAGGGTATTTACACATGGAGGCAGATGGAAGCGCTGAGGTATTAAATGAATACTTTTATCTGTCTTTACCAAGGAAGAAGATTCTACCCAAGCAATGGTAAAGCGGGGGTAATTCATACACTAGAAGTATTTAAAATTGATGAGGAGGAGGTATTAAATAGACTGCCTTTATTTAAAGTGAATAAGTCACCGGGATATTATGAGACGCATCCAATGATACTGAGGGAATTGCGAATGGAGATTGCAGAGGCACTGGCCATTTTAGTATTTTGGGGTTGGTGCCAGAGGATTGCAGAATTACAAACGTTGCAGCCTTGTTCAAAATAGGTTGTAAAGGTAAGCCCAGCAACTCCAGGCCAGTCAGTGGAAATTCGGTGGTGGAGAAAATTCTGGAAAGAAATTCAGGAAAAAAAATCAATAGTCACATGATTAATTAAAGAAAGACAGCATGAATTTCTGAAGGAAAAAAATCGTGTTTAACTAACTTACTGGAATGTTTGAGGAAGTCAGAGGGTTGATAAGAGCAACACAGTTTTTTCTATGCATTTCCAAAAGGCATTTTAGATGGTGCCACACAGCAGAATTGTGAGCAATTATGTAATTCATGGAATATATGGTCCGAGGGAAGCATATGAAATTGTTTGAGTGACAGAAAACAAAGCGTTGTGGTTAATGGATGCTTTTCAGGTTGGAGGGAGGTTTGTAGTGGAGTTCCACAGGGCTCAGGGTTGGAATCCTTGAATATCATGATGTATATTAATGACGTCGAACTTGGTGCACAGGTCACAATTTCAAAATTTGCAGATGTTACGAAACATGGAAACATTGAGAATTGTGAGCAGGATAGTGCAGAACTTCAAAAGGACGTAGACAAGTTGGGGAACTGGGCAGACATGTGGCAGATGAGTTTCATTACGGAGAAATGTGAAGTTATTCATTTTGGTGGGAAGAATTTAAGATACAAAATATAATAAAGAGTACAGTTCTAAATGGGGTGCAGGAGCAGAGGGAAATGGGTGTATATGTGCATAAGACATTGAAGGTGGCAGGACAGGCTGAAAGCACGGTCAATAAAGTATACAGTATCCTGGGCTTTATTAATAGGGACACAGCGTAAAGGATCAAGGAAGCTATGTTGAAATTGCATAAGGCACTAGTTCGGCCTCTTCTGGAGTATTGTGCCCAATTTGCGTGCCCTGCTCCAGGCAGGATATAAACGCATTTGAGAGGGTGCAGAATAGATTAATGAGAATGATTCCAGAGATGAGAAACTTCAGTTATGAGATAGATCAGAGAGGTTGCGACTGTTTTCCTTGCAGAAGAGAAGATTGAGAGGAGATTTTATAGAGGGATTCAAAATCATGAGGTCTGGGTATAGTAGATGGGGAGAAATTTTCCCCACTCATGAAAGGATCGAGAACGCAAGGACATAGATTAAAACTAATTGGTAAAGTAAATAAAATCGACATGCGGAAAAGCAGTTTTCGGCAGCATCTGGTTAAGATCGGAAATGCACTGTCTGAGAATGTGGTGGAGGCAGGTTCAACTGAGGCATTAAAAAATAAATTAAGCTAATATATGACAGGCTGCGTTTGCTGACAATGCAACCAATCGTGGTGCAGTACTAGCACTGATACGAGCAGCCTTACACAGCATTTCAGGCAGCTGGCAGGATTAAAGATGGCGTTGCTGAACTTACCACCAAAAAACAATGTCAACCCGAAAATCCTCTCAATGTCTGCCATCGCCACCTCCATCCCATCCCGATAGTTCCCCGCTCCCTGCGGCCATTGCATTTATCTTTGCTTGCTGTCTCCTGTGCCTGCCATCTTTCGGCTGGCTCCCCCCACGCCTTTTCTTAGCCACTCGCTCCGGCCGCCCACTCCCCGTTGCCCTCAGCCCCCCAACTCCAGCCGCTCACTCCAGGCCGCGCCATTTCACTCTTCTCGGCCAATTTCAATCGTTCTCTGCGCCGCCGGAAGAAGCAAAGCAGGCCGCCAGTGGTGACGGGCGATGTAGGAGCGAATGGCCGAGAGGAGGGAAGTGGCGAGGCCTGGATTGAGCGGCTGGAGGGAGGGGTTGGAGCTGTTGTGGGGAACGAGTGGCCGAAGGAAGGCAGCGGTGTGGTACAGATCGATCTGGCTGAAGCGGCATTGCAAGCAAGGATGGTGGGAGGGAGTGGTGTACTTTTTACGGGTGAGTGGAGATCTGTGAGTGGAGACAACTATTGAGGGGTGAGGACGTCATTGCGTGGTGACTTCAAGCGTGCTCACAGGCACATTCATATTGGAAAGTTGGCAAATCTTCTCGCATTGATGACGCCCGTGATGCTCTGCGCATGCTCTGCGTTGTCAGGAGTCACTTTGTGTATGAAAGTGATTTGCAGGGTTACAGGAAGAAGGCTGGGGAGTGGCACTGGGTGAAATTCTCATGAGCAGAGTGGGTGCAGACACATTGCACTGAATGGCTTCCGTTTGCACTGTACTAACTCTGAGATTCTGTAACTCACTCTTGGTCACCCTGGAACCATGCCTCTGAAATTGCAATTACATCATGTCCGTTTACCTCGATTTGTGTCTTCAAATCATCTACTTTGTTGCAAATGTTGCATGCAATCAGATAAAGTGCAGTGAACTTTGACTTTTTAACATTATTCTGCATTCTGATCCTATATGATTCTTGCCTTTGCTTTTTCTGTCTTCTAATTTTGCTTACTCCTTTTCAACTTCCTCTTCCCAATTTTGCTTCACTCCAATCTTCCCGTCCTGCCACAATAAGATTAATAATTCCTCAGGACCTGCATCACAAAGCACACGAGCATTTGCTGTACAAGTTGTCTAGGTTGCTTCTACTTAATGCTCAGAGTCTGAGGTATTATTTTTAATGTGAAGAATGAAGCTTAACAGTTTGATTGACATGCTTGATAAATACTGTCTTCCCAACATCACCTATTACATTTCCACCGTCTTTTCATTACCTATGACTGTCTCTTTTATCGGATACTAAATCCCCCGTATTGAAGCTGTCTCAGATTGTCTTAAATGATGCCTCGTACTCTTCCAGTTTCAATTATTCAGTTATGCAGTAAAATAGAACTAATTGTGGTATGTCCTGACGCAGGAGGGCGTTTGCTCTGAGACGAATGCAATTTGGGGTTTTGCTTACACACTAAGTGATAGGGACTATAGCCTCTCATTATCTGGAGTGATTTTTTTTGTGAATTCCCCATGCCAGTGTGGTTGTCATCTTGCAGTGTGGTTGATCCCCACCTGTTTCCTTTCACAGAGTCCATTGCTGAAAGGACTTTCAGCTGTGGTACTCATGCTGATGATGTTCATAGTTTCGCACATATCTCTGAACTCATTACTGGCAAATTTCCCTCCATTATCTGTCAGAAACCTTGCTGGTGTGACAAATCTGTAACTGTCACAGACTTTAATGAATCTGTAACTAGTTAACTGATACATTAAATAGATAAGGCTTGACAGATATGGTAGAGCAGATGATGTGCTGTAACTGCAACATGTGGGAGTTTGTGGGGAGCATTGTGATGTTGGACAAGCAAACCTGTGGAAGTGCCTGCAGCTCGAGTAACGTTACTCCCAAATTGTTGAAGTACAGTCCGTGCACCCTCAGAAAGGGAAGGAGTTGCCTGGACACGTTGTTCCAGGAAGCAGTCACGCCCCTTCGGCTCAATTGAACTTCGGAGTTTTTCAATGGTCAGGGAACGGAGGATGTGAGTGTGGATCAGACAGGGTTGGAGATCGAGCATTAAATGATGCAGGTGCCTTGGTCTTTGACTTTGACCAACAGGCACTTGTTATCTGTGCAGATGAGAACAACGACTGCAGTGTGGATGGACAAACTGATCATAGCACCGTCGTGAAGGAAGCCATTCAAGTGGGGCAGTCAAACAGAAGGTGGTACTTTTCGAGACAGTATAGTCAGGGGATGGATTATTTTACCTGCTGCCATGACCTTGAGTTTCGAAGGTTGCGTGCCTTCCCCAATGCCAGGGCGAAAGACACCTCCTTGTGGCTGGAGATGAACTGGGACTGGGGGAGGTGGGGAGGAGAGGGGGAGGTGGAGGATTTATTTGTCATTTATCACACGGAAACAAATAACATATATAGAAAGAGGAATAATATTCTGCTGAGAGAGTTTGAGGAGTTAGTGCTCAAATTAAAATGCAGAACCTCATAGATAATAATCTCTGATTACATTGTCATCTGCACGACGCACCAATTGGCACAGGGTCAAGAAGATTAGAGAAGTAAATGTGTATCGGAACAAGTGGTGTGGAAAGGAGAGGCTTCGATTTATGGGGCTTTGGCCCCACAAATGGGCAAAGAGGGATCTGTTCCATTGGTATGGGCTCCAGATAAACGAGGCTGGGATCGGTGTCCTGGTGAATCGTATAACTAGGGATCTGGGAAAGGCTTTGAAGCAAAAGGGTGGGGAAGGATTCAGTAGGAGGGAGATTTAGAAATTTAAAGAGAAAAGTCGAGGCAACGGAGCAGTGTAGTGATTTGTCTACAGACCGCAGAGTGCGACAGGAGGGGCAGAGAGTTAATTGGTAACAGTTCATCAGAGAATAAGTGTCATGCAAAGATTAATAGTAAAACCATAAAATAAAAGGCTCTTTCTTTGAATGTTTGAAGTCTTCATAATTAAATAGATGCACCAGCAGCACAAATACAGATTAAGCCTTTAGATCTAATCGTCAAATAGTCCCTACATAGAGCCTTGACGATTGAAGGCATCACCACGAATGGTAGGGCAAAAGGATGGAACATTAACATGTTTGTTACAGCAAAAGAGAGTTGTGAGTGGAGGAAGGGTTTTAGTCGGACTAGAAAATGTTATTGACATAGAATAATATTATCATAGGGAAGTATCTGCAATGATCAGAACCCTAGATTCGAGGTTTTGGAGGCATCGGACCCAATGATGTTCAACAAAAATATGCTTGTTGGATCAGAGGAGCTTGGATGGGATAGGATGTGAGCAGTGGAGTTTTAGCAGAACTGAGGTTTGTTAATCTTGTAAATGGGATGTAAACCAGGGGACATTGGATAAAGTGAGTCTCGAGGTGGCAAGAGCATGTGTCAGAGTTTCAACACACATGGACTGCAGAGTGAATTGAAGTCATTGACGTTATGGAAGTAGGTGGTCTTTGTGATGAGAGAATGTGAGTTTCTGATGCTCATCGTTGGAAGCCAAGATTGAAAACATTATGGCTCCAGTTGAGACAAAGTCCATGGAGCAGTACGAGAAAGTGGAAGGTACAGAGTTTGTGCTGTGGACCCGAGGATGGTCGTTCCTGTCGTCCAAATGTTTGCCTGGAGGAAATTGTGAATCATAAATACCGCACTTCATTCAAACAATCCGAAACCCGGTGGCAGTGTAAGGGTTGAGTGCGGTAATGGAGAGGTTGAAATAGGTGTTGTCAGTGTACACGTGGAAGCTGACCCTATGTGTTCTGATACTATCTTCAACGGGCACCATGGAGATGGGAAAGAACATTTGGAAGGCTAAAGTAGATCATTGGAGGATCCAAGGTAAAATTTCAGGCTACTATTGGACAGCAGGTAAGAATAGAACTACACGAGGATAGTACCAGTTATCTGGCGACCGGATCAGAGGTCTTGAAGGCAAATTGCGTGGTCAACCATGTCAAAGGTTGGCAGAGACTGAGGAGATCTAGTGGAGGTGTTGTGCACCGCAGTAACAGTCACCAACGGTGTGATGCTTCATTTTGTTTGGCACCATTTGAGTATTGTGGTAGGGATGGAACCCTGATTGAAGAGATAAAAATATGATAGCACCAGAAAGATGTACATGGATTTGGGAGGTAACAACATATTTAAGGGATTTTGAGAGGAAAGGTATGTATGAGATGGAATTGTAGGGGTATTTAAGAACCGAGGGATTCTGCCTGGACTTTTGAGGAGGGGGTGACAATAGTGGTTTTGAAGGGATGGGGAAGAAGGTGAGAAGAGGGACACGTCAAAGATGAACAAACCTAGGGACCAGGAACAGAAGCGGTTATTATTCGAATGGAATTAAGCAAGAGCTGCAGAAGGTGGCTTTCACAGACTAGACAAGTTTGCATAGATATTAAGGGGAGATAGGACACAGATTGGTGAAAGCAGTTGATTCCAGACAGAAAGGGTTGGTTTGTTGGTTAAATAGAGAACAGTGAATCCCGCTTCATGTGGCCCAGCACGGAAGAATAATGGAGCAGATATGCAGATCCCATTGATTTGTGACAGCAAACACGAGGCCAGAACAGAACATACTATGGTTGAAGGAGAGTAACCATACTGGAAAGGCTAGGGGCTGGATTGTATGGGCTTCCCTGAGGAGCTACTGGAGGTGGGAGTCACAGAGAATTGCGACAGGTGGTGGAGGGCAGAGGGCCCATCGCCGCTCCATCACCAGTGATTTTACCAGGCACGATAGGCCGACAGTGGCCTTTTTGCCCTGAGGCCAATTGAAGCACTTAAGTGACCTATTAACGGCCAGTTAAGGACCTCATTCCGCCGCCGGTGGGATCTTACCAGTGTTATGGGTGCCTCCACCATGTGGGAAGGGCGCCTTGTAAAATGAGGCACCCTCCCTGCTCGTTTACAGGATGTTGCTCTTACGTGGACATCGGTGGCCAACGAGGACCCCTGCACAGAATTACTTCCCACCCTGGGACACCCCTCCACCTGGTCTGCTAGAGTACCCGCTCACCGCTCCTCGGTGAGGCCTTCTGGATAGACTCCGGGAGCACCGCCTCACTTAACTCTGGTCTGGGGTCCAAGGCCTCTGTAGTGCTGGCATTGGCCACTGCTACTGGTGGCACTGCAAATACTGCTCAGCTGCCTACCCTATGATAGGCCAGCAACTCATGCAGGTGGGATCCACGTCTTTAAACGGACGGGGATCCAGGCTCGTGAAACTTTCATGAAAAAGGATCACTCAAGGGAGGCATAAAAAGGCCAAGGTGAGCTTCCCCCTGACCTTTCACGCCGGTGCCGGCGGCCCCGCCTGCTGCACAAACTCCAGCCCGAGATGCTTCTCTCACATTTGAATGTATTTTTGCCTCTTTGTGCAGAATTTTATTCTGAATTTTTACCTTTTCTAATCATGTGAGATTGTTCTTGAAAAAATATATAGTCATCATGCATTGGTCCAATGATAAATTGCAATGATTGTCAGAACATTCTTTCTTGAGGTTGTTCTAAGCTTATGGAATATGTGAGTCAGTGTTACTGCTCCTTTATGAGGAATTAATTTGATGTTTTTTTGAGGGTGTACGTTTGCTGTATCGTCACAAATACAGAACTTAAATTGACATTGGGATATTTCATCTTATATCATTTCATTTACCTAGATTAAAATTCATCTTTAATAGTCTGGTAATTATACATCACTATCCAAAATCATGGTAAAGATAATCAGTCTTCTCATTGCCCTTCACCTGCACACCAAGATTTCAGGAATATCAAGCAACTTATTTCCCATTCAGTGTAAACAAATATTTCACCCCATTCTTCAGCTCCTCTCTGAATTTCCTTTGTGTCAGTCCATAGATACAAGTATTTGTGCACGAACTGAGAAGCTGCAGCATAAACCCAAATTGTTGGGCAATATATATGGGGTTACTGTAATATTTGTCGTTGTAATTAAAATTTATCACTGGCCACTTTATTGAATAGACAACATACGTCATCCACAATAGTATGAAATTGGCAGAAATAGTGAAAAGCAAAATCATGGATTTCCTCCGATTCTTCACCTCTGGATCATTTTGATTCTCAGTGTTGCTCCGGAATCCCCTACGGATTCTATTTGCAACTAGAATGTGTCTGACGGTCAGAGCATTGAATACCAGAATTAAAACAAATGGCAGTAGAGGGGTTAGGATGCTGTTGATAAGCATATATGCCCTCCACAAGGGGGAGGTGAGAAAATCAGCTGTCGGAACACAATACCAAGGCACGTTGTCAATTATGAAGAGAGGTTCACCTGAATAGTAAAAGGGAAACCTCCTGAGACAGCTCACCACAAACACGGTGGCGATAACAACTGTCGCTGTTTTCTTAGTGTTATATTTTGCTTGTAGCTTCTGACAGCCAATTGTTACAAAGCGATCAAAAGTGAAGGTTGCAGTAAACCAGACAGAACAATCGACAGCGATAGTGTATGCGATAAGGTTTACGGCGCACACAGGAGATATAAACAAGAAGCTAATGGGAAAGTACATGTTATTAATCCGGTGTAATATTACTTCGATGGTAACCACCATCAGATCCGCTGCTGACATGGCCACCAGATAGCAAGTGATACATTTGGATAGACCACACTTGCCTCGAGCTAAAATCACAATCGCCACCAAGTTAACTGTAAAAAAAAAGACAACGTAAAATTTACCACAACACTGTCCCTAAACATGTTTAAAGAAGCATTAAAAGTCGAAGAAGACAGTATGGAAAAATGAGTTTTCAAGTTCCGAATTAAATGCAATTATCAATTTAAAGAATTGTTGTTTGATGGAAGGGAAAACTGTGGCAAAAGAAGGCACGGTTAAGTTAACATGAAAACTTGTTCTTGACCTCAGGTAGAGAAAAAGATGCTGAGGTTAAAAAAATGAACAGAAGATTGTGGTATTGCAATCATCAGTGTCTCCAAAATCAAGAAACAGATGATCAGCTCCGTCCTGTTGGGTAATGGGCTGTTCAACATGAAGAGCGCACTCGCACCCTGTTCGGTCATGGTCTGTACAACATGGAGAGGGCACAGCAGCACTGTTGGGTTATAGTCGAGATAACATGGAAAGTGCATTCCCACCTTGTTGGGTAATAGTCTGTACAACATGGAGAATACACTGTCACCCTGTTGGGTTATAGTCCAAAATAGAGAGTAGAACCTCGCCTGTTGGGCTATAGGCTATAAAAATGAAGAGTGCACTCTCATACTGTTGGGATATCGTCTTTACACCATGGAGAGGGCACTCCCGAACTGTTGTGGTATGGTCTGTACAACATGGAGAGTGTCCTCTAGCCTGTTGCGTTATGGTCGATACATATGGAGACCGTACTGTCACCCTGATGGGTTATAATCTATACAATAAGGAAAGCGTGCTCACAAGCTGTTGGGTTATGGTCTATAAAAAATGGAGATGGCACTCTCAACCTGTTGGGTTATGATATGTACAACAATGAGAGTGCACTTTCACCCTGTTGGATTATAGACTGTACAACACGGGAAGAGCACTCTCGCTCTGTTCTGTGCAATATGGAGATTGCTCTCTCGAATCTTGGGTTCCATAATACACAAATTGGGAGCTCACTCTCACTGTGTTGGGCTATAGGGTACCAATATCCTGGGGGGGTAGATTTGCTAGTGCTCTTCGGGGGGATTTACACTAATTCAGCAGGTGAATGGGAACCTAAATTGTAGCGCCAGTGTTCAGGATGTTTAGAGTAATGAGGTCAGGGATAAGGTTACAAGGACGCAAGAGGGCACTGGCAAGCAAGAACCTGGTTTAAAGTGTGTCTACTTCAACGCCAGGAGCATCCGGAATAAGGTGGGTGAGCTTGCAGCATGGGTTAGTACCTGGGATCTCGATGTAGTGGCCATTTCGGAGACATGGGTAGAGCAGGGGCAGGAATGGATGTTTCAGGTTCCGGGATTTAGATGTTTCAGTAAGAACAGAGAAGATGGTAAAAAAGGTGGGGGTGTGGCATTGTTAATCAAGGAGAGTATTACAGCGACAGAAAGGACATTTGAGGACTCGTCTACTGAGGTAGTATGGGCAGAGGTTAGAAACAGGAGAGGTGAGGTCACCCTGTTGGGAGTCTTTTATAGACCTCCAAATAGTTCCAGAGATGTAGAGGAAAGGATAGCAAAGATGATTTTCGACAGGGGCGAGAGTAACAGGGTAGTTGTTATGGGGGAATTTAACTTTCCAAATATCGACTGGAAATACTATAGTTCGAGTACTTTAGATGGGTCAGTTTTTGTCCAGTGTGTGCAGGAGGGTTTTCTGACACAGTATGTAGACAGGCCAACCGGGGGCGATGCCACATTGGATTTGGTACTGGGTAATGAACCCGGCAAGGTGTTAGATTAAGATGTAGGTGAGCACTTTGGTGATAGTGACCACAATTCGGTTAGGTTTCCCTTAGCGATGGGCAGGGACAGGTATATACCGCAGGCAAAAATTATAGCTGGGGGAAAGGAAATTATGATGCGATTAGGCAAGATTTAGGATGCGTAGGATGGGGAAGGAAACTGCAGGGGATGGGAACAATCGAAATGTGGAGCTTATTCAAGGAGCAGCTACTGCGTGTCCTTGATAAGTATGTACCTGTGAGGCAGGGAGGAAGTTGTCGAGCGAGGGAGCCGTGGTTTATGAAAGAAGTTGAAGCGCTTGTCAAGAGGAAGAAGAAGGCTGATGTTAGGATGAGACGTGAAGGCTCAGTTAGGGCGCTTGAGAGTTACAAACTAGCCAGAAAGGATCGAAAGGGAGAGCTAAGAAGAGCAAGGAGAGGACACGAAAAGTCATTGGCGGATAGAATCAGGGAAAACCATAAGGCTTTCTATAGGTACATCAGGAATAAAAGAATGACTAGAGTTAGATTAGGGCCAATCAAGGATAGTAGTGGGAAGTTGCGTGTGGAATCAGAGGAGGTAGGGGAAGTGTTAAATGAATATTTTGCGTCAGTATTTACAGTAGAGGAAGAAAATGTTGTCGAGGAGAATACTGAGATTCAGGCTACTAGGCTAGATGGGATTGAGGTTCACAAGGAGGAGGTGTTATCAATTTTGGAAAGTGTGAAAATAGATAAGTCCCCTGGGCCTGATGGGATTTATCCTAGGATTCTCTGGGAAGCCAGGGAGGAGATTGCAGAGCCTTTGTCCTTGATCTTTATGTCGTCATTGTCGACAGGAGTAGTGCCGGAAGACTGGAGGATAGCAAATGTTGTCCCCTTGTTCAAGAAGGGGAGTAGAGACAGCCCTGGTAATTATAGACCTGTGAGCCTGACTTCAGTTGTGGGCAAAATGTTGGAAAAGGTTAGAAGAGACAGGATTTATAATCATCTTGAAAAGAATAAGTTCATTAGCGATACTCAGCACGGTTTTGTGACCGGTAGGTGGTGCCTCACAAACCTTATTGAGTATTTCGAGAAGGTGACCAAACAGTTGGATGAGGGTAAAACAGTGGATGTGGTGTATATGGATTTCAGTAAGGCGTTTGATAAGTTTCACCATGGTAGGCTATTGCAGAAAGTACGGAAGTATGGGGTTGAAGATGATTTAGAGCTTTGGATCAGAAATTGGCTAGCTGAAAGAAGACAGAGGGTGGTGGTTGATGGCAAATGTTCATCCTGGAGTTTAGTTACTAGTGGTGTACCGCAAGGATCTGTTTTGGGGCTACTGCTGTTTGTCATTTTTATAAATGGCCTGGAAGAGGGTGCAGAAGGGTGGGTTAGTAAATTTGCGAATGACACTAAGGTCGGTGGAGTTGTGGATAGTGCCGAAGGATGTTGTAGGGTACAGAGGGACATAGATAGGCTGCAGAGCTGGGCTGAGAGATGGCAAATGGAGTTTAATGTGGAAAAGTGCGAGGTGATTCACTTTGGAAGGAGTAACAGGAATGCAGAGTTCTGGGCTAATGGGAAGATTCTTGGTAGTGTAGATGAACAGAGAGATCTTGGTGTCCAGGTGTATAAATCCCTGAAGGTTGCTACCCAGGTTAATAGGGCTGTGCAGAAGGCATATGGTGTGTTAGCTTTTATTAGTAGGGGGATCGAGTTTCGAAGCCACGAGGTCATGCTGCAGCTGTACAAAACTCTTGTGAGACCGCACCTGGAGTATTGCGTGCAGTTCTGGTCACCGCATTATAGGAAGGATGTGGAAGCTTTGGAAAGGGTGCAGAGGAGATTTACTAGGATGTTGCCTGGTATGGAAGGAAGGTCTTACGATGAAAGGCTGAGGGACTTGAGGTTGTTTTCGTTGGAGAGAAGGAGGAGGAGAGGTGACTTAATAGAGACTTATAAGATAATCAGAGGGTTGGATAGGGTGGATAGTGAGAGTCTTTTTCCTCGGATGGTGATGGCAAACACGAGGGGACATAGCTTTAAGTTGAGAGGTGATGGATATAGGACAGATGTCAGAGGTAGTTTCTTTACTCAGAGAGTAGTAGGGGCGTGGAACGCCCTGCCTGCAACAGTAGTAGACTCGCCAACTTTAAGGGCATTTAAGTGGCCATTGGATAGACATATGGATGAAAATGGAATAGTGTAGGTCAGATGGTTTCACAGGTCGGCGCAACATCGAGGGCCGAAGGACCTGTACTGCGCTGTAATGTTCTAATTCTAATAGTCTGTACCACATGGGGCGCTCACTTTCGCTGCATTGTGTCATGGTTTGTACAACATGGAGAGAGGACTTTCGCCCGTTGTTTTATAGTCTGTACCACATGCAGAGCTCACTCTCGCTGTCTTGTGTCATGGTCTGTGGAACATGGAGTGTGCACTCTCGTCCTGTTGGGCTATAGTCTGCACAACATGGAAAGTGCTCTCTCGCTCTGTTTGGTTATTGTCTGCATAACATATAGAGGTCACTCTCGCTGTGTTGGGTTATGGTCTGTTCAATATGGAAAGTGCACTCTCGACTTGTTGTTAGAAAGTCTGCACAATATGGGGAGCGCTCTCTTGCCCTGTTGGGTTATGATCTGTGCAACATCAAGAGAGCACCCTCACTCAGTTCGGTTCTACACTGTGCAACATGAAGAGCGTAGTCTCGCTCTGTTTGGTTATAGTTTCTGCAACCTGGAGATTGCTTTCTCGCCTGTTGGGTTATAGTCTATACAAACGGGAAGCTCAGTCTGAATCTGTTGTGTGTCCTTTCTGCCATATGGAGAGCTAAGTCTCCCTGTGTTGTGTCATGGTCTGTACAATGTGGACAGAGCTCTTTCGCCTTGTTGTGTCATAGTCTGTACAATATAGAGAGGACACCCTCGACTGTTGGCTTGTCGTCGATACAAATGAAGAGCTCACTATCACCCTGTTCGGTCATAGTCTGTACAACGTGCAGAGTGCACTCACACCCGGTTCGGTTTTAGTCAATACAACATGGAGAGTGCACTGTCGCCCTGTTGGGTTAAAACCTGCACAATATGGAGATTGCATTCGCTTCCTGTTGGGATATAGTCTGTAGAACATGGAGCGTGGACTCACGCTCTGTTCAGTTCTAGTCTGTGCAACATGGAGAGTGCACTGCCCCCCTGCTGGGTTATAATTTTCACAATATGGAGAGTTCGCCATTGCCCTGTTGGATTATAAACTAGACAACATGGAGAGTGCAATCTCACCGTGTTGGATTTTAGGCTGTACAGCATGGAGAGCGCACTGTCGCTCTGTTCTGTGCAGTATGGAGAGTGCTCTCTCATCTCTTGGGTTATTGGCTTTACAAACGGGATGCTCACTCTCACTCTGTTGGGCGACAGTCTGTACCGCAAGGAGAGCTCACTCTCGCTGTATTGTGTTATGGCCTGTGCAACATGGAGAAAAGATTTTAGCCCTGTTGGTTTATAGTCAGTACCACATGGAGAGCTCACTCTTGCTGTGCTGTGTTATGGTCTGTGCAACATGGAATTTTCATTGTCTACCTCTTGGGTGAGTCTGCACAACATGGAGAGTGCTCTCTCGCCCTGCTCTGTTCTACCCTGTACAACATGGAGAGTGTACGATCACCCTTTTGGGTCATCATCTGTACAACATGAAGAGTGTACGATCACCCTGTTGGATTATAGACTGTAAAATATAGAGAGCACACTCTCACCCTGTTGGGTTAATGTGTGTACAATATGGGAGCATACTCTCACACTTTTGGGTTATGGTCTGTGCAATGTGGAGCGTGCACTGGTACCCTGTGGGGTGATAGGCTATACAAAATGGAGATTGGAACCTCGACCTGTTGGATTTTAGTCTATGCAACATGGAGAGTGCTCTATCGCCCTGTTGGGTTATGATCTGTACAACATAGAGTGCGCACGGCCACCCTGTTTGGTTATAGTCTGTCCAACATGGAGAGAACATGGGTTATAACCTGTACTATATCGAGGGAGCACTCTTGCTCAGTTCGTTTCTAGTCTGTGCAGCATGGAACGTGCACACTCAACCTGTTGGGTTATAGTCAGTATAATATGGAGAGTGCACTCTCGCTCTGTTCCATTGTACTCTGTACAACTTGGAGAGTGCACAATCGCCCTTTGGGTTGATAGTCTGTTCAACGTGGAGAATGCGCTCTCACCTGGTTGGATTATCGTCTGTACAACATGGTGAGTACACTCTCGTTCTGTCCAGTTATGGTCTGTACAACATGGAGAGGGCACTCTCGCTTGTTGGGTTTCAGGGTATAGAAACTTTCAACCTATTGGGTTATGGTCTGTACAACTTGCGGAGCGCACTCCAACCCTGTTGTGTTATGGTCTGTGAAACGTGGAGGGAACACTGTCAGCCTGTTTTGTTATTGTATGTACAATATGAAGAGTGCACATTCGTCCTTTTGGGTTATGGTCTGTACAACATCGAGAGTGTACTCTCGCTCTGTTCGGTTCTCACCTGTAAAATATGTAGAGTGCACTCTCACCCTGTTAGATTATGGTCAGTACAACATGGAGACTGTACTCTCGCTCTCCTGGGCGATAGTTTGTACAACATGGAGAACGGCACTCACACCCTGTTGGGTTATAGTCAGTACAATAATACAGACACAGTCTTTCCCTGTTGCGTTAAGGTCTGTACAGCATGGAGACAGCCGTCTCGCCCTTTTGGGTTTTTGTCTGTACAACATCGAGAGCGCAGTCTCGTTCTGTTCGGTTTTAATCTGTAAAACATGGAGAATGCACGCTCGTCCTGTTGTGTTATAGTCTGTACAACACAGAGAGTGCACTCTCACTTTGTTGGGTTATGGTCAGTACAAAATGGAGACTGCACTCTCGCCCTCTTGGGTTATAATCTGTACAACATCAAGAGCGCAGTCTCAATCTGTTCGGTTCTACTCTGTAAAACATGGAGAGTGCACTCACGCTCTGTTAGGCTCGAATCTGTGCAACATGGAGAGCGCACGCTCGCTCTGTTCAATAATAGTCTGTGCAACATGGAGAATAATCTCTCGCCTGTTGGTATATATTCTATATACATGGAGAACACTTTCACCCTGTTGGGTTATACTCTGTACAACATGGAGAGCGCACTCTCACACTGTTGTGAAAATCTATACAACATGGAGACTGTGCTCTCACCATGTTGGGTAATAGTCTACACAACATGGGGTCCGCAATCTCACCCTGTTGGGATATAGTCTGCACAATATGGAGAGTGCACCCACGCCATGTCGGGTGAGAGTCTGTTCAACACGGAGAGCACACTGTCACCCTGTTGGGTTATGGTCTGTACAACATGGAGAGCGCACTCTCGACATGTGGGGTTATAATCTGCACAATATCCAGAGTGCACTCTCACCCTTTCGGGTTATACTCTATACAAATGAAAAGCACACTCTCATCCTTTTGGATCATTGTCTGTACAGCATTGAGAGGGCACTCCCGCGCTGTTGTGCTATTGTCCATATAACTTGGAGAGTGCACTCTCGAGTGCTGAGTTATAGCCTAGACAACATCGAGAGAATACTCTCGCTCTGTTTGGTTCTAGTCTGTACAACATGTAGAGTGCCTTCTTCCCCTGTTGGGTTATAGTCTGCACAACGTGGAGAGGGCACTCTCGCTTATGGAATTGTAGTCTATACAAACGCAAAGCTCACTCTCACCCTGTTAGGTTATGGTCTGTGCAATTCGGAGAGCGCATTGTCACCCTGTGAAGGGATAGTCTCTTCAACATGGAGATGGCAATCTCGATCTGTTGGATTTTAGTCTATACAACATGGACAGTGCTCCATCGCCCTGTTGGGTTATGGACTATACAACATCGGAAGCGCACTGTCACCCTGTTGGCTTATAATCTGCACAACATGGAGAGGGGACTCCAGCCTGTTGGGTTATGGTCTGTACAACATGGAGAGTGCACTCTCACTCTGTTATATTATAATCCGCAATGCATGGAAACAGTGCATTTCACCCCCCCCCCCACAACACCCCCCTACCCCCACCCCCACCGCCCACCCACCCCGCGCTATTGCTTATAGTTTGTAAGATATGGAGCGTTCACTCTTGCCCTTTTGGTTATGTTCTGTACATACTGAGCACTCACTCTCGCCCTGCTTTATTATGCCCTGTACAACGTGGATAATGCACTCTCTCCCTCTTTTTGAGCTGTACTGGCAAAGCTCACAGTGGAATAATTTGAAGGAGTGGATCATGTGCCAATTACTTCCACCTATATTCAGAAACAAAAGCGAAGCTGAATTCAAAACTATTCAAGCAAGAGAAACTTCTGCAGTAACTCCATATTCAACATGAAATAACGTTAGAATACAATAACTCCTAATTTACCCAAGTTACAACTTAATGACATCAGTACATTTAAAATTGTGCTTATATTTCTGATCCGAAGTCCGTGCAGACTTCAGGGAAGAGTTTCTATTGTATACATTAAAGGGAACTGTTGTTTAAACGCTTTCTGCAGTAAAAAAAAGATCAAGATGCATTAGTCCAGAATTCACATTAAGAAAACATGACGATCACTTGGCCCTTAACTGACGTCATCAAACAGGAAATATATAACGTGAATAGTCAACATTGATATTCAACTTTCATAGTCTTATTTCACTGTCTTACCAGGAATACTGACAGCTGCGAGAATCGGATAGTAAATGAGCTCTATCTGGTAAATTACAGGATATTCCATTTCTTGTGTGAAACACCAATGCTGTGACTTCTTCAGAGGAGCTCTTATTATCAACACAGATCAAACTCCATGGGGGAGACATCGAGGGAATGTGAGCAGGAATATTACTTATGGTCCACTGAACAAACTGACTTAATTAACCGTTTTTAGTTGTGTGTAATAATATATAGTCATTAGAGGAGAAAGACAACATAATAAAGTTATATCCCTTATGAATTTCTTCAAAACAAGATTTGATTTTTTTTTTATTTTATGATTCCAGGCGTTGTTGTGGATAAACATTCTCAGGAAAAATAGCCCTGGTGTTCATGCGGATTAAGAGTCTCAGGAACAATAGACCTGGTGTTGATGTGGATGAATAGTCTCAGCAACAATTGCCCTGGTGCTTATGTGAATGAACAGTCTCAGGAACAATAACCATGGGGTTGATTTGGATGTAAAGTGTCTTTTACAGTGGCCCTGCTACTAGTAGAAGGGGATAAATTGGATTCAACCACATTCTTTGCAAGCAGAGCTATAAGACAGAGCATGTTAAGTGCAGGATAGCCTATGAGTGAAATACTGGGTATTTGTCCAGAGTTTTGACTGAGATGTTATGCTTCTGAATAGTGAAACGCTTCCCAGTGATAACAGCTTAATAAGTGAAGAAAGTGAGCCTTTTGAAGAGCAGCCTCTGATGCTCGGCTTCCTTATCTCCATGCACCCCAGACTAGATATGGCCAAATCCAATTTTGTCCGGAGTCTTTTTTTTTTAGAATTAGAACATTACAGCGCAGTACAGGCCCTTCGGCCCTCGATGTTGCACTGACCTGTGAAACCATCTGACCTACACTATTCCATTTTCATCCATATGTCTATCCAATGACCACTTAAATGCCCTTAAAGTTGGCGAGTCTACTACTGTTGCAGGCAGGGCGTTACACGCCCCTACTACTCTCTGAATAAAGAAACTACCTCTGACATCTGTCCTATATCTATCACCCCTCAACGTAAAGCTATGTCCCCTCGTGTTTGCCATCACCATCCGAGGAAAAAGACTCTCACTATCCACCCTATCTAACCCTCTGATTATCTTATATGTCTCTATTAATTCACCTCTCCTCCTCCTTCTCTCCAACGAAAACAACCTCAAGTCCCTCAGCCTTTCCTCGTAAGACCTTCCCTCCATACCAGGCAACATCCTAGTAAATATCCTCTGCACCCTTTCCATAGCTTCCACATCCTTCCTATAATGCGGTGACCAGAACTGCACGCAATACTCCAGGTGCGGTCTCACCAGAGTTTTGTACAGCTGCAGCATGACCACGTGGCTCCGAAACTCGATCCCCCTACTAATAAAAGCTAACACACCATATGCCTTCTTAACAGTCCTATTAACCTGGGTAGCAAACTACAGGGATTTATGCACCTGGACACCAAGATCTCTCTGCACATCTACACTACCAAGAATCTTCCCATTAGCCCAGTACTCTGCATTCCTGTTACTCCTTCCAAAGTGAATCACCTCACACTTTTCCGCATTAAACTCCATTTTCCATCTCTCAGCCCAGCTCTGCAGCCTATCTATGTCCCTCTGAACCCTACAACATCCTTCGGCACTATCCACAAGTCCACCGACCTTAGTGTCATCCGCAAATTTACTAACCCACCCTTCTACACCCTCTTCCAGGTCATTTATAAAAATGACAAACAGCAGTGGCCCCAAAACATATCCTTGCGGTACACCACTAGTAACTAAACTCCAGGATGAACATTTGCCATCAACCACAACCCTCTGTCTTCTTTCAGCTTGCCAATTTCTGATCCAAAGCTCTAAATCACCATCAACTCCATACTTCCGTATTTTCCGCAATAGCCTACCATGGAGAACCTTATCAAACGCCTTACTGAAATCCATATACACCACATCCACTGCTTTACCCTCATCCACCTGTTTGGTCACCTTCTCGAAAAACTGAATAAGGTTTATGAGGCACGACCTGCCCGTCACAAAACCGTGCTGACTATCGATAATGAACTTATTCTTTTCAAGATGATTATCAATCCTGTCTCTCATAACCTTTTCCAACATTTTACCCACAACCTAAGTAAGGCTCACAGGTCTATAATTGCCAGGGCTGTCTCTACTCCCCTTCTTGAACAAGGGGACAACATTTGCTATCCTCCAGTCTTCCGGCACTATTCCTGTCGACAATGATGACATAAAGATCAAGGACAAAGGCTCTGCAATCTCCTCCCTAGCTTCCCAGAGAATCCTAGGATAAATCTCATCTGGCCCAGGGGACGTACCTACTTTCACACTTTCCAAAATTGATAACACCTCCTCCTGGTGAACCTCAATCCCATCTAGCCTAGTAGCCTGAATCTCAGTATTCTCCTCGACAACATTTTCTTTCTCTACTGTAAATACTGATGCAAAATATTCATTTAAGACTTCCCCTACCTCCTCTGATTTCACACACAACTTCCCACTACTATCCTTGATTGGCCCTAATCTAACTCTAGGCATTCTTTTATTCCTGATATACCTATAGAAAGCCTTAGGGTTTTCCCTGATCCTATCCGCCAATGACTTCTCTTGTCCTCGCCTTGCTCTTCTTAGCTCTCCCTTTAGATCCTTCCTGGCTAGCTTGTAACTCTCAAGCGCCCTAATTGAGCCTTCATGTCTCATCCTAACATAAGCCTTCTTCTTTCTCTTGACAAGCGTTTCAACTTCTTTCGTAAACCACGGCTCCCTCGCTCGACAACTTCCTCCCTGCCTCGCAGGTACATACTTATCAAGGACACGCAGTAGCTGCTCCTTGAATAAGCTCCACATTTCGATTGCTCCCATCCCCTGCAGTTTCCTTCCCCATCCTACGCATCCTAAATCTTGCCTAATCGCATCATAATTTCCTTTCCCCCAGCTGTAATTTTTACCCTGCGGTATATACCTGTCCCTGCCAATCGCTATGTAAACCTAACCGAATTGTGATCACTACCACCAAAGTGCTCACCTACATCTAAATCTAACACCTGGCCGGGTTCATTACCCAGTACCAAATCCAATGGGGCATCGCCCCTGGTTGGCCTGTCTACATACTGTGTCAGAAAACCCTCCTGCAAACACTGGACAAAAACTGACCCATCTAAAGTACTCGAACTATAGTATTTCCAGTCGATATTTGGAAAGTTAAATTCCCCCATAACAACTACCCTGTTACTCTCGCCCCTGTCGATATTCATCTTCGCTATCCTTTCCTCTACATCTCTGGAACTATTTGGAGGTCTATAAAAGACTCCCAACAGGGTGACCTCACCTCTCCTGTTTCTAACCTCTGCCCATACTACCTCAGTAGACGAGTCCTCAAACGTACTTTCTTTCGCTGTAATACTCTCCTTGATTAACAATGCCACACCCCCCCCCCCCTTCTTTTACCATCTTCTCTGTTCTTACTGAAACATTTAAATCCCGGAACCTGCAACATCCATTCCTGCCCCTGCTCTACCCATGTCTCCGAAATGGCCACTAAATCGAGATCCCAGGTACTAACCCAATCTGCACGCTCACCCACCTTATTCCGGATGCTCCTGGCGTTGAAGTAGACACACTTTAAACCAGGTTCTTGCTTGCCAGTGCCCTCTTGCGTCCTTGTAACCTTATCCCTGACCTCACTACTCTAAACATCCTGTACACTGGCACAACATTTTAGGTTCCCATTCCCCTGCTGAATTAGTTTAAACCCCCCCGAAGAGCACTAGCAAATCTCCCTTCCAGGATATTGGTACCCCTCTGGTTCAGGTGAAGACCATCCTGTTTGTGGAGGTCCCACCTACCCCAGAAAGAGCCCCAATTATACAGGAAACCAAAACTCTCCCTCCTGCACCATCCCTGCAGCAACGTGTTCAACTCCTCTCTCTCCCTATTCCTCGCTTCGCTATCACGTGGCACGGGCAACAACCCAGAGATAACAACTCTGTTTGTTCTCGCTGTAAGCTTCCACCCTAGCTCCCTGAATTTTTTGCCATGCTGCAAAGCCATTTCACATTCTGGGATCACACGAAGAGGGGGGAGATCTGCTTGTTTGTTGGTTTTCTTCCCCTGAAGTATAAGTTGAGGACGGTGTTTGTTGTGCAGTGCTGTTGAACAGTTGCTGCATGAAAGATGTTTCCCAATCTATGAGATCTCTGTTCTGCTCTTAGCCACTGTAACTGCTTTTGGCTCAACTACTTGGTTGCATCAAAGAGCCCTGTAAGGTGCAGCCATCATTGAATATTGCGAGCACACAGTAATGGCTGCATATCTGCCTGTTACCGAGACAGGAATAAATCCATGTGCATTGCTGGCAACTCTAATTGTGGGTGAAACACACTGATATGGTGCCTACTTTGTCTGTATAAGACCTTGGTTTAAAGCCCCAGAACTATTAGAATCATTGAATCTTAAAGCACAGAATAATTCTATTCTGACCTTATTATCTATGTCGAGACATTGAAAGATGAATGTAAGAAATCATACTTCCCTGCTGTTCCACCTTTGTCCTGTAAATGCTTAATTTTATAATTTGCACCCAATTCTCTGCTGTAAGTTCCTATTAAATTAGGTATCCCAGGCCGGTAAGGGAGTGTATTCCATGTTGTAACAATGAACAATGGAGAGATGCATAACTTTTTAAAAAATCATTGGTTAGACCTCAGCTGAGACAATTTTGGGCACCAAACTGTTGGACAACTATAACGTTCTGAGAGATTTAGCAGTGTTATACAAGATACGAACTATTTCCGTTCTGTACAGAATGTTGGGAAGCATATGGGGTGGTTTAATGGAGATGTTAAACCTGATGAGCGTTTTAATAGAATCAGTGTGGTCTTGCTTAGACTATCTTTCGGGAACCGTGCATAGCTCTGGTCTTCATAGTGGAAAACGTTTATAAAAGCATTGGAGAAAGTGTGAACTAAATGTAAGAATTATATCAGAACTAAGACTGTAGAACTTAAATGAAAGATTGGACAGGCTGGGACTCTTTCCTCTGCAAAAGTGAAACTTGAGAGGTGAACAGACATTGTTCTTTATATTTATGAGGGAGTTTGATGAGGTAGACTTAGATGAGCTGTTTTTCACTTGATCGGGGAATTTCGACATAGGATCATAGAATCGTTACAGCACAGAAGGAGGCCTTTTGGCCCACTGTCTCCATGCCAGTCTCTACAAGAGCAACACTCTCCCATATTTTCCCCACAGACCTTCATTTTCTTTTTTAAAATTCAGATGTTTATCTAATTCCCTTTTGAAAACCACGATGGAATCTCCCTCCAACACACTATCAGGCATAATGTTCCACATCCTAAACCCCTGCTGCGTTAAAAAAAAGTCTTTTCTTCATGTCACCTTCGGTTCTTGGGCCACCCATCTTAAATCGGTAATTTTTTGTTCTTTACCTTTCTGCTAATGGGACAATTTCTCCTTGACTACCCTCCATAGCTGCTTCATAATTTTGAACACTTCTGTCAAATCTCCTCTCAACCGTGTCTTCTCCAAAGAGAACTGCCACAGCTTTCCCAATCTACCCACGTAAATAAAGTGCCTCATCCCTGGAACCATTCTTGTAAATCTCTGCTGCACCCTTTCTAATGCCTTCACATTCCTCCTCAAGTGTAGTCTTCCGGATTGGACAGAATCCTCCAATTGAGGCCAAACCAGCGTTTTGTAAAGGTTCACAATAACTTCCTTGCTCGTGTACTCTGCACAACTATTACTAAAGCCCAGGATATCATATACTTTATTGAATGCTCTCTCAATCTGTCCTGCCACACTCGATGATTTATACACATATACACCGAGTTCTCTCAGCTCCTGCACCCCCTAAGAAGTGTACACTATATTCTATATTCTCTCTTCATGTTCTTCCCACCAAAATGAATCACTTCAGATTTCTCCTCATTGAATTTCATCTGCCATTTGCCTGTCCATTCCACCAACTTGTCTGTGTCTTTTTGAAGTTCTACACAGTTCACAATGCTTCCAAGTTTTGCATCATCAGACAACTTTTAAATTGCGCCCTGTACACCAAGGTCTAGGTCTTTAATACATATCAGGAAAACAACGGTCCCAACACTGATCCCCGGGGAACTCCACTACAAAACCTTCCTCCAGCTCGAAAAATAGCCATTAACCACTACACTTTGTTTCCTGTCACTCAGACAATTTCCTATCCATATTGCCACCGTCACTTTTAATCTACGAGCTACAAGTTTGCTCACAGGTCTCTCGTCTGGCACTGCATTGAACGCCTTTCAAAAGACCATGTGCACCACATTAACAGCATTCTCCTCATCAATCCTCTCGATTACCTCTTTAAAACGTCAGAAAGTTCAATAAACATGATTTTCCTTTAAGAAATCCATGCTGGCTTTCTTTAATTAGCACCCATTTGTCCATGTGACTATTCATTTTGTCCTGATTTCTATTCCTGAAATTTTTACACGATTGAAGTTAAATTGAGTGGTCTGCAGTTGCTGGGATTATCTTTACACAATTATTTTGAACACGGGTGTAACGTTTGAAATTTTCCTGTCATCTGGCACCATCCCAGAGTCTAAGGAAGATCGACACATTATGGCCAATGCCTCTGTGATTGCCACCATCACTTCCCTTAGTATCCTTGGATGCATCTCATTTGACCCTGGTACTTTATGCACTTTACGTATAGACAGCCTACCAGTGTTTTCTTCTTTATCAATTTTAAAACCCTCTCGTGTCTGACTAAGTTCCTCATTCAACATTGCCTGGGTTACATCTTCTTCCTTGGTAAAGACGGATGCAAAGTATTAATTTAATACCTCAGCTATGCTCTCTGCCTCCATGTGCAAATCCCTTTGCTGGTCAATAAACGGCCCACTCCTCCTTTTGCCACCATTTTACTATTTATATACCTATAGAAAACTTTCGGAATTCCTTTAATGCTGGCTGCCAGCCTCTTTTTATGCGCTCTCTTTGTGTCACGTATTTGCTTATCCATTTCCCCTCTGCACCTTCTCTATTCAGACTGGTTCTCAATAATATTTTCGACATGGCATCTATCATAAGCACACGATTTCTTCTTTATCCTAATCTCTATCTCTTTTGTCATCCAGGGAACTTTGCATGTGTTAGACGTACTTTTCCCCTTCGATGTAACGTACCTTGGCTCTGCCCGAACTACCCCTTCTTTGAAAATAGTCCATTGTTCATCTAGTGGTTTCCCTGCCAGCTTTCGACTTCAATTAATGCGCCCCAGCTCCAATTTTACCCTATTGAAGTTAGCATTCCCCAATCTAATTATTCTTACCCTGCATTACGTTTTGTTATTTTCCATAGTCAGCCTAAACCTTATGATACAATGAACACTATCCCCTCGATGCTGTCATACTGCTACTTGATCCACTTTACCCACCCCATTCCCTGGAACCAGGTCTAACAGTGCCTCCTTTCGCCTTGAACTAGCAACATTCTGTTGCAGAATCTTTTTCCTGAACACACTCTCAGAACTCTTGTCCCTCATTGCCCTTTACACTACCATTATCCCAGTCTATGTTTGGATAATTAAAGTCCCTCGTTATAATTACCATTTAGATATTGCAGATTTCTATAATTATTTTGCAAATTTATTCCTCCGTGTCCTTCCCACTAGCTGGCGGCTTATGTAACCACGGCTTTATTGTCCGTTGGCTCTGGTCAAATTGATTCTGCCCTCGACCCTTCTGGGATATCCAAATTCTTCAGCACTGCAATGATCTCTTTAATCAAAACTTCCACCCCTCCTCTGTTTTTCCTTTCCTATCTTTGCTGAACACCTTGTATCAAGGAATATTTAAAACCCAGTACTGCCCTTCATTGAGCCGGGTCTCTGCTGTAGCCACAAGATCAGATTTACACATGGCAGTCTGCACCTGTACTTCATCATTTTTATTAACCACATTCCATGCATTCACATACATGCACATTAACCCTGATTCAGACCTCACTTAACAATGTACTATTCCCTACTCTTGTGCTATCTATCCCCACCCCCCAATCCCAGTTTTCTGTGCATTTTGGTATTCCTCTCTGATACTTTTTCCTGGTTCCCACACCAGGCAAGTTACCATTTCTGCTTCCCTGCAATCCGAGCTCCCTCTCAGGTTAATATCCCCCTGACAATTTAGTTTATACCCTCCCCAACAGCTTATCAAATCTCCCTGCTGAGATGCAATCCGTCCATTCTGGACAGCTCCCACCTGCTCCTGAAACGTACCCACTGTCTCAGAAATATGATGCCCTCCCTCCTACACCATTTCTACAGACACGTGCTCAATCGCTTAACCTTGCTCTTCTTATGCTTACTTGCACCTGGGTCTGAGATTATTGCTTTGCGGTCTTACTTTTTGATCTCCTTCTTAGCTCCCTAAAATCTGCTTCCAGGACTTCATTCCCTTCTTACCTATTTCATTGGTACGGGTGTAAACCACGACCTCTGGCTTCTCACCCTCCCGAGGAAAGTGTCCTGCAGCTGCTACATGACTTCCTTGACCCTGGCAAAAGTGAGGTAACAAACCACCTTAGAGTCACGTTTACTGCCGCAGAAACGCCTGTGTGTTCCCCTAACTAACGAATCCCCTATCACTGTTGTTCAACCATTTCTCTTCCTCCCCTCCTCTGCAGCTGAGCCACCTGTGGTGCCACAAACTTGTCTCGGAATGCACCCCTGAGGAATTAGCACCTTCAACAGTATCCAAAATGGAAAACCGATTAACGAGTGAGATCAAATCAGGGGTCACCTGCAGTACCTGCCTGGTTCTCTTCGACTACCTAGCGGTCACCCATTCCCTATTTGCCTGAATACTTCTAACATGCGGGGTGACTACCTACCTTAACATGTTATCCACGTAGTCCTCCTCCTCGCTGATGTACAACAGTGACTCCAGCCGCCGCTCGAGTTCTGAAACCCAGAGCTCATTCTTGTGGAGCCAGTGGCACTTCCTACAAATGTGTTCATCTTGGAAACATGGTGCGTCCACGACTTCCCACATACGGCAGGCCATGCACTCCACTCAGCAGAGTTGCCCTGCCATACTTTCACTTTACAGACTATTTATTATAAGTAGAATAGCTCACCAGGTACTCACTAAACATGTCCTTCCACTGCACCGAAGCGGGAACAACACGTTGGGGGGTTAAAAATGTATGAAAAAAGTAGAAAAATAGAGCACCTCCTCCCTCCTTCAATGAACTCGCCTCTCACCAAACTCCAATCTCCACCCTCAGCTTGCAATCTGCATTCCGTTGAAAGTAAACTAACACCTGATGTGAAACTACCAAGACCCGTTAGAAGCCATCTTCCAACCATTACATTCGGCTGACCTCGTGGCACATCTTGCAAAGAGCAGGGTTGCTAAAGTTCAAGAAACCTATCTAGGCCACATTGTGGGTCAGGGGAGTGTGCTTCCCGGAACAGCAGAGGCACAGGCATTGATTGATTTCCCAGTCCCCACGACTTAATGTAAATAATGGGAACTGGGGGATGCCTGGATTTTTTCACAAGTTTTTGTTCCCTCAAAGTTCAGCACTATAGCCACACCAGGCAGAGAGTGTTGCAGAAAAGAGCAAACGTAGTGTGCTCGGGAGGGTGCAAAATA
This sequence comes from Heterodontus francisci, assembly GCF_036365525.1. Lineage (NCBI taxonomy): Eukaryota > Metazoa > Chordata > Chondrichthyes > Heterodontiformes > Heterodontidae > Heterodontus > Heterodontus francisci. Next base: position 2,125,466 of record NW_027141156.1, on the reverse strand, counting down.
GTTTTCGAGAGGCTAAAATCCAGCTTAATCAATGGAAAGGAGCTGGCAGCTTCGAACTTTAACAAACAAGGGCGGCACATTGGCTCAGTGGTTAGCACCGCAGCCTCACAGCCCCAGGAACCCGGGTTCAATTCTGGATACTGCCTGTGTGGAGTTTGCAAGTTCTCCCTGTGACTGCATGGGTTTTCTCCGGGTGCTCCTGTTTCCTCCCACCGCCAAAGACTTGCAGGTGATAGGTAAATTGGCCATTGTAAATTGGCCCTAGTGTAGGTAGGTGGTAGGGAATATGGGATTACTGTAGGGTTAGTATAAATGTGTGGTTGTTGGTCGGCACAGACTCGGTGGGCTGAACTGCCTGTTTCAGTGCTGTATCTCTAAATAAATAAAAAATAACTATTTTAACTGGTAGTTGATGCTAGTGACTGAGTGGTAGGTGCCGTCCTCGTCCAAGATAATAAGCCAGACATTGAGAGACCAGCTGTGTATTGCACCAATATATTAAATGAATATCAAAAGAGATGCTCTACTGTGGAGAAGGAAACCCTGGGGCGGTTTCTGGCTCTCAAGCACTTTGAGTTATGTGTCCAAAGTGGAGAAAGAGAGACCGTGCCTTATACCAACCACAATGCTTTGACATTTACGAGGACATTCAAAATCCTGAATGTAAGACTTATTCGATGGAGCCTTCAGTTGCAACCTTACCACGTAAAGATTATCCACATTCCAGGGGTAAAAGAAAAGACAATGGGATCGCTGGCACATCATCTAGAGTCTAACTCAGCACAGAACCATCCAGGATGAAAGTAAACAAATCTAAACTGGAGCATGGCTGTGACAGTGTGAGGTTGATAAGTGTGTGTTTGACGATGAATGTGTGTGTACATTTTTTTTGGTTCAAATTCACGACCTTCTGATGAAATGCTTCTGGCATCACATTTCATTTTGCGTGATGTGAAGGTGCCAGGTTGAATAATTTTTGTTTTGCTCCACCGGCTGGGATGCCTGATTTTTTTTTGAAGGAAAGTAAAAATGAACAGCGAGAAGTTGCCTTTTCTCGCAATTTAACATAGCCACCTCATTTGCCAGACTGCATCGTACATTGCAAAGCCTGTTAGTTGGAGACGAAGAGTCTGGTCCGCCCCAGCAAGAACGAAGGACTGGGAACTTTAAGGGAACTGCCTCAAGAATATCAACTGTACAATGGGACCCTGGTTGTGAAAAAGAACTCCCCGGACACAGGCTCTTTTATTTGCAAGAAGAAGTGCACTTCTAAGTACTATGCTTGAGTCATTTGGTGTCTGTCATGTGACAAGACTCCATTGGTGCTTTTAAGCTGAGCTATATCTGAAGCAGGCTGAAAGGCATCTGAACATTGAAAAGTGCAGACCCACGTGGGGGTCCCTCTTTTCTCTCTCTCTCTCCAATCCAGCTTACAAGATTCGAACCCTGCTTGCTAACTGTAAATACCTCTTCATACCCGTCCACAACCAGAGACACCTTGAAGAAAATAATTCACGTCACTGTCTCCAACAGGCCCACTGAAACAGCCATCTGTCTCTTCAAACTGGAAGCCTCAAGGCCACCAAATTCAGCTAGAAGTCAGCCGAGTTGTCAAACTCCACAGACTGTATATCATTTTTTCTTCTATGGACTGTAACTCGACCGATCTGTGACTTATTTGTGTGTATGTGTGAACCTCAAGTGTATGTGTGTGTGTGAAAGTCGGAGAGTAGTTCAGTATCTGACTTAAATCAGTCTAAGGACAATAAATCGAACTTCTTTCTTTATTAACAACAAGAGAGCTTGTCAGATGGGTTATTTTTTTTTATTATGATAGCACGTAAGTAACCACTGGATTGGCAAGTACATCCATTTTTAAGAAACAGATAAAGAAACTTGCTGTGTTCAAACAACGACAGGCAAAAAGACCCATATTCACGTGACAGTAACACTAGGGTTAGATAGGTAAGCATGGAATCAGGTGAGAGTAGTCCCAGCCTGCTCGGCAACAGTGGAGATCCATAGGAGAAGGATGGTGTTGGCAACGGTGTCAAAGACTGAGGACATGTCGAGAAGGAACAAACGTTTCACTTTGTCACAGTCATATAGGATGTTATTTGTGACTTGGATAAGAGGTGTTTGGTACATTGGCCAAAGCAGAACTCTGATTGGAGGGATTGAAATGTCTCCTAAAATAATGACATCCCAATATATGAATTAGGAGCAGAAATAGGCTATTCCGCCCCTCAAACCTGCTCCGCCATTTGAAAAGATCATGAGTGATCTGATTGTGGCCTCAATTCACATTTTCCTATCGAGCCCCCATACCCTATTTAGAACTATGCAGCAATACAAAAGTTTTAACCACTGGCTAAATGAGAAACGTCAATAGGAGACAAGGATAGGAAAGGCTTACTAATGTCAGCAGCATATACACGGACCAGCAGAGCAATCTTTGTACCAAAGAATGAGATAGAGATTTAACTCCTTTCAAGAGGGTGCCACGCACACAGGAATTGTGATCAGATAAAGTATGGACGAAAGTTGAAGCACTTTAATTATGAGGATGGACAACACAGAGTCAGCGAATGAGTTATCGAAAGTGCGTGTTGAGGGTAAAGCTGATGTCATTTGTGTGCATGTAACAGTTGAACCCATATCTGCGGATGAGAGAGCCAATGGGATCTTGTAGATGAGTAATAAAGGATAGGCAAATACAAGATAGATTCTTGGGAGTTCAGAAAGGCTATGAGGATGAGAAGCCATCACTGGAGTGTCTCTGACTCTGATTGGATTGTTAAGAGTGGGAACAAGCAAGGGAATTACCAAAAAGACGATAGCGTCAGAGGAATGAAGAGGCAAAGGATTGGAGGAGAGTTCAGAGAATGTGGAACTGACAAATGAGTAATTGAGGGTTTCTGTACTTGACGGTTGAAGCAGGGGCAGAGGTTGCATAGAATATGGAGGTAGAAGGAGTCAACGTTTGTGATGGAGAGGAACTGAGGACAAAATCTGAGGTCAGGGATGAATAGGGCTAAGAGGTTATAAATCATTATATTCAGTTTGAGATAAAAGCCCAGAATGGGGATTGAATCGGTGACAAGGGTGAGGTGATGTCCTGCAGCCAAAGGTGGAGGCTGCTCATGTTTAATTGGAGCACATTGCAGATCATGGGAAACAGACCGTTACAGTCTGATAGGCAACGGTGGCGAGCTGGAGCTGGGTGTTCTCAGAACACATGTGGAAATTGACCCTACATCTACAGATGATGTCGCAGTGGACAACATGGACATGAGGAAAGGGAGGGAGCGAGAATGTAAAGTTTAGGGGTTCCAGAGGAAACGGTGCTGGTGTTGGAAGAGATGCCATTACTGCAGATGCACTGGCTACAATCATGGAAAAATAATGGAACCAAACGAGGGCAGTCCCACGGGAAGAGGCCAATGTCAGAGTTTTGGAGGGGTCTTGGGTGGGTTTACTGCAGGTTTGGAGAAGAGGCTGGAGATGGAGAGGGTTCAGGACATGGAAGGATGCTAGCCCAAGGATAAGAATGATAAATACAAGGTGCTGGGGGACTGGGAGCCAATGTGAGTCAGTGATGGAGAGCGGGACGTGGTGAGGGCTGGACATGGACAGGAGAGTATTGGATCAGGTGACAATGATGCAAGGTGGAGGTTGGGTGTCCAGTCAGGAGTGATTTTGGGGTATGAAACTAGGAGCTGGCAGTTCTAATTTTACTGGTGGCATCAACCAATGAAGAATAAACTGGTAGACATCTGCAATAATATAGCAGAGAGAGGCATGTCAATCGTACACGTTCAGTGTCTGTCCCCTAATATCACCCACAACAATTTCCAGGCTGATAACAGTCCCCATGTAAGAGAATCAAAGATCATATTTTAACTGTGTATCTGGAGGGCCAGTCTGAAGTGCATGCAGACAAATCAGTAAAATTTCTAATTGAATCTAAACAAGTGAACATCGTCAATACAATTATATGAAAATTGTAAATGAAGCGGCTCATCATTGTGGATCAGTCCTGTCTGAATGCAGCTTCCAGCTTTGTTATCAAGAAAGATGTAACAAAGATAATACTCTGTACTTTGAGATGTTTGTGTTTTATCTACATTGTTATTTACATCAAAGTCAAATCTTCTGATGTAATGTGTTTGTTCAAGTGATTTGGAACCAATATTAATGCTCAGGGGTATAACCATGTCAGTGGAGACTTATATCCTAAATAAATCAAAACCCATTTAAATGGATCAGATCAGAGCTGTCGGTTCCAGACCAACAGAAGTCACTGCTTCTCACAGAAATGGGACGTGCAGTTATTCATCAGATAGAACTCATTTACTATCCTGTTCTCGCAACTGTTGGACTTTCTGGTAAGCCGTTATCCCAGCTGTTAATGGTATAATATTTGTTAACTGTGCTGGTGTACTCAGTATTATTTCTTACTTCGTGTTTAACACAGCCAGCTGTTCTGTTCCAGGAGTTGAAGTATGAAATGCCTTCACTCGCTGTTATTTCTTGCAGCAGTGGCATTACATCTGCAATGATTTGTGTTTATCCTACCCTGGTATTGTTCCTGAATTATTCTGTGTACTGTATGTATTGGAAGAAGGTTTCTGGAAAAGAGCAGGAATCAGACCATCAGGAGCTTTTAACAGTTTCATGTTGTGGAACTAACCTGTCCAGGAATATTTTTTATGAATGCGTTTTGGGTGATTGATAAGGAAACAGCTCACATTCTCAGTGTTACAAGCAGCCGGATCAATGTTCTCCCTCCACAATAACATGGTTCAGTTTAACTGAGATGTCAAGATTATCAGTATTATTAAATATCATTTAATACTGTGTGTGTCTGTCACTTCCTCAGTGGCCTGGCTACCGAACTGGGTTTGCTGCTGACTCTTTCACCTCTCCTTCTCTGCTTCACTGAGGATGAATTCACGGTTACAGGGCTACATTGTGAAATGAAATTTGTTGATGTGATGCTGTGTCAGTCAGCACTGTAGCTGTCGGAATCATGGGTGCTTTTATTTATCCGTAGATTATAAGTAGCAACAGTGATGTTGGTATTTTATTAATTAAACAATTTCGTCATCTAACGGCATTCTTAATAATTCCAGGAGAAGGAATTTCAATTGTTGTGAGGTGTGTCTGGAAGAGGCTTTCGATTCAGCTTATTTCATGCATTTTAGATTAAGTGAACAGTGTAGGTGAGCATATGTAGATTTGTGTGATCAGTAGAAACATCAATCTATTTACAGAGGCTTCACCATTGACTCTGAGTACAGGGTCATTGAACAGAATGCAAGTGCGGTATATTATAATTGAATGGGATATGACATGAAGACCCCCACGTGCCAAGTATGAGGCATATTAATTTCGTTATGTTAACATCAAATTTAAACTGTTGCTGGAGTGAAGAGGTGACTTTTTGAAGAATCCAGAAGTGGCTGGAAGAACCATTGCATACTAAGAGACAGTGCTTGGAGAGACAAAGGATTTGCTCACTGATTCAATTAACAGAGATTAGCCTGGGCAATGTCATGGTGGGAGACAGACCTATAACTCCTGCCTGGCCCACCGCCGTTGAGAGTTTTGGAATCTACAAATGCGCAGGAGAGTTTATTGAAAAAACGTAGTTGCTGGCAAACTTGGAGTTTTGAATTGTGCTCACAGGACAGTTTGGTCAGACTGCGGTTTGCAACAATACGTGTGACAATGCAGCCTCTCTCCTGGCTGACTCTCTCTCGCTTTCTCCGAAGCCTCCAGACCCAGTGAAGTCACGTAATCCTCAAGAGAGAAAATACTCCGAAATCAAAAGAAGTTCAAACGTGCACTGGGCTCCAGTAAACAGCAACACTTAACGGCAACCAAAGACTCAACATCAAATTCAAAGCACAATAAATATGAATCCACCTATTGCCTCAAACATTTCCCCTTTATTCTTTCTATTTTTTTCTGTCTCTACCTGCCTGTGTGTTTATTGTGTATGCACGCGAGTGTGGTCGCGTCGCCTATTGATAGCCATTATCTGAATTAGAGTTTAAGATTAATAAACTTCCACCTTTCTTGTTTACATCTAAGAAAAAAGAATTGATTTCTTTGCCTTACAATTGGAAAGCAGTAAACAAGAATTCACTGAGGGGGAGCTAAAACATGGTGTTTTAAAAATTAAACCCTGTTACGATTAACTTAGTAAGGGTTGAAAAGAAACCTCTAGACCTCTCTCTCACCTGGTCGTAACAGATTGGAAAAGGATTGTTGTGACAGCGAATATCAGAGAGTGTAGAGACGGTGAGAGGAGTGATCGAGCAAGAGAGGGAAGAGGAAAATGAGAGGTAGGGGGAGATGGAATGCGACAAGAGAAAGAGTGTTGCAGTGATGTGAATAATTCATCAGAATGAACTGATGAATCGACTAGTATAATCATGATGTGGAAATGTGAGCTCAAGATGTCATTGGGATGTTTTCAGACTCTGAATGTTTCATTATGCAGACCGAGTGAGTTTATTACTATTGGGTTCTCATTGCGTCTGCAAAATGTTACTTTTGTCTTCCTTACTGACTGAAGAATGTATTTATAGAATACAATCCGTGATATGTTTGTTATTTATGATTAACATGTATGACATAAGAATGAAGCATTGCAAATAGAAGCTGCAGAAGGCAATTTAGCCCCTCAAACACGTTTCTCAATTCAATAACATCATGTTGATTCTCATTGAGTCTAAAAATCTATCAAACTCTGTCTCGAATCTACAATTCCAAAGATTCATCCAGATCCGAGAAGAAAATTTACCTATTCTCAGTCTGAACTAGCTGATTCCTGATTATGACACTTTACCCACTTGTTCTCCGTTTTGCAGCCAGGGGAACAGCCGCTCACCTACCCTGTCCGTAGGGGCATAGGAACAGAGGAAGATAGGAACAGGAGTAGGCTATTCAGCCCCTCGAGCCTGTCCCACCATTCAATGACAGCATGGCTGATACGCGGCCTAACTCCATATACCTGCCTTTGGCCCATATCCCTTAATATCTTTGCTTAACAAATGTTTATCTATCTCAGATTTAATATTGACAACTGTTCTTGCTTCAACTGCTGTTTGTGGGAGAGATTTCTAAACATCTACCACCCTTTGCATGAATAAATGCTTCCTAACATCTCTCCTGAATGGTCTGATCCTGATTTTTCGACTGTGCCTCCTAGTTTTAGAATCTCCAAACAGTGGAAGTGGTTTATCTTTATCTACTCATCTGTTCCTGTTAATATTTTGAAGACTTCGAACAGATCACCCCTTAACCTTCTATAATCTAGCGGAAACAAGCCTAATTTGTGTAATCTCTCCTGTAAATCAAGCCCTGTAGTCCAGGTATCATTCTTGTAAAGTAGCGTTGCACTCGCTCGAAGGCCAAAGTATCCTTCCTAAGGTGTGGTGCCCAGAACTGCTCTCAGTACTCCAAGTGGGGTCTAACCAGGGTTTTGAACAGCATAATCTCTTTGTCTTTATACTCCAATCCTCTAGATTTTTTTTCTTCATTCATGGGATGTGGGCATCACTGGCTTTGCCAGCATTTATTTCCCATCCCTAATTGCCCTTGAGAAGGTGATGATGAGCTGCCTTCTTGAGCCGCTGCAGTCCATGTGAGGTAGGTATACCCACAGTGCTATGAGGAAGGGCGTTCCAGGATTTTGACCCAGCGATAGTGAAGGAATGGCGATATAGTTCCAAGTCAGGATGGTTTGTGACTTGGACGGGAACCTGCAGGTGGTGATGCTCCCATGCATCTGCTACACTTGTCCTTCGAGGTGGTAGAGTTTGCGGGTTTGGAAGGCGCTGTCTCAGGAGCCTTGGTGCGTTGCTGCAGTGCATCTTGTAAATGGTACACACTGTTGCCACTGTGCGTCGGCTGTGGAGGGAGTGAATGTTTGTACATGGTGTGCCAATTAAGTGGGCTGCTTTGTCCTGGATGGTTTCGAGCTTCTTGAGTGTTGTTGGAGCTGCACCTATCCAGGCAATTGGAGAGTATTCCATCACACTCCTGACTTGTGCCTTGTAGATTGTGACTGGCTTTGGGGAGTCAGGAGGTGAGTTACTCGCCGCAGGATACCTAGTCTCTGACCTGCTCTTGTAGCCATGGTATTTATATGGCTACTCCAGTTCACTTTCTGGTCTATGGTAACCCGAAGGATGTTGATAGTGTGGTATTCAGCGATGGTAGTGCCATTGAATGTAAAGGGGAGATGATTCGATTCTCTCTTGTTGGAGACGGACATTGCCTGGCACTCGTGTGTTGCAAATGTTACTTGTTACTTATCAGCCCAAGCCTGCATATTGTCCAGATCTTGCTGCATTTCTACAGGGACTGCTTCAGTATTTAAGGAGTAGTGAATGGTTCTGAACATTGTGCAATCATCAGCGATCATCCCCACTTCTGACCTTATGATAGAAGGAAGGTCATTGATGAAGCAGCTGAAGATGGTTGGGCCAAGGACATTACCCTGAGGAACTGCTGCAGTGATATCCTGGGGCTCAGATGTTTGACCTCCAACAACCAATGCCATCTTCCTTTGCGCTAGGTATGACTCCAACCAGCGGAGAGTTTCCCCTCTGATTCGCATTGATTCCGGTTTTGCGAGGGCTTCTTGATGCCATACTTGGTCAAATGCTGCCTTGATTTAAAGGGCAGTCACTCTCACCTCACCTCTTGAGTTCAACTCTTTTGTCCATGTTTGAACCAAGGCTGTGATGAGGCCAGGAGCTGAGTGGCCCTGGCGGAACCCAAACTGATCATCACTGAGCAGGTTATTGCTCAGCAAGTGCTGCTTGAGAGCACTGTTGATGACACCTGCCATCACTTTACTGATGATTGAGAGTAGACTGATGGGGTGTAAATTGGTCGGGTTGGACTTTTGCTGCTTTTTGTGTACAGGATATACCTGGGCAATTTTCCACATTGCCGGGTAGATGCCAGTGTTGTAGCTATACTGGAACAGCTTCGCTAGGTGTGCGGCAATTCTGGAGCACAGGTCTTCAGTATTATTGTTGGAATATTAAGATATAAAGGCTAGCATTCCATTAGTCTTTATGATCATTTTCTGCACTTCCTCGTGGCATTTTAAAGATCTATGCATCTGAAACCCCAAGTCTCTTTGAACATCCACTGTACTTAACCTCTTGCCATTTTCAAAGTGCCCTGCTTTATACATTTTGGTCCAAAATGGATAATCTCACACTTGCTCGCATTGATATACATCTGCCACAGTTTTGCCCACTCACCTACTATGTCAATATCTCTTTGCAATTTTTTTGCTATCATCTAGACTGTCTACAATGCCGCCTAACTTTGCATCATCAACAAATTTGGATATATGACTTGCTGTGGCATCATCCAAGTCGTTAATGAATAATGTGAATAATTGAGGCCCCAACACAGATCCCTGCGGGATACCACTAGTCACATCCTGCCAATCGGTGTACTTACCCATTATCCCCAATCTTTGTCGCCTACCACTCAGCCAACTTCCTAACCATGTCAATATTTTGCCCTCAACTCCATGGGCTTCTACCTAAATTATCAGTCTCTTATGGGGGACTTTATAAAATGTCTTCTGGAAGTCCATATAAATAACATCCATAGACAACTATAGTCCACTACCTTAGTCACCTCTTCAAAAAATTCAATGAAATTTGTCTGGCATGACCTTCCCGTCATGAATCCACGCTGGCTGTCCCTGATTAACTGAAGTTTTGTCTCAGTGTTCAGTCACCCTATCCTTGATTATGGACTCCAGCAACTTGCCCATCACAGATGTCAGGCCAACGGGTCTGTAATTTCCTTGGTTCCCCCTTTAACCGTTCTTCAAAAGTGGAGTGACATGTGCAACTTTCCAATCCAGAGGGACCACTCCTGAATCTAGGGATCTCTGAAAGTCTGTAGACTCCAACCAGAAGGCGGCAACGTGTCCTTACACGGACACAGGTATCCGTGATAAATGATTTTGGTGTGAGTAACTGGTAAATTCAGACATGCAAAATTTCCCATTGGCTTCTTCAGACCAGCTTTAAAAAGAGTGTCAATTCTACAGCTGAGTTGTGCTGGGAGAGGCAATAGTGCTTCTGAACTTTGGAGAGATTCGGTGTTTTCCAGCATGTTCTGATTTTTCAAAAAGCCTCTCTGTTTTACAAGACAGAGAGAGAGAGCAGTAGAGAGAGAGGAGAGATAGGGATTGAGAGAGGGAGAGAGAGAGAAGGAGAGAGAGAGTGGGAGGTGAGGCGGTGAAAGAGAGTGTGCGTAAAAGAGGGGGAGAGAGCGGGGGGGAGAGATGGGGGAAGAGGGAGCGGAGAAAGTGATGGGCAGACAGAGAGAGGGGGTGAGAAATGGAGTGGAGTGAGAGAGAGAGTGAAAGAGGGAATAGAGGGCAGAAGTAGGAGAGTGAGATGGGGAGAGAAAGAAGGAGAGAGATAGATAGAGAGGGGAGAGAGATGGATGCAGAGGGGATTGAGAGCGAGCTGGAGCAATGGATGAACAGAGGGGAGGAATGGGGGTGAGAGATCAATATAGAGGGGGGATAGGCAACGATACTGAGAAGGAAAGGGTGAAAGAGAGAAAGAATGGAGATAAAGACATCAAAATCGCTCCTGACAGATGGACATCTAACTGATTCTCTGCTTCACTCATCAGGCGTACCGGAAGACTTGTGCAAGCAAAAGCAATGGCAGGCATCTCAATAAATAGGGAAACATATATTTTAAATCTCACAGTGTTTTGATAACTCTAGGTTGGCTACACACTTTACATACAGATTAATTGTCCCCATGTCCGTGGCCGACTCAATAATGCTGTCAAAAGCCCGTCGTGCAACATGGTCGTGCCTATCCGTGTGTCCAGCCCACGCACAATCTTGCATGTGGCAATTCCCATTCTTCTACAATACACAGAATATCGGCCCATTATACTCAACCTCTCCTCACGATATAATCCTCTCATCGCTGGAATCAATCTTCTGAAGCTTCATTAAACCCCATCATTAGACGTATGTACTTCCTGAGATAATGAGGCCAACACTGTGCACAGTAGTCCGGGTGTGGTCTCAACAAAGTTCTGTATAATTGCCGTTTTGAAATGCCTATTGTGCAAGTTTATTTATTATTCAGGTGTGTTGTTACATTCTTCCTCTATATTAACTGTACTCTCAATTTGGATTTGTCTGTACATTTTGAATTTGTGCTGCTGCTTCCCGAGTCCCTATCAATGATGTAATTGGTGAATAACAGTGGTCCCAATGCCAATGCTTGGGGAACATTACTGCTCACCTTCCACACATCTGAGTAAGGAAATGTAACTCCACTCCATGTTTTCTGCTAACGTAGCTAGCTTGCTGTCCATTCTGCTTCTTGTCCCCTAACTTCAATTGCTCTGAGATCAGTCATGAGTCTGCTATGTGTTAGCATATCGAAGGCCTTTAGAAAATCAAAACATATTACAATCACTGCCTTAGTCTTATGTACTCTTCCTGATATTGTTAAAAGAATAAGGTTCTTCAAGTACCACCCTCCTTTTGGAACCTGTGATGACTAATCTGCATATGTGCTTCTAGATGTTTTTCTCTAACATATTTGAATAAGCATTCTATTATCTTTTGTACCACTGATACGGTCAGTAGATTTTTTGGTCTTGTTCTATCTTCCGTTTCAAATCCAAAAACTTTAGCTCTCCATCAGCCCTCTGGCACTATTCCCTATTCTTATGATTATTAATGAACAGGTAAAAGTCCCTCTGCTATCTATTTCCTATTTGTTTTCCTATTATGGATGGATGAAATCCATCCAATTGAGCGGTTTTATACTTTCTTGAATCGCTTCATCAGATATCTCTTCCCTTTTTACCTTACATGTCTTGAAGGTTTTGTTGAATGACGACAGTTATCTGACAATTCAGTTTCTCCCTGCTCCCCCCCACACCCCCACCGCCAGTGATCACTGTCCTTGGAACCAAAGAACCCGACAAAACATTGTGGAATGGAAGGATCCATTCAGCCCGCGTTTCATCGCTGGCGGAACAAAAAAAAAAATAGCCGCCCAATCTAATCTCACCTTCCATCACATCTTCTCTGGCTTTGCAGGTTACAGCACTCAGATGGCTGCCCAGGTACCTTCTTAAAGAATTGAGGGTTTCTGCATGCACCACGTTCCAAACAGTGAATATAAGAAACCCACCACCCTCTGTCCTTAAATTACCAGTGGATGGGATATTTTCTGGCAGACCCAATGAGACCGTATCCAGGCTGTTTTCCATGCACCATCTCCTACTGGGACATTCCGAGGGCCCAATTTGGAATTGATTTGTTTTGTTTCATTCACTCTCCATTCCCGCTGGCACTCCTGTCTTCCTCACCAGCTCATGTCTGGGAATGATGTTAATCAGTGTTCAGGGAGCCTGTTGTGAAGTATCAGTGTGTGCACCTCGGGTGTAAACATTGGGCTATTCCACACACAAATGGTGTTGCTATGGCAACCTGTGTGGGTTCTCTATATTCTGCCTTTGCATAGGATACGTGCACCTTTCTTTGTTCCAATTGTACTTAGGTCCGCTCGTTCCACATTTTTTCTGATACTTTGATGACTGTGTTGGAGTCATGTCCTTCATTCATCCTGAATTGGAAAATGTCATCAACTTTGCATGTCCAATCCTTCCCCTCTTCACATTGTCCATCTCTAACAATTCCCTTCCCGACATCTCCACCTCTATTTCAGGTGATTGGCTGTCCACCAATGTCCAGTATAAGCTCATTAACTCCCACAGCCCGAATCAATCATTCTACGTGAAACAGAACGTGGAAATCTTTCAATTCCATTTTCATGATGGAGTCTCCTGTTCACTGGGAGAGGGCAAACACAGACTGGGTGATTGTTTTGCTGAACTCCTTCATTCCATCTGCCGGTGTGAACCTGAACTTCCAGTCACTTGTCACTTTAATTCTGCATCCAGCTCTCACTCTGAAATCTCTATGCTCGACCTCCTACACTCCTCCACTGAAGCACAATGAGGAACAGCACTGCATTTTTGATTACATGTTCTATTGTCAGGCGGACTCAACAATGAGAGTAAGCCATTCAGAATGTAACAACCACTCCCGTTTTCTGGGATGGCCTGCGCTTCTAATGGAGGATGGCTGCACAAGAGTCACTGGCGAATGGATGGGGTGTTGTCTGGTACATAGGGTGGGGGATTCCCTATTGGTGCAAAGCTGGTAGGCTGGTCCACACCCCTGGACTCTACCCACCATTCCCCATTACATTGCCAGGATACACCTCCTCTATACTCATCTTCTGGTTCGTTCATTGTTCCAGTAACCATAAACCATCATCCGTTTTATCAGAGAACCACTCCTGCTCTCCAGCCGATCAGAGAACTTTCTCTTTGCTCTTTTCCCTCCCAATACACCGCTTTTCACTGGCTGTATTTTTGCTTTAAGCGGTTCCTTTTTAATACTTTCCCATTCTAATGGAAGTCTATCAATCTGGTCCTAGGCAGAAGGAGCTGATTCCAGGGAGCAGGGTCAGATCGGGGAGGGGGGGGGGGGGGTCGGGGGAGCCGATCTTGGTGGGATGGTGTCCAGTTCTGGAGGGGTCTGTAGCCGGGAACGGTTCGATTCTGAAGGAGTCCAAGCCTTGGGGAGGGGATAATCAAATCCTAGAGGTTCCAGTTCCAGGGTTCTTCGGATTGTCTATCCTAGGTGACTTTGTTTGGAGTCGAATGGGGAAACCCAGCTGGACACTGTTAAACCGGGAAAACAGATTACATCAGAAACTTTCGGAATCATTAAAATATTTAAATTTTCAACCCGCATCCTCGTTGCGTTGTGTGCCCCGACACTTGTCCTAACCCCATTAAACCTGGAACTGCGCAGGTTGGAAGTTGCTGGGCTTGGGGTTGAGATTATTAAATTTTGAACTCAGCCCATCTGTTTCTCGTGTTAAAATCCTGCCCTTACTGTCTGGGTGTGGCAAAGATAATATTCAATCAGTAATTTCCAGTCTCTTTTCCCTTCTCTCTCTTACAGTTAATTTACTGGCGATTGTGATCCTATCCTGGGGAAAGTGCGGACTCTCCACCTGTACCACTCGCTATCTGGTAGCCATGGCAGGAGCGGATCTTTTGGTCATTATCATTGACGTCATCCTGTATCGGATCAGAAATTATTATTTCCCGGAATCGTTCCTCAACATCACCCCTGTGTGTTCTGTTATCTATGCACTGATTTATGCAGCCACAGACTGTTCTGTCTGGTTCACTGTCACTTTCTCCTTTGATCTATTTGTGGCCATTCGTTGGCAAAAGCGAAAAACACGATATTGCAACGAGAAAACAGTGGCTGTGGTGTTAGCAACAAGTTGCATTTTGCTCTGCTTAAAAAATGTTCCCATATACTTTACATTTCAAACTGGAGAGATAATTGACAATGTACCGTGGTTCTGCATCGATATGCCGAGCTATTTTACTGATCCCGGATGGGTGGGATTTGACTGGTTTGACACAGTTTTAACCCCATTGCTCCCATTCGCTTTAATTCTGTTGCTCAACGCCATGACAGTCAGACACATTTTAGTGGCCAGTCGAGTCCGTAAGGCACTGAGAGGTCAGAGCAAGGGAGAGAATGGCAGTGACCCAGAGATGGAGAGCAGAAGAAAGTCTGTGATTTTACTCTTCTCAATTTCCGGCAGCTTCATACTTCTGTGGTTGGTAACTGTGACAGAATTCTTCGATTGCAGGAAGAGATCCCGGGAATTACATCAAATCGGAATATATATTTCGACATGTTGGATTGATGCTGCAGCTTTTAAGTAGCAGCACAAACACATTTATTTATGTGGTGACTCAGTCCAAGTTCAGAGAACAGTTCAAAGACGCAGTGAAATATCCGGTTACGTCGATTATACAGTTAGTTAATAAACAAAGCAACTGAGAATGGAGGGTCGAGGGGACCCAGTGCGAGGGAGTGGGCTTCGGCTCGGCACAACAGCCGACAGTCCCAGTGCCTGAGCTTGGCGGCTGCTCGGATCGATAAGGCCGAGTCCCTTCCTGCTCCCCAAGTTAGCTGACGTTGTTAATTATTCGCTCTCTACCGGAATGCAGGTTGGACCAGCAGGGGGAACACGGAAGGTTTCTCACCTTTGAATCAGCAGCTCGGGTGTTCCAGACACAAAACCCAACAGAAACGTTCTGACCACAACCCAGTGTAACTGGTAAATTCCGAGGGGCAATACTGAGAGAGTACTACACTGTTGATGAGTACGTACAGAGGGAACAATGCAGTATCGGGGGCTCAGTATTGAGAGAGCACTGCTCTGTTGAAGGGTGTAAACTGAGGCAACTTTGCCTTGTTGGGGGTCAGTGCTGAGGCAGCACTGCACTATCAGGCGGTCAGTACTGATCGATTGCTGTACTGTCGGAGCGTCAGTACGGAGGGCCTGTTGCACTGTCAGAGGGTCAGAACTGAGGGAGCACTGCACAGTCATACGTTGAGCACTGAGTGAGTGTTGTACTGTTGGAGTGACAGTACAGAAGGAGCACTGCACTGCCATAGTGTCACCACTGGTGACATTGTGCACTGCTGGAGACACAATACTGCGGGAACACTGCACCATTGCAGGATCAGTACTGAGGGAGCGC
Organism: Heterodontus francisci; assembly: GCF_036365525.1. NCBI lineage: Eukaryota > Metazoa > Chordata > Chondrichthyes > Heterodontiformes > Heterodontidae > Heterodontus > Heterodontus francisci. The sequence goes on along the minus strand of NW_027141156.1, from coordinate 2,109,776 downwards.
TGCACTGCCAGAGTGTCAGTACTGTGGGAATATTGAAATGTCAGCGTGTCAGTACTTCGGGAGCGCTGCACGGTCAAAGGGGCAATACTGAAAGAGCCCTGCACTGGCAGATGGTCAGTACTGGGGGAAAGCTACACTTCTGGAGGTCAGTACTGAAAAGTCAGTGGGACAGTTAAGGAGAAGTGTGGATGTAACGAGGCAACATGTAGAACATTTTAGGTCCTCATATTCCATGCCAGATGTGAGAATTACACAAATAATGGAATAAACTCAGCACACTGAGTCAGATATCAAACTCGATTACTCCAGATATCTGAACATCATGCAATGCAATGCTCTCCCCGTATATGGACTGCTTAAGCATGATAATTATTTGTTCCATAAATATGAAGCAAATAAAATGTGTAAATTCACCCGAGAGAGGTCGACATCCTGATTGTTGTTTCCTAGTGATGACCAATCAGTCCTTCACCTGTGGTTAAAACACAAATGTTTCTCCAGCCATTTTCATTTTATCCCTAAATTTTAGGGACGGGCCAGAAATCAAAGAACAAAAGAACAAAGAAAATTACAGCACAGGAACAGGCCCTTCGGCCCTCCAATCCTGCGCCGATCCAGATCCTCTATCTAAACATGTCGCCTATTTTCTAAGGGTCTGCATCTCTTTGCTTCCTGCCCATTCATGTATCTGTCTGGATACATCTTAAATGACGCTATCGCGCCCGCGTCTACCACCTCCGCTGGCAACGCGTTCCAGGCACCCACCACCCTCTGCATAAAGAACGTTCCACGCATATCCCCCCTAAACTTTTCCCCTCTCACTTTGAACTCGTGTCTCCTAGTAATTGAATCCCCCACTCTGGGAAAAAAGCTTCTTGCTATCCACCCTGTCTATACCTCTCATGATTTTGTACACCTCAATCAGGTCCCCCCGCAACCTCCGTCTTTCTAATGAAAATAATCCTAATCTGCTCAACCTCTCTTCATAGCTAGCGCCCTCCATACCAGGCAACATCCTGCTGAACCTCCTCTGCACCCTCTCCAAAGCATCTACATTCTTTTGGTAATGTGGCGACCAGAACTGCATGCAGTATTCCAAATGTGGCCGAACCAAAGTCTTATACAACTGTAACATGACCTGCCAACCCTTGTACTCAATACCCCGTCCGATGAAGGAAAGCATGCCGCATGCCTTCTTGACCACTCTATTGACCTGCGTTGCCACCTTCAGGGAACAATGGACCTGAACACCCAAATCTCTCTGTACATCAATTTTCCCCAGGACTTTTCCATTTACTGTATAATTCACTCTTGAATTGGATCTTCCAAAATGCATCACCTCGCATTTGCCCTGATTGAACTCCATCTGCCATTTTTCTGCCCAACTCTCCAATCTATTTATATTCTGCTGTATTCTCTGACAGTCCCCTTGACTATCTGCTACTCCACCAATCTTAGTGTCAGTCCCCTTCACTATTTGCTACTCCACCAATCCTAGTGTCATTCTCACTGTGGATAATTGTCCAATTGATATTTGTCTTTCACCATAATGTCCAACCACATGGTGAGCTCTTTGTTTGAGAAAGCCTGCCCTGAAGCTATCCATCTTCCAAAGGCTTCCGTTAGTAATTTTCCATAATGCAATGAACAGATACAACAATTGGGGTTGGTGGATTTGTGGCAAGTCTCAACGTTAAGCTGGGACTTCCAGACAAAGGTGTTTGCATAAGCAGTCAACTAATCAATAGTATTAGCTCACTATTGTCGGTCTTATCAGGACCTCATGGCTCATTAATTTGGACAAATATCTCCTTCAATTGCAACGTCATTGCTCCTTCCTGATAGTGTTATCGGCTCCTGGCCATTCCGGCCTCAGATTAGTCAATTTAATATAAGAACAATAAGTCCTTCTCTCAGCATAGTTCATTGGTTCTTCACAGGGCATGATTGTGAATCCGATCAAGATTCAACATGCGGTAACATTTAGTAAAACCATTACAGTCCAGTATCTGGTACATAGAACATAGAACATAGAACATACAGCACAGAACAGGCCCTTCGGCCCACAATGTTGTGCCGATCCTTTGTCCTCTGTCAAGGACAATTTAATCTATACCCCATCATTCTCCTTTATCCATATACCTATCCAAAAGCCAATTGCAAAAAATCGCTTTGTTCATTTCTTCCCTCATAAATAACTGAAATGAAATGTTTATTGGGAAAGGCATAAAATAAAAGAAAGTGAGCGAGAAATAAATGCTGTTCAAAATGGATGGCAATGTTTGCATGGTAAAACGAAATAATCACCTAACTTTTATTTTGCATCATTGAGAGGAATACATCACACTTTGGAGCTTTGGATTTCATGACTAATCTGAGAATTGAGAGACCAGTTTTATTTTGGTCTGGCGTCCGGGTACATTGAGATGCGTTACTGGGATCGTTTCAGAAGCTGTCTTTTTCTGGAGATGTCGAGAATTCTCCTAGTAGGCTTTCCAGGAGAAATGGAAGCACTTTCGTAACACGATCTTCTCTATCAACTGATAAAATCACCAACAATATCTAAGTGACTTCGCCCTTCCATCTTCTACATTCATTGAATACAAGCTTAATCTTTAGAAGTCGTGTTCCTAATTCAGCAGTTTTCGTCCTTGCATCGTTCTGGTAAATCTCCGCTGCACCAATCAAAGGCCACACATTCTTGTTGAAGTGCGTTTTGAGAACTGAAATCTGTATGCTACTTATGGGCCTAAGCAGAGATTTGCATGGCTATACTACAACCTCGAACCATTTTGTGTTCCCACCCTCATGGGATAAAGGCTATTACTCCACACACATGAGAACTTCCAATTTCCTTAAGACTTTTTATTTGAGTATCTCTAATCATAAATAAATTCAGCTCGTTTATTTGGCCTTCTAAAGCATTTACCTTAAAAGCAAGAGGGACGACTGAGAGATTAGCCAGCGGGATTACAATGAAGGGAATGGATTATGAGGGACTGGGGACGGTGATTACAGGAGCAAAGATGGAAAGAAGATTGTGCATTTGAGATTCACTTCTCCGAAATGAAGGTTTATGAGAATGATACCAATGATACGTGTGGACACAGTGGAGAATATTAGATTGTTCTCCGAAGAGCAGAGGGGCTCAGCTGGAGATTTAATAGAGGAATTGAACATTATTATGGTGGCTTTAGAGTAGGTGAGGAGAAATGGTTCCAACTGACAACCAAGGTGGGAAGATTGAAGATAATTGAGAAAGGAACCAGAGGGAAGATGACGGCTGTTACATTATGGCAAAGAGTTGTTATGAGCTAGAATTCACCACCTGCTGTGTAATGGGAGCAGATTCAATAGTAACTTTCGAAAGGGAATTGGATTAATAATTGAAAAGAAAGTATACGCTGACAGTACGGAAAGAGCAGAGTGAGTGTGACTAATGTCATCGCTTTAGTCAAAGAACAGGAGCGCAGAAACTTTGAGTTGAAATGCTACTGTCGGTGCTGAATGATTCTATGGGTCTAATACCTGAGTACAGAGTAGATGACTGCTACAGTGTGGGCGGAAGCAGTTCCAAAAACCTGTTTCTGAACTCATTTTTTATGTCTGTGATCCAGACGGGAGAAAAGAATAAATCATTCTTCGGCTGTTTCTATCACATAACGGGTCGTTCTCACGTTGGCATGCTGTGACTAGTGGGGTACCGCAAGGATCAGTGCTTGGGCTCCAGCTGTTCACAATATATATCAAAGATTTGGATGTTGGGCCTAAATCTAGTATTTCCAAGTTCACGGATAACACACAACTAGGTGGGAATCTGTGTTTTGAGGAAGATGCCAAGTGGTTGCAAGGGGGTTTGGGCAGACTTAGTGAGTGGGAAAGACGTGGCAGATGGAATATAATGTGGAAAATATGAGGTTATCCACTTTGGTAGGAGGAATAGATGTGTTGAACATTTCTTAAATGGTAAGAGATTAGAAAGTGTAGATATAGGAAGGGACGTGGGCATCCTTGTCAGTAAGTCACTGAAGGATAACATGCTGTTGCAGCAGGCAACAAATAAGGTATACTAGCCTTTACTGTAAGAGGATTTGAGTCCAGTCTTTGGTCTTTGAAGTCTTGCTTCAATTGTGTAGAACCTTGGTTAGACTTTTAACTGGAGTACTGTGTGCAGTTTTAGTCCCCTTACCTTAGGAAGGATATCAATGCAATAGAGGAAGTACCACGAAGGTTCACCAGACTTGTTCTGGGATGGCGAGACTGTCCTATGAAGAGCGATTGGGGAAACTGGGCCTGCATTCTCTCGAGTCTCGAAGAATGAGAGGTGATCACATTGAAGCCTACATAATACTTAAAGGGATATACAGGGTAGATGCAGCAAATATGTTTCCCCTGGTTGGGGAGTCTACAACCAGGGGATGCTATTTCAACATAGGACACAAGCCACTTTGGACAGAGATGAGGAGAATTTTCTTTACTCAGAGGGTTGAAGTCTGCGACTATTTGTTTGTATCATCATCAATGTATTAAACAGGAATGAGTGATTTGGGGAATGTTTTCAAAATAATAAGGGATACTGATAGGGTAGACAGAGAGAAAGTCCCACTGGCTGTGGAGTCTAGAACTTGGGGAATAGTCTGAAAATCTAAACGTAATCTAAAAACCTTTCAGGAGTGAAATGAAGAAACACTTCAACACACCGGTGTGCTATCACTTTGGAACTCTCTTCCACAAACGACAATTGATGCTGAGCCACCTGTTAATTTTTAAATCTGAGTTTGATAGATTTTTGCTAATCAAAGGTATTAAGTGATAAGGGGAAAGACGGGTACATGGAGTTAGATCACAGATCAGCTATGATCTCATTGAATGGCATAACAAGGTTGAGGGGCTAAATGGCCTCCTCCTCTTCCTATGTTCTATGACAAAATTCCTGCTCTCACTCACTGTGTCTCGTTCTCCCTCTCGGTCTGTATTTTCTCTCTGTTTGTCTATCTGACTCTCTCTCCTCTCTCAGAACGTAGAAACTCACAAATATCAGACAGACATTTTAGGTTTGTTCTCGGTGGCCATTTTATGTTGCCACAGCACTGTGGCATTTCTTTCAGAGACTGACTCCTCACTCATGTAAAGTTAGTGCTTAAAATGTGACAGCGCTACAGACATGGAAACACTGAGACACGCAGTACTAGATAGGAGTGAATGTACCCATTGTGTACTGTACATGTACAGGAACTGACACTGTATTAAATCCAGTCACGGGATCTGGGCATCAGTGACAAGATCAGCATTTATTTTCCATCCCGTGTTGCCCTTGAGAAGGCAGTGATGAGTCGCTATCCTCATTGACTCTCCTTGTCACCCCCACGAAAAAAAGTAATCAAGCTATTCTGAAACGATCTTCACTTAACAGATTCATGCTGATCGTGTTTGATTAATCTGCACCTTTTGAAATTATGATTAATGTTCTTTATCAGAATTTTTCCCAATCATTTGTCCTCCACTGAGCTTAAGCTGAGTGGCCTGCAATTACTCAATCTATCCCTTTCTCCCTTTTTAATCAATGATACAACTTTAGCAATCTTCCAGCCCTCTGGCACCACGCTTGTAACTAGAGAGGATTGGAAAATGATGGTCGGAGCCTCTGCTATTTCCTCTCTTGCACCTCTCAACAGTCTGAACCTGGTGAATTATCAGCTTTCAAAGATGTTAAACCTCTTAACGCTTCATCTCTGCCATCCAATATTTCAAACCCCTCCTCCTTGACTGCAATGAATGCGTCGTCCCTTTTTTTTGAAGACAGATGCGATGTATTCATTAAGAACCATATCATATCTACTGCCTCCACTGGTAGGAAGAATGAAAGGGGGTGCATGGCCAGACAAATCGGAGGGAAGGAGAGAGATTAAATAAACTGCGTCTGTATTCTCTGGAGTTTAGAAGAATGAGAGGATATCTCATTGAAATATGAAAGATTCTGAAGGGACTGGATATGGTAGATACTGACAGATTACTTCTGCTGGTTGGGGAATCAAAAAAAAATGGGCGCAGTCTCAGGATAAGGGGCTGATCATCTCGGACTGAGATGAATAGAAATTACTTCACTCACAGGGTTGTGAATCTTTGGAATTCTCTGCCCCAGTGGGTTGTGAATGCTGCATCCTTCAATATATTTAAGGCTGAATAGACAGATTTTTGGTCTCTCAGGGAATCAAGGGGTATGGAGAGCGTGAGGGAAAGTGGAGTTGAATCCTAAGATCATCCATGGTCGTACTGAATGGTGGAGCAGGCTCGATGGGCCATACTGCTGCTCCTAATCCTTGTCTTCTTTTGCTTTTCCTCCACCTCTCCGTCTCTCTTTGTCGCTCCTTCTCTCTCAATCTCTCTGTCTCTTTCTTTCTCTCTGCCTTTACCTCGTTGTCTGTCTGTATCCCTCGCTCCCTTTGTGTGTGTTTCTGTGTGTGTGTGCGTCTGTGTGTGTGTGAACCTGTGAGTCTGTATATGTGGGTGTCTTGTGTCTGTGTGTGTGTTTTTTCTCTGTGCTTGTGTGTCTGTTTTTCTGTATGTGTGTGTGTTTGCCTAAGTGTGTGTGTTTGCTTCTGTTTGTCTGTGTGTGTGTGTCTACGTGTGTCTCTGTGTGTGTGGGTGTGTGTGTGTAAGTGTGAAATTCTCAGAGTCACTGGTTCCATAATGTAATCCCAGGGTCACATCACACACTGTCTCCCCTTCCATAGGAACACAGAAGTAGGAATACACCATTCAGCCCATCGGGCCTGCCCCGCCATTCAATACGATCATGTCTGATCATCCATTTCAATGCCTCTTTCCCACACTATCCCCATATCCCTTTGTATCATTTGTATTTAGAAATCTGTTAATCTCTGCTTTAAACATACTCAATGACTGAGCTTCCACAGCCCTCTGCAGTAGAGCATTCCAAAGATTCACAACCCTCTGTGTAAAGAAATTTCTCCTCATCTCTGTCCTACGTGGCTTCCCCCTTATTTTGAAATTGTGTCCCCTGGTTCTAGACTCTCAACCAGAAGAAACATCTTACCTACATCTACCCTGTCTATCACTTTAAGTGTTTGTTGATTTCAGTGAGATCACCCCTCTTTCTTTGAATCTCCAGAGAATACAAGCCCAGTTTCCTCAATCTCTTTTCATAGGACAGTCCCATCCTCGCGGTAACAAGTCTGGTGAACCTTCGTTGCACTTCCTCTATGGCAATAATATCCTCCCTAAGATCAGGGGACCAAAACTACACATAGTACTTCGTGTGCGGTCTAACCAAAGTTCTATACGATTGAAGCAAGACTTCACTACTCCTGTACTCAAATCCTCTTGCGATAAAGACTAGCATACCATTAGCCTTTTTACTTGCTCACTGCAGCTGCAGGTTAGCTTTCAGTGACTTATTGACGAGGACACCCATATCCCGTTGGCCCTTAGTAAACACAATTATGAGGGGCATTGATAGGTTAGTTAGTAAAAAACTTTTTCCCTTAGCAGAGAGGTCAATAGCCAGGGCTGCATAGATTTAAGGTAAGGGGCAGGAGGTTTAGAGTGGATTTGAGGAAACAATTGTTTTTAACCCAGAGGGTGGTTGGAATGTGAAACACAGTGCTTGAAGAGGTGGTAGAGGCAGGAACCCTCACAACATTTAAGAGGTATTTAGATGAGCTCTCGAAACGCCATAGCACAGAGTGCGACAGGCTAAGTGCTGGAAAATGGGATTAGAATAGTTAGGTGCTTGATGGCTGGCACAGACACGATGGGCCGAAGGGCCTGTTTCTGTGCTGCACAACTCTTTGACTCTATATTCACATCTTTCCCCTGCTGCTAAAGTGTCTCAGGGTCTCCCGGCACTTTCTGCACTTCCCGCTGACAACATTTAAAGAATGAGAAATAAACAGAACCTCAGTTTCATCTCCATTTTAGACATGACAAGGGACTTCTCTCCTCCTTATAATTCAGGCCGTCCATGTCTCCGTTATAAAGACGTCTGCAAACGCGACATGAAATCGTGTGACATTGATCACAAGTCGTGGGAGTCAGTTGCCAGCATTCGCCAGAGCTGGCGGGCAGCCATAAAGACAGGGCTAAATTGTGGTGAGTCGAAGAGACTTAGTAGTTGGCAGGAAAAAAGACAGAGGCGCAAGGGGAGAGCCAACTGTGCAACAGCCCCAACAAAAAAATTTCTCTGCAGCACCTGTGGAAGAGCCTGTCACTCCAGAATTGGCCTTTATAGCCACTCCAGGCGCTGCTTCACAAACCACTGACCACCTCCAGGCGCGTATCCATTGTCTCTCGAGATAAGGAGGCCCAAAAGAAAAGAAAGAAATAATTCAGAGACAAGATTACTACCCACTGAGCAACAACTGGCTTCTATGTTTCCTTTCAAACTGCATTGTTGAGCGTGGCCAGTTTTTTTCAGTGTGGAATCCAAGGAAATTTTGATTTAAATTTGTTTTCAACATTATTAGCTGAAAATGTCTCCCTACAACTCTCCCTGTCTCTCTGTCTCTGTGTATCTCCCTCTGTCTCTCCCTCTCTGTTTCCCCCTCTGTCTGTCTCTCGCGCTCTCCCATTGTCTCCATCTCTGCCCCCTGTCTCTGTTTCTCTCCCTCTCCCTGTGTCACTCTCTCTCCCTTCTCTGTTTCTTTCTCCCCCTTTCTCTGTTTCTCTTCCTTTCTCTCTGTGTCTCTCTCGCTCTGTCACTGTATATCCCCTTCTGTCAATCTCTCTCTCGCCCACCACTCTGTTTCTCTCCCTCTGCCTGAATGAGGAATTGGGGGTGGGGTGGGTAGGGGGCACCAGTAATTGTGGAACTGGGGGAGGGAGGGATCCAGCAGATCGAGATTGTAGGAGTAGGACAGTAACTGCAGAGAGTCAGGGACACCAGCAGATGCAGATGGTGAGAGGAGGACAGTAACTGCAGTGAGACAGGGACACCAGAAGATGGAGATGGTGAAAGGGGGACAGCAACTGTAGTAAGACAGGTACGCCAGCAGATGAAGATGGTGAGAGGGGGGCAGTTAATGCAGTGAGTCAGGGACACCAGCAGATGGAGATGGTGAGAGGCGGGGACTAACTGCAGTGAGAGAGGGACACCAGCAGATGCAGATGGTGAGAGTGGCAGTAACTGCACTGACACAGGGACACCAGCAGATGGAGATGATAAGAGAGGGCAGTAACCGCAGTGAGACAGGGACACCAGCAGATGGAGATGGTGAAAGGAGGACAGCAACTGTAGTAAGACAGGAACATCAGAAAATGAACATGGTGAGAGGGGGGAAGTTACTGCAGTGAGACAGGGACACCAGCAGATTGCGATGGTGAGATGGCGTAGTAACTACAGTGAGACAGGATCGTCAGCAGGTGGAAATGGTTAGAGGGTGGACGTAACTGCAGTTAGACTGGGAAACCAGCAGATGGCGATGGTGAGAGGGGGCAGTAACTTCACCGGCAGATGGAGATGGCGAGAGGGGTTAGTAATTGCAGTGAGACTGGGACACCAGTAGATGGAGATAGTGAGCAGGACAGTATCTGCAGTGAGAAAGCGACACCAGCAGATGGGGATGTTGAGAGGGGGCAGAAACTGCAGTGAGAGTAGGACACCAGCAGATGGAGATAGTGAGAGTGGTCAGTAGCTGCAGTGAGACGGGGACACAAGCAGATGGAGATGGTGAGATGAGAACAGCAACTGCAGTAAGGCAGGGACACCAGCAGATGGCGATGGTGAGAGTGGGCAGTAACTACAGAAGGGCAGGGACATCAGCAGGTGGAAATGGTGAGAGGGTAGACGTAACTGCTGTAAGACAGGGACACCAGCAGATGGCGATGTTGAGTGGGGGGCAGTAACTACAGTGAGACAGGGACACCAGCAGATGGAGATGTGAGTGGGGGTAGTAGGTGTAGTGAGACAGGGAAACCAGCAGATGGAGACGGTGAGATGGGGGCAGTAAATGCAGTGAGAAAGGGACACCAGCAGATGGAGATGAGGAGAGGGGGCGGTAACTGCAGTGAGACAGGGATACCGGCAGATGGAGATGGCGAGAGGGGTCAGTAACTGCAGTGAGACAGGGACACCAGCAAATGAATATGGTGAGAGGGGGCAGTAACTGCCGGGAGACAGGGACACCCACAAATGGAGATAGTGAGAGTGATCAGCAACTGCAGTGAGACAGGGAAACCAGCAGATGGAGATGGTGAGAAACGCAGTAAATGCAGTGAGATGTGGACACCAGCAGAGGCAGATGATAAGAGTGGCCAGTGACGGCAGAGAGACAGGGACTACAGTGATGGAGATGGTGAAAGGGGGACAACAACTGTAGTAAAACAGTGACACCAGCAGATGAATATAGTGAGAGGGGGACAGTTTCTACAGTGAGACAGGGACACCAGCAGATGAAGATGGTGAGAGGCGGGCAATAACTGCAGTGAGACAGGCACAATTGCAAATGGAGATAGTGAAAGGGAGTCAGCAACTGTAGTAAGACAGGCACACCAGCAGATGAATGTGGTGGGAGGCGGGCAGTATCTGCAGAGAGAGAGGGGCACTGGTAGGTGGAGACGGTGTGAGAGGCAGTAACTGCACTGAGTCAGGGACACCAGCAGATGGAGATGGTGAGAGCGGCCAGTAACTACAGTGAGACAGGGACACCAGCAGCTGGAGATTGTGAGAGGGGTCGGTAACTGCTGTGAGACAGGGACACCAGCACATGGAGATGGTGAAAGGGGGACAGCAACTGTAGTAAGACAGGTACACCAGCAGATGAATATGGTGAGAAAGGGGCAGTTACTGCCGTGAAACAGGGACACCAGCTGATGGCGGGTGTGAGAGAGGGCAGTAACTACAGTGAGACAGGGACAGCAGCAGATGGAGATTGTGAGAGGTGTCGGTAACTGCAGTGAGACAGGGACACCAGCAGATGGAGATGGTGATAGATGGTCAGGAACAGTCGTACGACAGGGGCACCAGCAGATGAATATGGTGAGAGGGGGCAGTTACTGCCATGAAACAGGAAAACCAGCTGATGGCGATCGTGAGAGCGGCCAGTTACTACCGTGAGACAGGGACAGCAGCAGATGGAGATTGTGAGAGGGGTCGGTAACGACAGTGAGATAGCGACTGCAGCAGACGGAGATTGTGAGAGGGGTCTGTAACTGCAGTGAGGCAGGGACACCAGCAGATGAATATGGTGAAAGGGGGACAGCAACTGTAGTAAGACAAGGACACCAGCAGATGAATATGGTGAGAGGGGGGCCGTTACTGCCGTAAAACAGGGACACCAGCTGATGGCGATCGTGAGAGTGGCCAGTTACTACAGTGAGACAGGGACAGCAGCAGATGGAGGTTGTGAGAGGGGTCGGTAACTGCAGTGAGACAGGGACACCAGCAGATGGAGATGGTGAAAGGGGGGTAGTTACTGCAATGAAACAGGGGCACCAGCTCATGGCGATGGTGAGAGAGGGCAGTAACTACAGTGAGACAGGGACACCAACAGGTGGAAATGGTGAGAGTGAGCAGTAACTGCAGTGAGACAGAGACACCAGCCATTGGAGATGGTAAAAGGGGGGTGGTAACTGCAGTGATACAGGGCCAACAGCAGATGGTGATCGTGAGCGGGGGCCAGTAACTGCCGTGAGACAGGGACACCAGCAGATGGAGATGGCGAGGGGGGTCAGTAACTGCAGTGAGACAGGGACACCAGCCGATGGAGATGATAAAAGGGGGGTGGTAACTGCAGTGAGACAGGGACACCAGCAGATGGCGATCGTGAGAGTGGCCAGTTACTACAGTGAGACAGGGACACCAGCAGATGGAGATGGTGAGAGGGGGCAGTAACTACAGTGAGAGTAGAACATCAGCAGATGGAAATAGTGAGAGTGGTCAGTAACTGCAGTGAGACAGGGATACTAGAACATGGAGATGGTGTGAGGGGAACAGTAACTGCAGTGAGACAGGGACACCAGCAGATGGAGGTGGTGAATTGGCAGTAACTGAAGTGAGATAGGGACACCAGCAGATGGAAATGATGAGCGGGGAAGTAACTGCAGTGAGACAGGGACACCAGCAGATGGAGATGGTGAGGTGGCAGTAACTGAAGTGAGATAGGGACACCAGCAGATGGAAATGATGAGCGGGGAAGTAACTGCAGTGAGACAGGGGACACCAGCAGATGGAGATGGTGAATGGGGGCAGAGCTAGTCGCCCCTCAATTGTACAGATTGTCAATAAAATACAATCTCAGAATCAGATTTAAAATCATTTCAGGGTTCAGTGCTGTGACTATAAAATGTGACTTCTGCCCTGTGTGGAGTGTTGTGAATGGAATAAGAAATGGGATTTAATTCCAGTGTTTGAAACCCTTCAGCTCTTTTCATGATTTAACTAATTTAACAATGATATTGAAAGTGTATTTCAGCGCCTTCTTCAGCTCCTGTCTGAATTTAATCTGGGTCGCAGCATAACTACACATGTTGGTGCATGATCTGAGAACGGCAGCATTATTGATGAGCGATTTGTGATATAGTGAGGGCCAGTGTTAGAGGAATGATGCTGAATACCTGCAATTCGACGATAAATCGTATACACAAACAGTGTCATCCACAACAATATAAAACAGCCGGATATACTGAACAGTAAAATAATTGATTTTCTCCGATTCTCCATCTCTGGGTCCTTATGATTCTTTCCATTGCTGTGGCCCCGGAATTCCCTCGGACTTTACTGGTGAATACAATACGTCTGTCCGTCAGAACATTCAGCAGCAAAATCAGAAAGAATGGGACACAAGGGGTTAAAAAGTAGTTACACAATTCAAATGCCCCCCATGTGGGAGAAGTATAGAAACTCAGTTTATAAACACAACCCATGGGAACATTATCAATAAAGTAATCTGGTTACAGTGTAAAGTACCAGGGGAGAGACTCGAAACAGCCCAACACACTCACTGTCCCGACAATCACAGCCGCCGTTTTCTAGGTGCAATATTTTGTTCTCAGCTTCTCATAACAAATGGCCACAAATCGGTCAAAGGTGAAAGTGACTGTGAGCCAGACAGAAATAAATGTAGCTGCAGAACTCAGAAACATAATGAGAGAACATACGGGAGTAATTCTCAGGAATAAATGTGGGAAATAAATTGAAACATTCCAGTTCAATATGGGATCAGCCATTGCCATTCTCACCAGGTGGACAGTGATACATTTGGAGAGATGGCACTTCCCGCGGGATAGGATCACAATGTCCACCAAGTTAACTGGAAGAGAGAGAAAGGAAGCCGAGAAATTACTGATCAGACCTGGAGACAAAGCAGCAGCTTGACAAGATCTGGGCTGAAATTTCCAGCTTTGTTGCTTCATCGAGCAGTGAAAACTGAATGATTGACCTGGGCATTGTTTGTCACAGTAAAATGTTTGAAATACAATTATTAAGAATGAATTGGGAAATTGATACAGAATGTGAATAAAATCAGCACCGGATCTACTGGAACTACTGAGTGAGGATGCAGTACCGGGGGGGAAATGAGAATAGGTTTTACAGAGATGGAATCCAATGGGTTAAATGGGAATTTGTCTCCACAATGTTGGTCGGGAAGGTTTGGGAACAGCGGGATGTGCAGATGGTTTGTTGCCGTTGTTTCAGAGAACCGACAGGCACTAGTACAAAATGGGAAAATGCTGAAAACTGCAGCACTGAGCTTGAGTGCTCGTATCAGCCATGATATCGAATTACAGAGCACGCTGGAAGGGCTGAATGGCTTCTTTCCTGCTCCTATGTTCCTTAATTCCTATCAGGTTGGACGAGGCAGCTGGTGGATGAGGCAATGAGAGGGATTGGGAGGGAGAGAAGGAAAATGACATTTTGGAGTTGGAGTGAAGACAGGAGTAGATAGTTTGAGAAAGTGAATGAACTGAAGCAACGGATGAGGAGACAGAGGATTCAATACAGTGAGAGGAAAGGCTGAGATTCACAGGGAGAGACTGCAGCAGTGTTAGAGGAATTCTAATCTATAGATCCTATTAATACAACTCAATTACGACATTCAAACAATAATACCTGTTTTTATTGGTGTTGGAGAACATTTCATTGTTTACACAATATAGTCAACACATTTGGATTAGAGATACAGCACTGAAACAGGCCCTTCGGCCCACCGAGTCTGTGCTGAACATCAACCACCTATTTATACTAATCCTACACTAATCCCATATTAATACCAAACATCACCACCTGTCCCTATATTCCCCTACCACCACTAGTGACAACGTATAATCAACCTGCAAGTCTTCTGGCTTGTGGGAGGAAACCGGAGCACCCGGAGAAAACCCACGCAGACAAAGAGAGACCGTGCAAACTCCACACAGGCAGTACCCGGAATCGAACCCGGGTCCTTGGAGCTGTGAGGCTGCGGTGCTAACCACTGCACCACTGCGCCGCCCTGTAGTATGACAATGTGAGTGCAGTGCAGGAACAGGATCAATGTCCTGATGTATTATGGCAATGTGATTGCAGTGCAGGAACAGGATCAATGTCCTGATGTTGTATGGCAAGGTGAGTGCAGAGCAGGAACAGGATCAATGCCCTGTTGTAATATCGCAAGTTGAGTGCAGTCCAGGAAGTGGATCAATATCCTGATGTAATATGGCAATGTGAGTGCAGTGCAGGAACAGGATCAAAACAGGCGGCTTTGTAACATACACAGTGAGAAATAATACCGAATACAGCAACACAGATAATGTCGATTGACACCATTACACTGAGATACACGCTTACCAGGAACTCCAATTGCTGCATTTACAGGATAACAAATGCGTTCTATCTGATACATTAATGGATATTCCATTACTGAGAGAAACTAAGTTCTGTTATCCTGGAATCCACAGCTCCAACAGGCACTCTGAGCTGATCCATTCCACTGTGTGCTGATATAAACAGGGGATAAGTCTCCACTGACACGGTTATACTACTGAACATTGCTATTAGTTACATTCACCTGAACAAATCCATTACCTCAGCAGTTTTGACTCCAGTAAACAATGTAGTGAATAAAACACAATCATTTCAATGTCAATGAGATTTTCTTAGTAAGACTTCTCTCGGGAATAAACCTGAACCCTGTACTCATATTGGATGGATGATACAATCATGAATGGAGCCATTTACATTTTCCATATGATTGTATTGACCTTATTAACTTTTGGTGTTTCTATTGTAAATGTAACTGATCTGTCTGCAGTTGACACTGAATCCAGGGACAAAAACAATCCGGTTTCACTCTGCTGCTGCCTTTTCCCAGTTAAATGTTAACTTTGAGTCTCTGATTTGGGACCACGTTCAGGGTTCCTGCCGAGAAACCACAGTGGTTAATATTAGGGGCAACGTACTGTTCGTGTCCATTGGAGAGGCAGTCACGTAGTGATTATATCACTGGGCTATTAATCCAGAGGCCCAACCTAAAGGTCTGGGGAAAGTGGTTCAAATCCGAGCAAGGCAGCTGCTAGAATTTAACAACATTCTGCAATTGAAAGCTAGTTTCTGTAATGGTGCCATGAAACTATCATCGATTGTTGTAAAACCCATTTCTTTCGCTAATTCCTTTCAGGGATGGAAATCTGCCATCCTTATCCTGGTCTGGCCGACATGTGGCTACAGACCCAGAGCAATGTGGCTGACTCTTCCCTGTGAAACGGCCGAGCAGGCTATCAGGGTCAACAAATGCTGACCTTGCCAGCGGAGCTTACATCACATGAAAGGATCAAACACTACCTTCTCTCTGCTATTTCGCTGCAGATATGTACCTGTTAATCAGCCGTGTACAGTCCTGTATCAGGCTGTGAAGAAACAGAGCATGTTAAGGACATAATGGGTCAAAGGGAACATCTCACTTATGTCTGTTACTGGGAAGAGAGAGTGACCTTAATATCAAGATAGAATTTGACCGAGTGTGGTGCCTGGTTTGAGGGTTAGAGGGAGATAGAGGGAGAGAGAGAGAAAGAGGGGGAGAGAGATAGTGGGGGAGAGAGAGATAGAGGGGCATGGAAAGATGGAGGGGGAGAGACGGATAGGGGGAGAGGGATAGAGGGGGAGAGGGAGGTCGTGGGGGAGAGGGAGAAACATGGTGAGAGGGCGAAAGAGGAGTAGCGAGAGATAGAGGGTGAGAGAGAGGGAGAGATACAGGGGGAGAGAAATTGGGGGAGAGCGAGATAGAGGGGGAGAGAGAGAGCTAAAGGGGGTAGATAGTGGGGGATAGAGAGATAGAGGGGGAGAGAGAGATAGAGGGGGAGAGAAAGAGAAATAGAGGGGAAGAGACGGATAGAGGGGGAGAGAGAGATAGAGGGGGAGAGAGGGAAAGAGGGGGAGAGAGATGGAGGGGGAGAAATAGATGGGGAGAGGATGATACAGAGAGAGAGAGATACAGGGGTAGAGAAATTGGGGGAGAGCACAATAAAGGGGGGAGAGAGAGATAAAAAGGGAGATAGTGGGGGAGAGAGAGATAGAGGGGGAGAGAGAGATAGAGGGGAGAGAAAGAGAAATAGAGGGGGGAGAGACGAATAGAGGGGAAGAGACAGATAGAGGAGGAGAGAGAGAGATAGAGGGGGAGAGAGAGATAAAGGGGTAGAGAGAGATTGAGGGGGAGAACTAGATGAGGAGAGGATGATAGAAGGAGAGAGAGAGAGCTGGAAGGGGAAAGAGATGGTGAAGAGGGTGGTGAAACTGTGGAATTGCTTAACACAGAAAGCACTGGAGGCCAAGTCATTAAATTTATTCAAGAAGGTGATAGATATATTTCTTAATGTCAAAAGGATCAAGCAATATGGGGAGAAAGCAGAAACTGGGTGATGAATTAGACCTTCAGCCATGATGTTTTTTGAATGGCGAAGCAGTCCCGAAGGGCCGAATGGCCTACTCCTGCTCCTATTTTCAATGTTTCTATGAGAGAGGCGGACTGAGAGAGAGGGAGAGGCAGATAAAGAGGGAGAGATGGTGATGGAGAGAGGTGACTGTGAGACTCTCTCACACACACAAGCATGCAGACACACAGAGACACAAACACACACACACACACACACACACAGGCACACACACGGGCAAGGGACACACACGCAGGCACACACAGCCACACACACACACACACACACACACACACACAGATACAGAGACACAAACACAGACACACAGGTACACACAGACACAAACACACGGAGACACAAAGACAGACACACAGAGAGACACATACACACACAGACACAAACACACACACACACATACACAGGGACACACACAACGACAGATTTTGCAATCCACAGTGATGTCAGTATAAATTGCCAACTGAACCTCAGTAACAATCCCCAGTGTCTGCCCTGTCCTGAGAGAGACAGACAGAGAGATAGGGATTGACAGACAGAGACAGTGGCAGAGGAAGGACGAAACAGCTTGCAGGAGAAACTTGACATTTATTTGAGTGAAAAAGATTTTATTAAAAGTTGAAAGGCACTGGACACTGAAAAGCTGTCATCACACAACAACCCTGAGAGTCTTTAGAAGTGAGGGAAGGGGTGACACTTTACAATTACACTGATGTCAGCAAAAATCCCCAAACACAACCACAGTAACAATCCCCAGTATATGCTCAGTCCTGTATTGCGGGTTTAGTGTGTGTGTTTACGGGATGATTGATATTTTCAAACTGCAGTACAAGAATTCAATGTTCAAAATTAACTAAGAGATGGCTGAAGGCATTGCTTTCCTGGGAGTAACATATCAATGGACTGGAAGAGTCAGGAAGGTCCTGCCTGGGATTAACATATCAATGGACATGCCCCCGAGGCAGGAGATTGAGTTATAGCCCAACATGTCAGAGGCTCAAGGGGTGGAGTTTGCAAACAGCTCACTCAGGATATAACTGGGTAGCAAGATTCCAGTTCCAATCACAAATCCCACTCGAGAGAGAGAGCAGATACATTCACCAGTCTGGTTCAGTGTGTGCGTCTATGTATCTGTCTGTGGGTGTGGGTGTGTGTGTGTGTGTTTGTGTGTGTGTGTGCGTGTTCCCTCTGTCTCAATCTGTTTATAACTGCGATTTGATTGTATTTGAATATTGCTGATTGTGTAACTGAGAGAGGAAACCCTGGGCTCTTTCTGTGCTATTTTGTGTAAAAATGTCCTCAGTTTGTATTTTAATGCAACAGTTTTCTCCTTCTTTCCCCTGAGGAATTTTCGTTCTGGAAACTGCATCGTGAAGGTGAAAAGAGGGAACGTCTGGGATGAGGAATCTTATATAGGAGCTTCCTCCAGAGGGGACGGACTGAGGCCTTGTCCACAGGCTGCACCCAGTGGGCCCACGTGAGTTGTGTCTGTTAATAAGCCCGAGGTTTAAATTCCTGCCTGGGGCACAACTCGCAAGACTAAATTAAACATCCGAAAGGTGTAGCTGTCTAAAGGCTCGTTATAATTCCCGAATAATGCTGGTGTTTTGGGCAGTGCCGTGCATTTGAGGGTGAAATGAAATGTGCAGCAGCCATTTGAATTGAGAGTGTGGTTCTGAGAACGGATTTCTCTGTCTGTCTCTCTCTCCATCTCTCCCTCTGAATGAGAGTAACAGGAGGGAGAGAGAGACGCAGGAGAGTGAGGAAAACATGGAGGGAATTAAAAGGGGAGAGGGAGTAGCCTGCTGTTATCACACTGCTGCTTATGGGATCTTGCTGTGCACCAATGACTGACAGCGTTTCCAACATTACAACAGTGACGACCACTTCAAAAATTAACTCGTTGAGTGTCAAAATCTAGGAATTAAGTCACAAATGTGATAGATTCTAAAGGCTTGTTACGATTTTAGAATAATCTGTGTGCTTTGGGCAATGTTAGGCAGCTTTATTGTTAAATAAGATGTACGGAGTCCATTTCAAATCATTTTACTGAAGTTCTGAATTTCGATTTCTCTCTCTGTCTCTCTCCAGCTTACTTTCTCGCTGACTCTCTATTTAAGCCTTTAATAGTTAAAATCAGAGCCAGCAGTGTGATTTGTTGTTGTTTTAAATAGTGAGACAGAAATATTTCATAGCTATTTTCAGTCAATATTACATATGAGATTGAGGGTAAAAGACCCTCAGAGAGAGCAAGAGAGAGGGACTGAGATAGGAACAGAGAGAAAGAGAGAGATACAGAGACACGGAGAGAGATAAAGAGACAGACACACAGACACACACTGGTGGAGGAAACTGTCTGAAGCCTTTCAGCCTCTGGTTTATTAACTGCAATTTGTTTGTATTTGGGTGTTGTTGAGAGGGTGTCTGTGTAACCGAGGGCAATTCCTGGGCTCTTGCTGTGCTGTTTGTTTAACAATGCCTTGAAATCAATTTTCTCTCTCTCTCTCTTGCCTGATGGAATTTTCTTTCTGGAAACTGCTTCGTGAGGTGAAAAAGGGAAAGTCTGGGATGAGGAATCCTCAGACAGGAGCTTCCTCCAGAGGGGACGGACTGAGGCTTGTCCACAGGCTGCACCCAAAGGGCCCACGTGAGTTGTGTCTGTTTATTAGCCTGAGGTTTAATTTCCTCTCTGCGACCCTCGGTTAACTCATTCCTGTTTGATTGGGGCCCTGGAGTTCTAAACAGGTTGAAAGCCTGCGGTTAAAGGAGCAGCCCCAAGAGGGAGCCCCATTTGCCACTGGCTCGTTCCAGCCCTGTCCGTGAGGTTGTCTGCTGTTTTGGGCAATGCAATGAAGCTTGCAGTTAAATAAGATGCTCGGTGACCATTTTAATTCATTTTACTGTAGTTCTGAGGTTAGCTTTCTCTCTGTCTCCACATTTTTTCCCTGTGTCTCTCCCCCCATGCTTTCTCTTCTCTGTCTCTGTTTCACAGTTGCCTTCTCCATTTAAACATTTAATAAATAAAAAGAACATGCCACACACAGCAATGTGATTTGTCGTTATTTGAAATAGTGAGACAGAATCAGCAACTTGTTCCCAGTTTAAAGAGGACGTTTCACCCTTTCTGGAGACTGAAACCTGGCTATTGTCACATTGCTGCTTGTGGGATCTTGCGCTGCATCTAGTGCCGGCAGCATTTCCTACATGACAACAATGAGGACACTTTATACATCAGCTTCCAGAGGGTCTGAGTGTGGATTTCTCTGTGCTTTTAACAAGAATTTTACAACAATTACAAGAGCTGATCGTGAAGCTATATAAGACTTGTTAGAAGTTTAAAGATGGAGTTTAGCATTTTCTGAGGACTGTGGTGGGATATCTGGATATGATCACATTGTGGGATCCTGCTGTGCATACATTCCCTGCATCAATTTCTACATTACAACACTGAGGCAGAAGCAGATGGAGAGAACACGAGGGAGAGTGAGAAACAGCTGGAGGTGGCAGGTTAAACGCAGAGAGCAAGAGAGAGAGAGACAGGCAGAGAGTGAGTAAGGGAGTGAAGGCAGAGAAAGATGGAGAAAGACAGAGAGAGAGAGAGAAAGAAATCCACAATCAAAACCTTGTTAAACTGACTGTTGAAGTGTCAGAATTTTTGGGATCTTGCTGTGCACAGCTTGCCTGCAGAATTCCCTGCATTGTAACAGTGACTGCATTTTTGGAAGTGAATTCATTGTGTGTAAGGCTCTTCTGAAGGCCTGGAATTAAAGTCCTGAGCTTGAAGCTGGTATAATTCCCGAATAATGCTGGTGTTTTGGCAGTGCCGTGAATTTGAGAATGAAATGAAATGTGCAGCAGGCATTTGAATTGGGAGTGAGGTTCTGAGAGTGAATTTCTCTCTCTCTCTCTCCCTCTCTGTCCATCTGTCTCTGTGAATGAGATTAACAGGAGGGAGAGATAGACACAGGAGAGTGAGGGGAACATGGAGGGAAGCAGAGGGGGAGAGAGGAGTAGCCGGCTGTTATCACACTTCTGCTTGTGGGATCTTGCTGTGCATCAATGGCCTGCAGCCTTCCAACATTGCAACTGTGACGACCACTTTAAAAATTAATTCACTGAATGGCAAATGCTTCTGTGAATCAGCACTTCCATGGCCGAAATGTGAAGGTTTGTAAAGATTGGTTCCCATTCCCGAATAATGATGGTGATTTAGGCTGTGGGCTGAATATGACAGTGAAATGAAACACCCGGGGACCATTTCAACTCAGATTTTCGGTGATGGGAATGTAGATTTCTCTCTCTTTGCTTCTACGGGAGAGGGGATAGGGGTCACCAGTATTTGTGTGTTTTTACAATGAGGCAGAAACAGATGTAGAGAGACACACAGATAAATAGAGGGAGAGACAGAGAGAGAGAGATAGCAGGAAATGACAGGGTAAACACATGCACACTTCCCAATCTCTGGCTCTGTGTTGGGGATGTATTTATAAGATAGGGAGTCACTGAGAGATAGTTTTATATCAGTAAGTAAGAGAAAGAGCCCTGGACTCTTGCTGTGTTTTATTTCTGTTCAAAATGCTTTACTTTGTTTGAATTAATTTTATTTCTCTTATTCCCAAGGAACATCTTTTCAGAAGCAGCAGCTGTGATGATGCTGGTGGAGAATCTTTTGGCATGTGGAATTCTCAGACAAGATCAAGAAAATAATAATAAATATATATGTGTCATTGTCAAATTCATTTCTAGATACAGAAAAGAAGACGGTGTTTTCGGGGCTGATAGAAAAACAAAGTCCTGGAAATGCTCAGTATTTCCAGCACGGTTTTTATTTCAGTTTTGCAGCATCTGCAGTACTTTGATTTTGTGTTTTCGGAGGTCTGTGGATTTTTTGCCACAAGGGAGGGGGCTGGAGGGTGCTCCGAAGGGAATAGTTTGTGAAACGATGCTCCAGAACAGTCAATGTAATCCCGTAGATTTCCTTCTCCAGCTCCAGCTGCAACTTTTTCCCTGCACCTTCATCCTTGTTCCTCGCTCTGTTAATTCACATCTTTAAATTCCTATCTCTGTATCTCTCAACATCCGTTCTATCTCTACCTCTCTCTCGAGTCTCATAAGTTTCCATTTTGACTCTGTGACACTCTGCATCTTAATCTGTCTATCTCTCTCTCAGTCCATTTCTTCCCTCACTCACTTCCAAATCCCTGAATCTTTCCATCTCTGCTCCTCCTTTCCTGCAAGATAATCTCTGCATTTCGCCCCCCCCCCCCCCGTCCTTGACGCCCCTCTCTATTCTGTAAACGCATCTTACTTTGTATCTCTGCCCCTCCACTGCTTTCTGTCTCTGCATCTCTCTCTTTGTCTGGGATCTTTCTCAATATCTACATCGCTGCTGCATTCTCTCTCTACACCTCCAGTTCTCTCTCTGTATGTTTCCATTTCTCTCTCTTTCTCTCTGCTCTTCTCAGTATTTCTGCCCTCTGTTCTCAGTTTCTCTCACTGGTTTCGGACTCCCTGCATGCCATTCTTCATCTCCCTTTCCATTCACTTCTCTTTTTCTCTGTTCTGTCCTAATTCCGGGATCGGTTTTCTGTGTCTCTGTCTCGGGATGGATTTGAACTCGCTGCCTTGGTGCTGTACAGGGTGATTGTGAACCGGGATCCTGCTTTCCATCTCTTTCCAGTTTAGCTCCGATTGAGGTAAAACAGGGGAGAGATGCTGAACAGGAATCCGATTCACAATATCTCTGGGTATCTGCTCCCCGACTGTCTCTGCCTGTCTTCTTGCGGCTCAGTGGGGGAAGGGACAGATGAACTGTGATCTAACATGGGTGGGATAGGCTCAAAGGGCTGAATGGCCTCCGCCCATCCCTCTGCCAGTCAGTGTGTGTGCCTGTGTTTTTGTCTGTCTCCCTCTGTTTGATTTCCTGAAGCTGATGGGGACAACAGGTGAAACACCTTTCTGCAGAGAGGGGTGTGTCTGGAGCTAGGATCGTTCTGTGCATTAAAGGCTCAGAATGTCAGTTAGCCTCTGGAAGTCCTTGCTCTATGCCCACCCCTGTGTTTGGCCGGAAAGGAGTTAAAGGTGCCGGGGGTCTGGGAGCCAGTTGATGAATTCCAGTGGCTTATCCAGACCAGGAATTAAAGAGAATTAAAAACTGTCGGGAGACGGAGCCACACTAGGAAAGTGATGGAGGTTGGAATTACACGGGGTTGGGGGGGCTGTTGAAAGGGACGGGAGTTACACAGTGGGCGGGTGGGGGCGGCTGTTCATGGGGGAGATGATACAGGGTGGGAATTAATGGAGTGGAGGCCTTTTACAGGACAGAGGTGTATTTTGAAAGGGGGAGTGTTTACAGTGGCAGGGGCATGGGAGAGAATTAGAGTGCAAATTTCAGAGGGAACTAGTTATGTTAAAAATGGGAGGGGGAGGAGTCTCCAGTTTAAAATGGGAGGGGAAGGACTTTCCAGGTTTAAAATGGGAAGGGGAGGATTCTCCACCTTTACAATGGGAGGGGGCAGTGGAGATTCTCCAGGTTTAAAATGGGAGGGGGATGTGTCTCCAGGGTTAAAATGGGAAGGGGAAGAGGGAAATCTCCAGGTTTAAAATGGTAGGGGGCGGTGGGGAGTCTCCAGGTTTAAAATGGGAGAGGGCAGTGGGGATTCTGTTCACAGGAGCGGTATTAGATGGGGGTCAGTTAACAGGGGCATAACAGATAGGGGTCTATAGCCAAGGGGTATTTAGATGGGAGCCTGTTCCTGGGGATATTTAGATGGAAGTCTGTTCACAGGAGCGGTATTATATGGGGGTCAGTTAACAGGGGGATATCAGATACGGATCTGTAGACCAGGAGTATTTAGAGGTGGGTCTATTCTCAGGTAAGGGTATTAGACGGGGAAGGGTCAGTTATCAGGGGGATATTAAAAACAGGAAAGCAGATTATTGTCTGATTGGATATAAACTGAGAGAGGGGAATAGGCAGCGAGACCTGGGTGTTCTCGTACACCAGTTGCTAAAGGGAAGCAAGCAGGTGCAACAGGCGGTAAAAAAAAAGACAGATGGTATGTTGGCCTTCATAGAGATAGAATTCGAGTACAGGAGCAGGGATGTCTTGCTGCAATTATGCAGGGCTTTGGTGAGGGCACACCTGGAATATTGTGTGCCGTTTTGGTCTCCTTATCAGAGGAAGGATGTTCTTGCCATAGAGGTGTTGCAGCTAAGGAAAACCAGATTGATTCCTGGGATGGCGGGACTGACGGAAGAGGACAGAGTGAGTCGGTTAGGATCACATTTTCTGGAGTACAGAAGAGTGAGGGGGGAATCTCAGAGAAACCTATAAAATTCTAACAGGTCTTGACAGGGTAGATGCAGGAAGGATGTTTCCGATGGTGGTGGAGGCCAGAACCGGGGGCATCGTTGAAGGATTCGGTGTAAACCTTTCAGGACTGAGATGAGGAGAAAATTCTTCACCCAGAGAGTGGTGAGCCTGTGGAATTCGCTAGCACAGAATGTAGTTTAGGCCTACACTTTTTATGTTTTCAAGAAGGAGTTTGATGTAGCTCTTGGGTCCAAAGGGATCAAAGGGTATGGAGCGAAAACGGGAGCAGTTTACTGAGTTGGATGATCAGCCATGATCCTAATGAATGCTGATCCAGCTTTAAGGGCCAAAAGGACTACTCCTACTCCTATTTTCTATGTTTCTATGTGTTGCCGACAAGTGGCAACAGACCAAGAGCAATATGGCTGACTCTTGACCTCCTTCTGAAAGGAAAAATACAAGGAAGTTACAGAGTTCATTCAAGGTAGTCAGAGGAAGTTTAAGACAGTGAAAACAACAATGCTTCTGGCTTACAGGAATTACAGCAGTTTGGGGAATAATCCAGAGCCAAGGCTAATGCTCAGGAGACATGTGTTCGAATCCCACCACGTAAGATGGTGAAATTTGAATTCAATTAATAAATCTGCAATTAAAAATCTAATCTAATGATGACCATGAAACCATTGTAGATTGATGCAAAAGCTCATTTGCTTCACTAATGTCCTTTTAGGGCAGCAAATTTACTGACTTTTAAATGCCTTCCGAAATGGCCTCACAAGTCCATTCGGATCAAGGGTAATAAGGGCTGGGCCGCGTCTGCGACACTCACACTCACAAAAAAACCTCACTGGATCCAAGAGGCCTCTACTCAGAAAGATAAAGAAGTTGAGTGAATGAGCCAGCAGGCTCCTGATTTGGACCTGTGCCAAAAAGCATTTGACCATTCAGTTAGAACAGCAGTATGTCTCTAACCTGAATGCTGGCACAGCCGTGATTGCTGCTTATGAAAAGAAAAATCAGTTGAAACAACAGAAGGAGGCGAATGCGCGTAATAGAAGGTTTTGGAACTGCAGGGATTTCTGGGGAGAGAGAGAGATCGGGAGAGTGTTGAAAGATGAGAGTGAGAGATAGACAGAGAGAGAAGCAGGGAAAGGGTGAGAGAAAGAGAGGGAGACAGACAAGGAGAGCAATAACTTCTCCATATCTAATCTGTCCCATCGAACACTCTCAGAGAAGGTAGCACACAGGTTAGATGCAGAGTACATCTCAGTTTTAGCTGTCCCTGTAGTTTCGGATTAACCCGGGTCACTCACTGTGGCCGGCTCAGGCTCAAGACTCACCTGCCTCATTCACAAAGACGCTCCTGTATTGCTTGTCTTAGTGTAACCGGAGGCCATGTTTCGGAGTAGGACAGGCACACGGGATCAGGACGACTGCTCATGTGGAGGATAAGCATCAGTAATCCCTCAGAGAATCAGAACAGAAACAAACCAGGAAGAATTTGTGAGTCTTGTATTGTGGAATTCTTTAGTATTTGATGAGAATGTTGACCCACTGTAGTTTTGCCTCGAAGTGATGAATAGATTCCATATTATATGATACCTATCTCTAGATAATAGAATCTATCTCTTAGAGAATCAGAACAGACTAGCGAGAATCGAAAAAATAAAGTTGTGTTGAATTTGTGACACTTGCATTGTGGAATGCTTTAGTATTTGGTAAGCATGTCGAGCCAGTGGCATTCTGCCCCAGTGGGATGAATAGATACTATATGACCTTATTACAACAGTAAGATACCATCTGTACTGTAAATATGGACAGCAATGACTGAAATGACAGTGTAACTAACCAATTTTCAGCTGCATACTTTGACTACAATTATGCCTGCTATGTCACTGACACCACCCTCAATGTTGCCGAATCTCTGCCAGTCATGGAGGAGCTGGACGAACAGCCAACAAAAGCGGAACTCAATGATGCCATTAATTCTCTAGTCAGTGGAAAAGTCCCTGGAAAGGACGGCATTACCACTGAAATAATCAAGAGTGCCAAGCCTGCAATACTCTCAGCACTCCATGAACTGCTTTGCCTGTGCTGGGATGAGGGAGCAGTCCCACAGGACATGAGCGATGACAATATCATCGCCCTCTATAAGAAAAAGGGTGACCGCGGTGAATGCAACAACTACCGTGGAATCTCCCTGCTCAGCATAGTGGAGAAAGTCTCTGCTCAAGTAATTTTACATAGACTCCAGAAGATGTCTGAGCGTGTCTACCCTGAGGCTCAGTGCCGCTTTCGAGCAGAGAGAGCATCCTGTTCTCCTTTCGCCAGCTACAGGAGTAATGCCACGAACAACAGATGCCCCTCTACGTTGCTTTTATAGATCTCACCTCGTAAGAAGATGTGGTCTCTTCAGACTACTAGCAAAGATCGGATGTCCACCAAATCTACCAAGTATCATCACCTCATGCCATGACAATATGCAAGGCACAAAGCAGCATAACAGTGCCTCATCAGACCCCTTTCCTATCTCGAGTGGCGTAAAACAGGTCTGTGTTCTAGCACCTACACTGTCTGGGATCTCCTTCTCAATCCTGCTCTCACATGCGTTCCCGTCATCAGGAGAAGGAATATTCCTCCACACAAGGTCAGATGGCATGTTGTTTAACCTTGCCCGACTTACAGAAAATACCAAAGTACGGAAATGCTCAAGAGGGAACTCCTCTTTGCTGACGATGCGGCATTAACATCCCATACAGAACAGTGTCTACAGTGACTCATCGACAGGATTGCGACTGTCCGAAATGAATTTAGCCTAACCATTAGCCTCAAGAAAACGAACATCATGGGGCAGGACATCAGAAATGCTCCATCCATCAATATCGGTGACCACGCTCTGGAAGCGGTTCTAGAGTTCACCTACCTAGGCTCAACTATCACCAGTAACCTGTCTCTCGATGCAGAAATCAACAAGCGCATGGGAAAGGCGTCGTCTGCAATGTCCAGACTGGCCAAGACGTGTGGGAGTATGGTGCACTGACACAGAACACAAATGTCCGAGTGTTTCAAGCCTGTGTCCTCAGTACCTTGTCTATGGCAGCGAGTCCTGGAAAACGTATGTCAACCAAGAGCGATGTCTCAACTCATTCCATCTTCGCTGCCTCCGGAGAATCCTTGGCATCAGGTGGCAGGCCCCTATTTCCAATGCAGAAGTCCTCGGGGAGGCAACATCCCCAAGCATGTACACCTTACTGAGTCAGCGATGCTTGAGATGGCTTGGCCATGTGAGCCGCATGGAAGATGGCAGAAGCCCCAAGGACGCATTGAACAGCGAACTCGTCACTGGTATCAGACCCACTGGCCGACCATCTCTCCGCTTTATAGACGTCTGCAAGCGCGACATGATGTCCTGTGACATTGAGCACATGTCGTGGGAGTCTGTTGCCAGTGATCGCCAGAGCTGGTGGACAGCCATAAATGCGGGGCTAAAGAGTGGCGAGACGAAGAGACTTAGCAGTTGGCAGGACAAAAGACAGAAGTACAAGGAGAGAGCCAACTGTGTAACAGCCCCCGACAACTAATTTTATCTTCAGGGCCTGTGGAAGAGTCTGTCACTCTGGGATTGCCCTTTATAGCCGCTCCAGACGCTGCTTCACAAACCACTGACCACCTCTAGGCGCTTCCCCGTTGGCTCTCGAGACAAGGTGGCCAAAG
This sequence comes from Heterodontus francisci, assembly GCF_036365525.1. NCBI lineage: Eukaryota > Metazoa > Chordata > Chondrichthyes > Heterodontiformes > Heterodontidae > Heterodontus > Heterodontus francisci. The sequence goes on along the minus strand of NW_027141156.1, from coordinate 2,081,869 downwards.
AAGAGAAGAAGATGCCTGCTATACTGTGAGAATGTACACAAAACACGATTCAAAGAAGTCAAAGTGGCCACTGTTGAATTTGCTAACTTGATCTTTGTGGAAAGAGTTAATAAGTTAAAAATATTAAATGGTCAATTCACTTGTACAAGTGAACACTCAACAGAAATGAGTCTGGAATGTCCTATGTGCTGCATTCCTAAGACAAGGTATGGACAGTAAATGACCAAAGGCCTGGAATTACAAGAAGGCAGGATATGGAGAATAAAATGGAGTCTTTTAATGACAAGAAATTAGGTATGGGTGAGGCTTGGAATGTAGAAGCAAATGCATTGTGTGTGTGGGTTGGTCCAGGCAGTATAGGAATCGATATTGATCACACACAGTGATTAATCATGCAGGCAAAGACCCTGACACTGAGCCCAATGACATGGTGCATGAGGAGACAGAGAGAGTCAGTCCTCGAAATAAGGGACTCCCTTCCTTTATCTGGCCCTGCATTCAAGATAGCCGGGCCAGCTATTGGAAGAAGATCGCTCCTGATCGACTGATCATCGATCAATGGGAACTTTGTGAGATTTAAGGAACAGACTAAGTGAGAGTCTGTGGCCATCATTTGCAGCACTGATTTTTCCAGTAATATTGACCTGGAATTTTGTGCTATTTTACCTGACTTCTATGTAAACTAAACTACATGTAATCTTTAATCTTGTGCATGTGTAATGTTTAATTTCAGAAAGCCATACAGAGTAAAGCTTAAGGTACTTCAACAAACTCAAAAGTGTTGGCATTTAACTCCTTATCGGGTCGAATCTGTAGTTAAGTAGGACGAGATTTGTAAGTAATTGTTTTGAAGTTGATTTTTCTACAGTACGAGTGTAAATCAATTTGCATATGATATACCTTGCTGTTGTATGAATACAGGCATACAACATCCACGAATTTTTCTATTTATGCCATGGTAGACAGGTGAAGTTTTTCTTTTGTCCGTGATTTAACTAGACCCCTCTTGATAGCCAACCTGGTGGCAGAGGGATACAGAGAGCGTCAGAGGCAGAGTCACTGAGAGATAGAAATTGAGATAGAAATTGAGAGAGAAAAGACAGATAGGGAGAAAGAGAGAGAGACAGAGAGACAGAGAGAGAGAGAGAGAGAGAAGCAGAGACAGATGAAGTGCCAGGACACTTTAGAACTAGTGGAATGGGGAGACAGGCTGTGTGGGGAACCTGGGGTAACATTATGGAACCAGTAACAGAGACGCACACTTTTCCTCGCTGCATATAAAATGGAGGGAGCTCCCTCCATGTTTAAAGGGATTTTATTCTCTTTATGTAATGTGGAGGGAATGTCCCTCGAAGTTGCAATAAGGTAATATCTTATTTATTTTTCGCACTGAGAAAAATTGTCACTGGGACAACAGTCGCACCAAATACTGAAGCAATCATGACTACTTTCTTGTCTGTCTTCATAAAAGAGGGGGAATGATGCAGACATTGTAGGTAAAGAGGAGGAGTGGGAAATAGACTGGGCCTATTGTATTAGAAACAGAGAAACAGTTGTACAGTACAAACCGAGACCGGGTGAAATGCAGCAGAGCAGACAGTGTAACAAACGAGACGTTGTCCTGTGCAGTAATATAATTTTAAACATTCACTCGCTCCACCACCGATGCACAGTGCCAGACGTGGGTACCATCTACAAGATGCACTGGAGCAAGTCGCTGAGGCTCCTTCAACTGCACCTTCCAAACCCGCGACCTCTGCCACCCAGAGGGACAAGGACAGCAGACGCAAGGGAACACCATCACCTGCATCTTCACCTGCAAGTCACACACCATTCTCACTTGAAACTATAATCGCCGTCCCTTCACTGTCACTGGGTCACAATCCTGGAACTCCCTTCCAAACAGCACTGTGGGTGTACCTACCCCACATGGACTGCAGCAGATCAAATAAGCGGCTCACTACCACCTTCTTCAAGGACACTTAGGGATAGGCAATAAATGCCGGCCTTGTCAGCGGCACGCACATCCCACAAATGAATAAAAAACGTAAGAAAAACGCAAAGGCACCTAAGGTAATATTAGACTCGATGAGCAAAAACATGGTCAAGCAGGTTGATTTTTGGGAGCGTTTTCAAAGAGGAAAGAGAGGGAATGAGATTGAGCGGTTTAGGAAAGTAATCAGGATGCTCAAGAGGCCTGAATTAGAGGATTGCAGATATTGGAGGATTATGGAGCTGGAGGAGATTGCATCGATAGGGAGGGGTCATTTCTGGAAGACAGTTCTAAACTTCATCCACTCTTTGAGTGTGAAAATGTTTCTTGATTTCGCTGTTGAAAGGATTTTAGACTAATGTTCGATTTTATACTGTGTCCTTCGTTCGAGGGTTTCTCTCTATCTGCCACATCTTTCTTTCATCAATATCTTGTAAACTTTGATCAAATCACCCTTAACTTTTTAAATTCCAGGGATACAGAGTAAAGCTCCCTCTATATGTCCCATCAAATGCTACCAAGCCGTGTAAGGCCTGGAATGAGCTGCAGAGTAAATCACTGCCCTCTCTGTTGCATCAAATACTCACAGGACATGTACAGTGTGGGATTAGATACACAGTAAAGCTGCCTCTACATGCACCTCTCTTTCTCTTTCTTTAACCAGAGGGAGAGAGGAACAGTGAGTAAGACAAGGATAGAGAGAGAGAATAACATTGAGAGGGAAAGATAGCAATGGAGAGAGAGTACCAGAAGGAAAGAGGAAGGGATTGGGATAAATAATGTCAGTCAATGTTCCCACAAAGCTGCATATAGCAGCCTCGAAGGTACCACGCAGGTTCTGTTCCACAATAAAAAAAAAGTCTGCAATTGTTCTTCAAAAAACCCTCTACAGTTGTAGCATCACCAAAAGCAGCTGACTTAAAATGGCAAACTGCAGCATGTGCAGTTTTACAAAGGGTCTGAGAGAGGAGAAGAGAAACAGGCATGGGCACAAACACACAAACAAGTGGCCACGCATGGGACACTGACCGTGCACAGCAAATACATTTCCCGGGGAACATTGGAGCCAGTTGTGGCTCAGTGGGTTGTAATCTTGACTCTGAGTTATAAAATTGTGGTTTCAGGTCAGAGCACTGAAACTAGGCTGATACCACCTAACAGAAAATTAGAACAGACAAACGAGACTGTAGAACAGGAACCTTGTGTTGAATTTGTGAGCCTTGTTTTCTGGAATGTTTCAATGTTTGGTCAGAATGTTGACCCAGTGAACATTTTCCCCTGTGGGATAACAGTTATTTGATTAAAGATTATAACATCTTAATGCATCATGAAGATACTGTGTGTACTGAGTGCAACAACATTTGCACTGTCCCATCATATAGTATACTTTGTTGGGAGTGGGTTCAGTGTTTGATATTTTCAAAACACTGAGCTAAACTCGAACTCCTCGCGACACTAACATCAGTGTTTTTAATCAGCCATGGGAGGAAAGTAAACCCTTGAGACCGTCAAGCATTAATCAATGTCAGATTTGATCAATTATAAGGGATTAATCAATCACAGTACACAAAGCATAAGATGTCTCCATTGAGTAGCGAGATACTGGTTTCTTACCAGCCTGCATAAGGAATTGCATCTTCTGCAGTTGTGGCATCACCAAAAGCAGCCAATTTAAAATGGCAAACTGATGTATGTGGAATTTTACAAATGGTCTGAGAGACGAGAGAGAAACAGGCATAGGCACCATCACACAAACACACACAAACACTCACAGACACACGCACACACACACACACACACACACACACTCATACTCACACACACAAATACAAAAACAGATAGACCAAGAGTCAGAGAGCGACAGAAGAATATTTCGATTTCCAAAAGGAGTTTGATGAGGTAAATCTTAGATTTTTAAATGAACAATTGATTTTGCTTCAATGGGCGTTTGCAGAAGACAGTTCCAAACTAAGTCTTCCCTAACTTCACTCCTAAAAGGTTTTTCTCTAATTTTTAGACAATGCTCACGAGTCCCAGAATCCCCAAGCTGCTGAAATAGTTTCCTCCAAACTAGCCCATCTGTTCCCCCTACTATCTTAACAACTTTGATTAAATCGCCGCTGATCCAACTAAATTCCAGGGAATAGATCCCTAGTTTGAGTAATAATTTACCCCTTGGAGACCAGTTATGATTCTGATAAATCTACGCTGCACTCAAATTGACATGGACATCTACCCTCACTTCAAGTCTCTTAGAAACTGCACTGTTTCTATTTTCTTTCACCAGTTATAAAGTACCCTGAGTTATTCTTTTTTCATGACATTAAAATCCATCCACCACAGTTGTGCACATTCACTTAAGATATTCATTGCAATTTTTGCTCCAATTACACTGCTTCCAATGCTGCCTATTTCTGTGGCAATGGCAAACTTTGGTATGTGGCATTCAACTCCACACAGGCTTTGCACTAACTGACGGGAGTGAATCATTCTCTCATGGAGTTTTTTTTAAATTCCAGATTTATGGTTTTTTAAAGAAAAAAACAGAATTCAAATTCACAGCAGCTCAGTTTGGGGTTTGAACTCCTGCTATTGCCTGACTGTCTCAGGTTTTAGATATTGTTCCCTTCATGTGATGTAGTATAAATGCCTTCAATTCTGTGTATTTGCAAGGGAAACAAATCATATTCTCACCTTATTGCATCAACCAAAACCTGCAAGTCCATTCAAACACCCCTATTTCCAGTCTCTGCAAAGATAGCTCACACTTCCACAATGCAGGAATGTCTGATGGAAACAGCTTTTGATACATTTCCTAACACGTTTGCTAACATTTTTCAGGATGAACAGTTGGATACAACTGACTGATTACAAGCCCCAATTAGTATCTTTAAGAGAAAGAAGAACTACAGAAAAAGCAATCCCAGGTATATCTATCCCTGCACTCATTTTAACATTGTACCATTTAGTTTATTGCGCTTCTCCTCAGCCTTCCTTCCAAAATGCCTAATTTCACATTTTACAGCATTGAAGTTGACCGGCCTTGTGTCTATCCAACGATAGGTAGGATAGTAAGCCGTCAAGAGCCTACAAAGGGATGTAGATAGGTTATGGGAGTTGGCAAAAAAGGGAGATGGAATATAATGTGGGAAAATGTGAACTTTTTAATTTTAGCAGGAAGAATAAAAAGCAGTATATTATTTGAATGGAGAAAGACTGCAGAATTCTACGGTACAGAGAGATCTGGATGTCGTTAAATGAATCACAAGTTGGTATGCAGGTACAGCGAGTGATTCTGAAGGCAAATGGATTATTGCTGTGTATTGCAAGGGGCATAGAATATAAAAGGGAAGTGTTACTACAGCTGTACAGGGCCTTGGTTAGACCACATCTGGAGTACTGAGTACAGTCTTGGTCTCTTTACTCAAGAAAGGATATACAAACATAAGAATTAGCAGCAGAAGAATTGAGGAATTCTCTTCCTCAAAAGGCAGTGGAAGCAGAGACTTTGAATATTTTTAAGGTAGCGGTAGATTGATTTTTGATAAGCAAGGGGGTGGAAGGTAATCGGGGGTAGGTGGAAATGTGGAATAATCAGTTCAGCCATGAACTTATTGAATGGTGGAGCAAGTTCTACGGGCCGAGTGGCCTACTCCTGATCCTAAGGTTATTGTTCTTGTGTGTTCCATTTCACCAGACTGCCTCTATGCTCCTGAAGTCTGCTACTAGTTCCTTTCCTGTTTTATTACATTGCAGATGACAAACACTGGCAAACATTGAAGTTATTCTAAGTCATTAGTATATATCAAAAAGAGCAGTGGTCTTAATATGGACCTCCACTGTATATCTCCCTGCAGCCTGATACAACCATTGGCCACTCCCTCAGCCAATGTCGTACCCACGCAGCCGCTGTCGCTTTAATCTATGGAGCACCAATATTGCTAACTGGTCTATTATGAGGCAGTGTTAAGTCCTCCATTAAGGACACTGGTCCAAGAGATCTCTGTTTTTACTCTCCCATCAAAATTCCCCAGACAGGTATAGCATCCATTAGACAGAGAGTAATGCTCCTTCGATACTGTACAATCCAAAACTCTGAGGGCAGGAATATCATGAGGTAGATACAGAGTGAATCTCGCTCTACACTGTCCCAAACAACCAGAGAGAGTGATAGAAAGAAAGAAACGGAGACACAATTCGAGGATCACAGATGTTGGAGGATTGTGGAGCTGGAAGAGATTGCAGAGATAGTGAAGTGTCATTTTTGGAAGACGATTCCAAACGTTTACCACCCTTTGAGTGCAGAAATGTTTCTTCATTCCACTCTTGAAAGGCTTTTAGACTAAAGTCCGATTTTTAGACTGTGCACCTCGTCCGAGATTCCCAGGATAGAAACCCTATCAGTTTCTTATTATTGTTACCTTGTTATCTTTGATTAACTTTGTAATCTTAACCTTCTAGATTCCAGGGATACAGAGCAAAGCTCTGTTCTATCAAGCTTTCACAGGGCAGTTCCAGTGTGGAGTTAGATACAGAGTAAAGCTGCCTCTATATATGCCTCTCTATCTCCACCTCCATCCAAATGGAGTGAATAACAGTGAGAAAGACAGGGATAGATATGGAGAGAGAATAACAGAGAGGGAAGTATAGCAATCGGGAGAGAGTACCAGAGAGAAAGAGGCAGGAATTGGGACGAAGAGTGCCGGTCAATGTTCCCGCAAATCTGCGTGCAGCAGCCTCGAACTTATCACGCTCCACAATAAGTAAAACACGTCTGGAAAGATGCTTCAAAAATTTCATGGGACTGCTCACACAAAAAAAAATACTGTCCACGCACAGCAACTAAATTTTCATGGGAACATTGAAGCCAGCTGCGGGATATAGCGTTCTTACCAGCCTGCATAAAGCAGTGCACCCTCTGCAGTTGTGGTGACACCAAAAACAGCCAACTTAAAATGGAAAACTGATGTATGTGTCGTTTTCAAAGGATCTGAGAGAGCAGAGAGAAACAGGCATCGACACACACAGCCACAGACACACACAGAGGCATACAGCAACAGACATATACACAGACATACAGGGACACTCACACAGGCATGCAAAAACAGACACAGAAACAGAAACACGCATACACACACAGACACAGACAGACACATCCACAGAAACACACACAGATGCATATGCACACGCATCAACACCCATACACATATAGACACACAGCCACACACAGACACATGCGTACACAGACGCAGACACACACACACAATATACACAGACTCATACACAAACAAACACACGCACAGAGACGCACACCACAGACACGTGCAAAAGTAGAGTGACTCAGGAACAGAGAGCGGCAGAAGAATATTTCAATTTTCAAAAGGCATTTGAGGAGGTCAATCTTAGATTTAAATTTTTTATTTTGCATCAATGGGCGTTTGCAGAAGACACGTTCCAAGCTAATACCGCCTTTTGAATGTGGACGTGTTTCCTAACTTCACTCCTGAATGGTCTGTCTTTAACTTTTAAGCATCCCTACTTCAGATAATAATGTAACCCTTGAGTCCAGTTATCATTCTGGCAAATGTAGGCTGCAGCGAAATAGAAATGGACCCCGCATTCCGCCAGTCTCTTTGAAACACCACTGTTTCTAGTTTTCCACCATTTATAAAGTACTCTGTCTCACTGTTTTTTTGCTGACATTGAAATTCATCCACCACAGTTTTGTACATTCATTTGAGATATTAATATCTCTTTGGAATTTTATGCTTCGAGCTACAGTGCTTACAATTCTGCCTATATTTGTGTATTTGGTAAACTTGTGTATGTTGCATTCTATCCCATCATCTTAAATCGTTAATAATTACAGTAAAACAGAGGCGCACACGGGCTTTGCACTGGCAGATGGGAGTGAATCATTCTGTCCAGGAGGTTTTAATTCCAGATGTATGCTTTTTTATAGAAAAAAATACTTCAAATTCTCAAAAGCCCAGTGTGGGATTTGCATTCCTTTTTCAATCATCAGGTCAGACCTTCAAATTCAAGCCCATAAAAAGCGATTCACTTTCTTACTGCTATTGCCTGACTGTCTCGGGTTTTGTGTATTGTTCCCTTTATGTGATGAACTGTAAATATCTTCAATTCCGTGTATCTGTCAGGGACACAATCCAAAATTCTCACCTTATTCCATTAACCAAAACCAGCAAGTCCATTCAAACACCCCTATTGCTGTCTCTGCAAGGATAGCTCACACTTCCACAATGCAGGAATGTCTGAATGGAAACAGCTTTTGACACATTTCCCGAAACGTTTGCTAACACTCTTCAGTATGAAAAGCGGAATTCAGCTAACAGATTCCAACATCCAAATTGAATCTTTAAGAGACACAAAGTAATACAGAAATTAAATTTTAGGTCTCTCTATCCCTACACCCGTTTCAACATTGCACCATTTAGTTTATATCGCTTCTCCTCAGCCTTCCTTCCAACATGCATCATTTTACACTTCTCAGTGTTGAAGTTAACCTGCCATGTGTCAATCCAAAGATAGGTGGGAAAGCAAGCTATCAAGATGACATAAAGCGTCTACAAAGGGATTTAGATAGGTTATGTGTGTGCGCAAAACATTTGGCAGATGGAGTATGATGTGGGAAAATATGAATATGGCCACTTTAGCAGGAATACTAAAAAGCAGTATATTACATAAATGGAGAGACACTGCAGAAGCCGACGGTACAGAGGGATCCGGGTGTCCTTTTGGTTTTTTTTTCACAGGGGGTATTTGATCAGGATTTATTCACAGAGGTACATAGATGGAGTTATGTTTCTGGGAGTGATGAAATGGTGTATGTTGATGGTAGTAATTTGTCCACAGGGGGTAATTAGATATGGGTCTTTTCACAGTGGGTAATTAGAACAAAGAACAAAGAAAATTACAGCACAGGAACAGGCGCTTCGGCCCTCCAAGCCTGCGCCGATCCAGATCCTCTATCCAAACATGTCGCCTATTTTCTAAGGGTCTGTATCTCTTTGCTTCCTGCCATTCATCTATCTGTCTATATACATCTTAAAAGATGCTATCGTGCCCGCGTCTACCACCTCCGCTGGCAACGCGTTCCAGGCACCCACCACCCTTTGCATAAAGAACTTTCCACGCATATCCCCCCTAAACTTTTCCCCTCTCACTTTGAACTCGTGACCCCGAGTAATTGAATACCCCACTCTGGGGAAAAGCTTCTTGCTATCCACCCTGTCTATGCCTGTCATGATTTTGTACACCTCAATCAGGTCCCCCCTCAACCTCCGTTGGAGGTATGTTCACAGTGGGAAATTAGATGGGTGCCTGTTTACAATGGGTAATTAGATGGAGGTCAGTTCACAATGGGTTATTCGATGGAGGTGTGCTCAAAATGGGTAATTAGATGGTGTTCTGTGCACAATGGCAAATTAGTTGGAGGAGTGCTCACAATGGGTAATCAGACGGAGATCAGTTCAAAATGGTTAATTAGATGGGGGACTGATCACAATGGGTAATTAGATAGAGGTCTGTTACAAATGGGTAATTAGATGGAGGTCAGTTCACAGTTTGTAATTAGACAGAAGTATATTCACAGTCGATAATTATATGGAGTCTCTGCACAAAAGGTAAGTTGATGGAGGTCTTTTCACAACGGGTAATTAGCTGGAGTCTGTTCACAATGGGTAATTAGTAGGATGTCTGTTCACAATGGAGAATTAGTCGGATGTCTGCTCACAATGGGTCATCAGATGGAGGTTACTTCAAAATGGTTAATTAGATGGGGGACTGTTCCCAATGGGTAATTAGACAGTGGTCTGTTCACAATGGGTAATTAGATGGGTATCAGTTCACCATGTGTAATTATTTTTTTTAATTTTTTTTTTATTTAGAAATACAGCACTGACACAGGCACAGATGAGGGTCTGATCACAGTGCGTAAAAAGATGAAGTCTGTTCACAATGGGTAATTGGATGGGGTTCTGTTCACAATGTGTAATGAGATGGAGGTCTGTTCACAATGGGTAATTAGATAGAGGTTACTTCAAAATGGTCAATTAGATGGGGGACTGTTCACAATGGGTAATTAGATGGACGTTTGTTCACAATGGGTAATTAGTAGGATGTCTGCTCACAATGGGTAATAAGATAGAGGTTACTTCCAAATGGTCAATTAGATGGGGGACTGTTCACAATGGGTAATTAGATGGAGGTCTGTTCCCAATGTGTAATTAGATGGACGACTGTTCAAAATGAGCAATTAGATGGAGTGTGCTCACAATGGGTAATTAGACGGGTGTCAGTTCACAATATGTAATTAGATGGGGGTTCATTCACCATAGGTAATTTGATGGTCGTTATTTCACTATGGCTAATTAGATGGACGTCTGTTCTCAACGGGTAATTAGATAGAGGTCTGTTCACAATGGGTAATTAGTAGGATGTCTGTTCACAATGGGTAATTAGATGGAGATTAGTTCACAATGGGTAATCTGATGTGTGTCTGTTCATGGTGGGTAATTAGATGGAGGTCTGTCTCCAGTGGGCAATTAGATGGAGGTCTGTCTCCAGTGGGCAATTAGATGGAGGTCTGTTCACAATGGGTAGTTAGATGGAGGGCCGTTCACAATGGGTCATTAGATGGTGTCATTTCATAGTGGGTAATTAGTTGGAGGTGTGTTCACAATGGGTAATTAGATGGGTGTCTGTTTACAATCTGTAATTAGATGGAGGTCTGTTCACAACGGATAATAAGATGGGAGATGCTTCACAATTGATAATTAGCTGGAGGTCTGTTCACAATGGGTAATTAATTGGAGACTGTTCACAATGGGTAATTAAATGGAATTTGTTCACTGTGGGTAATTAGATGGGGGCTGTTCACAATGGGCAATTAGATCGATGTCTATTCACAATGCTTAATTAGATGGAGGTCTGTTCACAATGGGTAATTAGATGGAATCTGTTCACAATGGGAAATTAGATGGGGGTCTGCACCCAATGGGTAATTAGATGGAGGCCTGTTCAAAATGGGTAATTCAACGCAGTGGGCAGTAAATGGAAGTCTTTTCGCAATGGGTGGTGAGATGGAGGTCCGTTCACAATGTCTAATTAGATGGGTGTCTTTTCTCAGTGGGTAATTAGATGGAGGTCTGTTCACAATGGGTAACAAGATGGGAGTTTATTTACAACGGGTAATTAGATGGAGGTCCGTTCACAATGGGTGATTATATGAAGTCTGTTCGCAGTGGGTAAATAGCTTTTGGTCTGTTCACAATGCGTAATTAGATGGAGGTCTGTTCCCAGTGGGCAATTAGATGGAAGTTTGTTCCCAGTGGGCAATAATATGGAGGTCTTATCACATTGGGTAATGAGATTGAGATTTGTTCACTGGGAGAAATTAGATGGAGGTCTGTTCACAATGGGTAATTAGATGGATATTTGTTCACAGGGGGTAATTAGATGGAGGTCTGTTCACAAATAGTAATTAGATGAAATCTGTTCAGAAAGGGTATTAAGATGGGGGCTGTTCACTATGTGCAATTAGATGGAGGGCTATTCACAATAGGTAATTATATGAAGTCTGTTCACAGTGGGTAAATAGATGAAGTCTGTTTACAGTGTGTAATTAGATGGAGGTCTGTTCCCTGTGGATAATAAGTTGGAGACTGTTCACAATGGATAATTAGATGTCTGTTTACAACGGGAAATAGACGGAGGTCAACTCACAATAGGTAATTAGATGATGTCTGTTTACAATGGTTAATTAGATGGAGCCGGTTTACAATGGATAATTAGTTGGAGTCGGTTTACAATGGATAATTAGATGGAGGTCTGTTCACAATGGGCAATTAGATGGAGATCTGATCTCAATGTTTATATAGGTGGAGGTCTGTTCACAATGGGTAATTAAATGGGGCTCTCTTCACAATGGGTAATTCGATGGACTTCGGTTCCCAGTAGGTAATTTGATGCAGGTCTCTTCCAAGTGGGCAATTAGATGGAGGTCTGTTCGCATTGGGGCGTTAGATGGAGGCCCATTCACAATGGGCAATTAGATGTTGTCTTTTCACACTGTGTAATTAGATGGAGATATGTACACAATGTGATATTAGGTGGAGGTCTGTACACAATGGGTAATTAGATAAAGGTCTGTTCAGTGGGCATTTAGATGGAGGTCTATTCACGACTAGTCATTAGAAGAAGGTCTGTTCACAAAAGGTTGGAAGGAATCTGTTCACAATGGATAATTCGATGGAATCTGTTCACAATGGGTAATTGGATTGAATCTGTTCACAATGGGTAAATAGATGGGGGTCTGTTCACAATGGGGAATTAGATGGGGGTCTGTTCACAATGGGGAATTAGATGGGGGTCTGTTCCGAATGGGTAATTCGATGGAGGTTTGTACGCAGTGGGCAGTAAAAGGTTGTATTTTTACAGTGAGTAATTAGATGGAGGACTGTTCACAATGGGTAACAAGATGAGAGTTTATTTACAACGGACGTTTGAGGACTCATTTACTGAGGTAGTATGGGCCGTGGTTCGAAACAGAAGAGGAGAGGTCAGCATGTTGGGAGTTTTCTTTTGACCTCTGAATAGTTCCTGAGATGCAGAGGAAAGGATAGCGAAGATGATTCTCGACAGGAGCGAGAGTAACAGGGTAGTTGTTATGGGGGACTTTAACTTTCCAAATATTGACTGGAAATACTTTAGTTCGAGTACTTTAGATAGGTCAGTTTTTGTCCAGTGTGTGCAGGAGGGTTTTCTGACACAGTATGTAGACAGGCCAACCAGGGGCGATGCCACATTGGATTTGGTACTGGGTAATGAACCCGGGCAAATGTTAGATTTATATGTAGGTGAGCACTTTGGTGATAGTGATCACAATTCGGTTAGGTTTACCTTAGCGATGGGCAGGGACAGGTATATACCGCAGGGCAAGAATTATAGCTGGGGGAAAGGAAATTATGATGCGATTAGGCAAGATTTAGGATGCATAGGATGGGGAAGGAAACTGCAGGGGATGGGCACAATCGAAATGTGGAGCTTATTCAGGGAGCAGCTACTGTGTGTCCTTGATAAGGATGAACCTGTCAGACAGGGAGGAAGTTGTCGAGCGAGGGAGCCGTGGTTTACTAAAGGAGTTGAAGCGCTTGTCAAGAGGAAGAAGAAGGCTTATGTTAGGATGAGACGTGAAGGCTCAGTTAGGGCGCTTGAGAGTTACAAGCTGGCCAGGAAGGATCTGAAGGGAGAGCTAAGAAGAGCGAGGAGAGGACACGAGAAGTCATTGGCGGATAGCATCAAGGAAAACCCCAAGGCTTTCTTTAAGTACATCAGGAGTAAAAGAATGACGAGAGTTAGATTAGGGTCAATCAAGGATAGTAGTGGGAAGTTGTGTGCGGAATCAGAGGAGATAGTGGAAGCGTTAAACGAATATTTTTCGTCAGCATTGACAGTAGAGAAAGAAAATGTTGTCGAGAAGAATACTGAGATGCAGACTACTAGGCTAGATGGGATTGAGGTTCACAAGGAGGAGGTGTTAGCAATTTTGGAAAGTGTGAAAATAGATAAGTCCCCTGGGCCAGATGGGATTTTTGCTAGGATTCTGTGGGAAGCCAGGGAGGAGATTGTAGAGCCTTTGTCCTTGATCTTTCTGTCGTCATTGTCGACAGGAATAGTGCCGGAAGACTGGAGGATAGCAAATGTTGTCCCCTTGTTCAAGAAGGGGAGTAGAGACAGCCCTGGTAATTATAGACCTGTGAGCCTTACTTCGGTTGTGGGTAAAATGTTGGAAAAGGTTATAAGAGACAGGATTTATAATCATCTTGAAAAGAATAAGTTCATTAGCGAACGTCAGCACGGTTTTGTGAAGTGTAGGTCGTGCCTCACAAACCTTATTGAGTTTTTTGAGAAGGTGTCCAAACAGGTGGATGAAGGTAAAGGTATATGGATTTCAGTAAGGCGTTTGATAAAGTTCCCCACGGTAGGCTATTGCAGAAAATACGGAAGTATGGGATTGAAGGTGATTTCGTGCTTTGGATCAGAAATTGGCTAGCTGAAAGAAGACAGAGGGTGGTGGTTGATGGCAAATGTTCATCCTGGAGTTTAGTTACTAGTGGTGTACCGCAAGGATCTGTTTTGGAGCCACTGCTGTTTGTCATTTTTATAAATGACCTGGATGAGGGTGTAGAAGGGTGGGTTAGTACATTTGCGGATGACACGTAGGTCGGTGGAGTTGTGGATAGTGCCGAAGGATGTTGTAGGTTACAGAGGGACATAGATAGGCTGCAGAGCTGGGCTGAGAGATGGAAAATGGAGTTTAATGCGGAAAAGTGTGAGGTGATTCACTTTGGAAGGAGTAACAGGACTGCAGAGTACTGGGCTATGGAGAAGATTCTTGATAGTGTAGATGAGCAGAGAGATCTTGGTGTCCAGGTACATAAATCCCTGAAAGTTGTCACCCAGGTTAATACGACTGTTAAGAAGGCATATGGTGTGTTAGCTTTTATTAGTAGGGGGATCGTGTTTCGGAGCCACGAGGTCATGCTGCAGCTGCACAAAACTCTGGTGCGGCCGCACCTGGAGTATTGCGTGCTGTTCTGGTCACCGCATTATAGGAAGGATGTGGAAGCTATGGAACAGGTGCAGAGGAGATTTACGAGGATGTTGCCGGATATGGGGGAAGGTTTTACGAGGAAAGGCTGAGGGACTTGAGGTTGTTTTTGTTAGAGAGAAGGAGGAGGAGAGGTGACTTAATAGAGACATCTAAGAAAATCAGAGAGTTAGATAGGGTGGATAGTGAGAGTTTTTTCCTCGGATGGTGATGGAAAACACGAGGGAACATAGCTTTAAGTTGAGGGGTGATAGATATAGGACAGATGTCAGACGTAGTTTCTTTACTCAGAGACTAGTCGGGGCGTGGAACGCCCTGCCTGCAACAGTAGTAGACTTGCCAACTTTAAGGGCATTTAAGTGGTCATTGGATAGACATATGGATGAAAATGGAATAGTGTAGGTCAGATGGTTTCACGGGTTGGCACAACTTCGAGGGCCGAAGGGCCTGTACTGCGCTGAAATGTTCTATGTTCTTTGTTAACTTTGCCTGATTACCTTGAATTCTTCGAATTGCCCTGCTGTAATGGCTTTCATTATTGCTTCAAACATTTTGTCTATGATAGATGTTAAGCAAACTGGCCTGTAGTCTCCCGTTTTCTGTCTCCCTCCCTTTTTGAACAAAGGAGTTACAGACACTATTTTACAATCTAACGAAACCTTCCCTGAAACTAGAGAATTTTGGAAAATTTAAACTAGCACATCAACTATCTCAGTGGCCACTTCTTTCAACATCCCAGGATGAAGTTCACCAGGACCTGGGGACTTGTCATCCCGCAGCTCCGACAATTTGTTGAGTGCCACTTCCCTGGTGATTGTCATTTTCTTGAGTTCCTTCCTCCCTTCCATTTCCTGACTTGCAGCTGATACTGCGATGTTACTTGCTTCCTCAATAGTGAAAACGATGCCAAATATCTGTCCAATTTATTTGTCATCTCCTATTATCCATTATTAATTCCCCAGGCTCACTTTCAATTGGATCAACGTTCTCTTTGTTTTCTCTTTTCTTGTTTAAATATCTATACAAATTCTTACTAACTGACTTTATATTTCTGGACAGCTTTCTCTCGTACTCTAACATTCTCTTCATTATCAATATTTAAGTCATTCTTTGCTGTTTTTTATCTTCTGTCTCATCCACTGCCCTGCTTCCCATCTTTGCACAATTATAAGCTTGATCTTTAAGTTTGATACTCTCTTTAACTGTTTTAGTTAACCACGGAATTTTTTTCTTTCTCGTTGAAATGTATCTATTCTGTGTATTCTGAAATATCCCCTTAAATATCTGCCAGTGAATCTCCATGGACCTATCCCTTAACCTATTTTGCCAGTTCCACTTTGGTTGGCTCTGCTCCCATGCCCTCATTATAGTTTAAAATACTAGTCTTGGGCTCACATGTCTGTCCCTCAAATTGAATGTAAAATTCAGTCGTATTATGATCGCTGCTACCTCGCTCAGTGAAAAGTCAGTTCTGGCTGCAATCAGCATCGTGGCAGTGCAGGGATGGTATAGAGACATACTGAACCATAGTATGGACCATCTGGAGACTGACCAAACAAGGCGAGCACATCAGAGGTATTCAGGTTGAGTGTCCACTCTGACTTGCAACTTATGTATAAAGAGTAAAAAGGATGGAGGCCTTAAGAAGTGAGTGCAGCAATTTACAATAGGTCTCATCCACTCCTGTTTTGAGGCCTCCCATTGTGGAGGAGCATCAAAGTTGGAAAGAGCTGCAGTCTCTGACAGTTGGGCTGCAGCACCCAGAGAGGGACAAGGATCATGAGGCTGGAATAGAGTGTGGATGACCAGGGCGCACAATAGCACCAGAGAGGGATAAGGATCATGAGACTGGAAGAGAATGTGGATAGGCATGGCGTTCTGAGACACCCAGAGAGCGACACGGATCATGAGGCTGGAAGAGAGTGTGGATGACCAGGGCGCACAATAGCACCAGAGAGGGACAAGGATCATGAGACTGGAAGAGAGTGTGGATGAACAAGGCGCACAGCAGCATGCAATATGCTTCTTTCGTGCAGAAGATGCTGCCCAGTAGAGAGGAGTTACCATCAGAGGCTCGACATCCTGCAAATATCGGAGCAGCAGTGTCACTGAAGATTGTGCCTCTCAAGGGCAGAAGTCACTGAGCTGAGTATTATGATGGAGGAGCATCTGAATCCAATGAATGGTGGCACCTCTTCTCCAATTTTATTTCCATCCTTTGTGACATTTAATGCTGCGCGTTTCATGTTAGGCCCTGCACTCACCTTGCCATATTACATCAGGAAATTGATCCGGGTCCTGCACTGCACTCACCTTGCCATGCTACAGCAAGGCATTGATCCGGGTCCTGCACTGCACTAACCTTGCCATACTACATCAAGGCATTGATCCGGGTCCTACACTGCACTCACCTTGCCATTCTACATCAGGACATTGATCCGGGTCCTGCACTGCACTCATCTTGCCATACTACACCAGGACATTGATCCTGTTCTTGCACCGTACTCACCTTGCCATACTACATCAGGGCATTGATCATGTTCTTGCACTTCACTCACCTTGCCATGCTATTTCAGGCCATTGAAATCCTGTTCCTGCACTGCAGCCTCTTACATGGGAACCCCTTACGGCTGTTCACCTCCTCCTCAATCTCCTGCCATGACTTCTTTGCCGACTTAGCCAGCCTCCTGCACCCAACACGAGGGAAATGCACTTCTCTTCTTGCCCTTGCTGCCTGGAGGGGGACTTCCAGGTAGGCATGAGTAAACCTGGGCGCCACCCTTGATCTGGCTGCTGCCATCTGCTAAACACAGCAGTTGTCAGTCCTACCACCCAATGTCCTCTAGTGATCCTGCCTTTCAATCCATTGCAGGCTGCCTTTTTAAGTATGGTACGGGCCTAGGAAGTCTCAACTACCGTGCCAACACATGTTCCTACTGTTCCCGAGTCTCTAATCTCAGTACACCCGAAGATCACTGTGTACCTTGGCCGGATCGGGTGGATTGATTTCTAATAATATAATTCTAAGTATTCAGTGTTACCTTCTGATTCGAGTGAAAATCATTATTTCCACTCTGGTCTTGTTCCGGGTGATTATGATGATGTTGAGACTGGAGCCATTGACACACAGACTGGTCACTTGTTGCTGGACAGTGGGCCTGATGATCTCTTCACACTGACAAGTTTCAGCGGTGATCTCTCCACCAGCTCTCTTCCACTACTTTGAATTTCATTCCAATCGGAGATGTCGTGGTTGACTTAAATTCATGCTGTGATTGAAGGAAATTAGTTTAAACGAAGTTTGATTTATTTGAGAAAAGGCGTCCTGATGTTTTTCAGTGTGTGATATCTCTCTTGTTAACACACCCACTGGAAATCCTTCAAGTGTTCGATCTGAACACCCTGATTCAGGGATAGCCGATCCACTTCATCTGCTCTCATCCAGCAGTAAAACACAGCACGCGGAATGGAGCTGGAAAACATTCAGAGGTCAAGAAATTCCAGTCCCCTTTTACATTATTGAGACTTGCATAGATGACTGCACTGAAATCCCTTCCAGTATAATCGTTAATCCATAACATTTCTTTCCACAGTAGACAGTTCTCAGACCCTCACTGAACCCGCCAAAAGTATAATCATTAATTTACAATCATTCTTTCCACAGGGTACAGCTCTCAGACCCGCACTGAATCCGCTTTCAGTCCAATCATTATTCCATAATCGTTTTCTGCACAGTTTACAGCTCTCAGACACTTAGTGATGCCGCTTTAAGTCCAACCATTAATTCACAGCAGTGAAACTGTTGGAGAAAATTCTGAAGGAGACAATCGATCTCCACTTGCAGAGGTAACATTTGATTAGGAAGAGTCAGCATGGCTTTGTCAGAGGGAGGTCCTACCTAACAATTTTGATTGAACTTTTTGAGCATGCGACGAGGTGTGCGGGTGAGGATAGTGCAGTTGATGTAGTTTACATGGATTTCAGCAAAGCCTTTGACAAGGTCTCACATGGGAGACTGATCAAGAAGCAAATGCACATGGGATACAGGGTAACATGATAAGGTGGATTCAAAATTGGCTTAGCTGGAGGAGACAGAGAGTGATGACAGACGGCTGTTTTAGTGACTCGAAGACAGTGTCCAGTGGCGTACCACACGGATCTGTGTTGGGTCCCCTATTGTTTATTATTTATATAAACTACATAAATGACTATATTGGGGGGGGGGGGTGGGGGAGGTGGGTAGGATAATTAAGTTGGCCGATGTCACAAAGATTGGCCGAGTAGTTAACAATGAGGTCGAGTGTCTTAGGTTACAGGAAGATATAGACTGGATGGTCAAATGGGCAGAAAAGTGGCAGATGGAATTTAACCCTGAAAAGTGTGAAGGAGTAATGTGACACGGAAGTATTCAATGAATGGCCTGACACTGGGAAGTTCCGAGGAACAAAGGGACCTTGGTGTGTTTGTCTATAGGTCTCTGAAGGCAGAAGGGTAGGTTAATAGGCTGGTGAAAAAGGCATGTGGGACACTTGCCTTTATCAAGTGAGGCATAGATTACAAAAGCAGGGAGGTCATGTTGGAGTTGTATAGAACTTTGGTAAGGCCACAGCTGGAGTGCTGTGTGCAATTCTGGTTGCCATATTATAGGAAGAATGTGATTGCACTGGAGGGGGTGCAGAGGCGATTCACCAGGATGTTGCCTGGGATGGAACATTTAAGCTATGAAAAGAGGTTGGATCGGCTTGGGTAGTTTTCGCTGGAACAGAAAAGACTGAGCGGTGACCTGATCGAGGTGTACAAGATTATGGGGGGCATGGACAGGGTGGATAGGAAGCAGCTATTCCCCTTCATTGAAGGGCCAGTTGCGAGGGGGCACAAGTTTAAGGTGAGGGGCGGGAGGTTTAAGGGGGATTTGAGGAAGAACCTTTTTACCCAGAGGGTGGTGACGGACTGTAATGCACTGCCTGGGAGGGTGGTAGAGGCGGGTTGCCTCACATCACTTACAAAAGTACTTGGATGAGCACTTGCACGTCATACCATTCAAGGCTAGGGGTCAAGTGCTGGCAAATGGGATTAGGTAGACAGGTCAGGTGTCTTTAATGCATCACTGCAGACTCGATGGGCCGAATGGCCTTTCCTGCACTGTATTATTCTGTGATTCTGTGATTCTCTCCACAGTATACAGCTCTCAGACCCGCACTGGTTCCGCTATCAGTATAATCATTAAACCATAATCTTTATTTCCACAGTGCACAACTCTGAGATCTGCACTGAACCCGCTTGCAGTCCAATCATCATTCCATAATCTTTCTCTCCACAGTATGCAGCTTTCAAAACCGCACTGATGCCGCTTTCAGTCCAATCATTAATCAATAATCTTTCTTTCCGCAGTATCCATCTCTCAGACGCGCACTGACACCAGTTTTCTGTGTTCCACCATTCCTGAAAAGAATGAAGATGTTCACTGTGACACGTTCACAACACCTGACATTCTGCCGCCAGTGGGCACTGACTGTGTGGTTCAACATGTCACGTCTACTTCAACACGGTAAGACCAATGTTTTATTATTTGTACCATTAATCTGTGCCGGCAATGTGCAGTCCTGGCTGGTTCTGATAGTAATATGATAATGAGGGGTGTTTTCAACTGTCAGTGATTCCAAAGTATCAGAGAGAACATTCTGTGTATTTACTATTGAAATAGAAGGCTAATTGAAACGGGAATATTCTGATTAGAGAACGTATACTGTATTTAGTCTGTTTTTGTGATGTTTGGCATTGTTTTTAACCCTCTCAAGGTGGTTTTGTTTTCCTTTAAGGTAAAAAGCAACCTCCAATCCTGTGTCTGATGTCTCGAGGCGGATGAGGGACTGTGTTAAATCTGAGAGAATGGTATGAACGTTTCCAACATACTGAACATGGAAATAGCTAGATTTGACTTTTCTCTATATTTTGTGTGAAAGTGTGTGTTTTCTGTTTAATTAAGTGCTAAACAGTATTTGTTTCGGATCATTTCCCTGTCTATACTAACAATGAGATACATTCATCTGCATGGAACAACCAACTCTTCTTGGTGATTAAAACAATTTTTTATTAATAAATAGTTTATATAAAGTGTGCTTTGTAACCGCAAGACTTTCCCATATCCTGCTAAAGAACACGTCAGGCAACAATTAAATGGTCTCTCTCTTTTATCTGCATTTATTGTAATTGCTTCCTCCACTGCTTTTTATTCGATGTCGCCAGTTACTGCCATTTGTAATGTAAGTGTTAATGTACAATGGAAATAACGTTAAAATAATAAAAAGACCGCAATTGTTGACAACGCGATCGGTAGGTGGCGCTGTTTTGGCACATGCGCAGATGCAGCATGTGCCACGAAAACGTCATAGCCAGCGACTGTTGCAGCTGCCAGGACCAAAGATGGCGCTATTCAAAAAATCACAGAGATGAAACCTAACAAACACGTGGCAGAATACAATGGCCGGAGTGAGAGAGTGGAGCGGGCCGGGGAGATCAGCGCGGGGGCCGGGGAGATCAGCGCGGGGGCCGGGAAAGGCAGCGCGGGGGCCGGGGAGATCAGCGCGGGGGCCGGGAAAGGCAGCACGGGGGCCGGGGAGATCAGCGCGGGGGCCGGGGAGATCAGCGCGGGGGCCGGGAAAGGCAGCGCGGGGGCCGGGGAGATCAGCGCGGAGGCCGGGAAAGGCAGCACGGGGGCCGGGGAGATCAGCGCGGGGGCCGGGAAAGGCAGCACGGGGGCCGTGGAGAGCAGCGCGGGGGCCGGGGAGATCAGCGCGGGGGCCGGGAAAGGCAGCACGGGGGCCGGGGAGATCAGCGCGAGGGCCGGGAAAGGCAGCACGGGGGCCGGGGAGATCAGCGCGAGGGCCGGGAAAGGCAGCACGGGGGCCGTGGAGAGCAGCGCGGGGGCCGGGGAGAGCAGCGCGGGGGCCGGGGAGAGCAGCGCGGGGAGACCAGCGGTAGCGGTGCCGGGGAGGGGGGGGAGAAAGAGGGAGAGGGAGGGGGGGAGAAAGAGGGAGGGGGGAGGGAGAGGGAGGGGGGGAGAAAGAGGCAGAGGGAGGGGGGAGAAAGAGGGAGAGGGGGAGAGGGAGGGGGGAGGGGGAGAAAGAGGGAGGGGGGGTGAAAGAGGGAGAGGGAGGGGTAAGGAAGGGGGAGGGGGAGAGCTGGGGGGAGAGGGAGGAAGGGGAGAGAGTGGGGGGGAGCAGCAGAACGGAAGAGAAGTGCAGCAAAAGACTTACTGGCCAGTCCCTGGACCCGGTGACACAAAGGTCTTCGCACGCTCGCTCCCCGCGGCTCTCTACGGCCTCTCGCTTCCGGCCCTCTCCATTCAGCCGTTCCCTCCAGCTGCGGATGCGCAATCCAGTTGCTTTCTCCCCTACCCAGTTGCTTTCTCTAAATCTCCTCAGTACTTCAGGCATTGCAACTGTTTGGTCCCTGCATTTTGCATGCTCCCTCTCCCCACCCCTCCCCGCACTCCCCACCCCTCCCCCTCTTCAAACACCCCTCCCTATGCCCCCCCCCACCATAGTTAAATATCTGAAGTGCAGTTGCAAAGTCGGGGAAATAGCATGCAAAACAAAACCTCAACAATTCTGGGTTTAATTATTGAAAAGTTTTATTAAGTTCATTAAGTATCTGAGGAACTGCTGTGCATGGATACATGAGTGTTGTGTCCAGCATTCCCGTTAGACAGACAGGCCGATTCTCTGCTATGCACAGCTGAAGAGATTGTTCCTGGAGAGCCTTGTGGTGAATAAAAGCTTGGCTCTCTATTCCACTACTGTATTGTCCATGTGAAGAAGGCAAAGTCACAAGAGTCTGAGCTCAATCTATTCTTGGTGAATGTTCCCCAAGTGCATCCCAATGTTCATTCCCAATTCATCCATAAATGCAATGTTCCTTTTCACATCGTGATGAGCTCCGCAGCATGATCCAGTTGCCTTCGTTGCTTGAATGCTGACCGTAAGTCTCGAGGATTGTTTTCTCGACGGCATGTTTTACATGAAAACAAGAAAAGCAAATCAGAGTCAGAGCTTGCCTCCCTCCATCCACTGAAATTACTGTTGCGCACACCTTTTTAAGTTCTGCAGTGAAGGCACCAATTGATAACGTCGCCAATGAAGCACTTATTACCCACCTCAGATGCAGGAATCATCACATCCTTGCGTCCTCTCCCGCACTGCCTCCTTTGCTTGAATGCCGTCCTTAAGTGTCAAGGATTGTTTTCTCAAGGGCACGTTTTACATGAAAGAAAATAAGGAAAGAACATCAGTGTCAGAGCTTCCCTCCCTCCAATGAAATTACTGTTGAGCATGCTTTGTGTTCTGCGGTTAAGGCATGTACTGATAACACCGCCAATGAATCACTTAGTACCCACCTCAGCTGCAGGAGGCAGGATGATGTTACTGCCCCTATCTCGTGATGGTTCAATGCTGCTCTCAGGGAAAACATAAATGATGTGAGGGTGCTGGAAAAGAAGCACATTTCTTTTGGGCTATGAACATAAAGCTGGCCATTTAGCCCAGCAGTTCCCTGCCAGTGGTTATGTTACTCGTGCGTCTTTCCATCCATTCCCATTTAATCCTGCCTACTACTATCACCAGTTGTGTTCACAGCAAGAGCATTCACATTTCTGCTACCACTAGACACGGCATGCTTGTTTCTTTTAGTGCTCAGTCTCTTCTTGCTGAATGTTCCCCAAGTGCTTGACCCCTTTGGACGCCCTCTCTGCTTGACAGGCAGCAACTGGCAATTGCGGAGTCTCACAAGGCTCTGCATGGTTGTTTCAACGTCGGATGGGGTAACAGGTGGCTGTGTGTCCATGAGCACTGCCCTGATGGGTGTAGGAGCAGGTAACTGTGTGTCCATGTGCACTGCCCTGATGGGTGTAGGAGCAGGTGACTGTGTGTCCATGTGCACTGCCCTGATGGGTGTAGGAGCAGGTAACTGTGTGTCCATGTGCACTGCCCTGATGGGTGTAGGAGCAGGTGACTGTGTGTCCATGTGCACTGCCCTGATGGGTGTAGGAGCAGGTAACTGTGTGTCCATGTGCACTGCCCTGATGGGTGTAGGAGCAGGTGACTGTGTAACTGAGCAGCAAGGAGAGGGTACCGCAGGTAGGGGAAGTGGAGATTTGAACAGGTAGGCATATGTATGGTCCATCAGATCATTAGGCCAGGGGGTGAGACGCTCAGGATCCAGGGTTTGTGACACGTGACTGATGTCCAGCGCGCGGCCACCTCCATCCGAAGGTGCTTCCGGGCAATTGTTGGGCATAGTAAATGGCTCCATCTCATCAGCCAGTCCTTGCTGCCAGCGGAGATTCTGTTGCCGCAGCCAGTCCAGTCTCCTCATGAATGCTGCCGTTCCACTCTGCAGAACGGCCTGTTGCAGCTGGTACAATTGATCTGAAAGCAAGCGGTATTTTTCATTGTGGCTGAGGGGCCTTGGCTGTTCCTCTGTAATCACAATGGCAGCAGCCATGCCTGTCGTCGTTGGTGTCTAAGATGCACGCCAGCGACAATTGGGGGTGAGCCTGTCCAAAGGCAGACCCAGATGCCTCTGCACAACAACAGCACGTTTGCAGGGCAACAAAGTCTGAATGGAGAAGATGCAGCTGCAGGTAGCCTGGCCATCATGTATCTGCAGTGTGTACTGTTTGGCGCCAGAAATCACAGTCACTGTGCCTTCATCCTGCTACCTGCAGTGGCCCAGACAATGGAAATGTTTTCAGAGCAACTCACAACAAGGGCTGGAGAACATGCGGTGGCCCAGACAATGGAAATGTTTTGAGAGCAGCTCACAACAGGGACTGGAGAACATGCGGTGGCCCAGACAATGGAAATGTTTTCAGAGCAACTTACAAAGGCAGAGCAACTTACCTTGGAACAATCTCCTGTGTCAAATAAAAATGAAGCAAGTCTCCAAAACGAATAAATAATTCAGATAAGATGCCCGACGAAACCTCCGCTCCTTCCACTTTCAAAAAGTCGCGCCGAAGCTTTGACGCATGCGCAGAGGCCAAACTGGCGCGTCAGGAGGAAGACGAAATAACGCGATGACGTCATCTGCGCATGCGCACAACCTTACCGGCAGGTTGGTCCGCAGCGCATGCGCAGAGATGAATAGACTGTGTGCGCATGCGCGTCCCGCGTCCTTTGCGCATGCGCAAATCAGTCCTGGAGAGTCGGACCGCAGCGCATGCGCAAGGGCATGACACTGTCTGCGCATGTGCGCAACGCGGCGCATCCTGATGACGTTATCCGATGAAGTAGCGTTGTCATGAATTACTTTGTAAAAAGAATTTGTTCAATGTTTTAGTTGGAATTTGTGCCTTTGTCAATATTAATGTCTATATTCTGGTTCAAGTACTAAATATACACTAATTCCTAGATACAGTACAATGTTGTTTCATTGCGCTCCATTATCCCTGAATATTCCGGTGTATGGTGGGAGTGCAAGAGAATCTGATCAGGAATCAATGCGTTTTTTGCAATTTAATTCGAAATATTTCAGTTAATTTTCAGCAGAGTGCAATTGTCACTCAGTTGAGGGAACGCCTACACCGTGCATTATTCTCCAACAAATTGTGATTTTTATTCCATTCCAATGCCTACTGAAACGCCAATATCCACCAGCGGGGGGCGACCATTATTAGAATTGAAAACAGATAACGCTCGAAACACTTATCAGGTCAGGTATTATCTGTGGAGAGAGAAACCGAACTAGCTTTGCATGTTAATACGATTTGTTCAGTAATATATAAAGTTAGAGATTAACTAGTTTCAGCAAATACGGATCCAGGGGAAAGGAGGCATGGAGAGAATAAAATAGTTAAGGTTTGTGTTAAAATGGAAGCAGGTGGGATTAAATGAACCCCGCCCCCGATTACTCTCTCTGATCTATGTCCCTGTAATCAGCAGCAATTCATTCTCTCAACCCTGACATTGTCATTAAACCTGCTGACAATGGAGTTGCTGTCATTGTTTGCTAAAAGAAACCGTGAGGAGCCTAAACGCCAACAATCTATGACGTATCTTCCCACCTCCCCTAGACCATGACCCCACCACCGAACATTAAGTCATCCTTTCTTATACTATCATTGAAGAAATCTCGTCTCGAGTTCTTGACTCCACGGCCTGTAATCACACAGTCTACCAACCTCACATAACCCCTTCTGAATCCTTCAAAACATCCACAAACAAGGATACCTCGATAGACTTAGCATTTCAACTTGTTGCTTTCCGATGGATCTTAATTATTCCTCTCGCAACACTACTTTCTCCCCTTGTCTTCTTCTCTCAGCATCCACGATTTTAGCTAGACCGGGTTCCTGGCAAGAACAGTCTCCTTTTCACCATGTCCATCCAGTCCACCACTGCAGACAGGAACCTGAAACTGCTACACCTCCATCCCTCACCAGGGCGTCCAACTGCTCTACATTTTCATCTCTCACCAAGATGTCCATTCCCTCTGAACCTCTCTGTCTCTCCAGAGCGTGTAATTCTGCCAAAACTCTATCTCTCACCAGGACGAAAAATCCCTGTAAAAGTCAATCCATTCAAGAAATTCGTGTGCCAACAACTCCATCCCTCATCAGGACTGCCAGTCCATCGACAATTCCATCTTTACCAGGACGTCCAGACGATCGAGAAATTAACTCATTCAAAAACATTCAGGTCGCTTCTTTTCCATCCATCACCGGGATGTCCAGTTACTTTACACTCCATCTGTCGCCAGGATGTATCTTCCATCTACATCGTTATCTCTTACCAGGATGGGCAGCCTCTCTGCATCACTATCCCTCGCCTATGCAACCAATCTCCTGACAACTTCAACCCCAGCCAGACATGGCATCTTTTTTGGTACATTGATGACTGTTTCAGTGCAGTTTCCTGACCTCATTCCCAACTGAAAAAAAACATTGCTTCTCGCTGCCACTCCTATCTTACCTATACATGACCCATCACCAATTCAATACCTCGAATTCCTATCTCCATTTCTGGGGATAGGTAGTAGCTCGCAATGCCTATATGTAGCCAGCAACTCAGAAACCATCAAGCACCGAACTATTCTAGTCCCATTTCCAGCACTTGGCTCGTAGCCTTGTATTGCAATAGCCTTTCAAGTGCGCATCTAAATACTTAAATGTTGTGAGGGTTCCTGCCTCTGCGTTCTCTTCATGCAGTGCATTCCAGATTACACCCACCCTCTGAGTGAAAACATTTTTCCTCAGATCTCCTCGAAACCTCCTCCTGCCCCTTACCTTAAATCTATGCCTCTTGGTTACTGACCCCTCTGCTAAGGAAAAAAAATGTCTTCCCATCTAACCTATCTATGCCCCCCATAATTTTGTATACCTCAATCATGTCCCACCTCAGACTTCTTTCATCGAAGGAAAACAACTCCAGCCTTTTCGGCCTCTCTTCATAGCTGAAACGCTCCAGCCCAGGCAACATCCTGGTGAATCTCCTCTTCAGCCTCTCCAGTGCAATCACATCCTTCCTATAGTTTGGTGCTCAGAACTGTACACAGTTTTGTTTTTGGGCAGTTCAGGAGTGAGTCAATGAGAATAGCTGCTGCGGATGGGCGGATGAGGATGATGATGATGATGAGAGGAGGAGGAAGATGCAGATTAAGAGAGAGAGCGAGAGAGAAGCATCGTCTGTGGACCAACACCACGGAAAGTGGAGGGGTGGGGCAGAGAGGCATAGACAGAGCGACACACACAAACTCAGAGCACAGAATTGTATGCCCCCCGAGGGAGCGGGCTGGCAAAGGGGGCTGGGAGGGGGAAGAAATTGCGCATGAGGCTGGGGTGCCGTTTCTGTCACCTTCCCACCTCCGCTACAATTTTATGTGCGACGGGAAGGAGACAAACGACTCGCCAGCCCCAGGCCAATTGATGCTCTTAAATGGCCAATTGATTGCCACTAAAGGGGCTTCTTCCACCACTGCTGTTATATTACCACCGGTGGGTGGGCACTTTGTCAGCTCGTAATAGCCCAGCGATACCAGGTAGCCACCTTGCAGGCCCGAGGGAGTGGCTCTCCTGATCGAGCACCCTTTTCCCCACTGAAAGCTGGTCCTGCTTTCTCTACCCGTATACCTCCCACTACCCTCCTGATTGACCCCCAACCTCCCCTCTCACCAGGGCCCAGATTAAAACCCCATTTACCATTTCAGCACTGGTGTCCATGATCCTCCTGAAGGTGGGTGCAATCCCAGCAGTGGCCACTGCTCCCTGTGGCGCTGCTGGGACTGCAGATTGGCTGGCAGCTCCTGCAGGCGGGACTTCCTGCCTCAGAAAGGCAGAATCCATACCCAAGGCAAATCGAGGGCCAGGACCACATAAAATTACTGCATAGTTCCCAGGCCCGGCAAAGGTGGGCTCGGCCCTGACCTTTAAGCCAGATAGCAGGGCCTCTGCCCCAAAATAAAGTTTTGACCAGAGAGGCAGTCAGAGAAAAAGGATAGAGGAGGAAGAGAGCAATCAGTATCACTCCTGACAGATGGACATCTATCCAGAATATTGCATCATTACATCTCGAGTTCAGCCAAATATTATCTACATGTGCAAACAAAAATTAATGATAGGTATCTATCTAAATCTGTTCACGTTTGTGACGTGAAAGTAAGTTAATAAATTAGTCTTCTGATTTCAAGATCCTTTACAAAAATATTTTACTATTAATAAAATGGCTAAAGAAAAAATCTAATGCCTTTATCTTTCTGAAATGTTCTCACTGCCTACCCCCCGGTTCTGCCCCCATGTATGGCAGAAACTGTAATGTGGCTCCTCACGCAAAAAGTTTAGACACTTCTGGCCTAAAGGGAGTAATCTAGCGAGTGTTCTATGGTGATTGAAAGGCCTTAAAAAAGGTGATAAAGGGTAATCATGGAATTAAAGACCAGTGAGCCTAACGTTTATTGTTGAGAAATTACTGGAATCTATAATTAAGGATACAGTAGCTGAACACCTTGTAATGTTTCAGCTAATCAGAGTCAGACAGCATGGCTTTGTACAGCATAATTCAAGCCTGACAAAACAAATTGACTTTTTTGAAGCGGTGACTAAAATAATGGATGCTGGACAATGCTGAAGCATTAACTCTGTTTCTCTCTTCACAGATGCTGCCAGACCTGCTAAACATGAATGGTATTTATATGGATTGCACAAGACATTAAGTGTGTGTAGTTGGGTGGCTCCTGTCACTCCATGGCATTGGCACTATGGGCCAAACAGTCTCCTTCTGTGCCATAATTATTCCCTGATTTCTGAGTCCCTCACAACTTGAAGATCATGGAATTGGAGGCAAACTGTTCACTTGGTTCTGAACGTGCCTGAGCAGCAGGAGTTAGAGGGTAGGGATAATTTACAACTGCTATAATTGGCAAAATATAACTAGTTTTCTCACACACTGGGAGTCAGTTATTCACAGTATTTATTGACAACTTAGATGCTGGGACAGACAGTTACATATCCAAATTGACCAATGACACAGGACAGCATTGCAAGCAGTGTAGATGGAAGAATAAAACTATAAAGTGATATTGATACATTCCGTGAACTGGCAAAACTGCTGCAAATGGATTTCAATTAATTATGATCCCCGACCTCCGCCGTCCTGCTTCCTGTCAGGTCTCTACTGCCTTCTCCAGGTATCTACGTCTCTGTCATAGCAGTTCCCACGATGCCACCTTCCATATATCGTTTCTGAATTGGCTTCTGCTTTTACTTGGCTGAAGTGTTCCCTTCTTTTGGCTCGTTATCTGCAATTCCGCCCTCATCCCTCCTCGTCGCCACCAGTGCCATGATCAAGTTCGCCTTGTCCACACTTTCCACAGCAACACCTTCACATTCAACGATTTTCTGCAATTTCTGCCACCTACAGAGCCATGTGACCACCAAAGGCATCATTCCCTCCCCGCCCTTTCAACAATGCAAAGGGACCGTTTACTTTGTGACGCCCCAGTTGACTCCTCCATCAATCCCAGAATCACTCCTCTTCCCACAAAGAACATCTCATGCAATTGTCAGATGATGCAGCACCTGTTCTTTCCCCTCCTCGCTTTTCATGGAGAGTGTCCCAAACATTGCTTCTTGCTGAATCAGGCATATAATTGTACTTATTCCAACTTAGTACATGGTATTGGCTGCTCCCAATGCAGTCTGCTCTGCAGAGAGAAAACAGAAATTGGATATTGCTTCGATGAACATGTCAACTTTCTATGGACTCTTCTGAGCCTTAAAAGCTCATGTGTTTTTGAATAGTGGGTAGTTTAGTTTTGTTTAGAGATACAGTACTGAAACAGGCCCTTCGGCCCACCGAGTCTGTGCCGACCATCAACCACCCATATATACTAATCCTACACTAATTTCATATTCCTACCACATCCCCACCTGTCCCTATATTTCCCTACCACCTACCTATACTAGGGGCAATTTATAATGGCCAATTTACCTATCAGCCTGCAAGTCTTTGGCATGTGGGAAGAAACCGGAGCACCCGGAGGAAACCCACGCAGACACAGGGAGAACTTACAAACTCCACACACGCAGCACCCGGAATTGAACCCGGGTCGCTGGAGCTGTGAGGCTGCGGTGCTAACCACTGCGTCACTGTGCCGCCCGTAATGGATGAGCAAGATGAATTGAAGGAGGTGTGGGTTCGTGCTCCGTGTGGGGATCCCGCATCGAGACAGGAAAGTAACATTTACCGTGTGATCAACCTTCCTCTTTCCGACCACATTGGCGGATGGCAAGAGCCTTCTCCTCTTTGACAGATTTTCCACATTTCCCTCCCACTGCAGTGTGTCAGCAACCAGACCGGGAGCCCACACTGAGAGATGGCTCTGATGAGCCAGCCACTGCCCTGTGACATTTGAGGCAGAATTGGAGACTGCACAGAAAGCTGACCGTGTGGTGCCTGATATTGCATTGTGAAGCAGCTTGTCACTGGAGAAGTCCGAGAACAATTGATTAAACATTGGTTGTTTTGAAGTGCTGCCCACACCCCTCTCCCCTCCCCATGCACCCAGGGATCCACGAAATAAAGCCTCGCTCGGGGATGAATTTAAAACTCGACCTGGGCCCGACCCAAAGAAAGGAAACCCAAACCCGACCCGGATCCGAGTCCTTTAATTTATGTTCATGCCCAACCCGACCCTAAGATATCAATCATATTATTGAAACAGACTAAAAATGTTGCTGAAAAAATAAAACAATACCACCAGCTGATGGGAACGGCAGGCAGTAGTGCAATTGGGAAATTTACATCAGTAATACTGTGTCAGAGAGTTCCCAAAATCTGCTGGGGTGCCTGAGGTAGACATGACAAGTCATCAAGTGTGAAGTTGAGCCACCGACATTAGTCTTGCATAAGCAGACAGCTCAGGAACCCAGACATGGTGCTGTCAGAAAGCATAACCAACTTGTGTCTGCTTTACATCCTCTGCTACTTACCTCTTTGTCTCGAACATTGAGGAAGGACGTACTTACATCATTTGTTGCATTAAGGTCGCTGTGCAATCTGGGGAGATGTAGAGGGAAATTTCTAGCTTATGAACTTCTGAAAAAGACGCAGGAAGACTAGGTGGCCCATCAAGACTGCCCCACATCAAGATAGCTGGGCCATCATGGCGAAACGATTCTACCCTTTCCCTAAATCGCATCTGAATCCACTAGGAGTCGCAAAAAAACATAAAAACCCTGGGACAATGTGGGGAAAAAACTTAGTAAATTTATTCTCCAATGACCTGCTACCTTGACACTCAAACACTTTTCCAGGAGATTACATAGATAACGTGCTACCTATAACCAAACGTACCTTCTATACGACACAATCTTTCTCACAGCCAGGAACTGATGGAGCTCCCTCTTGAAGCCGCTGAGAAAGTCAGTATGCACGGCACCAGCTGTCAATGTATTCCAGAGGCTCTACATTCTCTGGGGGAAAAAAAACACCTAACAACCTGTTTATTCCTACATGTACATGGTTGAATATATATTTATTTTAGATAAGCTCATAGATGGTTTTGTCTCTGCAATATTACTTGTCTGTGACAGTGAAACAATCAATTGTCAATAATGGGGCAAAGTCTTGCTTTTGAAAATCAATCAACATTACTTCTACAGCCATTATAACTTGTTTGAAATTATTTACATTTGATGGGAAAATATTGCATTAATAATGCTACACTGCTTAATGTCTTCAAAATGGTTTTGACATGAACCGAAGTTTCTAGAGATAGCCAACTCTCTATTCACTTCCATGGAACATAACACCAGCACTTTTGGATCAGAGGAATACTTCATTCAAGGAACACTAGCTATTAGGTTGACTAATATAGACTGTAACAGCAGATTAATATGTCAGGGTATTTTAATTCATTACTGTGGAAGAATAAAATTATAGTTGGATAGCCACGGTGATTATTCAACCCCCACCCTCTATATATGATAAAAAACAGTGGCACAATGCCAATTAACGTCTGGAGTAGATCCAATAAATATTGTTTCTTCGCATTTTTATTTTAAATATTTGCATTTGAAGCACTGGATTATCAAAACTAAGATAACGTGGGTATAAGTTAGTCTCTCACCAACTCAGTAATGAAAATTAAGTAAATTGGATCCCGTATTTTGCCTTATCTCATAATTCCTAATGGATTCTTTCCACAAGATCCATTGATGTGGTCAATAGCACTCGCTTTCAACCATAATGTAGAAGCTTTCCAAATGTAAATCACACAACAGCTGCAACATCACTTTTTACATAAACAATCCCATCATGGAATTCCATGGTAGATTAATTGTTTTTGTCCTCTTTCAATAATTGGCTAGATCTAATTCCTGATTTTAAAAGATGTGAAGACAGATCATTGATATGCTTCCAACCAGAGTCGTCTGGGCAGGGCATGAAAGCTATTTCTACAAGTCTGCAGTTGCAATGTTGTAACAAACGTTCATCATGTGGGGTGCAGTGTGCTCAGAATAATACCCTGAATTGTCCCAAGGAGGGGAGAGTTTGTGATGACCCTGTGGACTTCAGTGTGTTCAGTATCAGACCACGTACTGTCCCAGGGAGGGGACATTTTTTGATGTCCCTCTCGGGTGCAGTGCGTTCAGTGTCTGACACGGAGCTATCCCAAGGAGGTGACGTTTCGTGATGTCCCTCTCGGGTGCAGTGTGTTCAGCGTCTGACCCTGAGCTATGGGAGGGGACATTTTGCGATGTCCATGTGGTGCACAGTGTGTTCAGTATCTGACCATGAGCAGTCCCAGGGAGGTGGGAGTTTGTGATGTCCCTGTGGGGTGCAGTCTGTGAAGTATCTGACCCTGAGCTATCCCAGGGAGGGGCCACTTTGTGATTTCCTTGTGGGTACAGTGTGTTCAGTGTCTGACCCTGCAGCTGTATTGCGTGCAGTTCTGGTCACCGCATTCTAGGAAGGATGTGGAAGCTTTGGAAAAGGTGCAGAGGAGATTTACTAAGATGTTGCCTCGTATGGAGGGAAGGTCTTACGAGGAAAGGCTGAGGGACTTGAGGTTGTTTTCGTTCGAGAGAAGGAGGAGAAGAGGTGACTTAATAGAGACATATAAGATAATCAGAGGGTTGGACAGGGTGGATAGTGAGAGCCTTTTTCCTCGGATGGTGATGGCAAACACGAGGGGACATAGCTTTAAGTTGAGGGGTGATAGATATAGGACAGATGTCAGAGGTAGTTTCTTTACACAGAGAGTAGTAGGGGCGTGGAATGCCCTGCCTGCAACAGTAGTAGACTCGCCAACTTTAGGGGCATTTAAGTGGTCATTGGATAGACATATGGATGAAAATGGAATTGTGTAGGTCAGATGGTTTCACAGGTCGGCGCAACATCGAGGGCCGAAGGGCCTGTACTGCGCTGTAATGTTCTATGTTCTATCCCAGGGTCTTGGGATGTCTTCAGTATCATACACTGAGCTGTCCCAGGAATGGGACAGTTTGTGATGGCCCTGTGAGGTGCAGTGTGTACAGTGTCTGACCCTGAGCTGTCTATTTAAGGGGACAGTTTATGATGTGTCCCTGGGGTGCAGTGTGTTCAGCATCTGACCCTGAACTATCCCAGGGAGCGGACAGTTTGCAATTTCCCTGTGGACTGCAGTGTTTTCGGTACCAGACCATGAGCTTTCCCTTGGAGGGGACAGTTGTTGATGTCCCTGTGGGGTGCAGTCCTTTCAGTATCGGAAACTGAGCTGCCCCAGGGAGGGCGCAAATTGTGATCTACCTCTGGCTTGCAGTGAGAGGACAGTTTGTTGTCTCATTGTGGGGTGCATCGTGTTCAGTGTCTGACCCTGAGCTCTGGAATTCCCTACCTACACCTCTTTTTTTTTATTCGTGTGTGGGATATGGGCATCGCTGGCAAGGCCTGCATTCGTTCCCATCCCTAATTGCCCTTGACAAATGAGTGACTTGCTAGGACATTTCACAGGGCAGTTAAGGGTCAACCACATTGCTGTGGGTCTGGAGTCACATGTCGGCCAGATCAGGGAATGACAGCTGATTTGATTCCCTAAAGGACATCAGTAGATCATATCGTTTTTTACAACAATCGATGATCGATTCATGGCAACTAATGAGACTAACGTTCATTTCCAGATTTTTATTAATGAATTGGAATTATTAATTGATTGAATTTTAATTCCCACCAGCTGCCATGTGGGATTTGAGCCCAGGGCATTAGCCTGTACCTCTGGATTGCTAGTTCAGTGACTTTGCCATTATACCACTGTCACTGCCTCTATGCCTCACATTCCTCCCTTAAGAAGCTACTTAAGACCTTCTGCTTTGACCAAGAAATGGAAGCTGTTGTTGAGCTTTGCCAGATATGATTTGTCATTACCATATCCCTGATGCCGTCCATTTATTGTCCCGTGTTGTTTTCAAGCAACGAATGCTTTTGCGCTGGGTTGTGAACTCTATAAATTTCCCACCAGCGACGTTAGACTGACTGGTCAGTAATTACAGGGTTTGCTCCAACAGGGTGTAACATTTACAACCCTCCCATCTCTGGCATCACGCCCATATCCAAGGAGGATTGGGACATTCTGTCCACTGCCTCTGCTATTTTCAGCATTCTTTCCCTCAGCATCCCCGCACATCCCATTCAGACAGGGTAAATGGTCTACTTTATTGTGGCACAAGAAGAGTTGGATTGAAAGGGGTTAACTGAACCTGTTTGTTCTGTGATTGTAATTAATGTCAGTCACCATGGACCCTAAATGTGTCACTGGAGGGTTTCCCTCTTCTATTAATACAGGTCTCCTTTCAATGTGTTATCCCATAGTGTCAACAGCAGCATCATCCCGGCACTATCAAGGATCAGCAGCCCCAGTGAGAGAGAGGATAGTTCAGAATCGGAGAACAATAGATTGGAATGTTACAATAATGGGTCAGAACTTGAGGACAATAGATTGGAATGTTACAACCATGGGAAGCAGGAGTTTCTCCTATTGGTTTGGCCTAGTTACTGCAGATTATTTTCGGCGAACATTGGATGATCGGATCTATTATGCACTGAAGATGATTCAAACGATTTATTACCCCATCCTCGCTATTATTGGTGTCCCTGGTGAGTGTCTGTATCCACTTTTTGGAACTATAAACCATATTTTACTGATTTAATGTTCTTGTCATGTCATTCTTGGGGAGTCTGAAGCCATTGTCTTCAGTCACTGTCACAAACTCCATTCCCTATCCACTGTCTGCATTCCCCTCACTGCCCAGTGTTTGGGAGCTGAAACAGACTGTTTGCGACCTCTGGCATCCAGTTGACACTGAGCTGCGTTCATCTCCATATTCTCTCCATCGCTAACCGTGCCGACGACCACCTCTGTAATATGTCCCATCTCCACTTCTGCCTCAGACCATCTGCTGCATAATCCCTCATCCGTGCCTTTGTTAAATCCACACTTGACTATTCCAATTCTATTCTGGTCACCCTCCCAGTTATAAACCTACATAAACCACA
Organism: Heterodontus francisci; assembly: GCF_036365525.1. Classification (NCBI taxonomy): domain Eukaryota; kingdom Metazoa; phylum Chordata; class Chondrichthyes; order Heterodontiformes; family Heterodontidae; genus Heterodontus; species Heterodontus francisci. The sequence goes on along the minus strand of NW_027141156.1, from coordinate 2,046,219 downwards.
GCCCATCCATAACTCTGCTGCCTTGATCCTAACTCACACCAAATCCCGATCACCCATCACCCCTGTGCTCACTGATCTACATTGGCTCCCGGTCTGGCAGCACCTTAATTTTAATATTCTCATTCTTGTGTTTGTATCTCTCCATGGCCTCACTTCTCCAATTAGTCCCATTCCCCTCTCGATTTCACAATTTTTTGTAAATCTTATGCCTTTGAGTCTTTTTGCAATTCCCTTTTTAAAGTGAGTTGCTTTCCCCTCCCTGTCTCCTCCAGCTGTGATTTTCACTCTAAAGTGCCATTGGTGCCAATGATACAGAAACCTGGATCAATAAAATAATGTGAATGGAACAGCCAACCACTTCTAGTGTGTCCAGCACAGACCCCTATGCTGTGTAGGGATCTAGCCTGGGAGTACTCTGCATTTGCTGTTCGTCTGAGGAGCGGTTTGGATTCGTGTCAATGTCCCTTTCCAGCAGCTTTGATGTACATCTTTGACACTTGGTCTGTGCGTGTCCACTGACTGCCTGTGCTGGTCATTCACAACTGAGCATACGTTCAGCAGCACCAGGAATCCCCTCTAATATTTTTAAAAGGACCAGGCATCCTGGTCCTCAATATTGAGGGGTATTTGACTTTCAAGAAGAATAGGAAGCGAGATAAATGTGGAGGGGTAACACTGTTAATCAAGGATGGCATTGGTGCATTAGTTCGAGATGACTTTGGTTCAGCTAATCAGAATGAAGAATCGATTTGGGTGGAGGTGAGGAATACCAGGGGAAAGAAGTCCCCAGTGGGAGTGGTCGACAGACCTACGAACAGTAATCACAATGTAGGACTTAGTATAGAAGAAGAAATGTTGTTTGCTTGTGATAGAGGTACAGCAATAATCATGGGTGATTTTAATCTACATTTAAACTGGAAAAATCAGAATGGGAATAGTAGCCTGGATGAGGAGTTCATAGAATGTTTTCGAGATAGTTCCTCAGAGCAGCACGTTCTGGAAACAACCAGAGACCAGTTTATATTAGACTTGGTATAATGTAATGTGACAGGATTCATTAATGACCTCAGAGTAAAGGCACCTCTTGGTTGCAGCGACCACATTATGACTGAATTTTACATCCAGTTTGAAACAGAGAAGAGTGGATCTAAGACCAGCATTTTCAACTTGAATAAGGGCAACTATTTGGGCATAAAAACTGAGCTAGCTGAAGGGAACTGGGTTACTAGGCTTGGAGATAGATAACTAGAGAAGCAGTGGCAGACATTTACGGGGATATTTCAAAATACTACACGATAAGTATATTCCTACTATAAGGGGGAAGACCCATCATTCGTGGTTAGCTAATGAAGTTAAGGAATGCATCACACTTAAGGGAAATGCATATCAGTGTGCAAAGATGAGTGGCAGTTCAGATAATTGGTCATAATATAAAGAACAGCAGACAATGACTAACGGGTTAATCAGGAGAAACACATGAGAGTATGAGAAGAAGCTATCTAGAAATGTAAAAATAGATAGCGAGTGTTTCTACAGGTATTTAAAAATGAAGAGTAAGTAAAGAGAGTGTTGGTCCTCTGGACAGTGAGAATGTGGAGTTAATAGTAGATAACAAGGAAACAGCGGATGCAATGAACAAATATTTTTCTTCTGTATTCACTATAGAGGATACACAAAACATTCCAGTAATTGCAGTAAATCAGGTGGTGGAAGGAAGAGAGGAACTTCGTGAAATTGAAATCACCAGGGAAGCGGCACTGAGCAAACTTATGGAGTTGCGGGCTGACAAGTCCCCGGGTCCTGATGAGCTTCATCCTAGAGTCTTAAAAGAGGTGGCTAATGAGGCAGTAGATGCGTTTGTGTTAATTTTTCAAGGTTAATTGATTTTAGAAACGTTCCATCAGACTGGAAAATAATAAATATAACCCCTCTATTCAAGAAGAGGAGGATGGAGAAAACAAGTAACTATAGGCCAGTTAGCTTGACATCGGTCGTGGGGAAGATGTTAGAATCAATCATTAAGGAGGCTTTCGCTGGGCACTTAGAAGAACTCAAGGCACTCGCGAATAGACAGCATGGTTTTGTGAAAGTGAAGTCATCTTTAACCAATATATTGGAGTTCTTTGAAGGAGTAACATGCGATATGGGTAAAGGGGATCCCTTTGACATACTGCACTTGGATTTCCAGAATGATTTAGGCAAGTTGCCACATAAACGGTTATTGCGCAAAGTAGGAGCTCATGGTGTAGAGGGTAACATATTAGCATGGATCAAAGATTGATTGGTCGGTTGCCGAAAACAAGGAGTATGCATGAATGGGTCCTTTTCAGATTGACAGGATGTAACAACTGGAGTCCATCATGGATCTGTGCTGGGACTACAACTTTTTACAATTTATATGAAAGACTTAGATGAGGGGAGCGATGGCATGGTAGCTAAATTTGCAGATGACTCAAAGATAGGTAAGAAAGTATGTTGTGAAGAGGACATAGGAGGTTGTAGGCCAATATAGATAGGTTGAGTGAGTGGGCAAAACTCTGACAGATGGAGTATAATGTGGGAAAATGTGAAGTTGTTCACTTTGGCAGGAAGACTGCAAAATCCCGAGGTGCTGAGTGATCTAGGTGTTCTAGTGCATGAGTCACAAACAGTTAGTATGTAGGTACAGCAAGTAATAAAGAAGGCTAATAGAATGCTACCTTTTATTACAAGAGAAATTGAAAATAAAAGTCAGCATGTGATGTTTCAGTTAGACAGGACATTAGTGAGACCACTTCTCGAATACTGTCCGTAGTTTTGGTCTCCTTATTTAATGGAGAATGTGAATGCTTTGGAGGCGGTTGAGAGGTCGATTACTAGATAGATACCAGGAATGTGCGAGTTGTCTTATTAGTAAAGGTTGGACAGACTGGGCTTGTTTTCACTGGAATTGAGAAGAGTGAGGGGAGTCTTGACTGAAGTTTATAAGAATCTGAAAGGTCTTGATATGGTGTATGAGGAAAAGATGTTTCCTCTTGTGGGTGACTGCAGAACTTGGGGGCACTGTTTTGAAATTAGGTGGTCACCCCCTTAGGACAGAGATGAGGAGAACATTTTTCTCTCAGAGGATTGTTTGACTTCGGAACTCCCTGCCACAGAAGGTGGTGGAGACGGGGTCATTGAATATTTTGAAGGTGGAGTTAGATAGATTCTTGTCAGGCAAAGGAATGAAAGTTGATCAACGTTAGATGGTTGTGTGGATTTCGAAACACAAATAGATCAGCCATGATCTTATTGAATGGTGGAGCAGACTCGAGTGGCCGAGTGGCCTACCTCTGCTCCTAATTCGTATGCGTGTATTTTTGTACTCAACTTGCAGGTGAGGTGTTTTTGACTTACTTCTGCTATTGTAACGTTAGTGGAGGTGCTGAGGATGGTTTTCTGGAGGTTGTGTTGTGAACTGCTGCTGACATTCAGGGAGGACAGAGGATTTGGTGACACAACTCTGGACGAGGTATGGGGACTGTAGTTAGAGTGTCTCTGGGTCTGTAATATGACCAAAAAATGGAGCAGATTCTGCAGAGAGGGGAAACACTGTAAAGACGGAGGAGGAGCTCTGCCCTACCCACCCCGGGGTCTACAAGAGCAAAAGAGCAGTGGTCCTAATACTGAGCCCTAGGGAACACCACTGTATACTCCCATTGAGTCAGAACAACAAACTTTCACCACTTCTCTCTGTTTGCTGCTCCTTAGACAATGTTATATCCACACTGTCACTGTCCCTCTAATCCATAGGCTTCAGTTTTCCGAACCTGTCTGTTGAATGTCACTTGATCAAACACCATTTGAAAGTCTATATATAGAACTTCAATCACACCACCCTCATCAACCTTCTCCATTGTTTTATCCAAGAACTCCATCAAGGTTACCTCAGCACCACCACTCTCCACTCCTCCAATGTTGTTAAATTATCAGACTGCTTACCCGACATCCAGTACTGGATGAGCAGACATTTCTTCCAATTAAATATGGGGAAGACTGAAGTCTTTGGGCTGGATTTTGTTGGTCTCATGATGTAGGTCTGCATGGAGCCACACATCGGGATTCCTGAGCCTGATCTTCACAGCTGTGAAGAGGCTCGTGACCTCCCTCCCCGCTCCCCCCCCCAACTGCTCTGCAACGGTACGCTCCTTTAAATATTTCAGTAAAATGCATGCATATATTTCAGTCCAATTCCCTGTGATCTTAGTGACTGCCCGGGATCTTCCATGCAGCGGCTGAAACGTACATACCTTCGCTTTCCTCGCCAAGGAAATACAGCGCTACAGCCATGGGGAAGGGGGGAAAGTACGATTTTTCGAGTAGTAGGGGGGTGATGGTGGTGGTTGTGGCGGGCGTGGTCAACTCTGCATTTATAGTGCAGGGGAGAAGGGGCAAATTCTATACCTTGGACAGTTGCTGGGTTGCGAGGGTGCTCAGCAGGTTAAGTCTTTGAGGGGTGGGTGGCAAGGCAACTAAACAATCTAAGTGTTTTGTGGGGGAGGTGGGAATGGTCAACATTTCATTTGCAGTGCAGTGGAGGGCGTGTGTGTTCGGGATTAAAATTTGCACTTTTTGTGGCAGGTCTGGTTGCCCTTTAAAAATGGCACCAGTGTCTGTAGTGAGACAGCTGACAGCACTGCTGCTGTCGCTGAGGCCGTACCTGTCACGTGATTGGGTGTGGGGCGGGCGGCCGCTCACTGTATAAAAATGAGCTGCCGCTTGCTCCATCACTCTGGCACAGCAGACACAGACTGCACATATGGGCCAACAATGTTTTGCACACCGCTGGGAGGATTAAAATTCAGCCCATTGATTTTGCCTCTCGTTCCAAAATCCCTTCCCTCGCCAGCAATTCCTCCCTTCTTCCTGGTAACTGTCTCACATTGCAATAGTCTGTTCACAACCTTGGTGTCACATTGGACCAAAAAATAGGCTTATAAACTCATACTGGTGCCATCACCACAATCGCCTATTTCCATCTCTGCCTGGTCTGGAGGTCATTAGCTCTGAGGAGAGGTTGGAAAAACTCGGATTGTTTTCACTGGAACGACGGAGGTGGAGGGGCGACATGATCGAGGTTTACAATGTTCTGAACGGCATGGACAGAGTGGATAGTCAGAAGCTTTTTCCCAGGGTGGAAGAGTCAGTTACTAGGGGACATATGTTTAAGGTGCGAGGGGCAAAGTTTAGAGGGGATGTGCGAGGCACGTTTTTTCACAGAGGGTGGTTTCTGCCTGGAACTTGCTGCCAGGGGAGGTAGTGAAAGCAGATACGATAGCGAAGTTTAAGAGACATCTTGACAAATATATGAATAGGAAGAGCATCGAGGGACATGGGCCCCGGAAGTGCAGAAGGTGTTAGTTTAGGCAGGCATCAAGATCGGCTTGGAGGGCCGAATGGCCTGTTCCTGTGCTGTACTGTTCTTTGTTCTTTGTAACATCACCTGACTGAAGCCCTGCCTCAGCTCATCTGCTTCTGAAACCCTCATTGTAGAAAAGAGGCGCTGCTGTATCTGGTACTTGGGAATGACGTGGACCAAGTGGATCAAGTAGCAGTAGGGAAGCACTTAAAGCATAGTGATCATTACATCATAAGATTTAGGCTGACTGTGGCAAAGGACAAAGAATAATAAAGGGCAAGAATAATTCACTTGGGGAAGGCCAACTTCAGCGGGGTAAGAATGCAGCTGGCAGGAAAAACAAAAGCTGAACAATGGGCTACCTTCAAAGAAGAGATAGGTTGGGAACAGTCTGGTTTGTTCCTTCGAAGAGGAAAGGTAGGGTAAACAAATCCAGAGCTCCCTGAATGACAAAAGAGGTGAGGTCGAGATTCATATAAAGAAGAAAAAGTGTGCTTATGGCAGTAGCCAGGTAGAAAATATTATTGAGAACTAGGCATAGCAGAAGAGCAAGTAAGAGAAGCAATAATAGGATATGAGAAGAGTCTGGCGGCTAACATTAAATGGAGTTCCTATGTTTTCTATAGACGTATAAAAAGGTGGCAAAAGGAGGAGTTGGGCTGATTAGGGGCCATAAAGAGGATTTACACATGGACGCAGAGGGCACAGTTGAGGTGTTAAATGAATGCTTTGTCTCCGTCTTTACCAAGAGTAACAAATGTGATTCTTTTTGGGATCAAAAAATATTTTTGAAGGCATTTATGTTTCAACTGAATAAAGGTTAGATCTGAGAGGGAGCTGGACTGGCAACAGGGTTGCTGGTTGTCACAAGGCTCGGGTTAGGGCTGTAAGCCGAAACCCTGGCAGCGGGCAGAAAAGTGATGTGCTCCTTTGATTGGACAATCCCAGTAGTAACAGAGAACACCTGTGATGGGCAGAAAAACTGACAAGCTTTCTCGTTGTCTATCAGTGTGTGTGGTTTTACCTTCTGGAAGGAGATAAAGTCAAGTCTGAAGAAAAAGTCAAGAAAGAAGAGAAGACCACAACCCAGCTCATTTCCCAAAAATTCCAGAACAAACCCTGTGAAGTCCATGGTGTCCAGTCGCCTTGTTCCCTGTATTTGAAGAAAGCCTGATTAAAATAATTCTCAATGCCGCCTGAAGAGAACTGCTGTCTGGTAACTTGGCTGCGTGTGCTCAGAAGTTAGACTGCATGGTAGTTTGGAACAACATATCTCATCTGCCGTTTCCTTCAAAAAGAGCAACTAGTTAACCCAAATGCTTTTTTTTTGTAACAGAGCTCTGATCGAATTTTTTTTTTTAGATCTTGTTTTCGCTTAACCAGTGTATATGTTTGTGTGTGAGTTTGAAGGGACTAATGTAAAAAAATAACTTTAAAATTTGGTTCTGGTAAAAAGGGATTTTGAAGTTTGTTTAAGGTGAGAAGGGGACTTTTAAGAATTAATTGTTGGATTTTTAAAAAATTGATCTGTGTGATATTGTTTTAGTTCATTACTACTTGAGACTTTTTTATTCGATCCTGGGAATAGGCATCGCTGGCCAGGCCAGCATTTATTACCCATTTCTCCATAGCCCTTGAGAAGGTGGTGGTGAGCTGCCTTCTTGAACGGCTGCAGTCCTTGGGAGGCAGGTACACCCATAGTGCTCTTAGGAAGGGAGTTCCAGGATTTTTACCCAGCGACAGTGAAGGAACGGCGATATAGTTCCAAGTCAGGATGATGTGTGACTTGGTGGGGAACTTGCAGGTGGTGATGTTCCCATGCATTTGCTCCCCTTGTCCTTCTAGGTGGTAGAGGTCATGGGTTTTGAAGGTGCTGTCTAAGGAGTCTTAGTGCGCTGCTGCAGTGCATCTTGTAGATGGTACACACTGCTGCCACTGTGCATCGGTGGTGGGGGGAGTGAATGTTTGTAGATGGGGTGCCAATCCAGTGGGCTTCTTTGTCCTGGGTGGTGTCGAGCTTCTTGAGTGTTGTTGGAGCTGCATCCATCCAGGCAAGTGGAGAGTATTCCATCACATCCCTGACTTGTGCCTTGTAGATGGTGTACAGGCTTTGGGGAGTCAGGAGGTGAGTTACTCGCTGCAGGACTCCTGGTCTTTCATCAGCTTGTTTTATAATAAACTGTTAATATTTTCGTTCAGTAAAGTGTGTTCTATTCTGTTGGAAATAGTGTATCTGATTGACTGTTTCAGCAAGTGAAAAAATTAGGAAAAATTGTTGTGACCTGTGGAGAAGTGGGACTGTATTAACCATTTCCTCCTCTCGCCTCAGTCATAACACAAGCAAGATGGTACAACACAGGGATTGGGGAAAGAGAAGATGATTCAGAAACGAGAAAGGTTTAAAATTGATAAAGAGAATGTATAAGATAGGCTGTCTGTTTTTAAAGTGAATGAAGCACCAGGACCTGATGAGATGCATCCAAGGATAATGAGCAAAGTGAGGGTGGAAACCACTGAGGCACTGGCCTTAATTTGTCAGTCTTCCTTAGACTCGGGAGTGATGCTGGAGGACTGGAGAATTGCAAACATTACACCCTTGTTCAAAAATGGGTATTTCGATAATCCCAACAACTCTGGGCCAGTCAGTTTAACTTCAGTGATGGGGAATCATCCAGTAATAATAATTTGGGACAAAATTAATAGTCACATGGACGAATTCGGGTTAATTAAGGAAAACAGCATGGATTCCATAAGGGAAAATCCTGTTTAATTGACTTGCTGGAGATTTTGAGGAGGTAACAGAGAGGGTTGATGAGTGCAATGCTGTTGATGTGGTGTATTGGACTTTCAAAAGGCATTTGATACAGTGCCACACGACAGACTTCTGAGCAAATATATACGTCATGAAAGAAAAAGGACGGTAACAACCTGAATACGGAATTGACTGAGTGACAGTTAAGAAAGAATAGTAGTTTGTGGATGTTTTTGGGCTGGAGGGCCCCAGGGATCAGAGTTGGGACACTTGATTTTCCTGATATATAATTACAAGACCGACGTCTCAACTCATTCGATCTTCACTGCCTCTGGAGAATCCTTGGCATCAGGTGGCAGGACTGTATCTCAACGCGGAAGTCCTCGAGGCGGCCAACATCCCCAGAATATAAACCCTCCTGAGCCAGCGGCGCTTGAAATGGCTTGGCCATGTGAGCCGCATGGAAGATGAAACTTGGAAGTATTGTGAACTGAGGAGGATGGTATAGAATGTCTAAAGGACTTAGACAACTTGGTGGAATGGGCAGGCAGGTGGCCGATGAAGTTCAATGCAGAGAAATGTGAAGTGATTCATTTTGGTAGGAAGAATATTCAGAGATATTGTAAAATAAAGGGCACCATTCTAAAGGAGGTGCAGGAGCAGAGGGACCGACGTGTATCTATGTATATGTCATTGAAGGTAGCAGGAGAGGTTGAGAGAGCAGTTAACAAAGCATACAGTATCCTGGGCTTTATTAATAGGGGCAGAGAGTACAAGAGCAAGGAAGTTATGTTGAACTTGCATAAAACACTGATTTCGCCTCAGCTGAAGTGTTGCGACCAAGTCTGGGCACCAGACTTTAGGAAGGTGGTGAGGGCATTGCAGAGAGTACAGAAATGATTCACGAGAATGCTTCCAGGCATGAGGAACTTCAGTTATGATGATAGACTGGAGAAGTTGGGACTGTTTTCCTTCGAGAAGAGAAGAGTGAGAGTTGAGTTGATTTGATAGAGGTGTTCAAAATCATGAGGAGTCTGGGCAGAGTAGATAGAGAGAAACAGGTCCCGCTCGTGAAAGCATCGAGAACGAAAGGATACAGATTTAAATTAATGGGTAAGAGAAACAAAAGTGACACGTGGGAAAACTTTTTTATGCAGCGAATGGTTAAGGTGTGGAATGCACAGCCTGAGAATGTGGTGGAGGCAGGTTCAATTGAAGCAATCAAAAGGGAATCAGACTGTTATATGAAAAGGAAGAATGTGCAGGGTTATGGGGAGAAGGCGGGGGAATGGCACTAGGTGAATTGCTCTTTCTGAGAGCTGATGCAGACATGATGGACTGAATTGCCTCCTTCTGTGCTGTAACAATTCTATGATTCATGCCTTTGTCACCTCTAGATGTGACTACTCCAACTCACTCCTGGCTGATCTCCCACATTCTACTGTCTGTAAACTTGAGATCATCCAAAACTCTGCTGCCCATCTCTTAGCTCACACCAAGTCCTCTTCATCTATCACTGACCGACATTGGCTCCCAGTCAAGCAATGCCTTGATTTTCAATTTCTCATCCATGTTTTCAGAACCCTCCATGGCCTCACCCCTCCCTATCTCTGTAAGCTCCTCCAGCCCCACAACCCACCGAGATACTTGCAATCCTCTAATTCTGGCTTCTTGTGCATCCCCGATTTTCATCGCTCCACCACTAGCACCTTCAGTTAATGAGGCTCCAAGTTCTGGAATACCCTCCCTTCACCTCTCTGTTTCTCCACCTCGCTTTCATCCTTTCGGACGCCCCTTAAAACATAATTCTTTGACCAAACTTTAACCTAATATCTCCTGTTGTGTCTTAGTGTAATACTTTGCTTCATAATGCTCCCGTGGAGCACCTTGGGAAATTTCATTATGTGAAAGGCGCTATATATATATAAATATAAATTGTTGTTGAAATTTACCAAACATGATGTGTCATTAACAGACCCCTGCTGTTTGTTGTTTGTTATCCTATGTTTTTCCAAGAAACTAATATTGCTCTCCTGGCTTGTGACCCCTAGAAATTTCCCCAGTAGTGATGCTTGTCTGACTCGTCAGTAATTACAGGCTTTACTCCACCTCTACTTTTCTAAACAGGGAGTAACATTTACAGCCCTCCATTCCTCTGTCATCACTCCCATATCCAAGGAGGACTGGAAGATTCTGGCCAGTGCCTCTGCTATTTCCACCATTCCTTCCCTCAGCAACCCTCGCACATCCCATCCAGAACGGGAAAACGTTCTACTTTATTGTGGTGCAAAAGGTGTTGGAATGAAAGGTGCTAACTGAACTTGTTTGTTCAGCAACTATAAGTAATGTCAGTCTCCATGGACCCTAATTGTGTCACTGGAGGTTTTCCATATTCTATTAATAAGGGACTCCATTCAAAGTGTTATCCCATAGTGTCATCACGAGCATCACTTCCGGCACTAACAGGTATCAGCGGCTCTAGAGAGAGGGAGAGGCTAGATCAGAATCTGAGAACAATAGATTGGAATGTTACAACAATGGGCAGGAATTTATCCTGGCATCTTTACATTCTTTCTACATATTATGATCTGCGATCATTAAAATCTCGGATCTATGGTGCACTGAGGATTATTCAATACATTTACTATCCCATCCGCGCTATTGTTGATGTTCCTGGTAAGTCTCTATATCCAACTGTTCATTCCATAAACCATGTTAAACTGAATTACTGTACTTGTCATTTACTCTGCCCTTGCTGCTTTTGGTATCACCTCTCAACATCGATCTCAAGCAATTACCTTTATCAACCATTGATAACTGTATTAGGGTTTGTGTAAATTACTCTCTCATCTTTGCTTCTGTTGCTGCCCAGGTAAGACTCTAGTTGCAGTCATGAGATATGTAAACCCTGTTTCACTGAATTACTAATCTGGAATTTAATTTTTTTCGAAGACATTGTCATTGGTCCTCATAAGAAACTCCATCCCCTATTTGTGAACCTGTACCCCTCACTTCTTACCCCTTTTTGCGCTTCAAGATGGCTCCTGGGCTGGAAGCTCCCTAGGAAGCTCCCTTGCTGTTCAACTCTATCCATGGCCATCTGCTCCCATCCCTAACGTTTTCTCCCCCAATCTGCCCTCTTAAACTGTTTAAATTCCCCTGGCTATTTAAATCAGTTCATTTTAGCCCTATCTAAAAGTTAACCGTTAGTTTAGTGTATGTTACCTGGGCCCACTGCCCTCTCCCAGCCACACCTGCTCATTGTTTTCTCAATGAAATTGATCCGGATGAAACTGACGAGCACAGCTGCCGATACTTCAATCTCCGATCCTGCTGTCTTCACAGTCCAGAGTGTCTGCAGCCACGGCATGCGGTAAGTCCATTGAGGTGAAGAAGGAGCTGCGGGACCCGAGAGAAGTCCTGTGAAAAGGTGCCCCGAACACCCAAAACAGCCACGAACGGCCCCCCCGGCCGCAACTTCAAAGCGCCCGCGGGAGATGGCTCGGAGAGCATCTGCAGCGCACTGTCGGCAATGCTGCTTGCCTTTATTTAAACCACTGCAAAAAAAAAACCCTTAGCAAATGTAATCACCTCTAAGTCGGCCAAATGATGCTTCACCTCCCGAAGGACGTGGATGAGCTTTCCGGACGTCGATGGTGGGCACTGAGGAAATGGCTTATTACCTGCACCAGATTCCACCCCCCCTCCCCCCCTTTACCCCCCTTCCACCCCCCCCCACCCCCGTCCCCTTCCCTGCTCCACCTTCTCAGCTCACCCCCTCACAACCCCGTCCCAGCCCGCCCCCCCCTCGCACCATCTTCACCCCGCACCCCCTTCCCCTGCACCCCCCCACCCCCTCCCTCTACCCCTCCCCCTTGCATCCCCTCCTCCCACCGGCACCATCCTACACCTGTGTAGGGGCCCCAAAAACCCCACTGCCTTGTGGGCGTCTCGGGAGAGACCAAGGCTAAGGGAGTAAACCCTAACAGAAAATCCGGAGCGGAACCCCGTAGGCGGTCATGTGTCACCTTTGGCATGTTTCCGGCAGTTCCTGCAGCCATACTGGTGCCAAACGTCGTGTCCTGCACTCCTTTGGACCCCACCAGAAAGGCCGAGAGGGGGGTTTTGACGACTGGGCAACTCTCAACCTCCATAAATTTGCCCAGGCATGCGACATGGAGAGGTCACTCCATAGTTGCCTCACAGCGACCAAAACAACATGGAAGGCAGCAGTTACGGGTTATAAGTCCAGATAAATTGGCGTAGAAACTGGGCGCCACGGGTTGCCTTTGTCGGTGGGAGAGGTCATTGCACCTCACTGGACAGCTACCGCCCGCCTCAAACCGGGCAGCCCCCGGTCAATAAGGTTCTGTCCCGCCACAGTCTGCCTGCTTCAATGGGTGCTTGGAGCTCAGGGTCATTGCCCGAAAGGTGGACTGATACACCGCACCAAACAACATGAAAAAAGGAAAGAAGGTACCAGCCCTTCGCTTTGCAAGCTGGAACGTCAGAACTATGTGTCCTGGCCTGTCGGAAGACCTTACACAAATCAACGATTCTCGGAAGACCGCCATCATTAACAACGAGCTCAGTAGATTCAATGTGGACATTGCAGCACTTCAGGAGACTCGCCTCCCCGCGAGTGGCTCTCTAGCAGAGCAAGACTACACCTTCTTCTGGCAGGGCAGGGATCCTGAAGAACCAAGACAGCATGGAGTGGGCTTCGCCATCAGAAACTCCTTGCTCAGCATGATAGAGCCTCCCTCAAATGGCTCGGAACGCATACTGTCCATCCGACTGCTCACCACCTCTGGTCCAGTACACCTACTCAGCATCTATGCTCCAACACTCTGCTCCGCACCTGAAGCTAAAGACCAGTTCTATGAACAACTCCATAACATCATTAGCAGCATCCCCAACACCGAACACCTATTCCTGCTGGGGGACTTTAATGCCAGGGTTGGGGCCGACCATGACTCATGGCCCTCCTGCCTTGGGCGCTATGGCGTTGGAAGGATGAATGAGAACGGGCAGAGACTGCTTGAGTTGTGTACCTATCATAACCTCTGCATCACCAACTCGTTCTTTCACACTAAACCCTGTCACCAGGTTTCATGGAGGCACCCAAGATCACGTCGTTGGCACCAGCTAGACCTCATTGTCACAAGGCGAGCCGCCTTAAACAGTGTTCAAATCACACGCAGCTTCCACAGTGTGGACTGCGACACCGACCACTCCCTGGTGTGCAGCAAGGTTAGACTCAGACCAAAGAAGTTGCATCATTCCAAGCAGAAGGGCCACCCGCGCATCAACACGAGTAGAATTTCTCACCCACAACTGTTACAAAAAGTTCTAAATTCACTTGTAACAGCCCTTCAAAACACTCCCACAGGGGATGCTGAGACCAAGTGGGCCCACATCAGAGACGCCATCTATGAGTCAGCTTTGACCACCTACGGCAAAAGTGCGAAGAGAAATGCAGACTGGTTTCAATCTCATAATGAAGAGCTGGAACCTGTCATAGCCGCTAAGCGCATTGCACTTTTGAACTACAAGAAAGCCCCCAGCGATTTAACATCCGCAGCACTTAAAGCAGCCAGAAGTACTGCACAAAGAACAGCTAGGCGTTGCGCAAACGACTACTGGCAACACCTATGCAGTCATATTCAGCTGGCCTCAGACACCGGAAACATCAGAGGAATGTATGATGGCATGAAGAGAGCTCTTGGGCCAACCATCAAGAAGATCACCCCCCTCAAATCTAAATCGGGGGACATAATCACTGACCAACGCAAACAGATGGACCGCTGGGTTGAGCACTACCTAGAACTGTACTCCAGGGAGAATGCTGTCACTGAGACTGCCCTCAATGCAGCCCAGCCTCTACCAGTCATGGATGAGCTGGACATACAGCCAACCAAATCGGAACTCAGTGATGCCATTGATTCCCTAGCCAGCGGAAAAGCCCCTGGGAAGGACAGCATTACCCCTGAAATAATCAAGAGTGCCAAGCCTGCTATACTCTCAGCACTACATGAACTGCTTTGCCTGTGCTGGGACGAGGGAGCAGTACCCCAGGACATGCGCGATGCCAACTTCATCACCCTCTATAAAAACAAAGGTGACCGCGGTGACTGCAACAACTACCGTGGAATCTCCCTGCTCAGCATAGTGGGGAAAGTCTTTGCTCGAGTCGCTCTGAACAGGCTCCAGAAGCTGGCCGAGCGCGTCTACCCTGAGGCACAGTGTGGCTTTCGTGCAGAGAGATCGACTATTGACATGCTGTTCTCCCTTCGTCAGATACAGGAGAAATGCCGTGAACAACAGATGCCCCTCTACATTGCTTTCATTGATCTCACCAAAGCCTTAGACCTCGTCAGCAGACGTCGTCTCTTCAGACTACTAGAAAAGATCGGATGTCCACCAAAGCTACTAAGTATCATCACCTCATTCCATGACAATATGAAAGGCACAATTCAACATGGTGGCTGATCATCAGAGCCCTTTCCTATCCTGAGTGGTGTGAAACAGGGCTGTGTTCTCGCACCCACACTTTTTGGGATTTTCTTCTCCCTGCTGCTTTCACATGCGTTCAAATCCTCTGAAGAAGGAATTTTCCTCCACACAAGATCAGGGGGCAGGTTGTTCAACCTTGCCCGTCTAAGAGCGAAGTCCAAAGTACGGAAAGTCCTCATCAGAGAACTCCTCTTTGCTGACGATGCTGCTTTAACATCTCACACTGAAGAATGCCTGCAGAGTCTCATCGACAGGTTTGCGTCTGCCTGCAATGAATTTGGCCTAACCATCAGCCTCAAGAAAACGAACATCATGGGGCAGGATGTCAGAAATGCTCCATCCATCAATATTGGCGACCACGCTCTGGAAGTGGTTCAAGAGTTCACCTACCTAGGCTCAACTATCACCAGTAACCTGTCTCTAGATGCAGAAATCAACAAGCGCATGGGTAAGGCTTCCACTGCTATGTCCAGACTGGCCAAGAGAGTGTGGGAAAATGGCGCACTGACACGGAACACAAAAGTCCGAGTGTATCAGGCCTGTGTCCTCAGTACCTTGCTCTACGGCAGCGAGGCCTGGACAACGTATGCCAGCCAAGAGCGACGTCTCAATTCATTCCATCTTCGCTGCCTTCGGAGAATACTTGGCATCAGGTGGCAGGACTATATCTCCAACACAGAAGTCCTTGAAGCGGCCAACACCCCCAGCTTATACACACTACTGAGTCAGCGGCGCTTGAGATGGCTTGGCCATGTGAGCCGCATGGAAGATGGCAGGATCCCCAAAGACACATTGTACAGCGAGCTCGCCACTGGTATCAGACCCACCGGCCGTCCATGTCTCCGTTATAAAGACGTCTGCAAACGCGACATGAAATCGTGTGACATTGATCACAAGTCGTGGGAGTCAGTTGCCAGCATTCGCCAGAGCTGGCGGGCAGCCATAAAGACATTGCTAAATTGTGGCGAGTCGAAGAGACTTAGTAGTTGGCAGGAAAAAAGACAGAGGCGCAAGGGGAGAGCCAACTGTGCAACAGCCCCAACAAACAAATTTCTCTGCAGCACCTGTGGAAGAGCCTGTCACTCCAGAATTGGCCTTTATAGCCACTCCAGGCGCTGCTTCACAAACCACTGACCACCTCCAGGCGCGTATCCATTGTCTCTCGAGATAAGGAGGCCCAAAAGAACCCCTCACTGGCCAATGTCTGAGGCTGCACCAGACAGTTTACAACCTCCGTTGTCTTTTAAACCTGAGCTGAGTTCATCTTCATATTCTCTCCATCACCACACCTGCCGACTGTCACCACTGTAATATCATCCGTCTCCACCTCTGCCTCAGCCAATCTGCTGCAGAAACCATCATCCATGTCATTGTTAAATCCACAATTGTCTATTCCAATTCTATTCTGGTCACTCTCTCAGTTATAAACCTCCATGAACCACAGCCCATCCAGAACTCTGCTGCCTGCATCCTAACTCACACCACATCCTGATCACCCATCACCCCTGTGCTCACGGATCTACATTAGCTCCCGGTCTGGCAGCACCTTAATTTAAATATTCTCATTCTTGTTTTTGAATCCCTCCATGACCTCACCAATTCCCTTCTCCATTCCCATATTCCTTTTGGCCTTCTAGTCTTTCCTATTACCTTTAGAAGTAAACTACTTTCTCTCTGTAGGTTTCTCTGGCCACAATTTTCAGCTCTATAACGCCACTGGGCCCAAAGACATGGAAGCTGGGATCCATAAAATGGTATGAGCTGAGCTGTTTGTCACGTCCAGTTCTCCAGGCTGGACTGGTCTCCAACCCCGGTTCACCAAGCAGGTGCTGGCAGTGTGAGGAGGAGTTTGAAGTGACATCAATCAGCCATTCCAGCAGCTTTGATGTACGTCTTTGAAACTTGATCTGTGCCCGTCCACAAACCGTCTGTGTTAGTCACTCTCAGCTGAACATACATTCAGCAGCACGAGGAACCCGCTCTTGTGTTATTGAAAAGGACCAGGCATCCAACTTACAGGTGAGGGGCTTTTGACTTACTTCTGCTATTGTAAAGTTAGTGGCGGTGCTGTGGATGGTTTTCTGGAGGTTGTGTTGTGGGCTGCTGCAGACATTCAGGGAGCACAGAGGATTTGGTGACCCAACTCTGGACCAGGTATGTGGACTGTAGTTGAGTGTGTCTGGGTCTGTAACATGACCAACAAATGGAGCAGAGCCTGCAGAGAGGGGAAGCTCTGTAAAGAGGGAGCAGGAGGCGGCTCTGCCCTACCCATCCTGGTTTTCCAAGAGCACTTTTCCCACCTACACCTAATCCAGGAGCAGTGTGTTTGGTGACTCTGATTCAATGAGGAGGTGGTCACAGAGCTGTGTCAGCTCCTGTAACACGACCAGGAGCCTCACCCCAGGGTGAGGACGGAGCTCTCAGTGGCTGTTAAGGTCACAGTTTCATTGAACTTCTATGTATCTGGATCTTTCCAGGCAGGAGCGGGAGACGGATCCCACATCGAGTCATAGAGAGTGATAGAGTCACTTACAGCACTGAAGGAGGTCATTCTGTCCATCATGTCCATGCTGGCTCTCCATGGAGCAATGCAGTCAGCCCCAATGCCCCAATATCCCAATACCTGTAGCAAATCCATTTCCTTCAAGTGCCCGACAGCTTTCTTTTGAAATCAGTGATTTTCTCTGCTTCCAGCACACTTGTGGACAGTGAGTTCCAGATCATTAACACCCGCTGCATAAAAACATTTTGCCACATATTCCACCTTATCCAAAACCTTCAATCAGTGTCCTCTTGTCCTTCTTCCATCAGTTAATGGGATCAGCTTTTCCTTGTATAAATTATCTAAGCCTGTCATAATATTGTAACCCAATCTTGTTACTAAAATCCTCCATCCCTGGAACCATTCTGTTAAATCTCCTCTGGACCATTTCAAAGATCTTCACAATCTTCCTGAAATGTGGTGACCAGAATTAGACACAAACTCCAGCTGAGACCTATGCAGAGATTTTTAAACGTTCATCATAACTTCTCTGCTTTTGTACTCAATACCTCGATTTATGAAATGTAAGATTATATGTGTTTTACTAACCACTATCTCAATATGTCCAATCACCTTGAAAGATGCATGCACATGCATCCACATGGGGTGGCACAGTGGCGCAGTGGTTAGCACCACAGCTTCAGCTACCCGGGTTCAATTCTGGGTACTGCCTGTGTGGAGTTTGCAAGTTCTCCATGTGTCTGCGTGGGTTTCCTCCGGGTGCTCCAGTTTCCTGCCACATGCCAAAGACTTGCTGGTTGATAGGTTAATTGGCCTTTATATATTGCCCCTAGTATAGGTTGGTGGTAGGGAAATATAGAGACAGGTGGGGAAGTGGTAGTAATGTCGGATTAGTATAAAATGGGTGGTTGATGGTCGGCACAGACACGGTGGGCCGAAGGGCCTGTTTCAGTGCTGTATCTCTAAACTAAACTAAACATGCCTCTCTGTTTTTGCACTCTGTTTAGAACTGTGCTATTAATTCTGTATTGCCTTCGTATCCTTTCTGTCAAAATGCATCACCTCACATCTGTCTCACAATTCCATCTGCCACTTGTCTGCCCATTCTTTTCACTATCTATGTCCTGTCGCAGATGGTTCTGAACATCCTCACTCTTGCCACACCTCCAAGTTTGGTATCAAAGACAGATTTTGTAATTCTCTGTATTCCAAGATCCAAGTTGTTTATTTACAGCAAAATAAAAAAAGTGGCCCCAGCACTGACCCTGGGGGAACACCCACTCTCTAACATCCTCCAGTCTGAAAAACTGCCATTTACTATGACACACTGTTTTCTGTACATTATCCATCTTTTTTATTCAATTGGACACTGACCCTCCTATTCCATGAGACTTAATGTTGGTAATGAACCTTTTATGTGGTACTTTATCAAACACATTCTTCAAACCAATGTAGACGACATCCATCACATTCCCTTCATCAACCTTCTCTGTTACATCATCAAAACATTCAACTAGATTAGTCAAGCATGACCTTCCTTTTGTAAAACTATGCTGGCTGTTCTGAATTAACTCAAACCTCTCCAAGTGTGTGCTACCCTTTTTCCCTGCTTATTGTTTCTAAAACCTTAGTCACCACTGATGTTAAATTAACTGACCAGTAGTTTCTAGGTCTGTGTGTTGTCCATTGATAATTCTGGGAGGTGAGAGTGTCTATCTATGTCATCATTTTCTCTCTCAGCAGGGACAAGCAGGATGAGAGATCCCGTGGCTTTGTCAGGATGGAAGGATTCCTGATGGCGTAGGTGGCTCTGAGTGGTGCAGATGTCAATGGGGATAGGTACAGGAACTGAAATAACTCCCACTCCATTAATGTACAGTTGGTGTGTGAGCATGCCCAGTACATCATGTTGGTGAATGTCCACTACGCTGGCAGCAGCCACAATACCTTTATTCTGAAGCAGTCAGCCGGTCCCAACACGTCGGGAACCAGAATGTGGCTCCTCGCGGACAAAGGAACCCCCCCGCTCCAGGCAGAGCTCATGTTTCTACACCCCCAAACCACCTCCCACTGCCAACCAACCTCACGCAATTAACATGTGTATAACGCGAGCAATAGAGTCACCAGGAGCATAGTGGGACAGACCATCGGTGTGATGAAGCAATGCTTCTGATGTCTGAACCGCTCGGGGGGAGCCCTCCAGTATACACTGGAGCAAGTGTTCAAGTTCATGGTGTTCTGCTGCACCCTTCATATCATCACCAACATGAGGACACATGCATTGGCACCAAGAATCCTGAGGCCACCTCAGGAGGAGGAGGAAGCAGAGAGAATATTTCCTGGCTGCCATCCAGCCGGACAGGCTGTCGGAGAGTGTCTGCTAAGATTCCGGCTCCCAAAGGATGACTTCCTTTTCCCACCATGGATCCCCCATTCTCCACCATTACACCCATCTGAGACGCCCCATCACAGTGTCCCCTTGGTCACCATCCTGCAATATAAAACACCAACAAAAACATTTTCATTAACATCTTTACCATACAATACATCCAATTATACAAACAAAATTGCACTATTCACCCTTGTGTATCCCCTTAGTGCCTGTCTTGTGGGTTCCCTCGACTTGCCTAGTGTTCTTACACAGTGTTTTCCCAGTGGTTACGGCATGGCTGGTGGAAGGCTGCTGACTTTCACTGGAGGAGACTGCAAATGTTCTTGCAGGACGTCCTCGAGCTGCTCCGGGACTGAAGACTCGGTTTCAGATTGCACCACCTCGACATGGGCAGCAGCACCAACAATGCTCTCATCTGAGTCCTGTGTGTTGCAACTCGATTGTGACCTCGCCCTCTGGTGAACTGACACATGAACTATCCTTTCCCCTTGGCCTTGCTGTAGCTCACTCGTGCTCGGTGACTCACCCCGTGCAGATTCTGACTCTATACCAGCCTCTAAGGTTCACACAGTGTAAGTGTTTGATCTGGTGGCTGTGAGTTTCAGACCAAGTGACGGAGATTCACCATCAGTGCTCTGCTGCTGTTCTCTCTCTGTTTTCTGGAGCTGCTGTGACTGGGAAGCTGGCAGTTTTGGGTTGTCACCCTCAGTCTCTTGCTCGTAGAATCAGAGATTGATGCAGCACAGAAGGAGGATATTCGGCCCATTGTGTCAGTGCAGTCTCTTTGAAAGAGCTATCCAATAATTTCCTCGCATCTCCTCTTTCTCCACATTCCAGCTTTTTTTTCCGATTCATGGATTTGTTAATTTCCCTTTAGAAAGATATCATTGAATCTGCTTTCGTCATGTCTTCAGGCACTGAATTCCAGATCCCAACAACTCGCTGTGTAAGAAAATTATTCTCATTTCACCTCTGGCTCTTTGTCAATTACCTTCAATCTGTGTCTTCTTAATACTGAATTTTCTGACACAGGAAACAGTTTTATATTAATTACCCTATCAAAACCCTTCATGATTTTGAATTCTATATTAAATCTCCTCTTACCCTTCACTGCTCAAAAGAGAACAATCACAGCTTTTCCAATCTCTCCATGTAACTGAATTCCCAGATCCCTGTTACTATATGATTAAAATTCTGCTGTTCCATGTGTCATGTACTGGGATATGCTGTAGTGTTTTATATAGATTTAACATAACTTCCCAGTTTTGATTTCTATGCCTCTATCTATATAGTCCAGGATCTCATATGCTTTATTAACTGCATTGTTAACCTGTTCTGTGATCTTCAATGATTTACACATAAACTCCCCAGGTCTCTCTGTTCTTGCACTCCCTTTACAGTTGTAACATGTAGCTTGTGTTGTCTCACCACATACCTTCTTCTCAAATGTATTCCCTCTCACATCTGCTGTGACAATTCAAATTTGAGAAGTCTGAAGCCATTGTTTTCTTTCCCTGCTCCAAACTTCATTCCCTAGCTATCGACTCCATCCCTCTCCCTGGCAACTGTGTGAGACTAAACCAGACTGTTCACACCTTGGTGTCATATTTGACCCCGAGATGACCTTCTGACCACATACACACACCTTCACTAAAACAGCCTATCTGCCTCTAGAAAATCATAGAAAAATCATAGAAAATCACAGAATGATTATAACACAGAAAGAGGCCTTTTGGCCCATTGTGTCTCTGCCGGCCAAATAACAATCCCGCCAGCCGAATCTCACCTTCCAGTATTTCGGCAATAGTCCTGCAGATTACAGCACTTGAGGTGCATCAAGATTCCTTTAAAATGAGTTCAGGGTCTCTGCCTCAACTACCCTTTTGGACATTGAGTTCCAGACCCCCGCCACATTCTGAGTGATTTTTCTCATCATCTCCACTCTAATGTTTGTACCAATCACTTTAAATCTATGCCCCCTCATCACAAATCTCTCTGCGAAGGTGAATAGACTCTTCACCTCCACTCTGTCCAGGCCTCTCACAATTTTGTACATTTCAATCAGATTACCCCTCAGCCTCCTCTATTCCAAGGAGAACAACCCCAGCCTATCCAATCTGTCCTCATAGCTGCATTTTCCCTGTCCTGGCAACATGCTTGTAAATCTCCTCTGTACCCTTTCCAGTGCAATTACATATTTTCTGTAATGAGGTGACCAGAACTGAACACAGTACTCAAGTTGTGGCCTAACCAATGAGTTATACAGTTCCAGCATAACCTCCCTGCTCTTATATTCTATACCTTGGCTAATAAAGAAAAGGATTCCATATGTCTTCTTAACCACCTTATCGACCTGTCCTGCTACCTTTAGGGACCTGTGGACATTCACAGCAAAGGTCCCTCATTCCTCTGCATGTCTGACTATTTTCCCATTAATCGTGTATTCCTTTGCCTTGTTTGACCTCCCCAAATACATCACCTCACACTTCTCCAAGTTGAATTCCATTTGCCACTTTCTACCTAAGTGACCAGACCATCAATATCTTCCTGCAGCCTACAGCTATCCTCCTCGCGGTCGACCACACAGACAATCTTTGTGTCATCTGCAATCGTTTTCATCATGCCCTCTACATTTACATCCAAACCGTTAACGTACACCACAAAGAGCAGGGGACCCAGTACTGAGCCCTGCAGAACGTCACTGTGAACAACTCTCCAGTCGCAAAAAATACCCATTAACAATTATCCTTTGTGGAGTTTGCAAGTTCTCCCTGTGTCTGCGTGGGTTTCCTCCGGGTGCTCCGGTTTCCTCCCACATGCCAAAGACTTGCAGGTTGATAGGTTAATTGACCATTATAAATTGTCCCTAGTATAGGTAGGTGGAAGGGAAATATAAAGATAGGTGGGGATTTGGTAGGAATATGGGATTAGTGTAGGATTAGTATAAATGGTGGTTGATGGTTGGCACAGACTCGGTGGGCCGATGGGCCTGTTTCAGTGCTGTATCTCGAAACTAAACTAAACTTTGTTTCCTGCCACTGAGCCAATTTTTTATCCACCTTGCTGCATTTCACTGGATCCAATGGGATTTTATTTTGTTAACCATTCTTCCCTATGGGAACTTGTCAAAAGCCTTGCTAAAATCCATGTGGACAACATCAACTGCGTGACCCTCATCTATATTCTTCGTCACATCTTCAAAAAATTCATGCAAGTTGGTCAGACACGATCTTCCCTTAACAAATCCATTCAGACTATCCTTAATTAATCCATGTCTTTCTAAGTGACAGCTTATCCTGTCGCTCAGAATTGATTTCAATAATTTTTCCACTACGAGGTTAGACTGACTGGCCTGTAATTATTTGGTCCATCACTCGCTACCTTTTTAAACAGAGGTACAATGTTAGCAGTTCTCGAATCCTCTGGCTCCACACCTGTATCCAGTGAGGACTTGAAAATGATGGTCAGACCCTCTGCTATTTCCTCTCTTTCTTCTTTTAAGAACCTGGGGTATATTTCATCCGGATCTGGTGATTTATCAACTTTCAGGGTACTAATCCCATTAATACTTCCTCTCTCCCTATGTTTATCATATCCAATACTTCACACTCATCCTCCTAAACTATATCTGCATCGTCCCTCCCTCTTTTGTGAAGACAGACAGAAAGTATTCATTAAGAACCAAACCTAATCTTCCTCCCCGACTCATAGCTTACCTTTTTGGTCTATTATGGGCCCTACTCTCCCCTTAGTTATCACCTTACTATTAATGTACTGGGAAAAAAAACATCTTTGGGTTCACCTTGATTTTGCTTGCCAACATTCTTTCATGCCCTTTATTCTATTTCCTAATTTCCTTTTTGATTTCTCCCCTCCACTTCCGAGAGTCTCGGTTTTCAGTCGTGTTGAGTTATTGATGTCAGACATAAGCTTTCCTTTTCTGCCTTATCTTACCCTGTAGGCTCCTTGTCATCCGTGGAGCTGTGAATTTGTCTGTCTCACTTTTTTTTTCTTTGTGGGAACATGTTTACCCTGAACCTCTTGAATATTCCCTTTGAATGCCTCCCAATGTTTTGACACTGATTTACCTTCAAGTAGCTGTTTCAAGTTCACTTTCGCTAAATCCTCAGTTTAGCAAAATTGGCTTTGCCCCAATTGATAACTCTAACTCCTGTTCTAACTCTGTCCTTTTCCACAATTATGCTAAAACTGACTGAATTATGGACACTACCACCAAAATTCCCTCCCACTGCCGCTCCTTCCACCTGCCTATCTTCATTTCCTAAAACTAAGTCTAAAACAGCACCCTCTCTTATGGGACCTGCTGCATACTGGCCAAAAAGTTCTCCTGAAAATGGGCCAAGAAAGTTCTCAATAACATCGCCTGACGTCACTCCTGTCTCAGCTCGTCTGCTCAAAACCCTCATTCATTCCTTCATTCCCTCTGGACTTGACCATTCCAATGTCCTCCTGCTGATCTCCCACATTATACTGTCTGTAAACCTCAGGTCATCCAAAACTCTGCTGCTGATGTGCCAACCCACAGTAACTCCCGTTCACCTATCACTGCTGTGCTCGCTGACCTCCATTGGCAGTCGATTAAGAAATGTCTTGATTTTAAAATTCTCATTCTAGTTTTCAAATTCCTCCATGGTCTCACCACTCCCTGAGCTGGATTTTATGGCCCCCCTTCAGTTGAGGTCGGAGGTGGGAGGCACAGAGAATGGCGATGGGTAGCGGGGGCAGAGAGCCTGTCTCAGCACATTACCAAGTGAACGTGCCGGAATCGGGGATACCCCACAATGACTTTCCCGCCCAAGTGGTTTCCCACCACTAGGATTTAACCAGCGCCGGCCGTCACACCGCCACGTGGAGAGGGCACCTTGCAAAACGGGGTTCCCTCCAATGGGCAGGGGAGATTACCAGCTCCATAAGCAACCTGTGATGGTCGGAGGGTTCCGGGCGGCAAACAATGAACATCCAGGATACCTCTCCCACTGAGGTGGATGACCACCCGTCCAATCCCCTTCAGCAGGTCCTTCCAGACTGGCACGAGTGAGCTGACACACACACACAGCGATCAGACTCCAAGCACTGAGGCAGACACACACACACACACACACACACACACACACACACACACACACACACACACACACACACACACACACACACACACACACACACACACACACACACACACACCAATCAGACGCCAGGCACTGAGGCAGACAGATATACAAATGCATACAGACACACACACACACACGGAACAGACCCCATGAGGGCCGACATATATAAAAAAAAACACACGCCGATCAGAACCCAAGCACTGAGGCAGACGGATATACAAGCACACACATACCCCGATCAGACACCAGGCACTCAGGCAGACAGATATACAAAAACACACACACACACCAATCAGACACCAGGCACTGAGGCAGACAGATATACAAAAACACACACACACACCAATCAGACACCAGGCACTGAGGCAGACAGATATATGAACACACACACACGGATCAAACCCCAGGCACTGAGGCAGACAGATATACAAACACACACACATACACAGCGATCAGACCCCAGGCACTGAGGCAGACAGCTATACAAACACACAAACGCACACAAACACACACCGATCAGACCCAAGGCACTGAGGCAGACAGATATACAAACACACACGCACACCCCTATCAGACCCCAGGCACTGAGGCAGACAGATATACAAACACACACACACACACACCCCGATCAGACGCCAAGCACTGAGGCAGTCAGGTATACAAACACAGATACACACGCACACACACGCTCATACACACACACGCCAATCAGGCACCAGGCACTGAGGCAGACAGATATAGAAACACACACACACACACACCGATCAGACCCCAGGTACTGAGGCAGACAGATACACAAACACACACACACACACCAATGAGACTCCAGGCACTGAGGTAGACAGATATACAAAAACACACACGCACCAATCAGACCACAGGTTCTGAGGCAGACAGATATACAAACACAAATGCACACCGATCAGACCCCAGGCACTGAGGCAGACAGATATACAAACACAGACACACACCGATCAGACCCCAGGCACTGAGGCAGACAGATATACAAACACACCCACACACCGATCAGACCCCAGGCACTGAGGCAGACAGATATACAAACACAGACACACACCGATCAGACCCCAGGCAATGAGGCAGACAGATATGCCAGCACACAAAAATACAAACACACACCGATCATACCCCAGTCACTGAGGCAGACAGATACAAAAACACACACACACAAACCAATCAGACACCAGGCACTGAAGCAGACTGATATGCAAACACAAACACACACCGATCAGAACCCAGGGACTGAGGCAGACAGAAATACAAACACACACACACACACGCCAATCAGACAACAGGCACTGAGACAGATAGACATACAAACACACACACACACACCGATCAGACCCCAGCCACTGAGGCAGACAGATATACAAACACACACATACACCGATCAGACCCCAGCCACTGAGGCAGACAGATATACAAACACACACACAAACGCCAATCAGACCCCAGGCACTGAGACAGATCGCTATTCAAACACACACACACACCAATCAGACCCCAGGCACTGAGGTAGACAGACA